>NW_027554054.1:3600000-4252500 GCF_045843805.1 Urocitellus parryii
GAGCATTTTTTCATGTATTTATTGATTGATTGTATGTCCCCCTCTGAGAAGTGTCTGTTCAGGTCCTTGGCCCATTTATTGATTGGGTTATTTGTTATCTTATTGTCTAATTTTTTGAGTTCTTTGTATATTCTGGTTATTAGGGCTCTATCTGAAGTGTGTGGAGTAAAGATTTGTTCCCAGAATGTAGGCTCCCTGTTTATCTCTCTTATTGTTTCTTTTGCTGAGAAAAAACTTTTTAGTTTGAGTAAGTCCTATTTGTTGATTCTAGTTGTTAACTCTTGCGCTATGGGTGTCCTATTGAGGAATTTGGAGCCCGATCCCACAGCATGTAGCTCATAACCAACTTTTTCTTCTATCAGATGCCGTGTCTCTGATTTAATATCAAGCTCCTTGATCCATTTTGAGTTAACCTTTGTGCATGGCGAGAGATAGGGATTCAGATTCATTTTGATGCAAATGGATTTCCAGTTTTCCCAGCACCATTTGTTGAAGATGCTATCCTTCCTCCATTGCATGCTTTTAGCCCCTTTATCAAATATAAGATAGTTGTAGTTTTGTGGATTGGTTACTGTGTCCTCTATTCTGTACCATTGGTCCACCCGCCTGTTTTGGTACCAGTACCATGCTGTTTTTGTTACTATTGCTCTGTAGTATAGTTTGAAGTCTGGTATCGCTATACCGCTTGATTCACACTTCCTGCTTAGCATTGTTTTTGCTATTCTGGGTCTTTTATTATTCCATATGAATTTCATGATTCTTTTATCAATTTCTACAAGATATGCTGTTGGGATTTTGATTGGCATTGCATTGAACTTATAGAGAACTTTTGGTAATATCGCCATTTTGATGATGTTAGTTCTGCCTATCCATGAGCAGGGTATATTTTTCCATCTTCTAAGGTCTTCTTCTATATCTTTCTTTAGGGTTCTGTAATTTTCATTGTATAAATCTTTCACCTCTTTTGTTAGGTTGATTCCCAAATATTTTATTTTTTGGGGGGATATTGTGAATGGAGTAGTTGTCCTCATTTCCTTTTCAGAGGATTTGTCGCTGATATACAGGAATGCCTTTGATTTATGCATGTTGATCTTATATCCTGCCACTTTGCTGAATTCATTTATTAGCTCTAATAGCTTCTTTGTAGACCCTTTTGGGTCTGCTAGGTATAGGATCATATCATCTGCAAACAGTGATAATTTAAGTTCTTCTTTTCCTATTTTTATGCCTTTAATTTCTTTCGTCTGCCTAATTGCTCTGGCCAGTGTTTCGAGGACTATGTTGAACAGAAGTGGTGAGAGAGGGCATCCCTGTCTTGTACCAGATCTTAGAGGGAATGCCTTCAATTTTTCTCCATTCAGAATGATGCTGGCCTGTGGCTTATCATAGATTGCTTTTACAATGTTGAGGTATGATCCAGTTATCCCTAATTTTTCTAGAGTT
The DNA here is from genome assembly GCF_045843805.1 of Urocitellus parryii. NCBI lineage: Eukaryota > Metazoa > Chordata > Mammalia > Rodentia > Sciuridae > Urocitellus > Urocitellus parryii. The sequence continues at coordinate 3,601,444 of NW_027554054.1, forward strand.
TTGAACATAAAGGGATGCTGTACTTTGTCGAATGCTTTTTCTGCATCTATCGAGATGATCATATGGTTCTTATTTTTAAGTCTATTGATGTGGTGAATAACATTTATTGATTTCCGTATATTGAACCAGCCTTGCATCCCAGGGATGAATCCTACTTGATCATGGTGTATAATTTTTTTGATATGTATTTGAATCCGATTCGCCAGAATTTTATTGAGGATTTTTGTGTCAATGTCATTAGAGATATTGGTCTGTAGTTTTCTTTCTTTGAAGTGTCTTTGTCTGGTTTCGGAATCAGGGTGATGTTGGCCTCGTAGAATGAATTTGGAAGTTCTCCCTCTTTTTCTATTTCCTGAAATAGCTTGAAAAGTATTGGTGTTAGTTCCTCTTTAAAGGTTTTGTAAAACTCTACTGTATACCCATCCGGTCCTGGGCTTTTCTTGGTTGGTAATCTTTTGATGGTTTCTTCTATTTCCTCTATTGTTATTGGTCTGTTTAGATTGTCTATATCCTCCTGCCTCAATCTGGGCAGATTATATGACTTAAGAAAGTTATCAATGCCTTCACTATCTTCTATTTTATTGGAGTATAAGGATTCAAAATAATTTCTGATTATCTTCTGTATTTCTGAAGTGTCTGTTGTGATATTGCCTTTTTCATCCCGTATGCTAGTAATCTGGGTTCTCTCTCTTCTTCTCTTTGTTAGCATGGCTAAGGGTCTGTCAATTTTATTTATTTTTTCAAAGAACCAACTTTTAGTTTTGTCAATTTTTTCAATTGTTTCTTTTGTTTCAATTTCATTAATTTCAGCTCTGATTTTAATTATTTCTTGCCTTCTACTTCTTTTGCTTTTGTTTTGCTCTTCTTTTTCTAGGATTTTGAGATGAAGTATGAGATCATTTATTTGTTGGTTTTTTTCTTTTTTTGAGGAATGAACTCCAAGCATTGAATTTTCCTCTTAGAACTGCTTTCAATGTGTCCCATAGATTCCGGTATGTTGTGTCTGTGTTTTCATTTACCTCTAGGAAGTTTTTAATTTCCTCCTTGATTTCTTCTAAAACCCATTGACCATTCAGCAACCTATTGTTCATTCTCCAAGTGATGCTTGATTTTTCCTTCCTTCTTTTATTATTGATTTTCAATTTCATTCCATTGTGGTCAGATAAGATGCATGGTATTATCTCTACCCCTTTATATTGTCTAAGAGTTGCCCTGTGACAAAATATATGGTCTATTTTTGAGAAGGTTCCATGTGCTGCTGAGAAAAAAAGTGTAACTACTTGATGTTGGGTGATATAGTCTATATATGTCAATTAGGTCTAGGTTGTTAATTGTGTTATTGAGTTCTATAGTTTCCTTATTTAACTTTTGTTTGGAAGATCTGTCCAGTGGTGAGAGAGGTGTGTTGAAGTCTCCCATGATTATTGTATGGTGGTCTATTAGACTCTTGAACTTGAGAAGAGTTTGCTTGATGAACAAAGCTGCACCATTATTTGGGGCATTTATATTTATGATTGTTATGTCTTGTTGGTGTATGGTTCCCTTGAGAAGTATGAAGTGTCCTTCTTTATCCCTTTTGATTAACTTTGGCTTGAAATCTATTTTATTAGATATGAGTATGGCCACTCCTGCTTGTTTCCGCAGTCCATATGAGTGGTATGATTTTTCCCAACCTTTCACCTTCAGTCTATGAATATCTTTTCCTATCAGATGTGTCTCCTGTAGGCAGCATATTGTTAGGTCTTGTTTTGTTATCCATTCTACTAGCCTGTGTCTCTTGATTGGTGAGTTTAAGCCATTAACATTTAGGGTTATTATTGAGATATGGTTTGTTCTTCTAGCCATATTTGTTTATTGATGTTACTAAACTTGATTTGTTATCCGCTTTGACTGCTTTCCCCCTTTACTGTCCTTCCTCCCATTGTTGGCTTTCAATGTTATTTTCCATTTCCTCTTCCTGTAATGTTTTGCCAAGGATTTTTTGAAGAGATGGTTTTCTAGCTGTGAATTCTTTTAACTTTTGTTTATCGTGGAAGGTTTTAATTTCATCTTCTATCCTGAAGCTTAATTTCGCCGGATACACGATTCTTGGTTGGAACCCATTTTCTTTCAGAGTTTGAAATATGTTATTCCAGGATCTTCTAGCTTTCAGAGTCTGTGTTGAAAGATCAGCTGTTATCCTGATTGGTTTACCCCTAAATGTAATCTGCTTTCTTTCTCTTGCAGCTTTTAAAATTCTCTCCTTATTCTGTATGTTGGACATCTTCATTATAATGTGTCTAGGTGTGGATCTCTTATGATTTTGCACATTTGGCGTCCTGTAGGCTTCTAGGATTTGGGATTCTGTCTCATTCTTCAAGTCTGGGAAGTTTTCTCGTATTATTTCACTGAATAGACTATTTATTCCTTTGGTATGGAGCTCTGTGCCTTCCTGTATCCCAATGACTCTTAAATTTGGTCTTTTGATATTGTCCCATAATTCTTGGATGTTCTGCTCATGGTTTCTTAGCAGTCTTGCTGAGCTGTCTATGTTCTTTTCCAGTTGAAATACTTTGTCTTCATTGTCTGATGTTCTCTCTTCTAAGTGATCTACTCTGCTGGTAGTATTCTCAACTGAGTTTTTAAGTTGGTTTACTGTTTCCTGCATTTCAAGGATTTCTATTTGTTTTTTATTACCTCTATCTCCCTGTGAAATTGATCTTTTACTTCCTGGATTTGTTTGTCAATGTGATCTTTCATTGTCTGATTTTGCTGTCTCATGTCTTCCTTGAGACTCCAAATCATCTGAAGCATATATATCCTCAACTCTTTATCTGACATTCCATCAGTTGCAGCTATTACCTCTTCTAAAGTTGAGTTGACCTGCATTGCTTGTGGTCCTTTCTTTCCTTGTCATTTCATACTGCTCACGTTTCTTTCGCGTGGGGCGGGCCAAACCGCTCGGGTGTCAGCCGCTTGCAAAAGTGGCCGCTGGTTTCAGGACTCGACTTCTGCACCGCCGCGGGGCCACCCGTGGAGCCAGGTAGCTGTGGTTGTGTGGTTAGGAACCGGCCGCGTGGTTAGGAACCGGGCGGGTGAGGCTGCTGCTCCCAGAGTGAGCTCTATGCCTCCCAGGGGAGCCGTGAGGGCGGAGGCTGACTGCCGGTTCGTGCGGGGCGGGCCAAACCGCTCGGGTGTTAGCCACTTTCAAAAGTGGCCGCTGGCCTCAGGACTCGACTTCTGCACCCGCCGCTGGGCCACCTGTGGAGCCAGGTAGCTGTGGTCGTGTGGTTAGGAACAGGCCGCGTGGTTAGGAACCGAGCGGGTGAGGCTGCTGCTCCCAGAGCGAGCTCTATGCCTCCCAGGGGAGCCCTGATGGTGGAGGCTGACTGCCGGTTCGGGTGGGGCGGGCCAAACCGCTCAGGTGTTAGCCGCTTGCAAAAGTGGCCGCTGGCCTCAGGACTCGACTTCTGCACCCGCCGCTGGGCCACCTGTGGAGCCAGGTAGCTGTGGTCGCGTGGTTAGGAACCGGGCAGGTGAAGTGGCTGCTCCCAGAGCGAGCTCTAGGCCTCCCGGGGGAGCCGCTTGCCAAGCGGCTGATGGCTGCGGGACTAGACCTCTGTGCCTGAGTGGCTGTCCAAAATCCACTTCTCTGGGACGGACTGTCACTTCCAATAAACCTACCCGTTCACGGCTGCTCTCCTCTTAAGGGAATTATGCTAGAAGTTCCTCCGTAGGTAGGCTGCATCTGTTCAGGTGGGTCTTTCTTATCCCGTTAAAGTGGAGACGTTGGAATCGCTGCTTCCTCACTGGCTGCCATGTTGGATCCCCCTTTAAAACCAGCTCCAGGATGGCTTCTCCTAGCTCCAGCCTCCAGCCACCTAATGCAATAGCCACAATTCCTTTATTAAATATATGATTTTTCAAATATTTTGTCTTTTCATCTTTTTGATAGCGTCATTGAAGCACAAATTTAAAAATTTTAATGAAGTCCAATTTATCTGTTTTTTCTTGTTTCTCATGCTTTTGATGCTTTTGTCTAAGGGTTCTTTGCTAAATACAAAATCATAAAATTTATATCCATGTTTTCTTCTGTGAGTTTTATAGTTGTGGTCTTCTCTTCAATTCTTTGATTCATTTTGAGTTAATTTTTTGTATATGATGTAGGATAAGGACCCAATTTCATTCTTTTGTATTTGGTTATTCAGCTGCCCTAGCACACTTTGTTGCAAAGATTATGCATTGCTCATCGATTTGTCTTGGTGCCCTTGTTGAAAGTGAATTTATCATAAATGTATAAGTTTATTTCTGGGTTTTCACTTTCATTCCATTCATCTATATGCTTGTCCTTAAGCCAATACTGCGCAGTCTTTATTACTATAGCTTTGTAGTGAGTTTTGAAATTGACATGTGTGAATCCTCTTTGTTCTTGCTCTTCAAAATTGTTTTGGCTTTTCTAGTTTCCTTGCCTTTACATATGGATTTTAGGATCAGATTGTCAATTTCTGTGAAAACAACAAGAAGGGATTTTGATAGAGATTGTACTGAATCTTAGATCAATTTATACAGTATTGCCTTCCAATTTATGAACATAGGGTATCTTCCAAGTTATTTGATGTTCTTTAAATTACTAACTATAAAAGATTAGTATGCAGATTTTGCACTTGATTGGTTAAATTCATTTTTAAGAATTTTTTTTCATTTGATGTGATTATACATAGAATTATTTTCTTAAATTTTGAACTGTTCATTTCTGTTGTTTAAAAATACAATTGATTTTTCATATTGATCCTGAATCTTGTAACCTTGCTGAACTCATATATTAGCTCTTGTAGTCTTCTTATGCACTATGTCTTTTATGATCTAATCTTGAAGGGCATACAGGTCACTTCTCCATATTATCTATTATTAAAAGTTAGTCATGGAGTCCAGCATACACTTGAGGAGAGGGATTTCAGGCTCCACTTTTTGAAATAGGAGTGTCAAAAAATTCATGGACATAATTTGAAGCTATCACAATAGTGTACAAATGATTGACTGCCTGATACAAAATTGCTACACAGCCCTTACTCCTAATGTCTGCTTGAGTTCCATTTGGTCATAGTCCTCTACTCTAGAGGGCAGGAACTAGTAAAGGGATAAATTTCAAAGTTCTCTTTGAGAATGCTGCATTTGTGTACAATACAGATGGATGGCTTCTTACTACAGATTGAATCAGAAGAAAGATTTTGAACAAGATTTTGAAAGATTTGAACCAGCTGTCGTGACCTTATAGAAAATTATTGAATTGTATCAGCATGACCAATAAATCCAACTTCTAAAAATAATGTTAGTGGGAAGTCAGGCCTGATTCACAGTAGGAATAAATTTTCTGCTTATTTATAGTTTTTCTCCTTTCTCTCTCCTTCCCTGGAAAACTTTCTCCTTCTCTCCTTTCTCTCTTTCTGAAAAGAACTTATAATGTTTAATGAATCCTACCTCTATTTGATCACTAGCACAGAGGCTGTCCCATATCCTTGAACTCCTCCTTAGGTCTTCTGTTTAAGAACCTTCACAACTACTGGATGCTTCATGAGATTTCTTCTCCCCAAAACTTTGTGGTAGACTGGCTGCATTCATCAAAGATGGCAACTATTGTTTCAGCAGCATTGACTCTTGTCTGCTTCACCAAGGATCTACAGTATGTTGACAGAGAAATTCTGGTTCTTTTTCAGGAGATAAAATTTAATACTGCTCTTCCAAGTGACCAGAGTGTTATTTGTGGACTTGTATTGATGCATGCCACCAGCATTCTCTCAGCCTCTTAGGAGCTTCCAGTGCTGGGCAAAGTGATCATAGCTGTGGTTCACAAGTTCCTGAATTTCATGGCCTTAGTCTAGATGTCATGCCCATGATGGGGTGAAAGAGCTTGGATAGATATTCTACAAGAACAATTTCAAAGTTAAATTTGTTCAAAAATAATCATAATAAGCCTCTTGGAATTAAGCTTAACATAAAAAGTGATTCTAATTATAAGCACTGGTGGGATAATAAATGATACTTAATACTGTTTATGTGGTAAATATTTCTATATATCAGTTTAATTCATAACTGAAATGTCACACAACTTGACATTTACTACTTCCTTAATTCGTATACTCTCTTTTGAACACTTCTTAAATACTACATATACTTCACAATAATTCTATTATTTCTTGTTTTTTTAAAAGAGAGTGAGAGAGGAGAGAGAGAGAGAGAGAGAGAGAGAGAGAGAGAGAGAGAGAATTTTTAATATTTATTTTCTAGTTCTCGGCGGACACAACATCTTTGTTGGTATGTGGTGCTGAGGATCGAACCCGGGCTGCATGCATGCCAGGCAAGCGCGCTACCACCTGAGCCACATCCCCAGCCCCTCTATTATTTCTTGAGAATAAGAAAATCCAATCTTCTTGACCACTGAACTAAAAAGGAATGTTTTGGAAGTGATCTAAGATAGTGTTTGGCTCTTCATGATTGCTACTCCTGGTTGCTTATAAACTTTTCCCAAAACCACCAGATTCCACAGATGAGAGTGTGGAGCAAATTCAACTTCTGACTGTGTCTGTTGTTCATGTAAAGAAGTAGACTAAAGAAACAAAGGAAATGACCCAAAAGTGTCATTACAAGTATCTATCTTATTTTCTGTTTTTTTAAGTTATAAAAGATATTTTTCTTTCTTTTATGCTTTTACCTTTCCCCTCCATCAAAGTAAACAAAATAAGTAAGAAAATGCTAAATTAATTGTTCAAGGACATGATTCTAAGGATTGAGGGAAGGACAGAACCCATTATAGGAATTACTAGAGGCTCTTGGTAGGCATTTTCAAATAACAATTCTAACAGGCTTTTTTTTGAGACATCAATTCCAAGTGAGTCACTGTTAATGACTCATTCATCCAGTAAATATGTATTGAGCACCTACTAAGTGCCAGATACGGTACCACACTGAAGACTCAATGAGCAAAATCAGACAGAAACACCTTCGTTCTTTATAATTTTTTAGTTGTAGATGGACACAAAGGTATTGTACCTTCATTTTTAAATTTATTTTTATGTGGTGCTGAGGATCGAACCCAGGGCCTCACATGTGCTAGGCTAGTGCTCTACCACTGAGCCACAACCCCAGCCCCCAGGAACATCTTCTTTATGGAGGTTTTGATTTGGAGGTGAAGGAGGAGGAGACAAACATTGTTCTAATAATCACACAGGTAAATGCAGGATTATAACTGTGATCAGTTCTAACAAGGACAGGAGCCTAGTAGTATGAGGAATGTAACCTTAACTGTGGAAGGGTGGGTTGATGGGGGAAAGCCTCCACAAAGAGACAGGATGAATTTGCAGGAAAGTGAGAAAAACTTTCCTGGAAAAATAGGATGTGGTTCAGGTGGAGAGGATGGGGAAGTTGTATGATAGAGTTGGAGAGTTTGGAAGGAGACCATTGTGGAAAGCCTTCTAGACTATATATTATTTCAGTCAAAGGTGGGGTGAAAAGGTCAGAAACCATTGCCTAAGCAATTTAAAATGCTGAATTAAAAGTAAACTTTTCCTTTATATGTTTATTTTCTCCCTTTTCTTTTTCTTAAATGTGAACTGAAGAGAACTCAGAACTTTTTTTTTTTTGTACCAGGGATTGAATTTAGGGGCACTTGACCACTGGGCCACATCCTCAGCCCTATTTTGTATTTCATTTAGAGACAGGGTCTCACTGAGTTGCTCAGCACCTCGCTTTTGCTAAGGCTGGCTTTGAAATTTTGATCCTCCTGCCTCAGCCTCCTTCAGATCTGAGGTTCTAAAAGAAGTTTGGTTGAATGTTGATGACTCATACCTTACTGAAGATTTTAATTCTGGGTGAAGACTAACATTCTGCTCTAGTGTAGCCTGTGTTAATCCAGCAACGTTTACCACATAATCCTTGAACTGATTTCAGATGTTATCTTGGCTTCATTACTTCCTCACTTCTTGGCTTCACATCTTTCTGCAGGTGAATTATTTTTTATTTTAATAATTCTTTTATTTGTTCTAATTAGTTATACATGAAAGTAGAATGCATTTTGACACATCATACTTAAATGGAGTATAACATCTTATTCATCTGGTTGTACATATAATCATATGTGCACATAGGGTAATGTGTGATTCATTCTACTATCATTCCTACCCCAATTCCCACTCCCCTCCTTTCACTTCCCTCTGTCTAGTCCAAAATACCTTTATTTTCACCACCCCCACCCATTGTAAATTAGCATCTGCATATCAGAGAAAACATTCAGCCTTTGGTTCTTTGGGATTGGCTTATTTCTTTTAGCATGGTATTCTCCATATGCCATAATTTCATTTTTCTTTAAGGCTGAGTAATATTCCATTGTGTATATATACCACATTTTCTTTACCCACTAATCTACTGAAGGGCATCTAGGTTGGTTCCATAGTTTAGTTATTGTGAATTGAGCTGCTATAAACATTGATGTGGCTGTGTCACTGTAGTATGCTGATTTTTAGACCTTTGGGTATAAACCAAGGAGTGGAATAGCTGGGTCAAATGGTGGCTCCATTCCAGGTTTTCTGAGGAATCTCTATAATGCTTTCCAGATTGGTAGCACCAATTTGCAGTTTCTGTGGGTGAATTATGAAGCATTCTGTGCTTCAATTTCCTGAACTACAAACAAAATTAAAATAATATATCAATAGGGTACCATGAACATTATGTGATTTACATAAATGTTAAGCACTTTGAACTACACACAGTGCTCCAAAAAGTGAGCTTTAGTTATTATAATAACATAGAACTTTTATTGAAAATATTAAATATTCCTTGCTGAGAGCCATTGCCAAGTGGGAATGATGCATGGCAATTTATTTGTCAGCCTACCCCATGTTGCTTAGAGGAAGGACTCTCCAATGTTGAAATGGGCTTGTCTTAGACTCAGGTCATTTGCAGTGACATTGCATGTAAGGTGACCTTGCTCAAGGACCAGGGCGGATCCAGGTTTAGGGTGTATCCTGCTGGGATTAGGGAGTATCCCGCTCCTTGGGTTTAGGGCGGATCCAGGTTTAAGGTGTACCCTGCTGGGAATAGGACATATCCTACTGCCTCAGGCACACCCGCTCCTTGAGTTCCCATTGAGTTCTCACGGGATTTAGAGAGTATTTGGGATTCAGAGCCCGGTGGAGTGTGTGGATTTTGCCCAGAACGTGTTTGTAGAGTGCCGGTGTGAGTTCGGGAGTAAAGAATTGCTGTTTGAATCTACAAGGCTGTGAGTGGCTCCTGAATTTGTGCCCAGCCAGACTGCAGCAATTCATGTGTTACCAGATCTCGAAGTATGGTATGGGAACCTGCAGTGGGGAGAAAGGGGATTTCTTGGGCATCCTTTTCAGGGGTGAAGCCAAAAACTATTTTCTTAACACTAAGAGGTTATTTGCCTTTTTCTTTCTCTCTCAAGGAGATGCAGTAGTTTCTCAGAGCTACACAAAAATGGATAATATTAATATATACAAGCAGCTAGATGACCCGGTTGTCTTCTATTTAGCTGGACATTAGAAACTTCCCACTGAATTTTTCATTTTCAAAGTTACTTGTCATAAAAATATTATTTATGTCATTGTGTAATGTACTAAAATATTATGAAACTAATTCTAATACAATACATATTGGCATAACCTACAGGAACAAAAGCTTTTTGGATTATTTATTTATTTATGTTGAGTACAAGGGGACCCAGTGATCTGATGAAATCTCTAAACAAACTTGGGTGCCTGTGACTGCCTCAACATCATGCTTTCCAGCCTCTAGACCTTCTTGTGGTTTTCTCTGCCTGGACTGCACTTCTTCCACTTCTGCCTGCCAAAGTCCTACCTCTCCTTCAAGAACGACTAAGGCTGGATCTCTCCTGCAAGTCGGTCTAGGTTTTGCACCCTCCTAGGCCACCTGGGCATGTCCAGGCCTCCAGGATGGGGCTGGGTTCCTCCACATCAGGGTGCTCCTCCCAGCACCAGCCAGGCACAGCCACCAAGTCAAGTCGGTTCCTGGGAGCGCAAGGGCACTAGGGGTGGCGGCGCGTGGATCTGGGGGCGTGGCTTCCTTGTGTTTTCCATCCCTAAATGTAAATAAATAGAAACAGCCTTGGGGCTGTTTGGAGGAATTTGGGGAGGAGGAAGAAGAGGGTCTGAGCGGGATGTGCTGAGCCAGAAAGTGAAAGGGGTGTTTGCAGTCTGAGGCGTGTGTAATCAGGGAAGGTTGGAGAAGAGTGTCACGCACCTTCATGTGTTGTATTGCTTTGTTAACCACTTTACGAGGGCGCAGAGATCAACTTTAATTTGCACCTCTCCTGGCTCACATACAACTTGTAGCAGTCTAGAAAGGAACACGGTGGATTTATGAGTAGGGGGGAAGGGACGTAGTGGCCTTCTGGGGGAAGAGGTACTGGAATGACCTTAGTGAAGTCCTGTACCGTCTTAAGTTTCAGAACCTCACCACCTGCTTGAGCCCTTCACCTTCTTTTCTTTCAAAAACGGGAGTCCATTGATTTTTTAATTTGTTCATTTGTTTGACAGGAACTGTTTGTGGAGACCATTGCAAAAGATGCCTACTGTGGTGCTCAACAAGGAAAGAGAAAAACCCTTCAGAGGAGAGATTTGGGTAGAGTGTCTCTATAGTATCTGGCAGTAGACAATGGAGGGCTGGGTTAAGCTTTCCCTTTGCAGGTTGAGAAGGCAAAGCGGGTGTTTGATTTCTGGTAGAGATACAGCTGCTAACCCTTGCACATGTCCGAAGTTTTCATATACTGTATCTTGTACTCCCTGCTATATTGCCAAACTCTTCTCTTATAACTTTCAGAGCAAAGAGAATAAATTCAAGAGTAAAGCAACATGGTAGGAGGATTCACATTTTCCCCTCTCATTGAACAGTATTTGCCTGGACTTGACTTTACTGTATTAGGCATTCAGTATGTAAGATTTAGTGATGGAACAGAAATAGATCTCAAGACAGCAAGGGACATATTTTATAAATGCCTAAATTTGTATAAAGCCTTATCCCCTTCATTGTGTGGATTGTGCTAATTTGGAGCTAATGTCCAAATGACCACAGTCAAGTGTCCCTTTTCCTTGTGTTTCAGATAATGCAATAGAAGCTGTCGATGAATTTGCTTTTCTGGAAGGTAAGCTTTTTATCAGTGGAAAATCATTTCCACCTGTTTTTTCCATGCTAATAATGCAAGTTCAGCTCTTATAAACAAATGTTTGGTTGTCTCTTATTTGTACAGGGATAGTTTCTTCTCCTTCCTATTAGGACAGTGAAAACAAACTTGCTAACTGTATTTATAGTCAGTTTCCCTTGGGGAGTTAGAACTTCTGGAAAACTGCTAACCATAAAGAAGGGAGAGGGAATATGAAGACACATGGTGGACTCAGATGAATTGGAAAGTTTTGTACCTGCTTGTGTTTTCCATCCCTAAATGTAAATAAATATAAATTTTGTTCCCTCATCATAATGTTAGCCATCAGGAATAATTGCCAACATTTAAAAGGTTACTTCTGTCCATTTTCTTCTTTAGCAGTCTGTGTGTACTGATTATTTTGCATTGAGATTCTGTACTTCTTGTAACTATTTTTTTCTTAGGAATTTTAGGTTAACTCATGTACTAACTAAATCTTGTCATCAAAATAGGAAATATTTGAAGTACCGCATTTTAACTGCTTTCTCAGCTATTTCTTCTACTGAATTCCTAAGTCTTACTCTTTAATCCATATATTCTGATTGAATAGCTTTTCAGAATCCATGTTCCCTCAGTTCATTCTCACCTTCACCCTAACAAGGTGTTCTCATTACCTCCTTTAAGCTTCATTACCTTCTGAAATCTTTTCTTCATTTATTTCATTCTTTTTATTCCATGTTCTGCATCTCCTTATCACACTAGGCCTGTGTTGTAGTCTTTTATATGTCTTTGAAGATACCTTTTCATGGCCAGCTTCAAGCCTAGATCTTGAGTAATCTCTTAATTTGTAGATCTTTGTTCAGCCTCTTTTTCAACCTATTTTTTTAAAATAATTTCTTTAGTTTCATGTGTTGCTATATAATCCAGTAAGTAGGTGTATTCTGTGTGTGGGTGACTATGAATGAAGAAAAAGTGTAGTCTCCAGTTGTTGGATGCAATGTCAAGTCTCATTGCATAGTTTATGTTTTCTATATTCTTACTGAATTTCTTTTGTCTGCTTACTATATCAATTAATGAGAGTTGTGTATTAATGTCTCCTACTATGACTAAAGAATATTTTCACTTATGGTTCTAGATCTATTTTTCATTATAGATTTAAGACTGGAATTAGGAATATACAATTTTAAAATCATTATATATTGCTCATGATACAACCTTTAATATTTAAAAATTTACCATTGTTACTTCTAGTAATGTTCTTTTGCCTTAAAATCTATTTGGTCTCATTATTAAAGTTTGCCAACTTTCTTTAGTGTTTATGTGGTTTTTCCCATATTTTTGTTTTTACATTTCCATATCTTTGTAAGTGCTGTATAATTGGGGATATTAAATTCATACTGACAATCTTTGCTTTTAACTGGAGCACTTAGTTCATTTATGCCTAATTTAATTAGTGATAACAATGGACTTAAATCTCCTATTTTATTTTTCCTGCTTTTCATTTGTCCTATTTTATGCTGCCTTTTGTATTATTATTCCCTTTTTTTCCCTTCCATCTGTTGGGAAGTCATATATATCTATCCTTTTAGGGTTAGTCCATTAGTTACTATATGCATGCTTAATTTATCAAAGCCAAAAGTTAGAATCTTTTCCCTCATCCTCAGAAAAATGGAATCTTAGAATCCATTAATGCCATTTACAAACTCTCATCCCTCAACTTAACATGCTGTTATTGCCATGTGTCTTTATCAGCCCACATCAGACATTGTTATTGTTGTATGATACAGACAATATATGAGTTTATTCACATGCTTACTACAATTTTTGATCTTTTTGTATTTCTTACCCTCCATTTGTAATCCTTTTACCCAAAATAAGTCCTTTAGAGCTTTCTTTAATATAGGTAACTGGTAGCTGACTCTCAACTTTCTCCTTTCTTTCTTTTTTTTTTTTGAGGGGGAAATGGAAATATAAAAAGATTTTACTGCTAAATTCAGAATTCTAGCTGTTCTTCTACCATTTTTTGGCTTTCATTGTTTCTGTTGAGAAATCACAGTCTGTCTTTTGAAGGTAGTTTATCCCTTTTTAAGATTTTCTCTTTGCCTTTGATTTTCTGAGATTTCACTCTGATGGACAGAAGTTTGGATATGCTCTGATAAATTCTCAGCCAGTTTCTCTAGACATTGACTCTGCTTTGTTCTTTCTCTTCACTTTCTCTGGAATTTTCACTAAACGTACATAAAAGCCCAACCCTGATTTTGCCTTTGTATGATGTGTTCTGTGTAATTTTTTGTTTTGGAATTTTTGGTTCATTCTTCAGTTCTTTTCATTTCCTTTAAACCTCTTTGTTTTTCTGTGGATACTCTGAAACTGGTCTTTCATTTATTTAAGTGGTGAATGTAGTTTTTTATTATACAGTATGTCATGTGTAATATCCCATCTAATATCCAAAGCCTTTTGAAGTTCTTACTTTGTAGTATGTCCAATCCAATATCTAGACTTTTGAGTTTGTCTTTTTATCCGTTCTTTCTTTTGGTAATGTCTTTACATAGTGGTCATTGCACTGAAAAAAATTATTTGTTGGATAATTTGAGATTTTATGGTGATATCTTTCTCCAAAGAAAATTTTTCTTTGCTCCTGCAAGACACATAGGAACATTATCAGTACAGTACCTCCTTAATGAAATCTAAGACTGGAAGATTCCTGCATCATAGTGGTGATGTAACCCCTGGGCTATAAGTCTGTGAGGAGTCTGATTTAATTTTGGTTACTGTGAGGGTATAACATTATGGGACTCTAGCTTAAAAAAGGGTGGGTTACCAGTCTTCCCCACTCAGGCAGACTTTGGGGTTTGACTATTGATTGGTTCCCTGCCTTTTCTAGATTTTAGATTTACCTTTTCTTGATTTTTTTTTAATGTCTTAAAGATCTTCTCTCGGGCTGGGGATGTGGCTCAGGCGGTAGCGTGCTCGCCTGGCATGCCTGCGGCCCAGGTTCGACCCTCAGCACCACATACAAACAAAGATGTTGTGTTAGCTCCCCGGGCCCACGGCGCCAGCGCGGCTGCAAGCCTCCGGTGGCCGCGCGCCGGCTCCAGGAAGCCAGAGAGGACGCGGCGGCCGAGATGGCCGCGGCGCGGGCAGCAGGGCTAGACGGCGCCAAAGGAGCCGCTGCCCCACGCTGCGGGGCGCCTCCTTCGCTGTTGCCGGACACCTGGACCTTCGTGAGCGAGATGCCCAACCCACAAAACAGCAAAGGCGGCCGGAAAAACAAGCGTGCCAACAGCAGCGGGGACGAGCAGGAAAATGGAGCCGGGGCCCTGGCTGCGGCGGGAGCGGCGGGTGTGGCGGCCAGGGGAGCCCTGGCGGCGGTGGCTGGCTGCGGGGCGGCGGCTGCGGGCGCGGCGGGTGCGGCGGGCACCAGGGGCGCGGCGGGCAACGGAGGTGCGGGGACCCGAGCCACGCGGCCGCCACTAGGGCTGCGGCCGCGGGAGACGCCAAGAACGAAGCCCCATGTGCCACACCCTTGTTCAGCAGCTTCCGGAGACCAGTGGACCTGGAGAAGGATGACTATCAGAAGGTGGTGTGCAGCAATGAGCACTGCCCTTACAGCACCTGGATGCACCTGCGGTGCTTCTATGAGTGGGATCCTGGCACAATTCAACTGCACTGGCCGGGCTCACAGCTGGAATGAGAAGCAGTGCGGTCAGAACATGTGGACCAAGAAGAGCTATGACCTGGCCTTCCGATTCTGCTCCTGTCACTGTGGTCAGGGCCACTTAAAGAAGGACACAGACTGGTACCAGGTGAAGCGGATGCAGGACGAGAAAAAGAAGTCTGGGTCAGAGAAGAACACAGGGAGGCCTCCAGGGGAGGCTGGGGAGGAGACAAAAAATGCAGGCCCCCAAATAAGTCTCAGAAAGGCCTGAACCATGATCTCCCCTGAGGACATTCCATGGACCGGCAGAACTCCCAGGAAAAGGTCGTCAGTGCCACAGCCTATGGTGCCCATTCCCCTTGTGGCTCCCCTGGCCAGTCCCCACCTACTGGCTAATCTATCCTTTCCCCTGCCCACTTCAGTGGTCCCCGCTCCTCCAGATATCTTGGGGAATTCTTAAAGAATGCCATCCATCTTGAGCTTCACAAAAAGGCCATGGCTGGGGGCCATGTTTTCAGAAATGCCCACTTCGATTATGCTCCAACTGGGTTATCTGTTCACAGGGGGGGATACTTTGATACCCCTGTACAGTTCCTACCGCGGCCGGACCTCTCTGAGCTCCTCACTCACATCCCCAGGCATAAGCTGAACACTTTTCATGTAAGGATGGAAGATGATGCTCAAGTGGGCCAGGGCGAGGATCTACAGAAGTTCATTCTTGCAGCCCTCAGTGCCAGCCACATAAATGTTGTAAACTGTGCTCTGTGCCACCGGGCACTCCCTGTCTTTGAACAGTTCCCTCTGGTGGGTGTAACTCTGTTCTTAAGCCCCTCAAGACATGATGAGATCGAATATGATGTTCCTTGCCACCTTCAAGTCAGGTGCTAGGTAACATGTGAATGTTTCAGCTTCGCCCAGTGAGGTGATGGTGATTTTTGTACTCTGATGTCACTGTACCAAGTATAGTTGGCCTGGAAGACTCATGCATCTGTACGCAGTGTGTGTGGACTGCCTGGAAGGGGTTCACAAGATCATCTGCATCAAGTGTAAGTCATGGTGGGATGGCAGCTGGCACCAGCTGGGCACCATGTACACCTACGACATCCTGGCTGCTTCTCCCTGCTGTCAGGCCCGCCTGAACTGCAAGCACTGTGGAAAGCCAGTGATCGACGTGCAGATTGGCATGCAGTACTTCTCTGAGTACAGCAACGTCCAGCAGTGTCCACACTGTGGGAACTTGGACTACCATTTTGTGAAGCCATTCTCCTCCTTCAAAGTTCTCGAAGCTTATTGATGAAAGCTTTGCTTTAGTAATAGCTATTTTATTGATATTATTACTTTATTACATATCTTTTATAGGGAAACATTCTGTGACATTAATTTCTTTTCTAATTTAAAGCAGAGTTACTTTGTATATGTGCCACTAAAATGGGGGCTGCCCCTTTCCCTGTCTTTATTCCCAAATGTTAGTCTTTGGTCAGGACCAGATAGATGATCGAGTGAGTTTGGGTAGGGGTTTACTCTCACCAAGTGTCTGATGCAGCTTTAAGATTGTGGGGAGGATGGCATGGATTTAGGAATGGGATTATGTGGCTATAAACTAAAAGCCTGATAGGAGTTTGGAGGGAGCTCTTACTAAAATGTTAACTATAAAGACCAGCTTTTAGATCTTCAGTGGACCTTGGAGAAACATGTGACAAGTCTGAGCCTGGAGAGCAAATAGTGTATTAGGAATTTGCAGCTTAGTATTCTGCAGCACATATTGACATGCAATTTACTCTGACAGATGATTTGAAAGTGGACATGAGTGCTGTTTCTTTCACTGTTGTAATTTAACAGTCAGTTTTCTTACTGAAAAGAATACCAAATTATAAGATATCACAGCTGTTGGTGTTGCATATATTTTTAGGTAAGCTGACCTGTAACAGAGACTTGTGAAATGAATTTGGAAATGATGTACACTGAATCAAGAGGGCAGAAAGGCAAAACTTTGATCAACTTCTAAGTCAAGAATCAAATGACAAACTAGCTCTTAAGGATAATTCTTACATAACGTGACTTGGAAAGTAATAGTTTATATAGGTTGCACTGTTGAAAGTGCTGTTTGGTACATCCTTTTTGCAGGAAATCTCTCAGTCACAGAACCTAATGGGTAAGCTTCAGAACCAGTTATGACAAACTTACTTCCTCATAATACCTCATAGCCACACTTAGCACATTTAAAACTGAGTTTCCAAAATTGAAGAGTTGATCTAAAGAGGGAAAGAAAAAAATTGAGAGAATGATGAAGATAATAATTTTGATACTTCTTGTTAAGGTGTGTTTCATTTTGGAGAATCATTATAGTTCATAGTGATATATCTCAAGATCTCTAGGATACTTTATTTCTGCCCTCCCAAAAAAAAAATCCACATACAGAACTTTGGGCATTCCAAAATACAACCTTTTGTTAATTATATCTTGGTGATTTAATACACTGATACGCCATGCCCTGGTAGAATTGGAGTTGAAAAATGATTTCTCATAAGTGAATTTGATAATTTTAAGTTATATATATATATATATATATATATATATATATATATATATATATATATACATACATACACATACATATGCTAAAAGAATACTAAAAATAATAATCTTATGAATAGCCACATTTGGGGTTGGTGTGAATATTTTATATTACTCATTTGGTTGATACCATTTTTTTTCTCAGTGTGTTTTTTCTTTTTAGAAGTATTTAGGCATTGCAAGTAAATTTCAGTTCTACTCATGAAGCATTTGATGTTTTGTTTGATTCAATACAGCATTGAAGAACCAATGCATTCACTTAATATTCTTCAACTTTCAATTGTGATGATTGTTATTTGGTTTTCCGCTTCTGATTCGGTGTCTGATGATCTGAAGACTCTTTCACAGTGGAAGGAAATGCTCAAAATGCTTACGAGAAGCAGAAAATCAATATGGGTCAGACAGTGTTTGATGCAGCTTCAAGAGGTCTATAGGACATAGCCTTGAAAGATTCTCTGATACACAAAGCTGTAATTGTGAATTAACTCTTTCCCTATTGGTTCTCTTATGCACCAAGTATAAAAATTGGTAAATTTCTCTTGTCTTCAGAGAACCATTTGGATTTGATATCTGAATTTAGAATAGAAGTTAAAATATTTGTAAAAAAGAAAGATATTGTGTGTGCCGAGAACTAAAAAATAAATAATAAAAAAATTCTCTCTCTCTCTCTCTCTCTCAGTCTCTCTTAAAAAAGATCTTCTCTCATTTATACTCATACACATACACATACACACACACTTGTATACATGTATACATGCCCATATTTATATTTATATATTTTAGCTTTATTAATTGATCTCAGCAAGATGTTGTCATTGTCAAAAGCAGGCTATTATCTTTTTAAATTAGAGGTGTTTCCAGCTTTTTTTTTTACTATGTTCTTCACCTTGAGTTATCTGTTTTATGCTAGAACTTTTAAAATAAATTTTGGTCTCTTTTATTTGTGTAGGATTTCTTCAAATTCTCAGTGATGTTTATTCTTTTTAAGAATGAGAGAATGTGAAGACTGGAAGCTGTGTGTAGTGTAGTGGGGATGGTTGTTGCCTGGCAGCTTTGCTTTAGGATGAGCAGAGTTGTGGTTAGATGTTAACCTGGGGCTTCCAAAGGCCAGTATATAGAATTCTGTGTTGTGGGAGCAGTGTTGGTAGAGGTGCTCTAGTGTCCCCTGATGGTCTGTCTGGCTCTTTAGAAGAGAGCCCTGTGATTCTCCCATCCAAGTTAGGTGTAGATATCTTCACCACATAGAAAAAGTTATGAGGGACATATGAGGGCAATAGTTTGTGATAGAAAAACATGGGTCATTATCTCATTTTCCTCTCTGGTCTTTTATAATTCTTGTTGACTGAGTCTAGATCCTCCCTATGGTTCTAGGCAGATGGGCTTCCTCTTCAGCTGCAGCCCCTCTGTGTTCCTTCTGGGCTCATTTTCCTCTACTCTATTTAAAAACTTGCTTCAGGCAGATTTTGATAATTCACTTTTTTGTTGTTGTTGGAATCTGTTAACTGCTCATAGGCCCCTATTCCTTGTTGCAGATTTTTATCTTTTTTAAACCTTTTTTTCCTTTTGAATGTAATTTTGGGTGGCAGGGCATATAAATTTATGGGCTCGGTCCCACATCTTTAGTTGGAACTATCTAAAAGATTATAAACTCTTTTAGCTTATCTCATTTATTTTATGTCACTTACTCCTTGTATGGTTTCCCTGTATGTTTAGTTACACGACAATTTCTTAAACCTTACCTGCCTAATTCTAATTCTCTAGATTGGTATGCTTAATTTCCAACTATCCACCCTCTTTAGTATCATATTTTTCCCTGAGGAGTTTTGAATAGATATTCTTCAAAATTAGAATTGCTGCTTGTACCAACATCCTTTCTATTTTAACTTTGTTCAGTTTGTTACACTAATTACGCTCTCAAGGTACCTTGCTTTACATATTGCTCTTTGTATTTTTCGGTACTTTGGATTGATTGCTGAGCTGGGCAGTTTTTGAGCCTTCACTGTATTCTTCAGCTTGTTTCTCTGCAGGCCTCAGCTTTGAAGAACAGAATCTCTGCACATATGCACATCTTCCTGCTCTACCTTTACTTGAGCCGGGATAAGCAGAGCTCTTACCTGATAACTTTTCTTTATAAGGTCTTCCACTACTTATGTCTGTCTTCCACTTTAGTCCTGGATGCAGCTGTTGCTGCTTGGGGCAGAGATGAAGAAATTATTTGCATAGGTGGCTTAATGAATAATGAGGACCAGAATAAAGGTCTTTGATCAGCTTCATTCTAGTGTGTTCCATGATCTTGCCTTTGTTCTTGCCCTGTGATTGGAAAGCCACCATGCCCTGGTACAGACCTTCCTGATCTTCACTGCCAGCCATTTTAAACCACAGTCCTTTTATTATTTTTTTTCTTTGTTCACTTTGGCACCATAATGTGGTTCCAGAATTTATAGAATAGTATTTGTCTTTAGTAGTCATAGATTGAAAACGAGTTAAATTTTTTTTAATTGAGAAATAATTCATAAACAGTTCACCAAAGTGCATAATTCATTGGTTTTTAGTATAGTCACAGATGATGTGCAACTATCACCAGTGAATTTTTTAACATTTTCAAATGATTTGAATTACATAATATGAAATCTTTTGTGCTTTTGTGTCTGGCATTTTTCATGTAGACTTTTTTTCTTTCAAGTGGTCATGTTTATTTATACCAAAAGGTTATATTAGATCATTAGTACCATAACTATATTATTGTTCATGTAGATTGTTTTTGTTTATTTTTTTAAGATTTGTCCATGTATCAGTACCTTTTATAAAAATTGTGGTATACATAATATAAAATTTACTGTTTTAACCATTTTTAAATGTATTTAGCTCAGTGGCATTAATATATTTATATTGTTGTACTACCCTTACCACCATCCTTCAGAATTGCTGACACTTTGGGAGGGGAGATACAGGGAAACAGTATGGTGAAGGTTTTATTTATTTTTTTGCAAATGTATAACTTTCTCTTAGTTGTTAACATAGTGGGGTTTAAATTCCTTTAAATTGTGTAGCTTGTATTCTTAGATTCTGTTTCCAATTCTGAAACTTGATACCCATTAGATACCCATTAAACAGTAACTCCTCTTTCCTGTCTCCCTCAGTCACTGGCTAATTTTTTTATTTTTTATTTTTGTGAGAAAGTGTGAGTGACATAGGAAATAGGCAGAGGACTAGAAAGCAGTGATAAGGAAAGCAGCAAGAAACCTTGGAGAGCAGTTCTTGAGTATTTTTGGTGATGGACCAGTTTTAAGATACAAAGTCCATGGCTGGGTGTGGTGGTGCATGTCTGTAATCCCTTTGATGGAGAAACTGAGGCAGGAGGATCACAAGTTCAAAGCTAACCTCAGCAATTTAGTGAGGTCCTGAGAACCTTGACAAGCCTAAAATAAAATATGAAAGGGGCTAGGGATGTGGCTCAGTGGTTAAGTGTCCCTGGGTTCAATCCCCAGTACTAAAAAAAAAAAAAAAGATACAAAGTCCACAGGATCTTCCCCCTAGAGTATCCATGAGATGCTCAGTCCTATTGCATTAAAAAAGTAAACTTTATTTCAGAATAAGATGATTCCCAGAAAGTTCTTGCACACCCCATACCTAGTTCCCCCATTGCTAGCATCTTAAGGTTACTAGGTACATTTGTTAAGAAATGGCATTTATGTGTCACTATTAACCACACTCATAGTTTTTAGGATTTCACTAATTTTCCCATTCCAAGATCCAAACCAAGATACTATATTGCATTTACTTGTCATGTTGCCTACTCACTGGTTTCTGACAGTGTCTAGTCTTTTCTTATTTTTTTTTTACTACTTTGACATTCTTGACTAATTCTGGCCAAGTATCCTATAGATTGTGCCCCTGCCTGGGTTTATCTGTCTGTCTTGTCATTAGTTAGCCCCATAACTTTGCATATAATTTTGGATGTTTTACACACTGATGCCCGGGCTAAGACCATAAAACCGGTCAAGGTCCATGGAGGAACAACCGCAGCCATGATTCACTCCAAAGACTTAGAGGCTGAGAAAACTGCCTTATCCAATAAGGACCAACCCCAGTTAGACACCATCTTGTTTTTTTTGACAAAGCCAACACAACAGAAGCCATAAGCTGTATTAAGGAAGTCTTATGTGACCAGACTGTAGATGGCCAATCCCTGGAGGAGGACTCAGGCTTTCACATACATCATAGCTGCCTGCAATCCTTACAGGAAGCACTCCCAGGAGACCATCTGCCATTTGGAGTCAGGTGGTTTGGGATACAGGGTTAGTGCAGAGGATACAGCTCTATTTCCCTCAGGCAGCTGGTGTACCATGTCCACACCCTGCCCCTGAGGCTGATTCCTCTAGTGTGGGATTTCGGGCAGCTGAACAACACTGCTGAAAAGCTCTACATCCAGCAGATTGTACAGAGACTGTTGGACTACATCAGGATCAGTGAAGATGAGACTCATGTGATCACAGAAGTGCTCTCTGCCTCTCAGCAGTTCATGAGCAACACTGAAAGTAAGTGCAGTTTTGTCAGCCTCTGGGATGTGGAGTGCTGTGTGAAGGTTTTCACTTGGTTTCATGGCCGCAGCGAAATGCTATTGGTAAAGCTGTACACCTTTCTCTGTGAGATCAGTGTCAGCAAAAATAACTTCAGGAGAGATCCCATCTTCTGGTCTCTGGTGCTGGATGTGGGGGTCTGTTACCATGAATCCCTAAAAGAGAAGGAATCCTACTGCAGAGCCATTTGCAGGTATTTTCTAGAACCATATGATGACAGCAGGGTCATCCTGGATGAGATCACACATGCACAGGATCTTTTCCTGAGTGAGATGCCTCTGAGAAAAACCATAGCCAGGAACTTGGCTTTGAAGGAGAACTTCTTCATGATGATCATCTGCACTGAGCTAAAGATACCCTTCTTCCTGTCGGGAAAGCCTGGCAGCTCCAAATCTCTTGCCAAGACTATCATGGCAGATGCCATATGGGGCCAGGCCTCACATTCCACTCTATTCCACAGCCTGAAGCAGGTCCAGCAGGTGTCATTCCAGTGTAGCCCCCACTGCACCCCCACATGGCATCATGAACACCTTCAAGCAGTGTGCTCACTTTCAGCAGGGGAAGGACCTGCAGCAGTATGTGTCTGTGGTGGTATTGGATGAGGTCGGCTTGGCAGAAGATTCCCCAAAAATGTCCCTGAAGGCTCTGCACCCACTGCTGGAAGATGGGTACATTGAAGGTGATCCTGCCCCCCACCAAAAAGTTGGCTTCATAGGTATTTCCAACTGGGCCCTCAACCCTGCCAAGATGAACCAGGGTATGTTTGTGTCCCATGGCAGCCCCAGTGAGAAGGAGCTCATAGAGAGTGCCAGAGGGATCTGCTCTTCAGACAGCCTGGTGCAGGACAGGGTCCAAGGGTACTTCACTCCTTTTGCCAAAGCCTATGAAACAGTGTGCAGCAGGCAATACAAGGAATTCTTCGGGCTTTGTGACTACTATAGCCTCATCAAGATCGTCTTTGCCACCACCAGAGCATCTAACAAGAAGCCTTCTCCACAGGATATTGCACAGGCAGTCCTTCAGAACTTCAGTGGCAAAGGTGACATCCCCACTTTGGACATCTTCATGGCCAGTTTACCTGAGGCTGAATGTATGGGAGAGGTCAGACAGCACCCTGGAATTCATCAAGCAGAGTTGGGGAACTGGAAGAAGCTGAATCCCGCTACTTGCTCATAC
The DNA here is from genome assembly GCF_045843805.1 of Urocitellus parryii. Lineage (NCBI taxonomy): Eukaryota > Metazoa > Chordata > Mammalia > Rodentia > Sciuridae > Urocitellus > Urocitellus parryii. The sequence goes on from NW_027554054.1 coordinate 3,624,581, forward strand.
TGACCAAAAACTACATGGCCTTGCAGATCCTGCAGCAGTCATTCTTCAGTGAGGACCAGTAGCCCGAGATCATCTTTGGTTCCAGTTTTCCCTGGGACCAGGAGTACACCCAGATCTTCAGAAACATCAACCAGGTGAAGATCTGCATGAAGACAGGCAAGATGGTGGTGCTGCTGAACCTGCAGCACCTCTATGAGAGCCTGTACGATGCGCTCAACCAGTACTACGTCTACCTTGGGGGTCAGAAATACGTGGACCTCGGGCTCGGCACCCATGGTGTCAAGTGTCAGGTCCACCCTGACTTCCGCCAGCTTGTCATTGAGGAGAAAAATGTGGTGTACGATCAGTTCCGCATACCCCTCATAAACCAGCTGGAGAAGCACTACCTGGACTTCAGCTCAGTGCTGCAGGGGTGGCAGAAGAGCATCGTGCAGGAGCTCACGTAGCGGGCAGAGGAGTTTGCTGATGTGAAGGCCCATCAATTCCTTGCTGGGCACAAGCACAGCCCTGCTGATGTCTTTATCAGCTTCCATTCCGACACCTGTGCCTCTGTGGTGCTGCAGGCTGTGAAGAGGCAGGGCCCTGGGGACCTGATGGAGGAGATATACCACAGGGTGTCTGAGAAGGCCAAGCTGATCCTACTGTACTGTGCCACACCAGATGCTGTGGTGTGGCTGAGCACCTCGACTCTGGGCTCATTTGTGGCACAGGCGCTCTCACACAAATACTGGAACAAGCAGCAGCACCACTCCTTTGCAGATTTCCTCCAGGCCCATCTTCACAATGTGGACCGGGACTGCCATGCCATCTTCGCAGATGTGACTGCCCCCACAGCCTTTCCTTTTTCTCTTTCACCCATGAGCCCTCTATCTCCAGGGCCAGAAGGTCTCAACTCTGTTTAAGGCACTGTTCAGTCTAGGAAACCCGTGTGTCCCTCCATGTTAGGCCCAATGAGGATAAGTCCATTTTGGCCTCTCTCACCTGTTTGTGAGCAGAGCTCTACTCTGAGAGCAGCACTGAGCACATTGTTCAGTTCTCAGAATACTGGGCCCACCTGGGATATAAGTGATTGGCCTGCTTCTCATTATTGGACAGCCTAAGAGTAATGGACGAGGATGCCTTCCATTCAGATGCCCTTAGTGTCACAGATGAAAGCTGTGCAGCCAGGTGGGGGCATGAATCATAGTTGGTTCTCCTTAAAAGACATCTCCTGGGCTGGCCATGAGGGCTGGCTGGGTAGATGTCAGAAGCAGAGGGCTCCTTGAGGCACAGGTGTTGAGTCTGAATCTGCATCTGTGCAGGAGTCTAGGAAGGGACTGCTGACAGAGCTTGAAATTCAGGCTGTGAGTGCTGGGTTGTGGAGATGGGATAGGTGGAGAGACATGTGGAAGGGCTTGTGGACAGCCTTGGGCTTCCTCTTGACTGCACAGGGAAGAGCTATGAAGGAAAATGTATGTAGACATGCCCTAATGTCTGGGTGATGAAAAGACAGTGGAGTAAGAGAATGACATTGAGAGGAGGGATCTGTCAGGAAGCTTCTGGCATGGTGCAAACTGCAAATGGTTAGCAGGCAGTGTGGCTGGGCTAATCATCAATTCCATGGAGGGGTGGCAGGAGGTGGAGGACAGCCTTCCTGAGCTCATTGCAGCTTTGTGCAATCATCATGGAGACCCCAAGAAGGAGCAGTGGGTTTGGGAGCCAGTGGTGACATCTGTTTTGGATAGGTTTGGATGTCTGCTGTGTGGTTGGGTGTAGGAATGGGAAGCTTGTCAGTAAGGGCAGGTCCAGAGAAGGGGTGTGAAGCCAGGCAGAGTGGCATATACCTGTAATCCCAGTGGCGTGGGAGGTTGATGCAAGAGGATTGAGAGTTCAAAGTGAGCCCCCGAACTAATGGAGGCCCTAAGTAACTTAGCAAGACCCTGTCTCAAAATGAAAACTAAAAGGAAGGACTGGGTTATTGCTCAGTGGTTAAACCCCTGCATTGTTCCCTGGTACCAAAAAAATGGGGTCTGGATAGCTGAGGTCCTATGTGCCTGGGAATGTCTGGGTTTTCACCATGGGATATGGTCCATGGCAGAGAATGGAATATTACTGAGGGGAAGGAGAGTAGCCAGTGGCTAACTCCATTTGATAGCATGAAGTCAGATTACAAGATGTAATGGCATTTTGCTGGGCCCTAAAGGGTCAGAAGGCTCTCAGGTAGGGTCCAAAGCTGGAAGATAAGACATTGGAATCTCAGAAGGAGATAAAGGCTTCTTTTAGTCAGGGCAAGTCTTCTTTCTGCCATCTATTGACCCTGGAGGTCCTGTTTGCCTCAGCCACTCCTTGAATATAAAAACTGCTCTGGGTTGGGCTTCTTTCTGTCTGAGTGCCCACTGGCTCTGGGTTCTGATCTGGTGCTCTGTGCCCTTGCTTGAATTCCAGCTGATGACTTGTGTGCCCATGTTGCATGCCCATGTCCAGATGCCCTTAGTGTCATATGTGAAAGCTGTGCAGCCAGGTGGGGGCATGGATCATAGTTGGTTCTCCTTAAAAGACACCTCCTGAGCTGGCCTTCTCCAGACTGCTGATGAGCCATGACTGCTAGGCCCTATGAGTAGAAGTGAAGGGCTTGGCCCTGAAACCTGTGATCTTGTCACTGCAGCAGTTTGACACTGAGTACTCATTCCTCAAGGAAGTTTGGAGAGATGTCACACCTGCCCATTACCCTTGGCCCCTGCCCTGGGAATGTGGTTTTACATGCCAGAGTGTGGTAACTACCAGTAAGGAACTCTGAGTACTATGAGACGGTCATTGCTGAGCCTCCTGGTATGCCCCTCTGGCCCCAGTTGTAAGACAGTCATGTCCATCTGTCTCCTGAGCATTTTGTGTCCCTTTCCTTCTCCAGTGGATTGCATTCTCACCTTGTGGAGGGAGACCCCACCTGGATGCTGGGTTCTGCGTGGCCTGTGATTCCCTTCATTTTGTGGAGTGTTGTGATCAATGTTTTTTTTTTTTTTTTTCACTTGTGTTTGGGATTGAACCCAGAGCTGCCCTACCTCTGAGTCACATCCCTAGTGCTAATTTTTATTATTATTAATTTTGAGATAGGGTCTTGCTGAGTTGCTGATGCTAGCCTGGAACTTGTGAGCCTCCTACTTTAGCTTCCTGAGCTGTGGAAGAGGACTCACTTGGGTGATTCCCTTTTTCTTTCAGAGGAAGCTTAATGAAGACAGTCAGATGTAAAATCCTTACTGTCCAGATGGATTTCGATAATGGTACTCATAGTGCTCAGCTAATTGTGTCAGCTAGTAATTTTCTTGGAAAAACATAGGAAGCCAAAATGTCCCTAGGACATCCTGAAGAATTTTTTTTTTCCATGAAAACAGTGTGGAAATATGAATAACTCTTCCTCCCAGCTCTTGACATGGGCTAGAAAACTTAGAGAGAAAAGGATGAACAAAAAGGCCATTAATGGCACAGAATTTGTGGAATGCAAGATGTGTCAATAATGGAATATTTGTAGTGTGTAGGAGAATGTGTTAAAGCTGCATTTGCAGTCATTTGCAGTACTTTTTTGATCATTTTTATTTTTAGTCCCATAATTAAAATTAAAGTTCAGTCTGGGATGTAGCTTGTTGGTACAGCACTTGTCTTGTATGTCTGAGGCCCTAGATTTGATCCCCAGCACTGCATAAAAAAGAAAGAAAAGAACTTATCATAAGTTTAAGGGCAGTAAGACTATATAAATAAATTAATATTTATTGGATATTTTTCTGATATCCATAAATCTGTTGCTTTCATAATTGCTGTGTTATGTTACCTCACATAATGTAAGAGTGATTTATGCCCCTTTAAAACATGGTGAACCTGTTATAAGTTAAGGCCCAGCAAGATCCTTTAGGGAGGTGGTCTGTGGCCTCTGGGTGTTCAAGGGGCACCATACCACACTGTACTATCTCAAAATGGGAAGGCCAGTAAGCCCCATCCTTTGGCATATGGGTGCCCTGAGACATTCAGGGTGAATGGGGGTTCTGATCAGCAGTGAGAGAAAGTAATCCTACAAATTGGAAGACACCCTCCTCTCCTGAGAGATGTGGTGGCCCCTGGCAATGTGTGGAATGTGGTAAAGCCTCAACAGCTCCTGGGACACCCATCAGCCATCGAACACCTTAGATTTTGCTCCATTGCTTGCTTTGTTTTGATTTTTGTTTTCTCAATAGGTATTCTACTATTAATGAAATCAACAAAATACAAGGAACTCAGGGCTGTGTCTTTGTCTGTATCATCACAAAATGTTGAGAGCCACAGCTGGTCAGAATGACACCTGGCATTTGCCAGAGGGAATGTTTGAAAGGTGATGCCAGCAAACCATTCAGATGATGATTTGAGTTAAGCTATATATAATTGCTGTGATGCTGGATTGATTGTATTGTATATTTGACCTTTGCCTTCGGGCAATGGGGCGGCTCTTGCTGCCTCAGGCGCCCAATACTTTGGAGTTTTTGCATGGAGTTCTCTCGGGGATTCCTGGAGAGTTTCCATTGGTTGGGGAAGTGCTGGAGGAGGGATTTCCACCGGTGTGGGGTTTTTCTGGAAGCACAGCTTGAGAGTTGAAATAAAGTAGTTGCTGTTTGAACCTACAAGGCTTTGTGGCGGCTCGGTTATTCATGCCCATCCAGACTGCAGCAACAAAACTCTCCTGGATGAGGAGCAGATCATCCAACGTGGGATTCCATGGAGGTAGGGCCAAAAGATGAGTGACTGTCTTTAAATATGTCTGGGCTGCTTCTTGAGGTCCCATGCTGCCCATGTCTAGGTATGACACCAACCCCAGCTTTCTCTGGGCTTCTCTGGGCTCACTGTTCACAGCCATCACCCTGGGACTTGCTGCTGCTATGTCAGTATGGTCTGGCCTACCTCAGGAGTGCACAGGATTCACTCCTGCTCCTACTCTTTATTATACAAATGACTCAGAGATCTTCCCCTTGCACTTAGTGTTAACTCTTTGTGCCTGCTCCTTGGGGAAGTACTGTGTTCAAATCAGTCCATTCCTTTTTCTATGGAAGGTCACCAGCTGGATTATATAAGACCATTGGTATTTTGGAAAGAGGGAAACAGTTTAATAATTTCATAGATAGAAAGCCAAACTGTCAGCACCTTGCAGCACTTTCTAATTATGGGACAGTAAGTATGATAAGATGCACATAAAAAACTGTGGGCAGGACCCATGTCATGTAGTCTTTGCATGGCAGTTAATCAGCCTTGATACCCACGTTGATGGTGTGTGGGCTGATGTGATGTAGGGGGTCTGATGGGTTTTGGTGTGTTTGGGGATGTAGACTTTGAGGTACCAATCATCCCTCTGACAGTAGTGTGATTAAACATCTGGACAGAGGTGTATCCCTGAATATAACAAGAAGAAACCAGACAGATGTGAGAAGACTTGGTGGCTTTGTTCTTCACAGGGCTATGATGGTCTGTGCACATTGATGACCTGAAGAGGTCCACAGTCATAGCTGCTGATGTGACTAAGCTGTGGAGTGTCACCATCAGCCAGCTGTTCATGCCAGGAGGCAGCCTAAAGCATGAGTTGCAAGGTGGCAGTCTGCAGAGGTGGGGGCAGAAAGGCAGGTGAAAAGTGCCAAGTTAGGCAGCCTCCTGTGAAGCTGGAGTCATGGCTGCCACATTTGAGTCACTTTTGAGTCTTGACACCTGCCCATATTAGGAACTCAGGATGTGGCACTGAACTGCCTGGTGCATGGTCAATATAACCAGGGCCTTGGGAAGGCCAAGGAGCAGCATCCAGTATATTAGCTGGTGTTCTTTGGGTCATGTGCCAGGCCCTCAGCCCAGGCTGTAGGGCACCTGACTAGTGGATGACAGATGTCCCCTTAACTGGGGCTGCCACTGAAATTTAGGACAGGAAACCCTGGTGAGGCTCAGCCTAGGCAAAGACCTGGTACCACCCACCCCCTTCCTTCTCCAAGAGGTCACTTGATTGTGTTCCCTTTGCTTGCATCAAAAAGCAACCAGGAGGAGGTGATGGAGGCAGAGACCAGCAAGTAAGGGGAGGTGGCAGGAATGGAAATGAAAGAGGAAAGTCCGGAGGAGATGGAGTGAGAGGCCACCGATCTGAGGGGAGGTGATGTGAGTTCTCCTTTGTTCCCCTGTTGGCTGCAGATGGCTGAGCTGGAGGAGCTCAGGCAGCTGTGCCAGGGTCATGCTGAGCCCTGCCTTCTCTTTATGCTGGAAGTGTTGGGGATTTACCAGGACAAGATCTGCCTTTTCCTTCTTTATGAAGGCTCCTAGTTAGCTCTGCCCTGTCCCTCAACCACTGGCCAAATCCGTGACATCAGCTACCACCTTGACAGTGGTCCTCTGGGAGTTGTCCAATTCACAGGGATCAGCTGGGGGAGGTCAATAGGTCAGCTTCACTATGGAGACTGGCCACTGTTGCTATGTGCATGTGGACACAAGGTCACCTTCTTGTGTGGGCAGCATAGTTTTCACCCATCCTGGAGATGGCAGCAGCAGATGATGTGCTGTCTCCCTTGGCAGGCACAGGTTCTGGACACCACCAGACTGCTGAGGAGTTGTGTGCAAAGTGGGGATGCTCAGGGACCAGGAGAGCTGCACACGCAACATGATGAGAGTCATCGTCCTCCTCAGCCTCTTGAACAGGGACATTGTGTGCAGTAGTACGAGACATGTCCCTGCTTCTCATCCTACCCCAGCAGGCCCTTCCTGAGCAGTGGGGATAAGGTGGCTGAGTGTGGCAAGCTGCCCTTCTAGGTTCTTGTGTCTTGGCAGATGCAGCTGGCATAGCGGGAATCTAAGGACATCTCTTGAATTCTGCTCTAGAGTTGGCCTGGCCAGGGGACCTGTGGCTTCCCTCTGCAAGAGAACTGGTCAAGCAGCACAGCAAAGCCTCCAATTTGGTGCTGACAGGTGGCCAAATTATGTACCTTTTGCCTTTTCACAGCCTTGTTTTTGTGGATATCCAAGATGCACCTCTCCATCCTTCTAAAGAAGCAAGAAGAGAACAAGCTCTGCAGTCTGAAAGAGTGGGTGGGGAGAGAAGCTGCAAACCAGGATGCACTCCAGGAGGCCGGCACCTTCAGGTACTATGAGCAGTGGGCAGTGCAGGGACCTGCTATACCGTCTCAGGGGAAGGAGCACACCAGGTGTATTTTTCTCCACCTGAGGAGGGCAGAGCTATGTTTTTGCTCCAAGATCCCAAAACAGACCTGGATGGTGGTCATGTGTGGTTGTTGGCCATGCAGGTTGTGGTCCTGGGGTGTTTATTGACCACCTGGAGTTGGTCATGGAAGATTGTTGGCCACCTGAATGGTGGTCATGGTGATTGTTGGCTTCCTTTCTCTGCTTTTGTGTGCTTTACTTTATTTCATTATAGAGAACTTAAAAAATATTGTTCTCATAGGATGTTGGCCAGCATGTCATAAATAGCAGCCAGGGTTTCCATTCAAGGTTATTAAAATTGAGATGGAGATGTGCAGAGAAGTAACAGAAATTATCTTCTCAGGCTACTGCTTGAAGTAACAGAAAGTACAAAAATAGGACCCAGGAGTGTCATTTATTGTCCATGATCCTTTTTCTAAAAAACCATAACCTTTTTCTTCAGACTTGAGACAATCTTTAAAGAGCCTGTGTTATGGGGACAGGAGGTTTGCTCAGGGTCTCAGATGGAGAGTCTAAGGGTCTGAAACTACCTGTGGGCAGGGTGATATTAGGCCAATGGGGTCCTCCAAGGTCCCTCCAGTTCTGCTCTTCTGACCCCATGGCTCCAGGTCTGCTGCCTCACGTGGTTCACAGGGGGAATGTGGGGGATGGCAGAGTCCTGGGCGGCCAGGGCCCATGGGTGCTGGCTTCCTTACCATAGGACTTTTCCATTTTGAGTTCTCTCTGCAGTGTTCCTTGACTTCTTTCCTAGTTACACCTTCTGAAGGACATTTGTGAGCCCAGAAACTGAATATGCTTTTGTCTCCCTGGATGGTCTCCCTTTCCTATCATATGTCCAAGCCATGTTCCCATCACCCCTTTGCCACTGTTGCTCTGGCCTTACTGGGTTTGCCAGCCTCCCTTTTCACTGTCCCATGGTCCACAGCACCTTGGACCAGTTTCTTCTGGTCACCAGCAACACCCAAGAACAATTGGACCTGTTTGCACTGTACGCTCAATGCCCATTTCTGGGGCTGGCAGGCCCTTGGGAAACTGCTGGTCTGTCACAGGATCTTGTGACACTTCACCAGCACTATGTGTCTCAGACTTAATGTCACATAACCTTGGGGCTAGATAGCTGGCCTCCTTGGAGTCCTTTCTGGCAGAAGTCTTCTGGTTTTTAGTTAATCATTTTATATAGCCTGTTGCCTTCATTTTTTTTTTAATTCTCAAATTATTTCAAATTTGGTCTCCTGGAGACACTCTGTGGTGACTGCATTACTCTGGATTACTTTTCAGGGCTCTCAGCTGCTTCAACCCAGGGTCTTTTCACTGCCTCCCCTACATCCTCTGTGCATGTTCTAGCCTGGGGTCATAAGACAAGGGATGTCCTTGACTAATGGGATGTTTGTTTTCTCAGTAGATATTTTTAAATTCACTGTAGAATCCTTTGTATTGTATACTCAGAAAAAAAATTTTCCTACAAAAGGCTTCACTTTCTTTTTCAACATAAATATTTATTAATTATATCCTTTACCACAAGAAATTGTGGCACTTTTCATTATGTAAAAAATATATCAATTTAGCATGAACATGAGATGTAGTAAATTCAACCAATTAACCACTGTCAGTCTAAAGTACTCAGGGTTAGTTACAGAAACACCTTTAAGAAAAGCCGAATTCTTGAGCTGGGAATGTGGCTCACGTGTTAGCGCGCTCGACTGGCATGCGCGTGGCCTGGGTTTGATCCTCAGCACCACATACCAACAAAGATGTTGTGTCCGCCGAGAACTAGAAAATAAATATTAAAAATTCTCTCTCTCTCTCTCTCTCTCTCTCTCTCTCTCTCTCTCTCTCTCTCCCTCTCCCTCTCCTCTTTCACTCTCTCTTAAAAAAAAGAAAATCTGAATTCTTGATAAATATATTTTCTTATTTAACTTTGTCTGTATCAAATTTAGTTTGGTCTCTTCATCTTTATTATATTGTATCTATAGCTACATTTTTTTAAAAAAAATATTTATTTAATTTTATAGTGAAATTGTTCATTATTCGATTTGTTTTTAGAACCTAGTAGGCTTGTTCTGAAAAAAATTATATAAAATGCAGCAAATACTTCTTCACCTTTTCAAGGCACTAGTTACTATTACTAGATGTAAAATTAAGTTCCATACATCCTGCTTATAATGTTAAGACAATTGCATTTGTGAGTCTCTTATACTTAAAAGTGATGGAAACTTCAATTTGTAGCCCTGGCTTGTAGGCTAGAAAGCTTGTTGACACAGAGGAAGGAGGTGTCAAGAACAGCACTGGCTATGATGCTGAGCCACTGTCCCCTGTCCCCTGTCCCACCCCTGCTGCAGACATACCCTTTGGAAGTGGGTCCAAAGCACAGTCACCCCTCTGCTGGCCAGCATAATTTCTCTCATTGACAGAGATAGCAACCAGGAGCTTCTGAATGGACCAGACTCACCAGCCTGGGCAGCTGTGGATGTATATTTTTAGTAACAGTAAGTTGTTGAACATTCTGCTTGTGATGAATAATATAAGGTGAATGAAAATCCACAAAGCACCCTCTGTTGCTCTCCTGGGCTTGAGAATGTAGACGCTGCTTTCCAAGGAATGTTTCACCAGCTCCTTCTGCGAGGTTGTGGCATCTTGGCAGATCTTTGTCCTGTCTCTCTCCTCATTTTCTCCTCTCAGGGCACCTGTGTTAGTTCAGAAAGTCAGGTTGGATTCTGTGTGCAGTGGGGACACTGCCCTTTGGAAAGAATATGTCCTTGATCATGCTCATGTTCCATTATACTGTTCCCTATTTTGTGTGGGGCCTCCACCAGCTTTCTGTTCAGATTGCAAGGACTTCAATTCTGGAATGTAGGCCAATAAGATGCAGGAGAGAGACAGGCACAGGCCCTAGAGACCTGGTTCTGCCTGAGGCTTTGGACCCCTCCTAGGCCCTGCATAGATGGCCTGCTTTCATTCTGTCCGTAAACAGGGGTTATGAGTAGCCCTCCAGTTATTGTTAAGCAGGAGCCCTGGCCATAAAGGGAGACAGCAACTGTCTGTGCAGCCTTGTTTTATTTTTATGTGTTGCAGGGGATGGAACCCAGGCCTTGCACATGCCAAGCAAGCAATCTACCATGGAGCCACCCCTGTCCCACAGCACCTTCACCTCTCGTTCACCTCACCTCACTGCAGATCCAAGAGTGAGATGTTTACCATCATGGTGCAGAACCATATGAGCCTTCCCGAGGGTGCTTGCAACAGTGTCCCCTTCAGCTGGAGAATCAGGGACTATCTTGAAGAGCTCTTGGTCAAGGCCCAGTATATCACAAATGTAAAAAGTGAGCACTGCTCAAGATTGGCCTGATGCAGACTTTACCCACAAAGACACTGCCTTGAACATTAGCGGGCAGACAGCAGCTAGCACCTAGTAAATTCCAGGACTTGTAGTTTTCACACTTTCCATGTGGAATAGGCTCAAGTTCATGTATTGCCTTCATTCTGAAATTTCTGCTGAAGGAGTAAAAGTCTCCAGGAGGTGAGAAGCCTTTAAGTCACACCATCAAGGGAGCCTGTGAGGTGATTTAATGGTGCACTGACCAGCAGTATGGTGAACTGGAACATGTTCCAGCAGGCACAGGGCTTGCTACCTGCTGCAAGTTGACCATTCCAATCATGTTGAAAACGCAGCTACCTAGAGGGCCTGTTGGCTCCTCCTCTGGGCACACAGTTTTAGGTGGTTTGAGCCCACATGAGCTACCCAGATTTCTGTTACTGTGGTAAAATAAGTGAGACAATTACTGTAAAGAGGGAACATTCATGTCTCCAGAGGTTTTAGTTCAAGGTCATCTGGTCCTGTTACTTTTGGGCCTGTGGCAGGGCAGCACATCATGGCAGGAATGAAGCTGCTCACCTCACGGCAGCCAGGAAGAAAACAGGAAGAGATCAGGGGCCCACTCTTCCCTAAAGAGCACACTCCTATCAACCTAGGACTGCCTACTAGGCCCATCCTCTACGGGTTCCACTACCTCTGGATAGGGCCATGGGCTGGGGACCAACCCTAACACATGGGACTCTCAGTGACACTCAAAGTCCAAACAATGGCACCACTGGGCTGGGCTGTCTGCCTGGACTGCAAGGTGCTGGGCCACCTCCTCCAGCTTCACTGCTTATCAGCTTCTGTTAGCTTCCCCTGTCCATGGCTCTCAGCATGAGCAGCAGACCCCTGAGCACAAAATGGAGCCATCCTCAAGCACACTCTGCTCCAGGCCTATCCTTTGACCAGGTTGTCATCCTCCCTGGGAATTCCTCACAGTCTCTCATGTGGGTGAATCCTGGAGCAAGAATGTACAGGTGTACAAGCCAAGTCATCCTGTGTATGATCAGAACTCCAGGTCACGTGTGATAGAAACCACCTGAAGCAAAAGTGAGTCCTGTGTATTGACTCCAGGGTGAGTCACTCCAGGGCCTACCAGTCTCCTGGCTCTTCACCATCCCTGACCCATGGGGGTTCAGCAGTAACTCCAGATTCCCTCCTTCCTGCATCTAGTGACCCCATGCATGGGGATGCTCTAGCTGAATGGCTTTAGCTAAAGCCACAGGTGGTGTGCCTTGACTGGCCCAGCCTGTCACAGGCCTTTCCCTGAGCATGTCACTGTGGCTTGGGGTGGCCAGAGCCAGGGTCAGAGCCAGCCTCCACCCACCCATGGAGATGGGGTTTCTCAGTGTAAAATCAAAGCTCTGTGGCAAGAGGAAAAAAACACCAGGTGGGGAAACTGAGGCTGGGGCTTTTTCAGAAGTGTAGAAGCTCCACGGACTCATGAAGCTTTATTCCAAAGGCCTAGTAAGGCACCGTCTCCTCCCACTAGCACCCTGTCCCATCTCCTGGTAATTCTCTTCCAATGCCAGCAGGAAAAAATGTGTTTAGGGCCACATTATTAACTTGCCAATCTCATTTCTGGGACACAAATGGTAAAGGCTTAGGTGATCCACTTGGCATGTAATGAGATCTCCAGGACAAGTTACTTGAGGAAATGTCAGGCAGGATCCACCATGCTCACAGGGAGAGAGAGCCAATCAACTAGGGCAACAATGGATTCAGCCTCCAGCAGGGCCAAGAAGGAGGGCAGGGCCTCACTGTTCCCTTTACTGGAGCTAGGAACGCTGGGCATGCACTCTGGTATCTACTACCTCATTGATTTCTTTGGCACCTGCCCAAATGAGTCATGGCTGAAAGAGAGGAATAACAGGGGACAGAGAAGTGCTGAGGAGGGACAGATGTTCAGGCAGGTGGGCGAGATCAAGTGCCAAACTCAGCTCTTGCCTCTCTGGCCAGAAACACTCATGTGTTCTGGGTGCCTGGGATGTGTCTCCCAGATGAGGACCAGTGACCACCCTCACATACCCTACCCATGGCTTTGCCCATGGTGGAGCCCCAGCACCCCCTCTGGTGCAGGAGATGACCCCACCCTGATCTACTCAGCAAGTGATTGAGAGCTATCAATTTCCAGTCCCCCAGCCTTATGTCTATTCATGACACTGACATATGGTACCTCCACATGGATGGAATGGTCCAAGGAAGCTGCTAATTAAGAGAGTGAAGCATGTCCTCATTAGACCCCTGCTAAAGCAGAACAAATATAAGATGCTAGGGGGCAGAGGGCAGCCTGGGGATACTGCATGTGTCTGCAAGCAGCATTGCAGGGGTAAGGGAGGAAGGAAGGGGGAACATGGGCAGGCTGCGGGCTTGGCAATGGGTTCTGGGTCTCAGAAGATTCCTGGGCCTCAGTTGATGAAGTCCTAAGGAAGTGGGTTGGCCATCCTGGCCTAGGCAGGCTGGCTTGTAGCAAGAGCTCAGCTGACAGCAGGCCCTATCATCTCCCTTCCTTTCATATCAAAGAAAAGCTGAGCCAGTGACCATAGATGCACCAGAGGCTCAGCAGCCCAGGAAATAGGCCCTAAAATGTTCTAGTTCTTTCTGCAACAAAGATGTTCTATATCATATTGAACCAAAGTCCTGAGAGCTCTAGACCAGAGTCTTCTGTTTTTATTGGGGGTGGCCTGGCCCCATATCAGTGATTATGGTAATGCCATTCACCAGGGGTTTCCCCACTAGGCCCCCACTCCATTCTGGTTTCCCTCCCCAGTGCCCAGCTGAGGATTAACCACCAAAAAGCTCTAGTCCTGGGACTGGAGAGGGCAGAGCTGAGACAAAATTCAGGGTCTCAGGGTCCTAAGCAGCCTTTCCTCCCCACCCATGTCTGGAGCTTGCTGCCTGGAAAGAGGCTTCTTCACCAACTGGCCACGTGAATCCTAGATGACTAGTGGGTTTGAGATTTATGGCCACCACCTCCCAGGAGGTGTAGGATAATGGTCCCCTGACCTAGTATGACCATCTGCCCCTGCAGTGATAGGAAGTCAGAGGAGATGGAGATAGGATCTAGGACATGAAAGGCTAGGATGCTTAGGCTCTCTAGGGGAAGCCCTGGGGGTGGGGCTTGCCCTTGGCTCCAGCTGAGCTTCTGAACTTCTGGGACACTAGAAAGCTCTGGATGCCCTTCCATTGGCCTGAGCTTGCTCTCTGAGAAGTGGCAGTCTCATGGGGTATGACTGAGGGGTTCACCTACTACTTCTTGGCAGGGGTAGGTCTGGGGCCTGAAACTAGCACCCCAACACTGTGGGCTTTTCCCAGGGAGTCAAGCAGGGGCAGAATCTTATCCCTCAAGGGCACAGCCTGCTAGAGAGGGGCCCCCATCAACTCCCTCCAGGCAGCTGGAGTGAGGGGCTACTGCCAAGACAGCTCTAACTCCAACTCCACCAGCATCCTTATTCTAGCCCTGTTGGGCCATTTGGGTGTTCTGACTTGCCCAGCTACACCCTGGACAAGGTGCTTCTGTCCCAACAGAATGTTTAGGGGGTTCTGCCACTGGCCCTAGCCCTGGCTGGCAGTGTTCACATCTGCTTCAGGTGCTGGGCCAACCGCATATCAGGCACCGCTGTGCAATGAGGCATCTGCTGCTACCATCTTGGGGCAGATAACTGCCAGTGAGCTAAGTGTGTACAAGGGAAGGGATGCCATAGGAACCCTTTCTTGCAGGGAGAATGGGGTGGAAGAGGCAGGCACCTGTTAGCTGGGGGAGCAGGGACTACACCTGAGGGAGAGTGCTAGGATCACATGGGCTCCAAGGTTGGGTTGGGGTCCAGAAACCAGATCCTAGACACAGGTAGCTTGAGCCCAGCCTCAGAGAGAGTGCAGGACCCTGCAGGACAGGATTGGCATGCCCCTATCATGCCTGGTCGGGTGGTATTAGGCATGTCCCTTCTCTCTCAGTTCTTCAGGGCCTGAAAGAAAGGGTTTGTTGTCTTCAGGTGCTTTCATTTTCTGATCCTGAGCTCGGAAATATAGGGGCTTCATCAGCACACACACATGCTTGCTGTCTGTAGGGTCCTCTGGCCAGGAAGTGACAGGTCCCCAGCACACCCTACTAGACTCCCTTCAGGACCTCCACCCTGCACTCAGAGGCTGAGGCTCCTACAGAGCTTGAAGTGGTGGTCATTGAGGTCCCCATGCAGAGCAAGACCCTTTGTCAGCTTTCCTCAGCCTCCGAGGTTGCACCAGGAACCACATGGTGCAGGGTATGGCCAGGATGCTAGGCAGAAAGCTGATTGAAATATGAGATCCTGCCTGCTTTGTCTGCCTGCAAAGCCAGTCCACTGGACCCAGAACCCCTCAGAGATATGGGCCCCAAGGAAAGAGAGGTGTGGAATGTCATCAAGGAAACAGCCCAGTCACCAAAGCCTTGTTTTGTTTGGGAGGGTCTGAGGCTGGAAGAAAGGCCCCATGGGCACCCCCAGAGTCCCTGCTCTAGAGTAATGCCCACTCAGGCCACGAGGGCTTCTCCTTGGTGTCAGAGAACATGGCAGGATGGCCTGTACTCAGTCCTAATGTGCTGGACTTGGAGTCCTGGGCTCTCAGCCTCCTGTAACCAGCACACCACAGTAGGACAGAAAACTGGGCCTAAGAAAGCCTGAGTCACTTGCCCAGGTCACTCAGGGCTACTTATTGCCAAGCTGCACTATGAATCTAGGTTCTGGTCAGCTTTCATGCAGCCCAAGGTATGTAGACCTGTAACACCAGACCAGAAGAGCCTACATTCTCTGGATTATCTGCCAGCTGCATCCAGAGGTCCAAGGGAGCATGGCAGGTGAGCCCATTTCCCCTCTTCCCACCTTCCAGTAACCTACACCCAGCCACTGACCATGTGCCAAAGGTCTCTGCCTGCTGTGACTCAGCCCAGCTGTTACTCAGCCTACTGTTTGCTAGTTCTTGCCTTTTTTTTAACTTGTCAAAGTATGACTTCACCATTGAGTCCTGGCAGGGTGACTTCTGCAGCACTGGCAGGAACTCCACTCAGGCCTCAGTCCATGCATGCCCAGGAGTGTCCTTGGCTTCCTCTCACCAAGTGGCTGAGAATTAGATGCTGGGATGAAGCATCCTTGGACTCTGGTCCTGGACAGACTGTCACCCCCAGGGCCAGCAGTCTGTTCATAGTCACCCTTCCTAGGTGCCTCCAAATCCAAGGGCCCAATGTCCGTGACATCGTAGATTTGAGACCAAAGGCCAGAAACCCTCCAAGGGAGGAGCACCCAAGAGTCCCCTTCAGAAGGAAGAGGCAAGAAATGGGGTTTGTCATGAGAAGGCTCAAGAGGTGGGTCAGTGCCATGAGAAGCTGGGGCATCATGTGGATAAGGGCTGTCCCTGGGGGAAGGCAGCTTCCCTGAAACTCAGCACGGGCAGTAGAGGCTGCTGTTTTGTTAGGCACTGAGCCCCCCTACAGTGTTGAAAAATGGCTTATTTACAAAGCTAGGGAAGTGATTATTTTCATGGTCTCCAATAAAAATATAAACCAATTTCCATCAGTTGTAAGCCATTTACCTCTCAGCTTCACCCAAGGGCATCAGCCCTTGAATGATCTCCAGAATGTCCTCATCTGTCAACCATAGCTGTCAAACAAGAAATCCAATATATGTCATACTGAAAACATAATGAATTCACAGATGTAAGTGACCAGGATATTGGAACAGAAAGAGTAATGAGGAAAAAATTTATGTCAACCACCTTTTGCTTAGAGAACTAAGAGTGAATAATTTTGTACCCTAGAGTGAATATTTTATTTCAATCTCTACTAAGGAAAAAGAAAAAAAAATAAGAAGAATTAAATTTCATAAGGTGAAAATAGTTCATGTCAGCAATCCCTTCACTGCACTCAGCATTAACCATTAGTCAAACTTTTATAAAGCATGGTAAGTTGCAGCATATTTGTTCTTTCTATCTCAAATTCACTCAACTTGAAAGCATTGCTCATGCAGAATGACAGGATGACAAACTCTTAGATAAAGAGAAGAAAAAAAAACTCTAATAAATCTGTATTTTACTAAGACCTCTTGGCACCAATTCACATGGTATTCTCATCAGCATGCTTGATGAATTGTAGAATGTATACAAGAGGTTCAAATCCAAATAGTAGTCATCAATGACCCTGTCAGTCTCAGGCAATATGTTTAAAAGGTATCAAAAGAATTGAAAAAGAAATACTATTTTTATATCTTACCAGAAGTATGATGATTAAAAAAAAACAAATCAGATTAAATTAGAAGACAATATCATACCAAGTGTAGTTTCTGTTACCTAAGAAAGCAACAATAGACTGTGATGTATTAGATAATAACTTCATGGAAATATATTTGACTATTAAAGTATATAGTATAAGTATATATGTTTGACTACTAAAGTACTATATATTTTATATATAAAGTATACTTTATATATAAAGTATAAAATTATAAAATATACTTTATATATAAAGTATAAAATATATAGTACTTTAGTAGTATGTAGTACTTTATATATAAAGTACATTTTATATATAAAGTATATTTCATATTTTATATATAAAGTATAAAGTATATAGTACAGTCACATGCTGAATCCATAGTGTTAGAAATTGTTTTTTTTTAAACATGCTTCAAACAAATGGAAAACAATTAGTAATTTACTACTGCATTTCTTCTTTGGATTTTTCTCAGTATACAGTGGATCTATCTGAAATATAATTCAGTTAGTCATATCTAATTTTACTTATCCAAAAATTTCAAATTAGTACACATGCAACAAGTGAAATTAAGCAATTCTGCAACTAAAAAGATTTACATTATCTAAATGTATGATAAATTTTATTATCATATAATTTAGTATTAAGAAATAATTAGTAGGGCTGGAGATGTGGCTCAGCGGTAGCGCGCTCGCCTGGCATGCGTGCGGCCCGGGTTCGATCCTCAGCACCACATACCAACAAAGATGTTGTGTCCGCCGAGAACTAAAAATAAATATTAAAAATTCTCTCTCTCTCTCTCTCTCTCTCTCTCTCTCTCTCTCTCTCCTCTCTCACTCTCTCTTTAAAAAAAAGAAATAATTAGTAGCATCTTTTTACTTCAATAGATAACAAAGAATAAATTGTTTTGTGTAAATAACAACTTAAAGAATATTCTCTTATGCTAAGTGTTTTCTGATACAGAGAAAGATTATAAATACTATTAAAATTTTCTTTTATTGTAGAAGGCACTTTGCAAAATGGATCCCAATGATTTTTGGCTACAACTATTCACAATTTTGTGAAGTCCTGTCTGCTTGAGTAGAGGTTGGATTTAGTGCCTTTCTTTTAGAGAATGTAATATGAGTGAAGTAATGATGTATTATTATAAAGGTCAGATTATGAAAGTCTCAGTTCTGTCTTGGTTGTGCCCCTGTCTCCCTTAAACTACCATATGGGGAGATACCAGATGCTGTATTGTAAAGTAACACTGTAGGGAGGAGCCCAGGGCAAAACATCAAGGCCTGCCTACAGTTATGTGAATGAGCATGGCTATTTATTCTTATATAATCAAGCTTTTGGTTAAAACTTCATCTTAGTTGACAACACAACTTTTAATTCATGCTGAGTCAGAAACTCACATAACTCAATTCTGTATCTTTGACTGACAGAAACTGAGGGATAAATTTTTAATGTTATAAGCAAATATAGTGTGGGGGTTTGGGGTATTTTTAATAATATAAATAGATAACCTTTACAAATTTTTTTTTTATTAAATGGAGTGTTATTAAAAATGTGGTAATTTCCTTAGAGTCAAGCAGTGAGTGGGAACTGAAGCAAATTTAAAGAGAGAATTACAGAAAGTCTACATTTACCTGGATGGACTATTAGTAGCATTTTAGGCTTTGTGGATAATTCTCTTGAGGGCTTTAATGAAAGTGAGAAAAAAAATTTCACTTTAAACTAGATCATGAAAAATATTTATTGTGCAGTGGCAGAAAGTATGGTGTTATTGCTTCCTGAACATATGTTGAATCAGTGGGGAAAACCCTGATAAACAATGACCAACCCAAAGGGATATGTGGTATTATTTGTGGAGAGTAGATTCTACTCATATCCTATCAGTTATCTATTGCATTCAGGTAGAATAGACTTATTTGTAGAAGCTTGAAAGAAAAAAAGGAATAAAGAAGGGATCTCACAAAATCAGAAAGAAGAATTATAAAGTAGAGGAAGAAGATGAAGGAGGAGAATGGTGAGGAAGGAGAGGGGAAGTGCTAGGAAGTGAAATTGGGCAAATTATCGTGTGTGCATCTATGAATATGTCACAATGAATCCCACTCTTATGTATAATTCAAATGCAGTCATAAAGGCACAAAATGATAGAATAGATAATAAGTGGGCTTTAGGTAAAACTAAATGATAGAGTCATAAAATTATTCAGATCCCAAATGAATACAAATTAATATAAAAAATAAACAGTGCAGGAAAAATGAGACATGCCTGTTTTAAATTATGATAAAAAATTCCTATTAATTTGAAGCCAAATATTGAAATGTTTTATTTAGATCTAAATGTCAGCTTTACCTCAAGAAATACTAAAAATCAAGTGTAACAACATTATTTTGGAGCTTTGAGATAAGTAACTATTTATTGAACCATACATTTCAGGTTCTATTGGAATTGAAGATAACCAAAATATATACTTATTCAGAGCATCAAATTATAAAAATGAATGTAAAAACATATAAAAATATAGTTGCATATACAATACTATACTATATAATGATAATATACACCAGTATAGATGAAAAATCTAAGTTCTGAACAAATGTTAACCTACAATTAGATATACAGTGAAAATGTCCTTCAAAAGTACAAAACAAATCAAGAATTTCTTAGACAAACAAAACATTGGTGAAGTTCATTGTTTGCATACCTGCTCTACAAATATTTAAAAAGTTCTTCAGATAGAAGGGATGTAAATCAGAACTGGAAAAAAGTAATAAGCAAAATAAAATTAAGAAATAAAAAAATATTTTAAATTTTATTTTTTTTATTATTATATTTATTTTAATTAGGTATATATGACAGCAGAATGCATTGTACACATCAATAGACTTAACGATAAGAATCATGTGATTATATTAATTGACACAGAGAAAGAATTTGACAAAATACAGCTCACCATCATGTTCAAAACACTAGAAAAATCAGGGATATTAGAAATATACCTCAACATTGTAAAAGTTATCTGTGCTCAACCCAAGGCCAACATCATTCTAAGTGGAGAAAAATTGGAAGCATTCCCTCTAAAACCTGGAACAAGATAGGGATGTTCTCTTTTACCACTTCTGTTCAACATAGTGCTTGAAACTCTAGCCAGATCAATTAGACAGACAAAACAAATTAAAGAGATACAAATAGGAGAAAAAAAAAGAATTTAAACTATCATTATTTGCTGATGACATGTGTCTGTACTTAGAGGATCCAAAAACTCCTCCACAAAACTTCTAGAATGAATTAATGAATTCAGCAAAGTAGCGGTATATAAAATCAATACCCATAAATTTTATTTCTATAAAAGACAACAGTAAATTTAGAGTAATGCTACTAAAATTGTGTTGGGTATTTATAACAGATGTGCAACAAAAATGACATAAGATTGGAAGGTGAAATAGTTATAATGACCTTACACTTTATGATGGAGAAAAATATTCAAATTTTTACTCTGAATATTTTATAAACAGCATTGTAAAATTTTGTTTTAGAATTTTTTTAATTGTTAAATATAATAGTTAACTAAATGAGCAATTTGGGATGAAAATTCACTTGGAAAGGCAGAATAAGAAGGTGATAACCAAATATGAAAATTAAATAAAGGAATGGAAAACAGCTAGCAATGTGGCAGAATGAAAATAATTTTGAATGTGAGCAAGCTCACTACACCATTTAAAGTAGAAATTATCAACATTCAAAAACCAGTCACTGCAAGCCATCATTTTAGCATACTAAATAATGAATATTAAGAAAAAATAATTGCACAAATTCAACATAATTCTTTTTTTAACATTTATTTTTTTTTAGTTGTAGTTGTACACAATATCTTTATTTTATTTATTTTTATGTGGTGCTGAGGATCAAGCCCAGGGCCTTGCATGTGCTAGGGGAGTGTCCTACCCCTGAGCCACAAACCCAGCCCTCAACATCAAATCTTGATAAAAAAAATTAACAAAACACACTTTTCTTAATTCTAATAAAAGTTATGTATAGCAAACTTACTCAATGGAATTAAAGCAGTCTCCCTAAGACCATAAACAAGGCAAAGTTTTCATTCCTCATCAGTTTCTTTTCACCACCACAGAGGAATTACTACATACTACAACAAAGTGGGAAAAGAACAAAAGAACATTCACTGGAGAGGTGAATTCATAAATTTGTAAGAGTGTCAATATAACAGTCAACATGATTTTAGAAAGAAAAAACTATATTGCAATATATATATATATATATATATATATATATATATATATTGCATATATGTATATATAGTCATTGATATATATGGCAGAAATTGCCTTAGCAAAATTGCTTTCACCTCCACTCATCAATACTGTATAAGACCTAATCCTATTTTTTATAAATTTATTTATTAATTTGCTTGTTTATTTATTTATTTATTTTTATGTGGTGCTAAGGATTGAACCAAGTGCCTCACACATGACAGAGGAGTACGCTACCATTGAGCCACAACCCCATCCCCCTTAATCCTAATTTTTAAAGACCCATCCCTTTAGTCTGGTATTCTTTTTTTTTTTTTTTTTTTTTTTTTTTGGTGGGGATTGAACTCAAGGTCACTTGGCCATTGTGTTTTATTTAGAGACAGGATCTCATTAAGTTGCTTGGCACCTAGCTTTTGCAGTGGCTGATTTTGAACTGGTAATCCTCCTGCTTTAACTTCCCAAACTGCTTGGATTACAGGCAGAATGCCCAGTCCTTTAGCTTTGTATTCTAAAGAAAGCCCTTTATAATGCCCATTCTTTTCTTTAGCCTTAGGGTAAATAGCATTTGTGGATCATCTATTAATTCAAAGCATATGAATTAACTGGCAGAAAAGTAATGTGTCTGAGAAGAAATGTAGGTGCAGTCTCAGGAGGTAGTAGTCCTTTCCAATGTTCTGGAGAGGAAGGATAAAAGACTGCCATAGAGAAGTAGACACTGTCAGAATACAACAATTACTAATTGGGCATTATGTAAAATTGTGGATGTGTAACCGACGTGATTCTGCAATCTGCATCTGGATAAAATTGGGAGTTCATAACCCACTTCAATCTAATGTATGAAATATGATATGTCAAGAGCTTTGTAATGTTGTGAACAACCAATAAAAAACAAAATTAAAAAAAAAAGAAATAAAATTTACACCCATAAAAAAAGAGAAGTAGACACTGTTCAGGACTTAAATCTCCTGCATTGTATCACTGTATCCCATTTTTTAATCTATAAAAGCCTTTTATCCACCTGAGTCACATCAAGATGGAGATATGAGATGAAAAGTCCCCTCTATCTTCTACAGGACCAGCTTTGAATAAAATGATTGCTTCTACTAACTTCTGTCAACTGAATATTTGGTCAAGCAGTGGGAAGCACAAACATTTGATTCCAGGAACATGAACACATAGACTAACTGAAGTAAAATATAGAAGTATCCAGAAATAGAACCACACAGAGTTAACTGACATTTGAAAAAAATGCAAAGTTAATTCAATATAGAAGAATCCAGAAATAGAACCACACAAACAGAGTTAACTGACATTTGAAAAAATGCAAAGTTAATTCAACAGGAAAGAGATTTTCTTTTTAAAAATGGTGCTAAAAATAATATACCAATATGCCAAAAAATAAATGAACCTCAATACATACTTCACAGTTTATAAAATATGAAATTTATGACAATTTATATAAAACTATTAAAATATAATTCAAATATAACCAATATAAATTTAAAACTACAAAATTATTACAAGAAAATATAAAATAAAATAACATGCATCATGGTTCATAACAAATTTTTAGATTCAAAACCAAGGACATGAGTTTAGAAAGTGTCTGGGTTTTTAGCCCCCACCCCCACCCCATGCCCTCTTGACCTGTGGGAGAGATTGGGGCAGCATGCCCCAACCAGGAGGAGCGAAGAATGGTAAAGGTCGACTGGCCGCCTGCACCCAGCCATCCCTCGCAGGAGGACAATCAGATGCGCCAGGGAGAACAGTCAAAGCAGCATCTCCTTTATTGAGAAAACACACACATCTAATATAATGTACAGGAGCCAATCAGGGTAAAGGTCACCAGGGTGGGGAGAATTTACATCTACACCCATCCTACAGGCAGTAATGGGAGACATGAGCTGTCCATGAGGGCAGAAGGGTTCTGAGCCTTAGAGGTGGTCCGATTCTTCATCACAACCCAGGGCAATGCCTTCTGACTAAGGGCTAGGTGCTCTCTTAGCCACATGTGGCCCCAGGTCTGGGAAGCAGATAGCAGCCAGCAAGTTAAGTTTCCTCTTTTCTGCTGCAACATGCCCCACGTTACATCATGCCCTACAAGAAAGAAAAAACTATATTGCCATATATATATGGCATACATATATATGTATATATAGTAATTAATATATATGTGGCTATATATGACCATGTATTTTATATATATATATATATATATATATATATATATATATATATATATATATAAATATATGACTTGATCAAGTACTTTCATTAACTTTGCCAAGAAATCTATCTGATAAAGTGGAGGGTCATGTCCATAATTGAATCTCCCACACATAATCCAGTCAATGGCTCTGTGAGCTTATCCAATTTGATTTTCAATCTTTACTCGAGGCAGAGAAAATGATCTGTTTGACAAACAGGACAGGAAGGGCTAACTTCCTTGAAGAAAAATCTCCGTAAAAGAACTAGACTCTATTTTTTTTTAACCTGGACTGTGAATCATAAGGTCTGTAATCAGCTAGTATGTCAGTTGAAAGCTTTTCAGACTTTTGCCTCTGTCTAATGTGGATCTCCTTGAGATCATCATACACATTGCAATCTCTTTCTTTCCTAAAATATCATTTATATCTTTGGGTTTGTAATACTTTTCTGGAATCCATGATGTAACTATTCTTCTTCCTCCAAACAGGATGATGTACACTGAAGGAGTGATCACAGGAGACAGGAAAGTGTTCTTAAAAAATTCCATCTCACCCTGGAAGACCCAACTTGCTGACCACCTCACTGGGTGATACCAGTGCCCCATTCTTCCTCTTGTAGGTCAAGGTGAGATCCATTTAATTGCAATATATAACGCTGGGGAAAAGTAGCTACATACATACACTTAAGGAAAAGCCACCTAACTTTCTAAGGTATGCATTTTTTCTTTTTTTTTTATGGATTGGTTTTCCTCTAGGAAATAATCAACAATAGAAAAGACATAAGAAAATAAAAATCTTTACATTCATGTCTACACAGTAATATTCCATTTGAAAACTCATAGTAATTAACTAAATGTTATAAAAATTTCTTAATATCTTTTTTAGGTTATAATTAATTTGATTATTTTTTTGACTTGCTATCGATTTTTTTTTTAAATAGGTTACTGTTATTACTAGTTTTTTCTAGTGTTTTGAACATGAATGGGTGCTAAATTTTGTCAAATGCTTTTTATGCATATATTGAGATGATCATATGGTTCATATCATTAAGACCATTGATATGATGAATTTTGTTTCATATGTTGAACCAACCTTTCATCCCTGGGATAAACCTCACTTGATCATGGTGCACACTTTTTGATGTGTCTTGTATTTGTTTTGCCATAATTTTATTGAGAATTTTTTTATCTATGTTCATTAGAGATATTGGTCTGAAGTTTTCTTTCTTTGATATGTCTTTAGTTTTGGAATTAGGGTGATATTGGCCTCATAGAATATGATTGGAAGTGCTTCTTCTTTTTCTATTGCACAGAATAATTTGAAGAGTATAGGTATTAGTTCTTCTTTATAGGTCTTATATAACTCAGCTGTTTATCCATCTGGTTCTAGGCTTTTCTTTTTTGGTAGGCTTCTGGTGGTGTATTCTATTTCATTGCTTGAAATTTATCTGTTTCAATTGTGTAGATCATTCTGATTCAAATTGGGCAAATTATATGAATCTAGAAATTTGTGAATGCCTTTGATAATCTCTAATTTTTTGGAGTACAATTTTTCAAAATAATTTCTAATTCTTTTCTGTATTTCTGTGTGTCTATTTTGATATTCTCTTTTTCATCATAGATGTTAGTAATTCGAATTTTCTCTCTCCTTCTCTTTTTAGCATGGCTAAGAGTTTGTCAATTTATTTATTTTTTCAAAGAGCCAACTATTTGGTTTGTCAATTTTTTAATTGTCTCTTTTGTTTCAACTTCATTGATTTCACTGCTGATTTTAATTATGTTCTCTTTTACTGCTTTGGGTATTGATTTGTTTTTCTTTTTCTAGAGCTCTGTGATATAATATTAGGTCACATATTTGTTCACTTTTTTGTATTTTCTAAGAGTTGCTTTGTGACATAATATAGTCTATTTTAGAGAAGGATGTTTGTGCTGCTGAGGAGAAAGTGCATTCTCTCATTGAAGGGTGAAATATTGTGTGTGTGTGTGTGTGTGTGTGTGTGTGTGAAGTCTAAGTTATTGATGTATTATTGAGTTCTATAGTTTCTTTGTTCACCTTTTATTTGGCAGATCTACTTAGTGGTGAAAGAGGTGTGTTTAAGTCATCCAATATTATTGTGTTGTGGTTTATTTGACTCTTGAACTTGAGAAGAGTTCGTTTGATGAACATAGAAGCTCCAGTGTTTGGGGCATATATATTTATAATTGTTAAGTCTTGCTATTGTGTGGTTCCCTTGAGCAGTATATATTGTCATTCTTTATCCATGTTGATTAACTTTAGGTTGAAGTCTACTTTATTTGATATAGAATGGAAACACCTGCTACTGCAATCCATGTGAGTAGTATGATTTTTCTCAATCCCTCACCTTCAGTCTTTCGATTTCTTTTCCTGGAGATGAGTCTCTTGAATGCAGCATAGCATTGGGTCTTTTTGTTAAATCTAATCTGACAGTCTATGTCTTTTGATTGCTAAGCTTAGGCCATTAACATTCAGTGTTATTATTGAGACATGATTTGTATTGCTAGGCAATTGTGTTTATTTTGGTATTTAACTTGACTTAGTTTCTCTTTTGATCGGTTTTTCCTTTAGTGTAATCCCTCCCTCTGCTGATTTTCACTGTTGTTTTTTTGTTTCCTCCTCATGGAATATTTTGCCAAGGATGTTCTGTAGTGTAGGCTTTCTATTTGTAAATTCTTTTAACTTGTGTTTATCATGGAATGTTTTTATTTCATCCTCCAATCTAAAGCTTAATTTTGCTGGATACAAGATTCTTGGTTGGCACCCATTTTCTTGTAGAGCTTGATATATGTTGTTCCAAGATCTTCTAGCTTTCGGGGTATTTGTTGAAAAATCTGCACATAACCTAATTAGTTTTCTCCTAAACGTAATCTGTTTCCTTTTTCTCATGACTTTTAATATTCTCTCCTTATTCTGTATGTTAGGCATTTTCATTATAACGTGACTTGGTATAAATTTTTTGTGATTTTGTACATTTGGCATCCTGTAAGCCACTTGAATTTGGTTTTCCAATTCATTCTTCAAGTTTGTAATTTTTTCTGAAATTATTTCATGGAATAGATTGTTCATTCTTTTGGTTTGGAACTCTATGCCTTTCTCTACCCCAATAACTGTTAAATTTGGTCTTTTATGCTATGCAATATTTGTTGAATGTTCTGCTCATGGTTTTTTACCATTTTCACTATGTGGTCTACATACCTTGAAAGATTATATATGTTGTCTTCATTGTCTGAAGTCCTGTTTTTCAAGTGGTCTAATCTGTTGATGATGCTTTCAATTGAACTTTTATTTTGGTTTATTGTTTTTTTCACTTCAAAAATTTCTGTTTGGTTTATTTTTTAGAACATCTATCTCCCTATTGATATAATATTTTTCTTCCTGTGTTTGTTTATGTAGCTCTTTGTTGAAGTTGGGTTTTTGCTGCTTGCATTTGCTCTCTTATATCATCTTTTAATTCACAAAACATTTTAATTATCTACATAATAAACTCCTTTCTGTAATTTATTCTACTAAGCTGGCCATGGATTCTAATAATGTGGAATCTTGTTTTGTTTGGGACACTTTCTTCCTTTGTCTTTTAATGTTGTTTGTGTGTTTTCCCTTCTAGCACTGTGGATCTGAGGCATTGTTGTTTTTACTCTATAGGCTTATAGTGCCTCTGTAGGGCTCCAATACCTCTCCTTTGAGGGGAAGGACAATGTTAACAGTTCCCAATATTAACAATGTGCAACTTAAAATCATATAGTTGCTATTAGGATGTTTACAGTTTGGTCATAATGTAAAGAAATTATGAATTTAATTATGGTCTATACTATAATCAGTATGTTTGTAAAAGGGTTTACAGTTTCTGAGGGCTGACACAACTGGGGATGAGATGTAGGATGATGTGCTGAGGAGGTAGGAGGTGAGGATATAGAGTTATTATATCTTAGGAACTGTGAAAAAGAAATCTAAAAAAGAAGATTAGTAGCAGGAGAATAGAGAGGAAACAATTTGGGTAGACAAGTAAGTGGGAAGACAGTAGAGTACATATAACAAACACACAAATATATTAAGAAAAATTTTAAAAGTTAAAATAGTAAAAATTGGAGGGGAAAAAAAGAATATACAACACAACTGTAATATACCATTCAGATGTCCCAGTCCTCAAAATTCTAATTTATGCAAAGTACTTGGTTTCACATATGTTGGGGATGTGAAGGTGGGAGAATAGAGAGGGGGAAGAAAAAAAATCTCAAAGGAAGAAACAAGGATTGTTTTGGTTGGAGATCATTATCCTTCCTGCTTCTCTTCTTATCCAATAGGTGGGGTCATCTGTCTTCAGTTGGTATCTCCACATTCAGGATGGTGAAATTAACCAGGGTGGGATGGTTGTTTCTGTGTGGAGGGCACCTGGACGTGGGGTGTGGCACCCACCAATCCTAGAAGGGAGACTGCAACACAAGGATCTCTTTTTTGGCCTACTCATATGATGAATGCTTGGTCTTATCTCCTTATCTCTCCTGAAGACCTCCCAGTTGCTGGTCTCTATGTTAGTTTCTAAACTGTGTCACCCTCACCATCTTCTTTACCACTTCCTAATAAGGGACCTTTCTCTCTGGGGATCTTGTGTGTGGTGCTTTGCGTGCATTGCATACCTGACGCTAAGAGTTGTTTTATGTTGGGAAGTCACTCTGCCAGGTTAGTGCTGCTAGGGAGAATGGGGAGTTAGAAACTGGGTACCTGGCCAGCTGGACTTCCAAATTGGGAGTTGTCTCCACTAAAGATTGTGATGAAGGTGATCCAATATGGAGGCGGCTGCTTTCAGCAATGTGGTGTTAGGTTGCGTTGGGTGGGGGAGCCAGGCGATGGTGTTGTACAATGTATTCAGAAGTGAGCTCTGTGGCATGCAGTGTTTTATCTGTCAGCTCAGTGCCTGTGTGAAGTTCACAGGTATAGGCAGGCTACCGCTTGTAGAGGAGTATCCATTTCTGCAGAGTCCCAAGATGGAGGCGACAGGGGGAGCCCCACATGGGAGTGGTGGCCAGAGCTCCTATGTGTGGGTAGCTAACTGCTTGGTATCATGCATGGGAGTGGCAATGGGATTTCTACTCAGGTGGGTGGCTGAATGTTCTGTATGAGTGCTAATGCCCATGGTCCCTCTCGGGCACCTGGAAGTCTTGCATGGGTGAGTGTTTGGGACACCTCCTCTGACACTGAGGCCTGGAGCCCTGCATGGGCACATTGGATGTGATTCCTGCACAGGAGCAGGAATATCTCTCACAGAGAAACAGTATTCTGACTACTTGAGAATGCTGCCTCCCTCTGCCTGCCATCTTGGATCCCCCCAGTATTATATCATTTTTATCATAACTTTTTTTTTAATATTTAGTTTTCAATGGACTAAATATTAAAAAAAAATTACTATTTTAACTTTTTAAATTTTTCTTAAAGCCACAAATCTGAGATTGCAATCCAATTTTCTACAGGTCAGCTTTTACTTATTATTAAGCAGTGCTAAGAATCGAACACAGCGCCTCACATATTAGGCAACTGCTCCACCATTAAGCCACAACTCTAAACCCATAACTTTGGAAACCATCTATTTAAAATATCAGTTGAAAATATCTCAGAAAAAAAATTAAAAAGTTATTAATTTGGTGCTAGGAGCGAGGGAGACAAAGAAATAACAGTTGTTGACTACTAAAAGTACAAAAAAATAACATAGATCTCATTTGTACTACTTATTTATACTACTTACTTACACTAAACAAACTATTTTTCTCTTCTATGAGCATCATTACATAAAATTATACACAAATCAAGTTACATAAAATAGAATGTCAAATGATAATTCCATTCTGGAATATGTATCATTTAATACTATTCATTTTAAACAAACATACTAGCAAAATAAACTATCAAGGTCAATATTTGCCAAGTAGTTAACAATCTTTAACTCAACACAATATCAAATTTAATATAAAAGAGATTTTTAAAATCAATGAAAAAATATAAAATTGCCATATAATCACTAATCAGGCAAAATCTTCCAGGCTCAGTAATCATAACCAGATGCATAATTCATTCAGATAATTAGGAAACACAATTTTAAAATTGTACAGACTCTGTATTTTAGTATTGAGCATCCATGGTACTCAAATGTTTAACAGAAACAACACTGGGGAGTTGCTGCTGTCCATATTTGTACTAATGCAAAAAACAGCCACAGGTGGTAAACCAGATGATTACACATAAAGAAAACTGTCTGACATTTTGAAAATGGAAAAATGCATCAATAATTAGAAGCACTGTAGGTGAGGATCTCCATGCCAGACTAACAGTGGGTTTGCTAGTATAAAGGTAATTGCTGCTGGTGGTATACAGCAGCATGATAGATTGAAGAATGCATGGAAGCAAATTGAAGATTGGGAAAGATGCCAATTTTCCAATCTTCCTTCCTTTATGACCTAAGCATAATAAATATTAAGCTGAAGAAAATCATTCACATGTGAATGACTGCGGGGGAGGAGAGTGTTACAGAACTTATAAACAAAAAATGTGGAAAGAATCTAATTCCTTTGGTTCATTTTTAAATTCTGAAATACTCCAATAGGAAATAGTCATATATGGTAGATGGGCTGCGGGAGCTGCAAATCTGAGATTGCACACCAATTTTCTACAGGTCAGCTTTAATGTTTCTTTGTTTACATTTAATGACATCATTACTATTATTCTTACATGGAAATGGGTTTTGTTTTTTTTTCACCTAATATATATTACTTTTGCCTGAAAATGTTCAACTAGTGTCTAAAGTAGAATTGAAGTCTTGGCACCTCTGCTTCCATTCCTATCTTTTTTGCTGAGTCACCTTGGATTCCAAGAACAAGGTAAAATCTGATAAAGATCTTGTAATAAGTTGAAGCTACCCACCAGGCAACAGAAACTTTAGGGGAAAAGGCCCCACCTGCCCAATCCTTCAAAATGATGGACAGATCACAACCAATAAATATCACTTGCTTTGGCTGCTATGAAATGCCCCCGCTCTGCAACCATCGAATCCTTACCCTCACTCCCCTTTATACAAAACCTCAGTCATTTTCAACCCCTGGAAGTCAGGGTTAAGGATGTGGGTCCCCTTTTCTTCCTAGTATGGCTACATGAGATAAATATTCTTTTGGAATATTCACCATTATCTTTTCTGTTTAGTCTTTTGTGCAAGTGTCAGGACAAGTTCATTGAGTACCAAGAGTCAGGCCTCCAGCCTAGGACACTGGTAAGAATTGTACATTTCTACTGATGATAAAATGAATCACATTATATGTAATTTGTGAATGTCATGAGGAGTCGTCTTCATCTTTCAGTGGTGAGCACGACATAACAGATATTGCAAATGTTTATTATTTGATATGTATGTGCTGTTTTCCAAATTATTTCATAATATCATTTACCTGGGCCACTGTTAAGAGTCTAATTCTGCCAGTTTATCTTGACTATGCATTTTGCAGTCACATTTTTATTCCTTTTCTCTACAAATGCTAATCCAAACCCATCTCTCACTCCCTTGTTTGCATTCAAGATTGTCTCTTTTTCCTTAGGTACTGGGATTTTTAAAATCATAATTCTCTAAATAGTACTATTTTTTTATTTGTTTGTCTTATTTATGGACACTGTTTTCCAAAAGCATTCTGAAAACAAGTCTTTTTGTTTTGTTTTCCTTCTGCTATAAAGCATGTGCTTATACGTAGGAGGGTAGACTTTCTTTTCCACATCCCTGAATAAAATGCATCCATCATGGTGATAAAATGTTGAGGAAAGTTCAGAGAATGAATTCTGCGCACTGAAAATCTAAGTCATTAGAGAGGATATTTATAAATGGAAAAAGATGATTGGTATCAGAGATAAAACTGGATACTATTTAAAATAGTAAGGATAAACTTCATTCACTTATAATTACTGCAACAGGAAAAATGGTTCAGCTTGAACTGAATACAACTTTTATTTGTATCGTGGTGCCTGGGTATTTTAAAATGGAAATAACAGTATACAGAGGGATAATAAGCAGGGGGTTAAAGCAGAAATGGATTTGGGGGTGCATATCTGAAGGAGAAGAAAATATAACATATCTTTATGACAGAAGTAGTAAAGCAACTTAGAAAAAAAAAACACTGAGGAGAATAAAGGGAAGAAGGAAGTCATTTCCCTAAATGTTTGCCTTTTAAAGATATTACTCTCAGATCCTTGAGTTCAGGATGGTGGAAAGTCTACATGTTAAATGACAAGAGAAATGTATTCCTACTATATGCTTTCTAAAGTAACTGCTTTAAGGTTCACATGCCTATTATCAGATTTTGGCTGAAACAAATAGTTATTCTCCTTGATATTCCTCATGTAGTTATCCTAACTATATTGCCGCAAATGTTTAAAAACTCTTCGTGTTCTCTACAAGAAAATCTTGTAGAGAGAGGGTCAAAAGATACCAGAGTGTACAGTTGAAAAGAGTTCCACTTTATTCTGAGACCTGATTTCCATTGGAAGTAAATCCTAAGATTTTGATAATCTTATTAAAAGTAGTTTGAGTGATATGGGAAAAATTATTCAAGTTTCACAGCTTGAATATTCATAATTCATACTGGAAAAATGGATTATATTATTTTGAAGGAATCTCCTATCACTTGGAAAATTTATGTTAAATAAGATGATACTTTTTAAAGAAATGTAGAGTATATAGTTATAAAAACCAATTAAATAAACAAATTTACATCAAAAATAGATTATATTTAGCTCTTATAATATTAGATCACCTGTTAGCATTTAGAAAATATTTTGAAAATCTCAAAGTTCCAAATTTTATAGTAAAAAACTCTTTTTTATTCCACACATGGGAGAGATCATGTGGCATTTGATTTGTTTCTCTGCCTGACTTATTTCATTTTGTATAATTTCTATCAGTTTCATCTATTTTTCTGAAAATTGCAAGATTTCATTTGTGCATATGTATATGTTTGTGTGTGTGTGTGTGTGTGTGAGCATGTGTGTTCATGTGTGAGTGTATACTACATTTTCTTAATCCATTGGTCTCTTGATAGAAATGAATGTGATCTCCATTTCATAGGTATTGTTAACAGTATAAACATGAGAATGCAGATCTATTCAACACACTGATCTCATTTTCTTTGCATAAAACTCAACCATAGACACCTAGTCAATATGTTAGTTTTGTTTTCTATTATTTTTTAACCAAGGGTTGAACCCATGGGCATTTAACCAGAGTACCATCTCTACACACCTTTTTGATTTTCTGTTAATTTTGAGACAGCTTCTCACCAAGTTGCTTAGGGCCTCACTAAGTTGGGGAGGCTGGCTTTGAACTTGATATATTCCTGCCTCAACCTCCCCAACCACTGGAAATACAGGCATGTACCACCATACCTGGCATTTTATTTTTAATTTTTTAAGGGAACAATATACTGTTTTCAAGAATTACTATACTAATTTATATTCAGACATTTATATGTATTTTTTGAGGAATGTCTATTCAGGTCTTTGGCAACTTTAAATTGTATTATTATTATCATCATTATTATTTGCTATATTGAGTTGTTTGAGTTTATTAGATATTCTGGATATTTACCAGATGCATATTTTGCAAATATTTCTTCCTATTCTGTCAGCTGTCTCTTCACTTTGTTTATTGTTTCCTTTGCTGTGCAGAGGCTTTTTATTTTGATGTAATCACATTTGTCTACTTTTGTTTTTGTTGCATATGATTTTGAGGTCTTATATATAAAATCTTGCCCAGATGAATGTTCTGAAACATTTTCCTTGTTTTCTTTTACAAATTTTATAGTTTAGTATAAAATTACTATTTGAGTCTTTAATCCATTTCAAGTGTGATTTTTTTCGAATTAGTGAGGAATACAGGTCTAGTTTTAAATTTTTGCATGTGGATACCCTGTTTTGCCAATGCTATTTATTGAAGAGAATGTCTTTTTCTCTGTATGTGTCATTGATGATTTTGTTGAAAATAAGCTGTCTATAAATTAAAGGATATATTGCTAGTTGTTTTTTGAATTGGGTTCCATTTGTCTATTTGTCAGTTTTTAAGGCTGTCCCATATTGTTTTGGTTACTAGTGTAAGTCTAGGTAGTGTGATACTTTGAATTTTATTCTTTTTGGTTATATGACTTTGGCTATTTTGGGAATTTTGGGGTTTCATCCAAATTTTTAAATTATTTTTGTGGAAAATACTGGTATATTTTGTGTATTAAATTGAATCTGTAGGTTTGGGTAGTATGAACATTTTAATAATATTAATTCTTACAATCATAAACACAGACATTTTTACTTATGTGGGTTCTCTTCTATTTCTTTCATCAATGTTTTATGGTTTTATTTTCCGTTGAATATGTTAATGATGGATAAATATCTTCTTTCACTTTCTTTTTTTTTGTCTATACTGCTGCAGCTTTGTGCATGCTGAGCATGTGCTATACCACTGAGTTACATCCTTGCATCCCCAGCCTAATGATGGATAAATATTAACAGAACACAAAACTCGGACAAAGGGGCTGTGGCTCTGGCTCAGCCTTCAAAGAATAGGGAGCTTTCCTGCTTTGACTACTGTTCACCAAAAATCATTCTAAGAATTCCTAGGGGAATTTTACAGATGCAGGCTATCATTATTTGCAGCTGCTGCCTCTAAAATTTTGTCTTCAAATTGCTGAGAATAATAAATAGGTAATTCTGCACTGTATGTGAGATAGGCTGTCAAGGAGCTGGCCATTCAGGAAGTGCAGAGAATAGAAGACATGAGCATTTTGTGTGATAATTTTTTGAGAAAAGTATAACTTTAACTACTTGACAATATGTAAGGTATTCAAATGACTTATGATTTTCAAGAGCCTAAATTCAATCAGTGAATTAACTCCTAATGGAATTAATTGAATAGTAATGGAAGGCAGATGGGGTATGTATTTGTATTTGGCATGTGCTCTCAGCCTCCTGATCATCATGCGAGCTGGTTCCCTTCTAAATACTCTTTCACTATAATATCCTGCCTCACCTCTAGCCCCTAGGAATGGAGGCCGCTGTGTTTTCTCAGGCTGCTGGGACCGAGAAAACATCAGCCCCAAATAAAATTTTCCTCTTCTACAATTGTTCTGGTCAAGTCTTTTAGTCACAGAAGCGAAAAAAAAAAAAAAAAGCTAACTAAAACAGAAACTTTCCATTTATTCTAATATTTATCCCAGTATTCATATGCAATCTTCTGATACTCAAAGAGAGAGGGAGAGCAGGAGAGAGAGAGAAACATTTTGTCTAGCATGCAATGTTCAAAACAATGAGATTATTGGAGAGAGGAAACATATCTTGTATATTTTTGCTAAGCCTACTAATTCAAGCAAGACTCCACTAGCTGCTGGTTCAGCATGATTCTACTCTTTATTATAAGAAACATATGACACGGTCCTCATTGGTTTATACATGTTTTTCTTGGGAAACATAAAAATAGGCACATCATTCCTTGGAATTATGTTTTTACCTATTCATAAGCACTGGTTCTTAGTAATAACGTAATGCATTTTAATAATATTAATGATAATAAGCACTCATATAGAGCCTTTTATGTTTCAGACTCACTTAATACAACAGTTTGATAAAGCATGTCTTTTTTAAAAAAAACAAAAATAAAAGAAGAAAGTTATTGAAAAAAGAGATTAAGCCACTTACTCAGAAACACTTAGCTATGAACTGAGCAAGGAAAAATTCAAATACAATAAGTCTGATTCAAGGGTACACAACCTTACCCTTTATAATTTATCACCTCATTAAAGACATTCTAACTACTCTGCTATCAATTTTTTTTTTTGTATTCCTGGCAAGTGAAAAAACTTTTATTACTTCCATGATGTCAGACAAATTAAGACAAGGTATAACCCACAGAAACAAAGAATAATAGCACCATACTTTGGGAACAAATCAATGTAAATTTGTTATCAGCTTCAAGTGCAGTGGAGCACCAAGATGACAGGATGGCTAGAAAGCCTTGCTGAGTCTACATCAGTTTCAAGAGCCTGAATTGCCATGACTGACATATGTTTGGATAATTTCAAGCCAAATAATGTAAGATTCAGAGTGGACCTGAGAGTATTGTCATATAGGGTCAAGGAGGTAACACAATGGTAAAACGCTTGCCTGTCATTTATAACCGGCTGGATTAAATCCCCAATATTGAAGAAAAAAACAATCAAAGCATAGTAAAATATTTTAACATGCAGGAGGGGAGGAAAAAATAACTTTAATGCAGTCAGGATTTTCGTGTTTTACGTCCTTCTCTGGTTCTCCAGTTTATATACCTTCACACTCTCTTTCTTCTTCAGTGACACATTGTTTTCATAGATAGCTTTTCTATTGTTTGCAGTAAGAACATAGAAAAATCCTACTGGAAACTGGAATTTTAGCTATCAGCTACTGAGAGAATGAAGATGTACAGCTGTCTTTCTGACAAACACAAGATATTCTCTAGTTGTGCTCAAAACAATAAATTACCAACCACTCTGAAATCTGTGCACCTTAAGTCTGGTGAGAAGTGTTCACTGGTCATTGAATGATGAAGAACCCTCATTCCTCTCTCTTCCACATTTCATCTGGAATGGATGAGCAGATGATAAAACTTCAAGCTATCTCCAACTCATAAATTGACCTGAGTCTGTCCAAGAGAGCTTCAACTTTCCACTGACCTTGATTAAACTTTAGACAATTTTCTTACTCACTTTAGGTCCCTAGACCATCTTTTTGTTTCTTAGAGCACTGACTTTAGAAAACTTGGAATCATGTATTCTTTCTTTGCTTTTTTAGATGTAAAACTTCTTTCAGGTTCTTGCTAGATTTACAAAACAGGAATACCTTTTTGAAGGACATTTCTAGGGAAGCAAAATCATCATCGATGAAGGCAGTCTCTGTAGGAGGATTAAAGCTGAACTTCAATAAAAGTAAATCAGCAAACAGAAGTGGCCTAATCACCTTGATCAACTTTACCTTGACTTTCATTCTTTAGTTTTTTAATATTTTACTATTGTTGAAGAAAGAATTAAAGACAGGAAGTCCCTGTAGATGAGTAATCAGGTCACTTCACAAAAATGGAGGCCAGTTTGGACCACCCCTGGGAGATTGAAAAGTTAATGCCTCCAGAACCCTTTGATTACCAAGATAACCTGTCTATAGTGCCCCTTGCAAAAGGTTGTTAATGAGTTGCTAATTAATGTCCTGTGGTTGCTAACCCTTGATATCATTATCACACCCAATACTTAAAAACTTGTCTTTTGTTTTACTGGAATAGAGTTTATTTTCACTTTGGCAGTTGTTTTGAATAAACTTCTTTGACCATTGAACTTGTCTGGTACAATTTTATTCCAATAGATTTTGTTAATACATAATGCATAATATAGTTAGAGTCCACAAGTTCTAGATCTGTGGATTCAACCAACTGCAGATCAAAAGTTTTCAGAAAAGAAAAGGTAGTTGAATATTGAACATGTACAGACGTTTTGTCATTATTATTCCTTAAATAATACGCTATAAATGTTAATTCATATAACATTTACATAGTATACTACAGTAGTCTCTAGATGATTTAAAATGTAGTTATTTCCTAGTATAAAGAAGAAGTACAGAGGGCTCAATTGTAGATGTTAAAGAATTGAAAGAATCCTTTTGGTAATTTTCTCTGTTTAATAAACTTTTCCTGGAAGTTGATGGTGATTTCTATTCACACTTTATTAGCTATAGGAGGATCAGAAGAAAGTCCTTGGTAAAAAGTAATCTATTTATCCAACAACTAGAGTGGAGGAAGTCAAGAAAAAGACTGAAAGGCCTTGGAATAGTCAATTCACCCTTTGCTTTAATGTTCTCTTTATATTTTTTTTTCAAAATTTTATGATATAATTAAAACCGAAATCTGTTTGTATGTAATGTAAACTCTTGAGACTTTTTACGAATATATATTCTTACAGAACTACCACAATTATTATTTTAATAAATATAATTGGCTTAAATAATTAGAATTTTAATAATTGGAATACATACATTTGAATCCCTCCTGTAAGTTTAAATTTATACAGCCAGAGAGAAAGCTGATAAAATAATTCAGATGGTGTTTTAATAGAGGTCTTTTACAAATACTGTTTTGAGTCAAATTTTAAAAATAGCAAATATATGCTTTGCTCTTCAGGCTCAAAATAGAATATTTCTAATATATCTATGTATGATTAATTCAAGCTTGTACTGATTTTTAACTATATTTTTAATCAACCTTAAAATATTACAAAACGGTATTGGAGCTATAATAATGCCAGTCAACCTTGCTTTTTTTTTTTAAGAGGAATAAAAATGTGAGGTCTTTTTTTTATTTTTAATTTTACTCTTATTTTTGGAAGTACCAGTGATTGAACTGAGAGGCATTCAACCTTGAACTACACACTGAGACCTTTTCAATTATTTATTTATTTTATTTTGAAGTATGATCTTGCTAACTTGCCCAGGCTGGCCCTGAACTCAGGATCCTCCTACCTCAAACTTCTAATTCGCTGGGATTACAGGTGAGCACTATTATGCCTAGATGAAATTGTCAAATGACTAAGGAAATGTTTTGATTTTTTTTCTTGTACCTTCATTTACAAAACTATTCATTTTATGGGCTTTAGGTTTAATAGTTTTATGAAATTAATGGTACTGTATGAAAATACCTTTTAGAAAATAGAGGAAAAATACTTGACTATGTCAAAAATAGCCATGCTTTCTTCATTCATTATCAGCATTCTAAGACAATACTTTATTCAATAAATTGTCCTAATACTGAAAATTTTAGACTTGGTGCTATTTTTTATTGGTTGTTCAAAACATTACGAAGCTCATGACATATCATCTTTCATACATTTGATTCAAGTGGGTTATGAACTCCCATTTTTACCCCAAATACAAGTATACACGATGGAGTATTATGCAGCACTAAAAAACGACAAAATCATGGAATTTGCAGG
Organism: Urocitellus parryii; assembly: GCF_045843805.1. NCBI lineage: Eukaryota > Metazoa > Chordata > Mammalia > Rodentia > Sciuridae > Urocitellus > Urocitellus parryii. The sequence goes on from NW_027554054.1 coordinate 3,662,854, forward strand.
GAAATGGATGGCATTAGAGCAGATTATGCTAAGTGAAGCTAGCCAATCCTTAAAAAACAAATGCCAAATGTCTTCTTTGATATAAAGAGAGCAACTCAGAACAGAACAGGGAGGAAGAGCATGAGGAAAAGATTAACATTAAACAGAGATGAGTGGGGGGAGAGAAAGGGAGAGAGAAGGGAAACTGTATGGAAATGGAAGGAGACCCTCATTGTTACACAAAATTACATATAAGAGTTTGTGAGGGGAAAGGGAAAAAAAAACAAGGGAGAGAATTGACTTGGTGCTATTTTGACAAGGAGTTTTGGGGGCTGGCTACCTTCCTGTGGGTGCTCCTTAATTTATGCCATGTTGTTTTTTCTATTCAGCAAATAAATAGAATGTGGTCTAGATTTTAAGGAAGTCCTCTCTACATTGCAGCATTAGGAGACACCCAACAGCATTTGTGATCTGTTTCTTGCTGCTAGGAAAAAAAAAGATTATGAAATGTTTGCCTTGTATATAAAATTGACAGATTCTACTAGTACAGGGTTTTTATCCTTGTGCAAACCTTAGCCTTGACATTCTCAAAGAATAACACTGAACTTGTGTCAAAAGAGAGCACTGACATAAAAACAACCAAACAACAAAATACATAATTAAATATGACTAAAATAAAGCAAAAACACAAAACAATCATGTTTAATTATGTATCAATGTATTCAATATTAAATAAAAACTTGTAATATATTTTATTATTGTGTTGAAGAAGAATTAATCAGATTTCACTTTTCATTCTTTTATTTTTATTTAGAATTAAAACTCTTTCCTGAAAATAAAAATGTTCAGTAATTATTCATTGGGAGCTAACCCCTCTAGTAATTTCAAATTTCATACTCATAGGCAATGCTAAACAAAGTATCTTAGTTATAATAATGAACAAACAGGAATGGGAAAGAATTTGTATTGTCAAAGTAGATACTCTTTTTAGGTACTCAACTCTTCTATATGTTTGTCACAATTGCAGCTTTTTGGGGTTGTAATCCACGATCTAACAATTGCTGAAATTGGCCTTGACAGGCCCAGCTAATTGGCTCCCAAGGAGCTGTTATGTTCTACCTAGTGAAATGTCCATGAAGTACACAGCTACTTGTCCAAACCATGCACAGAGCTAATTATAAAGCAGCAGGAGATATCACATGGTAATAGGCTATGCACTGTTATTAGTACATAATAATTCCATACCCAAATCATCAATTATAGTACTCTTGCTACCTTGAAGAAAAAGCTATTGCAAGAATGATTACTTGGGGACTCTGAGTAGAAATTGTGCTATTTTTATTGCCTTAAATGACTAATTCTTTTGACTTTCCCTGGGAGATTAGAAACCCTATCTAGTCACTACACACAAAACAAAATGAAATGAAATAAAACAAACAAAACAAATAAAAAAGTTGTTTTATGGACTGCAGAAAGTAAATATAACGATTGAAATGATATTTATTTGGAAAATACAGTGCTATAGCTTAATTTTATCTTTTGCAATTTATTTTGTTCTAGTGCTTGAATTGATCCTCTACTTTATGACTAATTTCAGAAAATATCGAAGTAGTATCATTGTAAGTTTATTTTAGTATGTATTTATATAATTACAAGACAAATGTGTATATATCAAAGGATGTCATCGTAGTCACCCTTTCCAACATCTTTCCATGCTGAAGTAATTTAACTCAGTGAATTTTTTTAAAAGAAATTGTTTAAAAAATTAAGCTCACTTTGTCCCAGACAGTTATGGTCTGGATATGAGCTGTCCCCTGAAAAACTCATGTGACAACACACGCACAAATGTTCAGAAGTGAAAAACTGAGACTGTGAAAGTTGTGACATAATCAGTGGATTGATGTATTAGATTGATGCATAATATGAATGGATTCCTGGGTGGTTACTGTAGGCAGGTGGGACATGGCTTGAGAAAGTAAATTCATGGAGGCATGCTCTTGTAGACTCTGTCTTATCCCAGTTCCTTGTTCCTGTGCATGCTTGCACTCTCCCCTGCCCCCTCCCTGCTTCCCAGCCACCATGTCCTAAGCAATTTTCCTCACGCTTGCTTTTCTGTCATGGTTCCACTTCACCTCAGACCCAGAGTAACAGAATAGACTGACAATGGATGGAAACTCTGCAACTGAGCCAAAATAATCTTTTAATTCTTTAAGTTGTTCTTTTCAGATATTTTGGTCATGAGGATGAAAAGCTGACTAATATACAGACTGTCTAAGTCGTTTCTCTAAATACTAAATTGTCTTCTCTGGACAATTTGTTTTATAATCAAGTTCAGTATTTGTCTAGGATTTGTTTGATCTTGGTTTGGGGTCACTAATTCTGATTTGTTCTTGTCTTTAGATTAAAACATGAGAATTCTTTCTTGTAATTAGATACCCCTTTAAAGCTTTTCTTCTTTGTTTCTCTTTTAAATGTTTCAAATTAATTCATTTAATTATAATTCAAACTAAAAATTTCAGTGCCTAGCTTTTACTTTAACTACTAACATGGAAGTTTTGTTGTCATTGTTGTTAATTGTACCTATTTCATTAGTATTAGGATCATTTCTTGACTGCTTAAAACTCAGTAGGTAATAGAAATGAAAACAAATGGTGATTCGATATTCATCAGAAAACCTAATTTGTACACTTTGTTTATATTAAATTAAATGGTCTATGCCAAAAATGAAATAAAATCAGAATTTTTATTTATATATGTCTGTTCAAAAATTTCAAAATGAATCTGAAATTGAAACAAGTCAATTATTATATGTCACTTTGCCTTATGAATCATTTTGATGTATAAACATGATTTCTGTTAAGATTCATAGCAACTTTGGTGTATTGACCAATTTGTCAGTTTTAACTTAGAATTTGATGGTTCATGTTACTCAATTCTTGTTTGGTAAAAAAGACACTAATTTTAAAAAGTTTCTGTAATTGTGGGTTGTATCTTTGTGATCTTCATGCAGTAAACATGTGACAATTTGTGATTATTTTATCATGGATGGTTTTGAAGTACATATTAAATTTGAAACCATACTTTCTGAGATCATAAGACATAATTCATAATTATTCACTACTCTAGTTTAGGCATTAAGAAAACTTACTAGATAGAAAGATTTACTGTTTAACTTCTATTTCTACACCTTATTTGAAGTTATCCAAACTCTCTGTGTCTCTTCAGCTGTGTCTAAGGATGGATATGTTTTAGGATTGAAAATAAATGCGTCGTGTGTATTTCAATAAATACATACATCTTGGTCCTTTATACAAACCTTAATTTGACAGAGGACAATTATATGGTCCTGCAGATTAGATCTTATATCTCTTTATTAAAAGCTACATAATTGGTACTTGGTCTTAAAAGTATTAAAATATAAGAGTAAGTAGTAAACATAGTTTATCCAGTAGATCAGTTGAGGGTTCTGTCTTTTGCCTATCTATCTCTCTCTCTAGTCATCTCTCATAATCTGTTACTTGGGTAGTATTGAGTATGAATGGGAAATGAATGGCTAAAGCTCTGTGGAAGAGAAAAAGATGTAAAGGATCATGTTTGGTCATAAAAATAAATGTATTAATTTTTAAATTTTTCTTTTTAATATGTTGTGATTTTTAATGTTTGCTCACTTTACTAAATATTTTAATAAGAATAATACTTTGTGTATTTAATATTGCTTATTTTTTAAATTGTTTTGAGAGATATCTGTAAAGATATAGCTTTTTTATTAGTTGAAAGAAATAGAAATAATTTGTATTTGAGTTACATATTTATATAAATGTGGGTTACTACCTTCTTAAACAACCTTTTTGTATTCATTGAACACAAAATTCAGTTGTGAAACATTCAATGTGCCATTGAGTTGTAAAATAATTAAGATATTTTATTCTTAATAAAACACAATCACCTTTTGTCAAGCTTGTTAGAAGCTATTTAACTACTTAATGGTGAAATAGGATGGAATTTGATTTACACTAAGTAGGGTTTTTACAAATTACTTTGACCTTGCAACATTGATTATTGACGATTTATGAGTTAACAAACCAAATATATAATTAAATTATTATTTTAAAATATAAATGTTGGAGCTGGGGATATGGCTCAAATGATAGCATGCTCACCTAGCATACATGAGGCACTGGGTTCAATTCTTAGCACCACATAAAAATGAAATAAAAATATTGTGTCCACCTGAAACTAAAAAAATAAATAATAAATAAATAAATATAAAATATAAATGTCAAATAATTTAGAATTTGTTACAAAATGTGTTATTCTATAAGACAGAGATAGTTAATGTTTTTTAATGTATACCTAACAGCATAATTACATCAGAGATTTTGTCTATTATAAAACAAATTGGGAAAATATATTAAGCAAACTAAAAATCAATTGTAGAAATTAATATCAATAATCATATTATAGTCCCCATGCTTCTTTATTAAAATCCCTATACCTTTTTTATTTAACTCAATTGATAGCAAATAACTAGATATCTATTGTGCTATTGATGAATACCTCAAATTCCTGCCCTTGATCTCAGAATCTCTCTACCATTTCTTTACAGCATGTTGACTAGTTTTCCCCTCCCAGGAAAAAAAGAAAAAGAAAGCATAAATGCTCATATACAGCTTAATGTCTCCAACTGTGGACCTATAATAGGGTTCAAGGTCTTGCTCTATAATATAAAATATGAATAACCTTCAAATCCTGCATCTTCAGAATTTAAATGCACCGGGATTTAAATAAATTCTTTGGAATTTAAATAAATTCTTATTTTAGGTTCAAAACACTCAAAGCAGAAAGATTGATGCTGGCAGACAATGGAAACGTCGTCCTGCCTCTTCAGAGTACAGGATTTTGTGTCAAATGGGGGTGATGGATGTGGTGGGGGGGGGACCTGAAACCGGGTGGTTCCTTTACAGTGTCCCCTCGGGTCAATAAAAACCAGAACTGTCTGACATTTCTGGAGTCATGAAGACCCTCTGCGTGATGGAAAGGGGATCCGCTGAACTGTGCAGGGCCCGGGGTTTGGGTCTTCCTGGAGACTGGACTTCAGCTTCTTGACCCTCCAGGGCTGCCGCAGAGGGGAGGGAAATGACCGGAAGTCGGGTAACTGGCAGCAAAAATGAGAAGAGCCGACTTTGCTAGAGTCTGGGGCATCCCGAGTCCCACCCAGATGGGGGCCTTCCCCTGGCTCGTCACTCTGTCTTGTTGATGGTTGAGCCTTGACCTGGAGCTGAGGGTTCTTGTGCTGAAAGTGAAGTTCTACCCACTTCTCAGGAACAGGTTCTGGACCTTTCCAGGCAGAACCAGTGATTTCTTCTGCTGGGTCCTGAGGTGTGTGACTCCCAGGAAGTCCTCCCTCTCTGAGGATAACTCTCACAGGACGAAGACACCGGAATTGAGGAGCACCCCGTGTCAGTGCACAGTGTGTGTGTGTGTGGGGGGGAGGTTTAGCTGACATTTACCTTGAAAGAAAATGAAAATCAAGTCACAAAGTTTGTCAATAAAATTTTATGAAAAAAATGGATAAAACAAAGGCCATCTGCTTTATTTCCCCCAAAGTTAGTGGATTGGGTACCTGTATATTTATTGAGTCTGTCGTCAGTACGTAGTTTAGGTGGAATGTGTGGGGTTTGCACCAACTTGTCCAAGACTGGTGATTAGGGAGAAAGGCCCCAAGGACCAGAATTGTCAGAAGGAGGGGTCTAGACCACACCCCTTGTGGAGTTCTACGTTTCTACTCTTGGGAGATCAGGACTGATTATCATGAAGACCGAGGGAAGTTACCAAGGATGCACACACAATACCCCCTGCTACGATTGTTACGTTTTAAAAAGTCCACACAGTGGGGCTAGGACATAGCTAAGTGGGTAGAGTGCTTGCCTAGTGTGCCCTGGGTTCAACCCCCAGCACCACCAAAGAAAACTCCCCCCACCCCCACTGCCCCCTAGTGAAAGAGTCAACCCAGTACAATGCCTCTGGCTTCAGCCCCACCACCTACCAAACAGGCCCTTGTTCAGCCACCTCTGGCCCAGCCTGGGAAGGGCGGTCTGCAGGCCTAGCTCTGGCCTAGCTCTGGTTGCAATTCCTGGCTTTACTGCTGTAAGCCATTCGCGGGCCTTGGGTTTCATGTTCTCTACCTCGTGCAGGATGAGACTTCCCGTCCTGTGAGCTCTGAGGTGAACAGCATGATCCACACAGAGAATAGACAGGAAGCTGGGGAGCCGAGCCCTGGGCTCGGGCTTCTCTTCCTGGACACCACAGGAGCTACCTGTCCAGGCTGGTTATTGACAAAGTTGGGGTTTGAACTCTGGCCTGTCTGGCTCCAAACCTGTGCCATTTTTCTCCTTCTCCTTCTCCTTCTCCTTCTCCTTCTTCTTCTTTTTAGTGATGCTGGGGATTAAAACTGAGAGTCTCACGCAGTCTAGGCAAGTGCTCTACATCTTTAGCCCTTTTATTTTATTTTGAGACAGGGTCTCAATAACTGCCCAGCTGACATCAAACTTGTGATCCTCCTACCTCCTCCTCCTGCCCCACCTCCTGAGTAGATGGGATTATAGGCAAGTGGATAGGTGTGTGCCACCACACCTGGCTGACCTGTGCTCGCTCTTTCTTTCTTTCTGTTTTTTTTTATACTGGCACTGGACCACTGAGCCCCAGCCCCAGCCTTATTTTGGATTTTATTTAGAGACAGGGTCTCTCTGAGTTGCTTAGTAACTCGCTGTTGCTGAGGCTGGCTTTGAACTCCCAATTCTCCTGCCTTAGTTTCCCGAGGCGCTGGGATTACAGGTGTGTGCGACCATACTTGGTGACCTGTGGTATTTCTAATACAAGATGTCATTGCAGTAATATAGAATGTCTAAACTTTGACCTTGACTGAAGGACACCATTCAACTCAACCCAACTGATATTATGGAACAGTGGCAGTGAATTAGGTAGTAGGAAATTCAGAAGTGAGCTTGCTTTCAAGGAGGCTGCAATGGGGTGTCATTGCCGGGTCTGGTATATGATAAATTGGTGTAGAACAAATGGTGAGTGAATGCTATAACTGATTATTATGTAGTTATCATATTCTATTAGAAAACTGGTCAAAATTTTTTAGAGGAAATGCACCATGGCTGCTAAGATCATGTGTCTGGAGGGGTAAAATGAGGCGGTATAACTCTTTACTTCTTAGATGAGGAAACTGAGGCTGGCAAAGGTGAAATAACTTGCTCCAGGTCATAGAGGCGGCCAGCAGCAGAGTGTGGAGTGACAGGCCTTCTGATGAGCAGTGCTCCGGGATTTGTGTTTTCCTTCTGCTGCCTCTGCCGGGCTGAGAGCCTATTCCTGACTCTCTCTGCCTGTAATCACAAAAGAGCTATTGTTACATCCTTCCTCAGACAACATCTCTTTACCTTCTCCCCCTGTGGACAAGATGTGTATTAGCTGACAGGAGCAGGCTACCTATCGATCATAAAGAGAAGCTTCTTTTGGAAGAGATGAGTCATTGTGAGGATTAAACTTTTAATACAATAAGTTCATTGATTGCTGCTGCAATTCTCCTGATACCTTTGCACACATGTGCTCATCTGTGCAAGCATGCATGTGAGCACCTGCACACACACACACACACACACACACACACACACACACACACATGCCTACGCAGTGTGCCGAATCTAGCTGTGCTGAGAATTAGGCTTCTACTGCAACAGCATCGATGAGATTGTTCAAGCAAACAGCTGACTCACTCCTGCAACCGTTATAACTCTACTGCCCTCTCTTCCTACTTTCTCGCCTCCCGCTTCATTACCTCTCTTAGTGCTTTCTCCTCATCTACCACTTCCCGTCCTTTCGAATTAAGAGTCCATGATGGGAGGTGGCTGGGAGAAACCTTTCCGTATCATCACGCTTGCCAATACCTTTTTATTTATCTAAATTGGCGGTACAGACACTGAGCATCATCCTATGATGATTATTTTTTTTTTTACCAAGTCTTCATGCTAAATATTTTCTTCCAGGAATCTACTAATGCCTTAAGTGGTTTCCCTCCCTGTTTATCATGAGATCTACACACTGGCTTTCCAGGATGACAGCCTGAGGGCCTAGCACAGTCAAGCTACTTATTGAAATAGTTTAAACATTCCAGATGAGATAGGTATAATAGCCCATTCAGAAAAAGGCAGAGCTGGCAGAAGCAAACTTGTAAAAGAATTGCATTTCAGCTTCAATCTCTGGCAGTCAGCACTTGAGCTGTTTCTGCATTACACATGCATGCCATTTAGCAAATATTTACCGGTAGACTTTTGTCATGGCTTGTTTCCTCCAAAACCCATCTTGAATGTTGAGTACCAATGTCATGAGTGATACTGAGAGGTGGTGGGACCTGCAGAAAGCGATTAGGTCATGGGGTGGGCACGCTTACGGGGGGGATTAATGTAGCTCCTGCCAGAACACATTGAACATCTATCAAGTGGGTCAGCTTACTGGTCCCCTCCCTCTAATTTGCATACACCTGCTTCCTTTTCTGCTTTCCCACCCTGCATGGAGCAGCTTGCGACCCTCAGCAGAAGGCAAGCAGATGCCTGCACCTTCCTGTTCTACAGAACTGTCAGCCCAAATAAACTTCCTTTTTTAAAATTAACCACCCAGTCTCAGTGGTGGTCTATTATAGCAATGGAAAATGGACTAAGACACTGTTTTGTGGTTTGGGGTTTTATATTCCAATGAAGAATGACCCAGACACAAATTCTCTCAGTATCATGGGTAGGGTTCTTGAATAGCATCTTAGGCCACACGTTTCTCTTCTTAGCCAGGCAGACTGGGGGCAGGTAGGGCCCTTATAGAGCTGTGGTTCCTCCACAGAAATGCCCACCTCCGGGGAACATGCCGAGAGCACAGTTTGACTTGGACAAGGACAGGGTGTGAGCTCTCTGCACCTTCAGGAAGGAGCAGTGTTGCCCTGTGCAACACAGGTGGAAGACTGGCCTTGGACCTGCTGGGTCACTTTCATTTTTTTTTTTTTTAAAGAGAGAGTGAGAGAGGAGAGAGAGAGAGAGAATTTTTAATATTTATTTATTTATTTTTTTAGTTCTCGGCGGACACAACATCTTTGTTGGTATGTGGTGCTGAGGATCGAACCCGGGCCGCACGCATGCCAGGCGAGCAAGCTACCGCTTGAGCCACATCCCCAGCCCCTGCTGGGTCACTTTCAGATTCCCCAGTCATGAACCAGGAATCCAGGTCATTGTCCTGTCTGCCTCCAGATTAACAAAACGAGGCTCCTCTACAGGAGCATTCAGGAAAAGTGTAACCTCAAGAATTTCCACCAGCAACCGAGGTCCTAGGGGGCTAGCCCTCCCCCACCCCCAGCTCCATGGAACTCACTAGCTCCATCCCACATGGTAACTCTAGTGTATATGGAAACCTCCAAAGAAGAAGGCACTGTGACCTCATTCTCAAAGGCTGGGACACAGCAGGGTATGGGGACAGGCCTCAGCTGTGGAGTCAGAGGTCTGGCTACTGGCTTAATGGGAGCATGAATTTTGGGTGGCAACAATGTGTCAGTGTAGACCCTTCAGTTGTCGTGTGCATGTAGGGCAAGGGACTGCAGTCAAATCTCCAAACCTTCTGTTGGATTTTGCTCTAAACGTAAAACTGCTCTAAAAATGAAGGTGGGTTCTCGTCCTTGATTCTGCACAGTCCCTGGTGTCCTGGTTGATCTACCAGCCCAGTCAGCGGGTCTCTGCCCTGGCCCCATGTTCCACTCTCCTACTCTCTCTTCTGGTCACTGAAATTCTCTTTTTCAACAGAGGACTACACGGTCAGCATGTCCCCTTAACCTCTGCATTCTCAAATCTTCTAAGCAATACAGAGTTGCCTCTCTCTCCAAAAATGCTAGGAATCTGTACAGCCACACATCCTCTCACGACTTATCACAGGCTGGGGTGGGCAGCTGAGCTTCACCTGAAGCAGGTACCCCAGGCCCTGCCTGAAGCAGAAGATGGATGTGAGTTTGCTACTGCAAACCCTTGTGGACTGTGGAAGTCCCCGGATGTCTTCCCTGTGAAATGTCTTCAGGGCCATTGACGCCACATGCCCCAAGCCCCGAGGGCACTTGGTACTGCTGCAGACAGACTTTCCAGGAGGAGAACTTGACAAGCAGGCTGGGGATGATGCTGTGCTTCACCACGGTGGAGACAATTGATTTGTTCAAGTCCATTAGCCTAATTCTGCCCGGAGATATTGATTGCCTGAGAACGGCAGCCTGTCACTGGACAAGTTTCATTACCTTCACTTGGGATGGTCAGAAATAGGGAAGAAAAATATGAGCTGCACAGTAGTGAAATCATCTCTGAGTCAGAGGCGTGAGGAGTGGAGGTGGCCAGGGTTTAGAGTTGAACTGACCCATGTAAAGCAGGCCTGATCCTCAGGGTTATACAAAATGACATATAAGAGGAAAGGAGGGGTAAGACAAGATAATACAAATAGAAGACATGATTTACAGTAGAAGGGGTAGAGAGAGAAAAGGGGAGGGGAGGGGAGGGGAGGGGAGGGGGGATAGTAGAGAATAGGACAGACAGCAGAATATATCAGACACTAGAAAGGCAATTTGTCAATCAATGGAAGGGTAAATGATGTGATACAGCAATCTGTAAACGGGGTAAAATTGGGAGTTCATAACCCACTTGAATCAAACTGTGAAATATGATGTATTAAGAACTATGTAATGTTTTGAACGACCAACAATAAAGAAAAAAAAAAGAAAGAAAAACACACACACACACACACACACACACACACAAAAAAAAAAAGCAGGCCTGGGTTCCCCCTGTAGGGGGCGCCAGCTCACCACATGTAGGACAGGGGCTCTCCAAGCTCTGCAGGAAGACAGCTGGATGGGTCTTCACAGAAGGCCCCTCACAGGTAGCTTCTAATGTTTCAGGCCACAGCACATCTTCTCTGTCTCCTTTCCTTATTTCTGCACAAAGAACTAATCCAATAGCTCATCTCCAGTTAGGCTCCCATATTGTCAATCAAATGTGGGGAGGTGACCCATTGGCCTGGATTAACATAATTACCTTTTAAATCATACATATTCAAAAGGCCCTAAAAAGCATCTGAGTACCTTTTAAAAAATTGTTAGACAGACGATCAGATTAATACTGGCATAATAAATTAGACCTATAACTGCATACTTAGAAAGAGGGCTATCCTTCAAAGCCAGGGTTGTAAACGACAGGAAATCCCGTTAGACTGGGGGGGGAACCCTCGAATTCTTTGGAGAAATTAATTGTCAAAAATCATGTTTCTGCGGAAGATCAGAGTCCCCCTCCTGGGTCTCCAGATTCAGCTGAGCCCAGAGAGACACCATCTGCATTTGTAACTGGAAAACCTCCTCAGGCGCTTTTCCGCAGCCGCTGGAATCCACTGGGTAGATGGCTAAATTACAGGCAGCCAGATTAGACCACTGTTTCCCAAGAAACTCAGTGCCTGGTCAAATCACGTATATTCACATGACTTCCTGCTGCTCAGATCCAGGCTTATTGACATCCAAGCCTCTTTTATGAATTCTTCTTTATAAGTACTGAAAATAATGGGGACTTATGGATCATAAAGCATAAAAAGCTAAAGGCCAGATGCAGGCCTGGGACATGATCCCTTGTCTTACAAACCGGTAGCCTTCTGTGGGTCCTCGTAGCCCCAGGGGCTGAAAGAAAGACCAACAGGAATTTGGTCATGGACATTCACCCTTGATTTCATTACTTACCATCTGCAAGAACAAGACATGGGGTGATACATGCTATTAGCTAAAACCTCCAGTGGTCTATCACCTTCTAGGTCAAAGTCAATTCCCCTTAACAAACTGAAATTTCAAAGTGTCCATAGCGGTGTGCGAGCGGCCAGCCTGCAGAAGGGTGGAGACCGAATGCTAATGGCAGGCAGCAAAAAATACTGCAGTGTGTGTGGGGGGGAGTTTGCCAGAGAGAGGCAGGGAGAGACTGCGCTTGCAACAGTGGGTTTTGTTCACAGTGCAGTTCAGAGGAGCCCTGGTTAGGAGTTAACCCGTCTATACATCAAAGTAGTTCATTTCTATATTAAGCAGCACTTTCCCCAGGTTGCTATTTACAGAGAATCTTGAAGTTCTGGAGAAACTGTTAAATAAAGCACAGTCTGTCGTCTCTTATGCAGAGTGTCTGTGCACTTCAAGTGTCTGGCGTATGGATTATGGAATGATAAGTTCCATTGTACCTGGACAATGTGGCTTTGACTTTGAAGTGGACCAACCTTCATCTTTTGGACCAACCTAAAATTCCTATTAGTAGGAATTTTAATCTCAGAGAAATGGCAGGGACCATAGAGAGCTCATCCACTCCCTTGAATGAAGAGGACAGGAGACTGAGGACAAACTGGTTAAATGTCTGGCCTAAAAGGTACAGAGCAGATTGTTCTTAATGTCCTGGTCTCCCAGGCTCCCAGTTCCCGGGGCTGGACTCCATCTGCTGCAGACAGAATGAAAGGGTATGTCTCCTGGTCTCTGGCTTCAGACTTAAGCCTCCATATACAACTACATTGGGAAAAAAAAGATCTTCAATAAATGAGGTGTTGTCACGAGGTAGAAATGGTTTTTAACTTTTTTTGTGTGTGTGTGTGTGTCATTCTGTATTTTTCAAGTTTTTTAAATAATGAACTTTATTATTTTGAGAACTGGAAAGAAAATGATACAACACTTTAAAAATCAAGTGACAGTCCTCCCCGGCCCCTCACTGGGCCTGTGCTCAGAGCTTCCTGGCACAGTGGTTCGTAATCCCCTCTCTAAGCATCTTTCTGTCTCATTAGACCCAGGTCTCACATTAGGTGGGGCCAGGTCTCCTTGAACTTCTTTGCATCCTCCCAGCAGTATCTGTGATACAGATTGAATGAGTCATGGAAAGAATTCTTGAGTAAATGCTATCAGACACACAATGAATCCCAACAGCAGCTTCATGTTCACCAACTGATTTTACATAATACAAAGACTCCAAATATCATGAGAAGGTCCAAGCAATTATGACTTCTAAAGCAAGGACTTTCTTTCCTTTGTGAGATCTATGTCCTTAGACTCCTATTAGGCTAAGGTGAACTTTCTGCTTTGTTCTGCCAATACTAGGGAACATCCCTCAGGACTTCCAGATTGATCCCTACAGGATTCAAAAGAAATTCATATTTGGGAACCCAGAAAACTTGTTAAAATTATTATAGCCCCCAGAGTAAGGTTCTCCTATGCAAATAAGCCAGACTCCAACCATCCATAATAAATACTTCATTTCTTCTGAAGCCTGCTGGACATTTTTTAGTTCTCCCTGCATTCTACTATCTTCATTTACCTTGGTAAATAACATATGGATAAGGAGACTAGATGGTAGAGATGGTAAGCATTTGCACAAGAGGCAAAGCCCCACAGGACATGCAGATGACACCACCAGGGGAGAGGACACCCTTGGGGGACTTCTTGATCGGATGCCTCACAGGGGAATCACTTTGTTTCTTGAAGCAATGGAAGAGTTGAGCTGCCTCGCACATACCGCTAGCTAATCAGGATTCTATTCCTGGACTGTGGTCTGGTCATTTTAAAAGGTAGTACCAGAAATGGGTAGATCAATCTGTGGCTTTAAAGTAAGCACCATGGTAAAGAATCTATACCTTTCTTTCTCACCCCTGCAATACGGACGCTTTGTATTCTCAGCACAGCTTTGCAAAGAAAAGTGCTGATTCATTTGCTGCTCCTTCTCGCTGTCGCCAGGATGAAAGAGTATAAATAATTTATATTGAGATAGCAAGACAAGCAGTAGTTTTAAATTTGTTGCATTCCCTGGCTTGAATTGCTTTTGTGACACTGAATTAAAAACTAAAAGGGTCATCAGTGAGTGCTGTAAGCTTTTAGTATGGTTAGAAGTTGCCCATTTACTGCACAGTCCTAGGCTTGAAGGTTAAATAAATATTGCACAGAGCTGCTAGATGGATGTGAGAGCCCAGGGATTTTCAAGGACCAAAACTGAAATTTAAAGGGAGAATCTGGACTGGCTTTGAAAAAAAAGCTCATGTTGCATAAGGGACCATAGACATGGTGAAATTGCTAGCTTCTCTGCTATCTTCGAAAAGTACAAGTTTTAGATGTTTAAGATTCAAGCTGATTTTAGTCACTGACGAGAGGAATCCTTAATGCAGCTGGCATGTAAGTTTGGTGTTGTCTGAGACTTAAGAAGGTCTTCAAATCTCTGAATCACTGGCAGACATTTTGGTACATGCCCTGAAGATTCCAGACTGCCAAATCCAGTGAGAACAGAAAAGAAAAAAATAAAAGAAGACGAGGTCAGGGAGAAAAAGTTGGAAAGGGAGAGAAACTTCCATTTCTCTCCGTCTCTGTCCTGTGTCTAGGTCTGTGTGCCCTCTTCCTCCTGTCTGTCTCTCTACCGCACCCAACCCCGTCACTCCTGATACCTCCTCAATTTTTCTTCTATAATTTCTCTTCTTTCCTTGGCCCTGGCCCTTCCCTATCTTTAGACTGTTTTGCATTTGTAGCATAGCTTTTTCTGCATGTGCCTCAACTAAAATTAACATGTAAAGGATAAAGATTTTAGTGTCTTGGTTCTAATGCATCTAGATATCATTTAACAGAAGATGGGAGATGGCAGGCTCCCTGCTACCACAGCCCCTGGAACGCCCAGGGCAAAAGTTGCTGGTGGAAACTGCACTTTGCTGAAGATTCTCAGTCTTTCTTACTCCCACCTGCTCGGCAGCCTCCGCTGAGAGTTGGTGCTTGGATGAAGCCACTTTGTTAGCCTTTTTTTTTTTTTTTTTTTTTTTTTTTTTTTACTTTTTGCAAGTTGTTTTATTTACAACGCCAACTTTTAAAAGCTCACTAAAGTTAACTGGACAATAAACTAGGCAGAAATCGCTTTACAAAAGGAGGGAAAGCCCAAAATGCCACTTTCTACAGAGAACCCACAGTTCAGTTTTATTCAGAGTAAAGAAAAAAAGAAACTTTCTCTCACACTAAAAGAAATTCAGCCATAGGTTTGGAGTCTGTACTCAAACTACACATGCAATAAGGACAATATTATGCTAATACAATTGATTTGCTGCTGCATTTGTCTACTGTTTGTCTAATATTAACAATTATAAACAGAGCAGTGCAACTAGTATTTGGAACAATCCTTATAGTGTTACAGTGTCAGGTACAACATTTCACTTCTCTTCACACCACTGGTTCTCTTTGCGTACCTGGGCTTCCTCCTCTTCAGTAAAGTCATTTTTGATATTGAAGGTTTTGCGAATCTCCTCAGGAGTTTTCCCCTTGATCATATTGGCAACAGTCTTGCACGTAACATCAAGCAAACCTTTGATGTCTAAGTAGTTTGCAGCCAGAATAAGTTCAAAAAGTGTTCCTTGGTCAACTTTCAGGAATTCTTGGTCCCAAACAGGGATATCATCTGTTCGCTTTTCTTTGTTCTCATCATCCTCAGGAGGAGGGGGGTCATCCTTGTGGTGTGTGCACCACTGAATGACCTTTTTTAATATTGCTGCATTCACATTTGGTAGAGGAACTGGGTCATCATCTCCTTCATCATCCATTCCCAAATCTTCCAACATGGTCTTGATTGTCACAGATTGTTTGGCAATTTCTACGTCAACTTCAAATATCTCCCCATCAGAACTCTGCAACTTAATTGAAGGCATGGTGTTTGGTCTCAAGAAAAACGGCGGTCCGGAGGCTGAAGGGAGCGGGACGGCGACCACACGAGGAAATAAAAAGGTGCTGGACAAGGCCACTCCCAAAGGTGCTGGACAAGGCCACTCCCAAAGGTGCTGGACAAGGCCACTCCCTGTTAGCCTTAATTAAAGACTTTCAGTGGAGCTGCGTGGGTTGATTTCAAGTGCCGGCTTTCACACCATTCCAGCAGCCGCTGTCGAAAACAAACAGTTGGTCACACCAGATAAGCAGGGACTCAGGTTGTGAAAATTGCTCTGACCTCTTTGGTGAGGTTGTTTTGGTCCAGATCATAAGACACATTTGTTGGAGCCCTGGAACTATCCTGAAAACAGCTAAGCCATGCTTGTTCGGGTTTTAGAATTCCTGCTATTGTTTTCAGATTCTGGAGCCTGCATGTGCAGACTCCTAGATTATTAAGACAAGACACCTTCAGCTAGGTGGCTGGTGACCTACAAGTGCCCACAGTCCAAGCATCTGGGAAGCCCCAGGTCAAGGTGCAGACAGATTCCGCGTCTGGGAAGGTGGTTCCTCATAGACGCTGCCTTTCTGCTGCTCCTCACGTGGTGGAAGGGGCAAACAAGCTCCCCCGAGTCTCTTTTGCAGGATGCTAGGGCCACTCACATGACCTAATCATCTCCCATAGGCCCCACTGCTCAGCACTACTGCCTTGGTGATTAGGTTTCAATATGTGAATTGGGGGAGCCTCTGGGCTCCCAGCTCCTTCTACACCTGGTGTCACGCTTTACACTGCGGAACACGCGTGTCTCTCCTCTGTCTGGTTCTTGAACTGTCACCCCTGGCACCTGGGGGTTCCAGTCCTAATAATCTATTAAAGCAGCTCTTGGGGAGGACGCTGCTGGCACCTTAGAAATCTCGTAACCTGTTCTCGGCTCCCAGTCACCTTGCACCGTCAGCTGAACTTGACACTATTGAGCGCTCCGGGTTCCCGTGCCTCCCACGCCTCTTGCCCCTGGCTCACTGGAGCTCTACCCACCTGAGCTCCAGGTACATTTCACTCTCGGATCTTGAAGGGCTGCGCTGACTGCTCCTCGCTCTTCTGAAGGGGCTCTTGGTTCTTTTCCTGTGGGTAATGACTTCAGCTGCCGTCACTACTCCACTGATTCCAAAATACCCAAGTTGCCTTTCTAGGGGCACCTGCAGCCGTCGGGTCGCCTCAGCAGGTGGCCTGTGGGACACCGGCTGTAGCAGGCCCTCGGTGAAAGGCTGACACCCCCAAGTCATTTGTCTTACCTGAGACCCAGTTCTCACCTCCAAGAACCTATGGGCTGCTGTCCCCACGTCTCTGACTCCCCACTGCCTTTCTTCCTCCAGCAGATCTAAGCTCTTCCTCCCTACCCTGCCTGTTAGTATCAATGCCATTTGGCAAATAACTAAGATTTAATCACCTAAAACTTCCTATGACACAATCTTATTTTTCTTTTAAAATAGCTGCAGCCATCCTGTCCCTTCCCAATGGTCCCGATTTCGCCCTCCACCTCCCTCCACTCGCCCAGGTTGCTGACACTTCCTTGTGCTGGCCTAACATGTTCTTGCCTCTTTTTCTGGGATCCAACCGAAACACGTGCTGTCGGATGCCATTTCTGTAGGAAAGGACGCATGTAGATTATTCGTCCCCTGCCTTGTGTGGAAGCTGCTCCGGCTGATGTTCAAGGCCATCCGTTGAGAGTTCCACCACCATTCATCTCTCTTCCTCCAGGACATCACCTGGCTTAGTCCAGTGGCCTTGCCCCCCAGTCACTCCCTCTGCCCAGTTCTGTCCCCACGTTGGGTGACATTGCCCTCACCTATACAACCACGGCTGTCCCGGTCAAGTTCCAGTTGTCATCTAAGGTCTGTTACATACGGCTTCTTCTGTAAAACCTTCTCCCCACTCAATCTATCGTTGCTTCCATGAATTTATCATGAATTGTTCTCTCGTTTTAGTGGTAAATTTCTTGTAGCAAGGATTCTTCCATTGAGTCCCTGCATTGCCCCCAGAGCTCAGCACAATCTTGGCAGATAAGATAGGCTCGATCACTCCCTCATTGATTTACTGTTCCTGAATTTAACAAACACTATTGATTGAATAAATTGTTGGGTGAATGAATCAAAGATTGACTCATTGATCGATTCTGTCTATTTATATAATTCGGCACTGTGCTCAGTTCTCTGTGCTGTAATTTGAAAAGTGTGTCAACCAATATTTCATTCCCTTTCACCTCTAAATAATTCCTGGAAGAGATTCTCGTAAATAAACTGTCGGATCAAAATACCTCTTCCATCACTTCCAGGTGCAATTATGGTGGGCAGAACTTTAATATCTGAGTGTTAATGATGGAGTGAACCACTGCCCAATGTTTTTTTTTTTTTTTGCCTTGAGACATCAGAGGGAGGATATAAATCTCAATGAAAAGGTAAATTAAACCCTGGCTCTCTTCCTAGAAGTGACACATTAAACACCAGATCATTTTTCTCTTTTAAGAAAAGAATAATATTTCAGAGACCAGAATATGTGGTATTGCCAAACTGAGTTCTGCTGAGCATAATGGTTTTTAAGAAACTGATGTTCTTATTTTGTCTTCAAGAGCTTAGTGTCTCTAAAACCACCTTGTCTTCCACTCCGTAACATCTATATTTTGCTAAAACTTCTCACCTCATGTCTCGTAGTGCAATACAAGCATCCTCGTGGGCTGAATCGGGTCCCCTGATCCATGTACTGAAGGCCTCCTCCAGAGTCACCCCAGGACGTGACTGTATCTGGAGATGGGGCCTTTAAAGAAGTGACTAAGTCAAGATGACACCTTTAGCATGGGCCCTAGTTCAATCTGACAGGTGTCCTTATAAGAAGAGGAAATTTGGATCACAGAGATCCTAAAAATGCACGTGTGGAAGAAAGACCATGTGAGACACAGGGAGCAGACCGCCCCTGCAAGCCAGGGAGAGAGGCCTCAGAGAAACCAGCCTGCCCACACCTTGACCTTGGACTTCCTGGCTCAGAACTATGAGAAACTTCTGCTGTGTAGGCCCCTTCATCTATGGGAGCCCAGGCAACTGTGTGTATGTACACGTAGATGCTGGTGTACATCTATCTGTCCCCTAGACTGGCTTCCTTGAGAGCAAAGAGTAGCTCTCACTCAGAGTGGAAAATAACTGAACTGACACGGTGTCATGGACATGAATGTGAAGCTGGCTGGACAAATTAGAATGCTCATTCTTGGAATATGTGTGACCTGGATATCTACCACGTCCCAGTACTGCTCTGGACACTGTGGCTGAGACTCATGGGAGGAAAGCTCTGAGTCTATCTCCAAGGAAAGTGCTTTGTACTAAACATTACTGGAAGTTTGTAATCTTTTAAAGATATAATACGTGTGTGGTGTGTGTGTGTGTGTGTGTGTGTGTGTGTGTGTGTTAGAACATTAGGTCAAGGTGCAGATTATGAGGTGGAAAGAAGTTGTGATATGTAAGTTATGAAACAATTTTTTTAATTTTTCAAATAAAGACCTAAAAGATCTCTGACTTCAAAGTTGTAGGTGTCACTGTTGTGTCATACTGCCTCATCTAGAAGGAAGTTAGTTTCTGCCATGCTTATGAGAACCTGTTCCTGCACACCGATTGGACTATGCACTATGCAGATTGTTAAATACTTTGAATTTCGCACCTGACACACTCTCTCTCTCAAATATATATATATATATTTTTTATATATAATATATATGGAACTGGAACTTCCCCTCCCCAACCCCATCTCCTGATTCTGAAATACATCCCCAGACCTTTTTAAAATTTTTTATTATTTTGAGACAAGGTCTTGCTAAGTTGCTGAGGCTGTCCTCGATCTTGTGATTCTCCTGCCTCAGCCTCCTAAGTTGCTGGGATTTCAGGTGTGCTCCACTGTGGCCAGATTCCCAACATACACTTAGTAAAAAGCCTCTAGGGAATGTTATGTAGTGGGGACCCCTGCAACCCATGAAAACAAACTAAACACACAAGTATATATAACACAAGTTTGTTAATTATACTTACTATAGTGTGCAAAAACACCAGAATTTATTTCTCCTATCTAAGGTAATTTTTAAATTAAAGCTTTATAATTACACATAGTATTTGGGTTCATCCTGACAAACTCGTTCATGCGTGGAATTTGAATTGAGTTCATGATCCCTAATCAGTTTCCCTCCTCCTTCTCCTCTCCTACTCACCTTCCTCTACTCTGTTAGATCTCCTTTTGCTCATATATTAATTTATATTTGATTGGTTCTTTCTACTTATGCATAAAGGTGAGGTTCTCCATCATGTACTTATACATGCACGCATCATGATTTTCGAGAATCCATTCTGCATTGCCTCCCTTTACCCATCCCTCCACTCTACCTCTTGATCTCCTTCTTGTATGTTACTGATCTTCTTTTTATCTTTTTTTAAAGAGAGAGAGAGAGAGAGAGAGAGAGAGAGAGAGAGAGAGAGAGAGAAAGAGAATTTTAATATTTATTTTTTAGTTTTCGGCGGACACAACATCTTTGTTGGTATGTGGTGCTGAGGATTGAACCCGGGCCTTATGCATGCCAGGCGAGCGCGCTACTGCTTGAGCCACATCCCCAGCCCCTTCTTTTTATCTTTATTTTTTCCTCTCCTTCCCTCCTCCTTTCCTTTTTTTTTACTCTAGCTTCTGCAAGTTAGAGAATATTTGACCTCTGAGTTTCTGAGTTTGACTTATTGTATTTAGCGTGATATTCTCCATTTTCTAGGGTAATTTTTAACCTGTGGACCATTCTCTATCTACTTCCCCTCCTTAACCCCACCCCTGATTCTGGTAATCACCAGAAACTTTCTACTTCTAAGAGACCAGTTCTTCTAGACCTCACACAGCATGAGGAGAGGGTGGTCAGAGCAAGCCACAGTTGGAGGAATAGGGTCAGTACACCCTCCTTAACAATAGCATGTGGCATGTTCCAAAATAGCCAGAAAAGAGGATTTTGAATGTACTTACGTGCAAAAAAAAAGATAAATCTTTGAGGAAATGGAATCACCCTGATTTGGTCGTTACATGATGTATACATGTATCCTTCAAAAATCTGTACAGTTATCATGTGTCAATTAAAATTTGGAAAAGGAAAAAAGAGAACTGGAAAAGCTCAAGCCTTACACAGATGTATCTTGAAAGGCAGGGCATATGCCAGTCATGAACAGTGATCATCTCTGGAGAAGGGAGGGCCTGGGTTAAGAATTCTTCTTTTTCACATTTCACCACATTGGTTTTCTCTGAAGTGAGTTCTGGTGGTGAAGTCCATCTGTCACCAGCCCCGGTTGCAGGATGTCTTGCTTGTGTTCTCTCTCTCTCGCTTGTGCTCTGAGCTCCACCAGGAGGGGACCTGTGTCTGGCCTTCCATGAACACTAACTGTCATGTCACCCCCCTACACACAGCCACAGCAATAGCCACTGCTGCTTGTGACCAATCACGTGGCTGCGCTGAGACCAGGTGGGCTGTGCTTCTGGGGTGACGTAATGGGAAGGCAGAGTCTGAGGGGCGTGGAAGTGAGGGGATCAGGGGTGCCCAGTCTGTGGAGGGAGCCTCCTTCCCTGGGAGGTTCCCATCCCCATCTTACCCTCTGGGGGTCATCCCTTGGTCCAGTCCACTCCTCTGATTAGGATTTGTCTTGCCAGGCAGGTTTGTTATCAGGGAATCCTGGAGTTGGAGAATGATATGTTTTAGTGCAAAGGAGTCTATTAAAAATCTAGTTTTTAGGCACACATTCCTGTGATTGTGATTGTGATCATCATCATCCAGGACCCTGGAGGCCAAACCCTCTGAGTACCAACCACACATTTGTAACCCCATGAAACTGAGGCTTTGGTCCTGGAAAGGAAGACTGAGCCCATTTTCCATGAGACCTAGAGGAGGAGCCACATGAGTATCCCAGAAGTTGTCCTTGTGACAAAAACCTTTCCCAGATGGGAACCCTCCATATGGAGAGCTAGCCTCTCACTCCTGCAGCAGCTTCCTTTTGTGAACACTAGTTGGAACTGAAGGCTAATTGCTGGACATCATGGTGCAGACCTGAAACCCCAGCAGCTTGGGGGGCTGAGGCATGAGGATCACAGGTTCAAAGCCAGCCTCAGCAACTTAGTGAGGCCCTGAGTGACTGAGTGAGACCCCGTCTCAAAATCAAAAATAAAAAGGGCCAGGGATGTGGCTCAGTGGTTGAGAACCCCTGGGTTTGATCCCTGGTATCAAATAAATAAGTAAATAAAAATAAATAAGTAAATTTAAAAAAAAAACTGATGGCTAGTTAAAGGGGTAGTTGTGGATTCTATTTTTGGCATTGTTATCTTCTAGGAAAGCCTGTTTGGCTTCCTCCCGGCTCCTCCTGAGGAAGAGTTGGAGAAGAATGTCACAAGGAATGAGTACCCCCAACCTTCCCTCTGGGCCCCTGGGGGTGGGGTCAGGAGACTGGTCCCTTCGTGCCATAAGTTGGTGACTGCATTTGGGCATCTCGTCAAGCTTCTGTGCTGGTGTGGCCTACACACAAAACCCTCAGGCTCAAGGTAGCAGGCCTTCTGTCCAAGTGGGAAAATGGAGGCGAGGGGGAGAGGTTTGGGCCACAGCAGCAGTGAGGTTGAGGGAAGTCCCACAAGGCAGCCTGTGAGCCCTCCTGAAGACAATGGACGGCACCTCCAGGCGGGTGGGTCCACACAGGCCAGCCTTGGCCCAGACCACCTCAGGAATCTAGGTGTGCACAGCTCAGTGATAGACAGGAGTGCACAGAAACTTAGGGGACACTCTCGTAAGTCCAGCGAGGCCAAGTCTCTAGGGAACAGTGGGGACCAGCTCAGGCCGGGGGCTCCAGACTCTAGGAATCCAGACAGTCAGTAAGTATATCATGGACAAGCAGAGCATTGTGAGTGTCGGAGTCTTACAGCCCCCTGAGGGCGTCTCGCTGCCTCGCCAGGCTTCCTGATACTGTCCAAGGAGAGTGTGTTTCTGGCTGTTTTTTAACCACGACATTATCTGGCCTGAGATCAGAGCTGGCCAGAAAGGGAGGACCCCAGACTCCTGAAGTAGGAGGCAGATAGATGCTCCAGCCAGGAGAGAAGGTGGTGGAGTGGCTTCTTCTGGACCTGGCAATGACAACAATCATGTCACCAGGACAATTGGTTGTGACAACTACCACCTGTACCTGTCCCATGTGCCACAGCGTTGTGCAGAAGGTCTCACACGTCAGTCCCTTGGCCAATCTGGGCAGTGGGCCTTATCATCCTGTTTCATACACGAGGAGGTCAAGGCAGCAAAGCTCGCACATGCATTGACACCGATTCTGAGCCAACACCTGCGTTGGTCAATAAAGTTTCATGGGAACACGGTCAAGTCCTTTTGTTGTATTTTGTGTGTGGCTGCTTTCTCTCCACCATGGCAGGGTTGATTAGCTGTGACAGAGACCCTGTGGCCCCCAAACTCTAAAATATTTACAAATTGGCCCAAAATGATAGACCGCTGGAAGCACAGGTGCTCAACAACACTGATTATACTCTTTGCAAAGCTGTGCCACCTTGGGCCTGCCCAGCTCGGCACTGTCCTGTGTCTTTTCTGGCCACAGTCTCAGCCGATGGGCAGTTCATTATCATTCCCACACTGTGTGCAAATGGATACTGTCTGAGGCTAGACTAAGGCTCAGGCATCAGCTGCCAGAACTACTGATGCTAATTCAAGGGCAGGTGGTCTATAGAGGGGCAGGTAATATGGGGTTGGCTTACAGCTCGTAGGGAAATGGAAAGATACTCTTATTTTGCCAGGGGTGGTGTTGGTGGTGGTGGTAGGGTACTGGGGATTGAACTCAGGGGCACCTAACCACTGAGCCTCATCCCCAGCCCTATTTTGTATTTTATTCAGAGTCAGGGTCTCACTGAGTTGCTTAGCACCTCACTGTTGTTGAGGCTGGCTTTGAACTGGCGATTCTCCTGCCTCAGCTCTCCTTCCCCCCAGCTGCTGGGATTATAGGCCTGGGTCACTGCGCCCAGCTGGAGAGATACTCTTTTTTTTTTTTTTTTGAAAAGAATTTTTTAATATTTATTTTTTAGTTTTCAGTGGACACAACATCTTTACTTTATTTTTATGTGGTGCTGAGGATCGAACCCAGCGCCCCACGCATGTCTGGCGAGTGCGCTACCTCTTGAGCCACATCCCCAGCTCCCGAGAGAGACTCTTTTAGAAGAGCTCAGCAGAAAAGAGCAGGGAATAGGAAGTGGGTTCTGGGATGCAGCAAGACTTTGTGCTAGGAGCTGTCTCACTCCAAGAATCCAAGGAGCAAACAGCAAACTTAACTGAGCAGCCCCTGACAGCGCTCTGGTGTCGAGGGTTGGTAGGTCCTGCCTCACCTCTGCTCTCACCAAGCTGAAGAGGAAGCTGATCTCAGGACACCAGCCACATCTCCCTCTCCCACAGCAGCTCCTGTGCACACATTTTCAGTTCCCAAATGCTGGCACCCTGGGTGTGTGGCCCTCGCTCCTCTCTTGAGGAGGGTGCATTGAACCACATCCAAACATCCTGGAAAGTTCCACCCCGACCATCGCATCCCTTCTTGTACATGTGTTGGATCTGCTGTCATTCTTTCCAAATCAGAAGAGTGTTCCTGGGTTCCGATCAGCCTCTTTCTTTTCTTCTTCAAAGCCGCATAGCAAAACCCACTATGAATCTGCTCTTCACATCACCTTGCATGTCCTCATCAGTAAATAATTTGCCACATAAACAGAAATGTCAAGATTACTTCATAAAGAAAGCAGAACTCTGGAAGTCAAATAAGTGAAAGCAAACATTCCTCCCAGCCCATCCAGCCCAGGACTGGGAGCTGTGGGACGCGCTGTTATTTGCTTAGCCTATCTTCATGCATTCTAGATGCTTTCCAAATATTTAAAACTCAGGGATGGAGACACTCATCAATAATGCATTTCACAGAGATGACAACTGAGCCAACGGTGTCGGATTGTGTCTGGGATCCCCAGCTGCAGAAAGTGCTCGTGACCAGGACACAGTCAGCAGGCCCATGGGGCATGTGAGAAAGCTCTTGTCTAGTGCAAATAGGAGCCCTGGCTCCAAGTGCTGGAACTTGACAGGGGAGGTACGTCACGTCCTCAATAACCATGCTGAAACCAGAAGAAAACAGGAGTGTGCGTAGAGAGTGGGAGTATTTATAAAGTATAGATTGCACTGATTAGGTGCTGTCATGATTTGGATATGAGTTGTCCCCCAAAAGTTCAGGTGTGAGACATGCAAGAATTTCCAGAGGTGAAATGATTCGTTTGTGAGTGCTGAAATCTAGTCAGCAGATTAATGCACTGGTGTGAATTAACTGGGTGGTACTGTAGGCAGGTAGGGTGGGTTGGAGAGGTGGGTCACTAGGGACGTGCCTTTGGGGATTACATTTTGTCCCTGGTGAGTGGAGCTCTCTGTCTCTCTGCTTCTTGTGGCCCTGTCCTGAGCTGCTTCTGCCCTGATGTTTGGCCTCACTTTGGGCCCAGGGCAATGGACTCACTATTCCTTCATAGACAGAAACTCTGGACTGAGGCCTCTGAAACCATGAGCCCCAGATAAACTTTCCCCCGCTATGTTGTTCTTGCCAGGTCTTTCGGTGACAGCAATGAAAAGCCTGACTAAAACAGCAGTCATGGTTGAGGCAAGTCAGGGTGCTGGTCCATGGGGCCTAAACACATCACACAGGCGGAGAGTCATGTGTCTTACTCCCAGCCCTGCCCGGGAAATGCTGGAACAACTGGCAAGTACTGCGAGCTCCACAGATCTGCAGGCAGGAAGTGGGCCCTTTGCTAGGAGGACACCGCAGAGCAAGCAGCAACCCAATCATGGTCTCGGTGTTTTAAAATACAACTGAGTTTTAACCTCCCTTCCTTTTAATGTAATTATTAACCAATATTGCCCTTAGGAGATTGCACAGGTACTCAGAGCAAGTAAAAGGACAGGCATCCTCATTTACAGGGACTTGTGGGTAACATTAAGAGATAATCCTGGTATCTCAAGGCTTCGAGGAAAGAGAGTTCATTAATAACATATAAGAATACAAAGATGGTTAACAGTCTGTTACTGTGACAAGTTATCTGAGGTAAACGATTTGAAAGAAGGGAAAGTTTGTTTTGGCTCACACATTCAGAGGTATCAGGCAATGGTCAGCTGGCTCTGTCGCTCTGGGCCTGAGGAGACACAACATCATGGTGGGGAGCACGGGGTGTAGAAAAGAGAAAGAAAGAGAGAGAAAGAGCTGGAGTTCCAATATCTCCTTCAAGGCCACACCCCCAGGGACCTAACTACCTCCCACTAGGCTCCGCCTCTTAAAGGTTTCATCACCCTCCAAGTATATATATATATATATATATATATATATATATATATATATATATACACCCTAAGTTCACCCAAAGGAAAAGAGGAAGAAAAGAAGTTAGTGAAATGTAAAATTGGCAAGCAACTTTTAAAAATCAATAAAGCAAAAGTTGATTACTTGGAAATTTTAGTAAAATGTATGAGCCCCTATACTAGGAAAAAAGAGAGAAAACACAAGTTAGTAATGTCAGTAACAACATCAACAGCAAAAGAACAGTACTACAAATTCTATGGGCACAGGATAATAAAAAAAGAAGCTGTTATGAACTAATATCAATAAATTCAGTAACAGAGTAAAATGTAAAATTTCTTTACATAACTAACTTTCTGAAACTTACTCAAAAATAAATAGAAAATCTACAACAGTTACTAATAGGGCATTATGTAAAAATGTGGATGTGTAACCGATGTGATTCTGCAATCTGCATTTGGGGTAAAAATTGGGAGTTCATAACCCACTTCAATCTAATGTATGAAATATGATATGTCAAGAGCTTTGTAATGTTGTGAACAACCAATAAAAAAGAAAGAAAAAAAAGAAATAGAAAATCTAAATCATTCTCTGTCTAGTAAATAAAATAATGTAATTAAAAACTTCACAGAGAAATGTCAGGTCCCAATGTGTTTCCTGATGGATTATAAAAACAAAACAAAACAAACATTCAACAATACAGTGCCAACAATTGTACATGAACTACCTCAGAGGCTAGAAGAAGAGAGAGCATTTCCCAAAACATTTTATGAGGGCAGCACAATCCTGATACCAAAACCTGACAAAGAAACTACAAGAGAAGTATAGGCCGATATCTCTCAGGAATATAGTTAAATATAAATATTAAAAATAAAATTTTAGTAAGTCAAATTCAGCAAAAACACACACATACACACACATATACACAAAATATACCTATTAGCATATGGGGTTTAATCTCAGGAATGAAATTTGGTTTAATTTGTAAATCAATCAATGTACTTTATTGCACTAACATAGTATCATGCCAATGTATGCAAATCAGTTGATAAAATCCAGCAGCTGTCCATGGTTAAAATTCTTACTAACAGGGAAGAGAATGAAGTTTAACTGATCCAATAAGAATATCTATTAAGGGCTGGGGATGTGGCTCAAGCGGTAGCGTGCTCGCCTGCCATGCGTGCGACCCGGGTTCGATCCTCAGCACCACATACCAACAAAGATGTTGTGTCCGCCGAGAACTAAAAAATAAATATTAAAAATAAAAAATTCTCTCTCTCTCTCCCCTCTCTCACTCTCTCTTTAAAAAAAAAAAAAGTATATCTATTAAGCCAGGTGTGGTGGTTCACCCCTGTAGTCCCAGTGTCTTGGAAGGCTGAGGCAGGAAGATCATGAGTTCAAGGCCATCAGCCAGCCTCAGCAACTTAACAAGGCCCTATGCAACTCAGTGAGACCCTGTCTCTAAGTAAAGTATAAAAAAGAGCTGGGGCTATGGCTCAGTGGTTGAGTGCCCCGGTGTTAAATTCCCAGTACCAAAAAAAAAAAAAAAGAAAGACAAATGACAAATGAATATCTATTAAAAACCCACAGTTGATACCATTTTTAGTGATGGTGAGATGCTTAATGCTTTCCTCTAAGATCTGGAGAAATCACCTTCATTCTCACTGACTCTATTCAATATTGTACTGAGAGATCTCGCCAGGGGGGAGTTCCCCTTGAAAAGCAGAGGGGACAAGGCTGAACAGGGGCTAAAACCCCCTCAACGTGGAGTTGGCCTGCCTGTGCGCTGGGAAATCCCGACTAACCCATGAACTACTTGAAGTAATAAGCAAATTTACTGATGTGGAGGGAGATACCTTGGTACTGTAAAGTCTGTTATTAGTTCTGTATATTAGTAGGGAAAATTGGAAAATGAAACTTAAAAAACAATTTCCAATGGCATCAAAAAATTCCCCCACTGTCTGGGAATAAGTCAAAAGATGTGTAAGTACAAAATATGCTGAGAGACATTAAAGAAAATGTAATGAATAAATGGAGAGATATATCATAATCATTGCCCAGAAAGCTCAGATTGTTAAGGTGTCAGTTTTTATCAAAGTGATTTATAGATGCAATGCTATTGTGATTAAAGGTCCACTAGACTGGTTTTTATGGAAAAGCTTCCGTAAGCTGAATTCAAAATGCATATAGAAATGCAGAGAATTTAGACTAGCCAGAACCGTCTCGAAGAAGAATCCCTCAGAGGATGTATTTACCAGATTCCAAAGCTTACTACCACCAATTGAATTTTGTCAAAGACGTAGAAATTAAGTGGATAAAGAATTTCAATAAATGGTACCAGGACTAAATAACCATATGAATTACCATGACCCATCCCTCACAGGCATGTATAAAAGTTAATTTAACATGGCTCCTAGACCTAAAAGTAAAAATTAAAGTTACAAAGTTTTTAACAGAGAACATAGAAGAATGTCTTCATGATCTTGGAGGAGTAGAGATTACCACTAGGACACAGAAAGCACTAAGTCTAAAAGAAAAATAATTGACAAACTTCATCAAAGTTAGGAAAGTTATGCTTGTTAAAAGACAATGTCAGGCTGGGGTTGTGGCTCAGTGGTAGAGCGCTTGCCTAGCCCACGTGACACACCGGGTCCACTCTTCAGCACCCCATAAAAATAAGTGAATAAAACAAAGGCATGGTGTCCATCTACAATTAAAAATATTTTAAAAAGACAGTTTCAAGATAGTCAAATGACAAGCCAAAAAATGAAGAGAAATGGTGAAATACATGTATAAGACAAATTACTTGTGTTAGGAATACATACGGAATTTCTACAAATCAAAAGACAGTAAACCCAGCATAAAAATGACCAAGGAAGAAACGACCCACAGATAAAGACGTTTGAAGTCTATGAAGCACGTGAGAAGGTGTTGATCATCGAGCACCACGAAGAATCAGGCAAAAGTCAGGGAAAACCAGCACTTTCAAACTTTGAAACTAACACGTTTGAAATGGCTAAAATTAAAGAGGATAGCAATATAAAGTTTGATGACAATAGTGAGCCACTGAGAGGGTTCCATTTTCCTAATGAGACCCGTATTAGTAGAGCCATTTCGGAAAATTGTCAGTTTCTAAAAACTGTTATATATATATATATATATATATATATATATATATATATATATACTCACACACACACACATATACACACACACAGACACACACACGTATGTATATATAAATATATATGGAATAGCTACACATATATGACCTATGAACAAGAAACTCACCCCCACGTCTTCATTCAAAGGAAATGGTAGCGGTGTCCATGAAATGGCACCATGTAAATATGCACCAATAGGAAAATTAACAGAGTGGTGTATTTTCTGTATCGACTACTACTCAACAATAAAAAGAAGAAACTATTGATACCGACAGCATCACGGACAGGTCTCAGAAACGTGACCCTGAGTGGGAGAAGAAGAGTCCAGCTCTCGGGGCTAAGGTTCCATCCCCAGGTGAGAGCCATCAGAATGAGGCTGTGGGGGTTAGAATCGGAACCCCCGTCGCCTTGGGTGGAAGGAAGATAAACTGAGGAGGGGCTGGGAAGGGAACTTATTGGGGTGACAAAAATATGGGTTAGAACGATGGTTGTACACTTGCCCAAAATTATCAAGTTATCCACTTGAGCTTAGTGATCGGGCTACATTGAATGACGTCTCAGTCAGAGCCACAGCGAGTGCACCGAAGCCTACTCTGATAAGTCTGCAGAAAGTCACTGGAGATTGGTGACTCAACAGGAAGCGTGGGGGAGTAGGCTTGGAAGAGTAGGCAGCAAAGGACGGAACCCTGGGGATGACTGGCAGGCACCAGGAAGGAGCAATGTGGCTGTGGTGGGTGGCTTTCCTAGGTCAGCCAATGCCAAGAGCTTCTAGTAATTCCCAACCCAGGAGCTGGCTCATGGTAGCATCGTGACTCATCATGAGTAAGAGAAGCACAAGAGGGTGTTTTGGTGGAAGATCTCTTTTTTTGCAGCTAACTTAAAAATGAAAAAAACCCCAAAAACTGCATATTAAAAGCTTTAGATCAAGTCAACAACTGGCATTTATAATCATATTCCACATTTTATGAAGTTCTGAGCTTATTGTGAAAGCATTTTTCCTCCTGGAGTACGGTACTCAAAGTCCTGCAGTGTGATAACCGGAATTTATCTCAAAAGCTTTTGGGAGCCAGGCCCTCAGGTGCACGACTGCAATCTCAGCAACTTGGGAGGCTGAGGCAGAAGGATTGCAAGTTTGAGGCTAGCCTCAGCAACTAATGAGGTCCTGAGCAACTTAGTGAGAACTTGTCTCAAAATAAAAAATAAAAAAGTAGTACTGGGGATGTGGCTCAGTGGTAAAAGCTCCCTGGGTTAAACCCCCCAGTATCATAAAAAAAGCGTTTGGGAAGTAGATGGAATATAAATGATCAACAAATTATATACTAAAACATCTTGGGTTTTAGTTTTCTGATTTTAAAAAGTGAGATTTGCCGTCACCATCTTTAAATCCTCTTCCACTTCTAACAACCCTGCAAGTAAAGCTGATTTGCTGATTAGTCTAGTCATGTCCTGAGATAGACAGTCTTCTATAATCTGGCCAAAAGACCCCTTACCATGTGGGGAAAAAGGTACACTCATATGTTGCTGGTGGGACTGCTGATTGGCGCAACCACTCTGGAAAGCAGTACGGAGATTCCTCAGAAAGCTTGGAATGGACCCAGTTTTCCCACTTCTTAGTATATGCCCCAAGGACTTAAAATTAGCGTACTATAGTGACACACCCACATCAATATTCATAGTAGCTCAATTCACAATAGCTAAACTATGGAGCCAACCTAGGTGCCCTTCAACAGATGAATAGATAAAGAAAATATGGTACACATACACAATGGAATATTACTCAGCCTTAAAGAAGAATGAAATTATGGCATTGGCCAGTAAATGGATGGGACTGGAGACTATCATGCTAAGTGAAATAAGCCAATCCCCCAAACCCAAAGGCCAAGTATTCTCTCTGATATGCAGAAGTGGACTCCCAATAGGTAGCAGGGAGGAAGGAGTGGAGGTTCACCTGATGGGACAGGGGCGATGGAGGGAAGGAAGAGGGATGGGAACAGAAAAGACAGTGGAATGAATCGGACATCACTTCCTATGTTCATATATGAAAATATAATTGAAAGAAAAAAAAAGAAGCCCCCTTACCATTGACTCTCTGCTTATTGTTCAAGTGACCACATTCCCACCCAAGCCTTGGCTCTTCTGAGCCCCCCGCCTGCCATCCCTCTCATTGGAAAGCTGACTCCCCCCACAGGCTCCTGCCACCTTCCTGTTCATCAAATCCAACTCACCGCACCAGGCCCAGCGGTGACCGTCCGTTTACCACGCGGTCGCCCCCTCCTCTGAGCCCCTGCCGTATTGGAACAGGGGAATTTATTTTTCAAATGCCACACACACCCTGCGCTCTTGGTCACCCATGAAGGCACCCCTGTTTTCTCCCTGAGCAAGAATGGAACAAGATCAAGGCAAAACTTACAATGTACACTCCGCCTCCAAATTGCCCACGGTGTCCAGTTGTGTTCAACAAAGACCAGACGATTACCCACCGACTGGTTTTTCCAGGTGGGGAAGAATCCTGTCGGCATTACCCACATTTTGGAATTTCATCTTTTTAAAAAAAGAGGCCTGGCTATGTGCCCATGCAACTCCCCAGAGGAGGGCACATTTTCCTGGAGGAAACATTTGCACGAGAAGTCCGGAGCGGTGGCCACAGGCTCAGGCCCAGAGGCCTCGTGTGTGGGAGGTTGATGGATTGCATGTTGTTAGCAGAACGGCTGCATCCCGGGCTGGGAAGCATAATATGCTTTGGCGTCTCGCGTGCTTTGCTGAATTAAAGTTTAAAAAGGAAAGTCATGAATAAATGAAACAGCGGCTCGAAGGCCAGTCTGTTAAATGAAAACGAATCCACGCAAGTTCCAGGACATACTTTCATCCACTTAGGACACCACTCTATCATGACACTGAAAATCCTCCGAGCACTCAGCTCCCTTGTGAGTTTGGTAAGAACAATTGGATGGTACAAGCATTAACACCTGGCTGCAAAGGAAACCTGAAGCTCTGCCCCTCAGGTGGAGGTGGAGGTGTGCTCACCACTCTGACGACGTCAGTTTTCTGCTTCTAACATTGTAATGACTTTCCATGGCCCTTAATATAAAATTCAAAGCCCTTCACATCCCACAAGGCCCTATTTGATGTGCCTTGTCCATTTCTGCCGTCTCTTCTAACACTGTCCCTCTTTCCTTGTGCTGCACCCCCCCCCCTTTGGCTCCACATGCTACACATTACTTCCTGCCCCAGGACCTTGGCATATGCATTCCCTTCTACCTGGGGCTCTTTCCTGCTTTTTGCCTAGCTAACTCCCATACATTCATGTTGCTTCCGTGGAAAGTCATGGAAAGTTCTCTTATTACACCCTCTTGTAGCACCCTTGCTTCGGTTTCACAGAGCAAATAAAAATCTGAATAAATGAAATGCAATTACATATATTTTTTAAAAAAAATTTGTCTCCCACTCTAGGTTTTGCTCGGGGGGATCTTTTCCTCTTACCTCCTGTTTGCAGTGCAGGTGTGTCTACTGGGACCACCCCTGTGCCTCTCTCTCTACATCCCTTCTCACACGGTGATTCTTCATGTGGAGCATTTGGGAGAAGGAACAGGGTACATGTGGCTTCACTCTGCCGGACTCCTCTTTTCTGATGCTGTTTTGCTGGCAGGAGCAGCATCCTGGACTCTCTGTGCCCCAGGAGAAGGGCATATCCCTGAAGGGAGAGAGGCAGGCAGGCCGGCAGGCCCGACCTTGTCCAGCGCGGCAGTGACCAGGGGTGAAGGATACAAACAGGATTTATCAATACTATTGCTGACATTTTGGTCTGTGTTTCAATGGCTGCTGTTTTATTTTTTCAGGGAGCACAAAGCTTAAAATGGGAAGAAATGATGTTAACAATCCCATTACATTATCAGTTTGTCTTCCTCGTCGAGACTAAGCATCCAGTCCTGTTGCTGCAGACAGCAAATGCTCCATAAATATTCATTGAATGTATGAATTATTTATCCTCTAGCTGGATCCCTTAAATGTAAAGTGGTGATAAAAACCTACCAACCTGGCAATGTTTTGTGGGTATCCAAGGTACTATATTAAAGTACTCAGTATAGTACCTGGCAGGTGGTTAAGTGGCTAAATATGCGGGAGCTATTATTATCTGCCTGCATCCACCGAGAGCAATTCCTGCTTAGAGCTATTTGCTTCCACCAGTGACAGGATAATAACCACATGTCATTTGTGCCTACCAGATTGGTTCTGGCATCTTTCTTAAAAATAACATAGAGTCTTCTTTTCTTTTTTTGGGGGGAGCGGGAACCAGGGATTGGACTCAGGGGCACTCAACCACTGAACCACATCCCCAGCCCTATTTTTTTTGTGTGTGTGTTTTATTTAGAGACAGGGTCTCCATGAGTTGCTTAGCATCTCACTTTTGCTGGGCTGGATTTGAACTCAAGAGCCTCCGGCCTCAGCCCTCAAAGTCGCTGGGATTACAGGTGTGCGTCACCAAGCCCAGCCAGCATTTTCTCAAACATAATTCTATGTAGATAAAAAAGATTACCTATAATATGAAATAAAATCTAAATAATCTAGACAATATACACAACCGACATAGGAATTACCAAAGCCTGTGTGAGGATGCCTGGTCACAGTGATCCTGTTTCTTACCCATCCTTCCACACTGAACTACAGAGAAGCACTTTTGAAGATGATCATTTTGGTGATCTATTTCCTGGACTTGGCTTCAATCCACTTTTTGTGGAATCGCTGTGGCCTGCGTGGTCCACGGTATCCTCACCCTGGGCCTTGTGAGGAGCAAGAACGAGGTGCATGCTGCAGGCAGCCATCACTCTCTCAGCCTGGAACTTTCCAGAACCCCGTCCCTGACTCTGTTATGGGCCAGGCTATATGGGCAGTGACCAAACAGACTCCATGTTACCCTGAGACTCCATATCATGTTAGAAATGCTTCTCCCATGGGAAAGCCCCGCGTCTGGGCCTATTCATAGTTACCTACTATAACACACTTGGGAACACAAAAGAGCAATTCTTACACAATGTAAAATTGTTCTCTTTGCTTTCCATTTTTCTTGGGCAATGTACCTTGCCAGAGATTGACTGTCCAGACGTTAGTAACCATTCTCTAACTTGTATTCAACTGGGGTCATTTGACCCATTAAAGTCCTGTGGGAAACACCAATGTGCCCACTGCATTGTCCCGTTAACTGCCCATTCCAGCTTCTGGACCTGCTTGCTTGCAGCTGCGTCAACCCGGATGTGGTTTTTGTCTTAAAATATCCTGAAATGCTCAGGCTCAGGGCTGTTCCTTGCAGAGGCAGTTGTGGGTCCTGTGGGGGGCAGGATGTCTTTAGAATAAAGATGGAAGGGGGGTCTGTTTCCAGGCAGGACAAAGGATGTGAGAACTCTTTATTCCAGAGGTAACAACACAAAAAGAAAGGAAAGCCCTCATTTCCTGTGGATCTAGTAAGAAGAAGGCAAAGAAGACTGGAGGAAGTGCTGTCCGGAGGAGGTGGAGCCTCCTCAGGGTGTTCCCATCTCAGGAGTGGATGCCTGGTCCGGCCAGGGTGAGAGCAGGTGGGTCAGGCGGGGCTGGGCAGCCTCTGCGTGGACTGGGAGAATACACCCGCGCCTTGGCTGGTGGTGAGGACTCACTGGGTGGGCTGGTCTTTGGAAGAGTCCCGTGCAGAATCCAAGGACTTGCTCCCCAAATCCCTTCCACCTCCCATCCCACAGGCATGTGCCACCCCCACGTGCACACCCTGCATTTGGCAAAGAAAGCAACCACGATGGGGGGATGGAGGGCAGAAAGATCATAGTTTCATGATTTCATTTAAATTCTGAGGACCTGCTGGGGCTGAATCATCTGATTCAAAATTATCTGAGATTGAAGCCTTCCCACTTCCAGTTTAAACATTGATAAGATCCAAAGATCAGCCCCTAGGTCGAGAAAATGAAAGTCCTTGGGAGTGATGTCGAGAGTTGACAAGCTGAAGACCAACCGTCAGCCTGTTCTCCATTGCTGTAGCAAACTACTTGAGGTCAGGTCATGTGGACTCTGCCCTTGTGAATGGATTAGGATCTTTTCCTACTGAGTTGGTCAGTTCTTGTAGAAGCAAATTATTATAAAGCAAACTTGGGGCCTCCCCATGTCACACAGATTCTCTAGGTACAGGGACCTAACATGATGCCATTGCCAGATACCACTCTCTAATAAGAAATTTCCCAGCCTCTGGAACCATGAGCTAAATACACTTCTTTTCTTTATAAATGATCCAATCTCAGGAATTCTGTTATAGTGACAGAAAAGGACCAAGACACCAACTATGTCTGTTCAGGATATTTTGGGCAACAATTCTAATATTTCTGTATGGTTCTCTGTCTATATCCAGGTACAGTTAGGGTTTTAACAAATGTTCTTTATGATAATGTTTACATTGATGATGCGGATGGTAATTCCAGATAAAGACACCTCACAATGTGTGGGAGTTCATAAATCCTCTTGATTTCATAGATAGCAGTGCTACGTTTTGGCATGGAAAGTGTCCTAGTCAATTTGAGCTGCTGTAGCAGAACACCAAAGGCTGAGTGACTTGGTCTAAGAAACTTATTTCTTACAGTTCTGGATACTGGAAGTCCAAGATCAGGGGGGGCAGCATGGCTGGGTTCTGGTGAGGGCTTTCTTCCAGGTTGCAGATGGCTGCCTTCTCCTTCCTTGTATCCTCACACGACAGAAAGAAGACTAGAGAGCTCTGCAGACTGTCTTTTACAAGGTCACTGGTCCCATTCCCAGAGGCTCCACCCTCATGACCCAAGTCACCTCCCTGAAACTTCATTCTCTGACACCTCTACCTTGGGGTTAGGATTTCAGCATATCAGCTTAGGGAGTTGGGGCACAAACGGAAGTCTGTCCTACATGTCAGCAGCAGTTCTGGGGAACCCCACAAGGTCTCGGATACATGCCCACGCAATATTTTTAACTTTTCTATAGTAGGAAAAAAAAATACTTCCCTAGTCTATCACCCATCTCTTTCTGAATGCAGGGAGGGGCAGGAAAGTTACAAAGAATGAAGGGGAAGGAACCAATATTCATCATCTATGTGTGCCCGAGTTTCTATACAAATTATTTTTAAAAAATTATTTTCCATACTTCTGTGAGAATATTCTAGATCTATGGAAACTGAGGCGCAAATGTGAATTAGCCAGTCACAAGGCAGCTAAAAGCCTGCAGATAGGTCACTTCAGAATGTGTCTAGAGAACTGCAGGAATTGCACCCCGGGAGCAATGGATGTCAACGCATGGCTACTGTGCAGAAGCCTCGCTTGGTCACCATTTCTGCAAGCCTTTGTCCTTCATCCTCCTGTCCTCCCTCGGGGACCACGTCCCAGGTGCAGGACACATTTGCTATGCAGACTCACAGCACAAGGAAAGCACAGACCTCAGAATCATTGGAAGAGAGGCTTCTGAATGTTCTCATCACAAAGAAATGAAAAATGCATGAGATGATGCATATGATTGATGGGCCGATGCACCAGGTCTCTGTGTCTTGAACATCAACTTGTACCCATAAACGTGAACCAAGAGAAAGAAAAGAAAAAGAAAGTGAGAATCCAGCCATCTTGGCTTCTAGCCTAGCCAGGAGTAGGTCTGGAGCAAGGAAGTCACATTGTCACTCGGAGCTTCTGTTTTCTCATCTGTAAAATGAGTATGTTGGGGAGGTTGGTGGGGGGAGTGTTAGCTGCCAAAGTTTCATCCAGCTCCAAGGCTACCATTTACAAATGGTGCAACGTGAGAGGGCAAGGGAGCCTGGTCCTTGCAGAGTAATTAGCCTGGCCATGAGCTCATTTACATAAGCGGGGAGGTGGCTGGCTCCTGCAGAGGTAGTGGCCTGCTCCGTGACCCGTGTGCCTTACAACCAGTTACAAGTATTTATTGCTTCCGAGGACTGCAGCAGCGGCCTGCAGCCAGAAGAAAGTGCCATGCCGCAGAAATGCCTGAGTCACGCCGGCTCGGAGTCAGGGCTGGGGATCCGAGGGGCCAGAGAGACCCAGCACCTGCAGGCTGCAGCCACAGACCGCCAGCCCCTTGTGGTTCTAATGCCAAGATAAATCAGGTCCTCTCTCCCCTCTTCATAGGAAGCGTGTCAGGGAAGAGTGTGTGTGTGTGTGTGTGTGTGTGTGTGTGTGTGTGTGTGTGTAAAAGCCACTAGCTGCATAAATGGGAGAGTGTGATCCCAGAACACTAGGAGGGAAAGAGATTCTCAACTAACTCCTTCACGTCAAGGTGGGCCGAGGACCCAGGGCACGAAGGGCACCCGTCACTACTGTGGCAGGGTCCCCTGGCACTCAGAGCCTCTCCTTCAGAGCCCCAGGCTCCCCCCACACCCCCTTCCAGAGGGACCAGACAGCAACCTGCCCAGGCACCCTACCAAAGAGAGCTGTCGTCTAGGGAGGAGGGGGAGTGGAAGAGGAACCAGAGGGAACCAAATCTTTGGGTGGTCTTTCTTTCCTTCTTCCCTTCTTTTGTTCAGAAGTTTTCATGGTTCTTGGTAGAGCAACACCTAATTTCTCTGATGACCTTATGAAAAGAAAAAGAAAAAAGAATACCAGTAGCTGTTTTGCACTTCTCATAAAAACCTAAGAAAAAAACATTTTTGTCCTCTACTCTAAATTCCCCTTTAATTGACATGTAAATGGGAAAGGGTGATGAAACTCAGGCCCTGTCTGCCTGATCACCATTCCATTCCTACCTCATTAAGAACCAAGGGACTCTTGGCTGAGGAAGAGGGTCTGCCCTGAAAGCCATCACTCCTCCAAGTGTGGGCTACCTACCCACGTGTCATTACGTCCTGTCCAGAGAGATGAACGGGCTTTTGGTCTCACATTTTCACTGAAATTCTGGTAAATGCATATGAGACTTTAAGATTCCTTTAAAGAGAGAACAGGAATTACTGAAGGGCCCGTCTTGCCGTCATAAAACACCGACACAAATGCACAGTCATTGCCCCAGGGAGCGATGGAAGAATTTTATGTTCTGCTTTTCCCACTCATTATGGGGCTTTGAATAAAAAGACAAGGTGGTGAGGAATGACCCATGAATGCCTGTGGCACAGTAGCTGGTACCGATCGGGAATATGAAATGGAAATCTACTGCGAGAAACAGTCGTGTGTCACTTGCTAAGGGGGCTCCTCGCATTTACTGCTGAAGTACCTTTGCATCTGAGTAATGCCCCCAAAGACCCTCTGTTTTTCTTTTTCTTTTGCATTATTATTTCTATGAAGACTTTTTTTAAAAATATTTTTTAGTTGTGGATGGACACATTACCTTTATTTATCTCTCTCTCTTTTTTTTTTTAATGCGGTGCTGAGAATCGAACACGGGGCAGAGATGGGGGACATTCCAAATCCAAACCTGAACAGTAACCTAGAGTTGTTGGCCTTTCCTGTTCTGTGCTGCTCCTTTACTGAGGGCAGATCTATCCACCTCCCTCTCGAAGCCTTGAGCTCGGGTGCGCCACAACCTCAGGCCTGACTTCTCCCTTCAGTCAAGTTCTTGGTGTCTGCATCTCAGCCGCTGTTCTCGGGGCTTATCATGAGGTGCCTTAGGGCCACACCCTTGGAAGACTGTTAGTTAGCCGCCCATGAGCTGGTCAGTGAGGGACTTTAGTGCAGACCATCCCAGAATATGCCACATTGGCCCAGATGATCCTTGGCTTAGGAAGGGACCACATCCTGGAAAACTCGTTGTAGGTGGAAAGTACATTCACACTTAGCCAGCGGCCACCCTCGCTGAGCCTCACTGACCTCCAGGGGCTAATGTGAGAGCGTTTACACCAGCCTACAGCTGGGCACAGTCACCTCACTCAAAACCGCTCATAGCCAAGTACCAAGTGTCTTGTGTAATGACGGACTACTGCACTCACAGTGGGAAATCAGATGGTGGCACGGGTACACTTCCACATTGCCATTAAAGTCGAGAAATCGTAAGGGAACTGTTGTGAAGCCAAGGATCAATATGGATCGTTTGGAGCTGGAGGCACTTGAGAAAGAGCAGAGGCAGGAGGGGTTCTTTGATCTTCCCCTTTTGCCTAAAAACATGTCAAACATTTTCCCGTCAGAAAGGTGCCCTTTCTGAACCAGGAAGAGAAGAAGATCCCTCCTCACCCTCTGAGGCTGGAAGTCAGCACAGCAGTGGGTTTGCACAGACACACTGAACTTCCACCAGGTCCCCCGCCCCACGTCAAGTTCCTTGATTCTTCCCCACGATTTGGTGCCCCCCACCTCAACCACCTCTGCCTTGTCATTTTTTCACGAATTTTCTTTCTTGGCCTAGAAGTTGTTAAATTTGCCTTGAGGCTGTCTCTGGACCTCAAGTTCCTGTGTGACAGATCACAAGCTAACTTAGCCCATGAGCGAACAACAAACCTAACTTAGAGTGAAACAAGGCACCCAATGCCAGACCAGGACAGGCAGCCACGGCCCAGACCCTCTCCAAATGAGGTGAACATAGCTGTCACCAACCAAGCTCTTCCCTGCATTTTGCCTCTTTTTCTGTCCCTAAAATTCACAGCCAACAGTCGTAGAGCAGAGCTCTCTGGTTCGGAGGAGTGCTGCCCAATTCATGAGTTATTCTTTGATCAAATGTGTATCTATTAATGGGTCATCCAAGCTTTCTGTTCTAGTCCTGTTTGGGGGTCTTTATGTTTCCACTGTACATGTCAAAAAAGATACTAAACTCGTATGCTTTGCCGTTAACCTGTCTTATGTCAGTTTGGTTCTTAGGCTCAGATGGAGACCCTAAGAAGGTAGAGGAGACATTTTTCATCCTCAACATCAGTGGCTCTGGAGATGATGGGAGAAGATCCTAGTTCTGCCCACTGCAGCCGAGACACATCAAAGACTCACACAGAGATGAGCTGAACCCCCTCCACTCAAAGGAGGTGGGAATATCCACCCAGCCATCAGACCTCTTGTGACTTGTCCCACACCCCCCCCTTTTTTAAAAATAATGATCCAGCCTCTTCTGGATGAATAGGAGAAAGGGGTGAGGGTAGAGAGGGTAGGCAGGAGCGGGGTCACCCCATGGGGCATAGGAACAAGACAACCTTCTCTATCCTTGCTGGTGCAACTGAGTAAAAGGAAAGGAGGGATCGGCCTTCTAGCTTCTCTTTCTCCCTGCCCCACCTGTGCCTGGTCCTTTTCCTTCCCTACCTGGTCACTTATAGGTTCTCTTCTATCCCAGTTTCTGGAACTAATTTCTACCCCCCCCCCCGCCAGTTTCTGGAACTAATCTTGACCTAACTTGAAACAGAAGATATTTAAACAATCTAGTTCCATGTTCTAGGAGTCAGGATTGGGTATGCCCTGACCTTCAATCCCACCGGAGGTGTTGTTTATTTTTCTAGTTGGCTTTTGCTGTTTCCTTCCCCAGCCTGACAGCAAATGTCTGGCCCAGCAAACACATCTCTATGAGCTGGTCCAGTGGTTCTCAACAGCAAGAAGGAGATGGAAATGCACACTGGTGGGGAGGGCAAGGGAGAGGGCACTTTTGGTTGTCAGATTGACGGAAAGCACTTTGTGGATGGAGGTCATGGTTGTTAAACAATCTGAGTTGCTTAAAATGCCAACAGCACCGTGGTGAGGGGACGGCATCGTGGTGGAACACGGCTCCTGACCCAGGAGGACATCTGTCCTGCACTAGCAAAGACACACTGAGCCCTCAGCTCCACCTGCTTCTTCTCCTTACCTTCTCACCTTGGTTTTGTGACCCGGAGCAGCAGTCTGCTCCTCCCCTGCAGGAAGCATCCGTCTTTCTAAGGCGTGGGTTTTAGGGAGGATGAAGCTTTTCTGTCCTTCCCTGTTGAACCAGATTTCTCCAATATGTTGTACTGGCCTAAAGCATATTTATTTCCTTATTGTGAATTTGGATTCTACCCTTCAATGAAGTTCTGCTTATTCTTTTTTGTACTAAGCTATTTCTGAGCCTTGTCAGGAATAACCTTAAGAAGTGAACTCTAGCAACTCATCAGCCAAAAAAAAAAAAAAAAAAAAAAAAAAGTAAAAGACAAGAAACTCATCAACCATATGTTCTTTACCTCCTTGAAGACCTGGAACTCATAGGCTTACATTTTAGCCAGGGGAGAAAGACAACAAACAAGTAAATACATAGTCAATGTGTTGTTTTCCAGAGGTGCTGCCAAGATCTGAATGTATCCCCACAAATTCATAAGTTGAACCTTAGTGGCCAATGGAATAGGATGACCCGGTAGGTCTTTATGAGGTGATTTTAAGTCATGATCGTGAGCCCTCATGGATGAATTTAGAGATTATACTAACCCTCTGGAGGGAATGGATTCATTTTCTTCTGCTCTTTCATCATGTGAGGACACATCGATACAGCTATCTATGATGAATGGGACCCTCACCAAATATCAAATTTGCCAGCACCTTGATCTAGGGCTTCCTAGTTTCTAGAACTGGGATAAAATGAATTTCTGTTGTTTAAGCCCTGCGTTCTGTGGTATTTTGCTACAGTAGCACAGACTGGTGCAGCCGCAGTAATAACATCACAAACCGAGGGGCGTAAATACGGTCTTAGTTCTGCAGGAGGAAGTCTGAGACCGAGGTGTGGGCAAAGCTTGCTCTCTCTGAGGGCTGGGGGGTGGGGGGAATCTGTTCATGCCTCTCCCTAGCTTCTGGGGCTCATTGGCATTCTTTGGACTTGAGGAAGCATAGTTCTTATCTCTGTCGTCATCTTCACGTGATGTTCTGTGACTCCTGTGAGTGTGTCTCCATGTCCAAATACGCCCTTTCTAGAAGGATGCCAGTCATACTGGGTTGGGAATCCATCCTATTCCAGGAGGCACTCATCGTGGTGAGTTGTATCTGCAATGACTATTTCCAAGTGAGTTCACATTCTGGGGTACTTGGAGTTAGACTTGACCATGAGAATTTTGGTGGGATACAATCCAACTTGTGACAGAATATTAGAATGTGCTAAGTACGAAGGAGAAGAATAAAGCAGGGGAAAGCATTTGGGAAGAATGGAGGTTGGGGGGCATGTTGGTTTTCAAGGGTGGGCAGGGGGAAATAAAATCAGTGACCCGGACCTGACAGCAACCAAGGAGCCAGTTCACGTGGAAAGAACAGGGGGGCCTGTTGAGGAGCGGGAGAGTGGAGAGAGCACTGGGGTGGGGAGTGAGAAATGAGGTCAGGGGTGGCTAGGGGAACCAGAGCAGGCTGGGCTGGGATGGCTTGGTCAGGCCCTAGAGCAATCTGGTCCTCCACTGCTGGACAACTGTAATGATAGTTATCAGTTCTTGAACACCTACAACTTTCTACCACCAAGATGTGCTTATTTTAAGTTTGGGGCACATATTTATTCGCTGCCTCTTGTTTTATGAAAGAGGAAATTGAAGCTTAGAAAATTGAGTGATTTCTTCTGTACACATGCTTCAGTGATAGCAGCCAGAATGGGCCATTTGGCTGCTGGGCTTCAGTGCCTCTGTGCTAAACCTCCATGCAGTGGTCATGGGTTGAACTGTACTCCACCAAAATACGTACATTGAAGTCCTGACCCCCTAGTACCTCTGAATGTGACCGTGTTTGGAAAGCATGTTGCGTTTGTTAAGATGAGAACATCATGGAGGTGGGCCCCCAATCCAATATGCCTAGTGTCTTAGAAAACATGGGAAAGTTGGTCAAATTCAGATACAGACACACCCTTTGGGAAAGTGCCATGTGAAGATGAAGCAGAGACGTTATGATGCCATAAACCAAGGAATGCTACTGGGCTTGGGAAGAGGCTTGGGAAAGACACAGCCCATCAGGAAGCAACTGACCCTGCTGCCAACACCTCATTCTCACATTCTCGGCCTGCGGGACTGTGAGACTCTACATTTCTGATGTTTAAGCCACTCGGTTGTGCTCCTTTGTTATAGCAGCCCTATCTAACTAATACAGCAGCTGTCTCTGGTTATTTATGACTTAGCCTTTTGGATGATGTATAACTTACGGATTTTTCCATCTTATACAAAACATATACTTCCACAATATGCACAGTTTTATGACTCTAAATTCCACAAATGTGGATTTATAAGAATACCAATGTAGTGTGG
This sequence comes from Urocitellus parryii, assembly GCF_045843805.1. Taxonomy (NCBI): domain Eukaryota; kingdom Metazoa; phylum Chordata; class Mammalia; order Rodentia; family Sciuridae; genus Urocitellus; species Urocitellus parryii. The sequence continues at coordinate 3,706,244 of NW_027554054.1, forward strand.
ACAATCCTCTTGTAGATAAAGAAATGGAGAGAAAATTGATTTAGAGAGATGAATTGACTGGCTCAAGGCCACACAGAGAGTTTCATTTTGGTCTTTTCCATGTGACTTGCTGTGGATGCTACTGGGTCACACCTGGACTTCTTCCTTTCTTGACCTGTTTGGAGAAGAACCCACTGATGGCAAAGTTGCCTCTCTAGGATGCAGTGCACCCTGGCATTTGTGTTGGGACAGCCTGCTGTCTTCTCCACCAGTATTTGGTAGAGCTCCCCAAGACCTGTGGAACCTGCAACTGTCCTAGCACCCGCTCCAGAAGACCCATCAGGGTCACCTGGTTTCCACACACCTGGCTCCTCTGTTGTCCTTGGACAGCATCTGAATTCTTATGTCTAGATGGTGAGACCTGAAAGACCTCCTCAGCCCCAGGGTAGTGTGCATTCAGCGCTTTAGTTACACCACAGTGGTTAGTCCTTGTGAGGTGCACTAAACTCCTTTGTCCAAGTGTCTGGTGATCTGCCCTCTTTCCCTCACTGCGGTTCTCTGGACAGAGCTGGGAGAGGCCGGTTGTCTCCTGCCTGCGAGACAGACAGCCCCCGTGCTCTCCCTGCGCAAGGCAGCCAGGAGCCAGGAGTAGCTCTCTGTGGTCCCAGAGTGAGACAGTGAATGGAGGTCCTGGGGGACGGGTGACAAAACAGGATGAGCAGCAACTGCTTCAGCTCTCAGCTCTCTCTTGCCTATGGAGTCCATGCTACCTGACGCGCGGGTCCCATTCCCACAGGTCACCTACACCAACAGAAAGAGCAGGTGGCTTCCTCACGAAAGGAAATCCTTCTGCTCCTACATTTTGGCTCCTTCTGGAAATCTCCTTGGGACAGCCAAATTGAAGCCAAAACTTCATCCCTATTAAATGATTTCTGAGTTGGGTGTAAAGTTTTAAGAATTTTGAATGGAGTAGGTTACCCTAAAATGTTGGTCTTGGAATAAAAAACTACAGGTTTTGTATACTCAGAAAAATGAGGAATTATATCCCATCTGGTTCAAATGTATGATATGTCAAGATCACTGTACTGTCGTGTGTAACTAAGTAAAACAAATTAAAAAAAGTAAAGACCCCAGTGTTTCAGGAAAAAAAAAACACTACAGGTTTAATTTGATTTCTGGGGTGGGGGGAGATACATGTGCTAAAGCAAACAGGCTGATGTGATATAAGAGAGACTCGAAGAGTGACCAAGTGACATTAAAAATGCACATGACCTTACTTAGGGGAAACCTTTTTCTCCATGTAGTTACTTTTTCACTGAATTTGCTAATGTTCCAGAGTTCTTGCACTGCTAAGCCATGCCTGAGAATCTAATGAAGGAAATAGTATAATGCACAACCTTATTCACCCATCATATAGAATTTAAAACTTGATTCATGTGCACTTTTAGAATTCCATAATCTTTTATAAGATTAAAACAAGAGTTGGAGTTTAGGTCTGCTCCAGGTCTCCCAATTTTCCAGTACAATGTGCCATGACTCCTCATCTTCATCTCGGTTCATTCCTCAACAAACCAAACCAACAAAATTTTGTGGGGGAAAAATGGACACTTTAAGGAATTTTTGTGGCTGTAGCTCCAAGAGATACTTGTTAAGGGTTTTCCCTCCCCAATCAAGTCTTCAGTGTAGCCAAGAATCTTTTATTTCTCACTTAATCATCCTACCACCCCCTGGCTGGCTCAGTTACTCACCCAAATACACGAGAAGGCACGGGTCCTCCCTGCCACCTCAAATACTAACTCTGTTGCCCAGAAGTGGAAGGCAGATCCTGTCCAGAGAGGCTGTGGTCCTCCTAGAGGCCAGATTTCTGCACTGATATATTTACCACGACTGAACTCCTGCAGAGAATGTCCTCACACCAGGACAATGGCATTGACTCACGTGCTTACTTGGAGGAAACCTAATGCCAGTTATTTATGTCTTAGGACGAGTAAGGGCTCTGAGCAGAAGGTCTTTACCTCTGACACAGCTGAGCTGGGCTGCTGCTGAACGCACGTGCTCTGTCCTGTACCCACTTCTACACTTACCTGATGGTAAGATGGGACACTGTGAAGGACAGACTAGAAGACTGATGATAAATTCTTTGTCATGATGTCATGCAAGGTGTGGGTGTGTGGTAGGGACAGCGAGCACTAGGAAGAAGGTCCAGAGAGTCACAACGGAGGCGTCAACATCTACCTGTACACAGAGCTTCACTGCCCCGTTTGGATATAAGCAATGTTCAAGGTGGAGTTTCTTTCCCTGAGGCACCTGAGTCGGCGAGACAGGATTTCTGCTGAATCTTTCTTCTAGGAACTGTCATAGAGCTGGTGGTTAGTAGAGCTGCCTGAAAGTGTACAATATAATGCTGGGAGATGAATAGTCTGTGTCTCTCAAGTTCCCCTGTAAACCTAGAAAACCCCAATCCCTGCCAAACCTGCACGGTTGGCTTTCTCCTGAGACCTTGTCAACATCTGGGTCTTTTGATTCCAGGGGCTCTAAAGGTTTTCAGCTGAAGCCAAGCAAATTCCTTCCCGGGCCCAGCTGTGAAACCTAAGGTGTAACTCTCTCTTCTTCATTTTTTTTTCTTTTTATTTTAGGGACCTGAAGGCTTAAAAATGAAGCCAATCTGCTATTTCTAGGTTTGGGGAATGCTGTCTCCTTTTCAGAGTTTGGGTTCATCCCTACAGGAAGACCCTGGGTTCTTCTTCTTGCTTACAGAACGGGACCTGGATGCGGGCAGGAGAGCCGACAGACAGGAGCCAGGTGGGTGAGCCCGGTCCACGATGGGAAGATGGCGAGTGCTGGATGGAGGGAGAAGCCCTGTCCGTGCTGCTTCTCGACTGGACGGATGCAAGCTCAGGTCAAGAGACATTCCTTCAGGCAGGTCGTCCACTCTTCCTTCCCCGGATGCCATCTTCCCCTCAGTAACAGACTTTAATTAGAACAGATTCATAACTCAGCAATTAGGAATAATGTATGTCCCTTTCCCGAGGAGAATTAATCAAATATGCCAGGCAGAATCCCTTTATCACTCGGCTGGCTAACTACATCAGAAGCAGACAGCCGCTGTGAGCACTGCAGAGCCCCTGGGCAGCCCTCTGCAGCAAGCGGCTTCCGTTTTGCACCCAATACCTCTGGGAACTTTAAAGTCACAGGAACAGAGTGCGCTGTCCTTGCTTGTCATCAAATTCTTCCCTTTGTTCGATAGCAGCCGACAATATAGAAAACCCCAGGATCACAATATTCTTGGGATTGCTTCGGGTGGAAGATTAGGCTCCCAGGGCATCCCGGGTGTCTCAGAGTGGCCCCTCATTGCCGAGGCTCCTGCTCCCTCCCCAACTATTCTGCTGTGAAGTATGTTTCTGCAGTCCTGAGAGGGTTTATGAGGACTTGCTGTCTCAAGATTCTCCCAGACGGAGGCAGAGGAGGGGAAGTCGTCCTGCTTTCCTTGGTTTTGTTTTAAGAAAATTTCAAAGCTCTGCAAAGCCCACCCACGTGGCCTGTGCGGGTCTCTAAACTAGAACAAGAACCCTCCTGTCAGATTCCTAGAGAAGCAAACTGTTCACAGAATCATGATTTAGTCTTTTCTCTCAGGTGATGAGTCATTGTTATTGGGTCATCATGATTCATTCCTGAGTGTCGCCGGAAGGAAGATGGGGCCGATATTAATGAATCCGGCCTCGTTTTCACCATAAAAGTCAACATCCAAGCAATCAGTTTCCCAGCTCAAAAGGACACCTCCAGTTTGGCTAAGAAATTTATAAATCAGTTTCTCTCTGCTTTGATCTAAAGTTAAAGAAAAAAAGGCTTTGAGGTTCTTGATGATAGACAATGTTCTTGAAATGTGGTCTCAGTATCCCACAGTGCTCCCAGCAATGGAATAAATTTGGTATTGGATTGGGGGCGGGGGAGGTTGCATGGCACAGGGAGGGACACAGTGGGACAGTATTAATTAAATCAGCTTCTTGGAAGGACCAGTGACTGTAGACCAGCACGGTCCTCTGCAAGAGCCCAGAGAAGGAGTTCGAAGTGAAAACAGAGGTCACCTTCATTCACGTTCATGCTCCAGAGCTGACATTTCCAAGGTCAGGGGACCTGGGTCCCCATGGGAGATCAGGTGCCCTGATTCCAGAAACAGCCATCTCTTTGGGTGTCCTTGAAATGTTAAAGGACCTGTCTGTGCCCAAGTCTTCTCCTCTGCTGACCTTGGCCCTCTCCCCAGGGTCAAAATTATTTTCCTTGGAATTATTTCTAGGTGATGAAAAACAAACTGAAAGAACCCAAGGTGTCTTTCCAGGAGACCATGAGAAAGCTGATGGCGGTACCTTGGAGCCTACCCTACTGATTCTGACTTTCAGGTTGACAAAGGCCCCTTTGAGAACATTATGCAAAATCTGTTACCTCCTCCCAGAAACATGAGCAGCCCTGGGAAGTCTGTGCATCAGTTCAGCAGGTGCACAAATCTCCCAAGTCCACAGGTCACTCTACCTACATCTGCCCTCAGATCTGAGTGTCCTGGCCTCTCCCTGTTCTCCACTCATGCCCAGTCTCTTCTCCTTGAAGTTTTCCAGGGCGACCCTCTGCTGACCGCCTGTAGCTCTTGTGTGCCATCTTAGAAAGTGGGTCTTCTTCTCGTTCACATTTGCCTGCCTTTCTGAATGAGCGCGTGCTCCTTGAGAGCAGATAGGTCATGTCCTTCCATACTGTCCCTAACAGCCCTGGGTGAGGAAGCCTTCTACCCAGCAGGCCCTTGTCCCCACTCAGGTGTTCCGGGTAAGTGCAACATTTCCCTGAGCTTTAGAGAGCAGACACGTGTGCCCCCATCTGAAGAAAGGCTTCCAAAACAAAGAATCAGGGAGGGTGCTGGAGCTCTCCAGGCAGAATGGAAGCCTACCCCTTCCCAGTGAGCCACCCAGAAAGAGATGTGTGGGGACGGAGGTTTATGTTGCTGACTGCAACGTCATCCCTGCAGGGGCTCAGATCCTGATTCACACCGTGGATGTTAAAAACCATCAGAGACTCGCTCATCCCAGAAACCCTCTCAACTCAACCCCTGTAGACTGTTTTAATGGATCTTTCCATTCATTGTCTTCTGGTAATAAATCAGTGATCATCATCGTTCTTGTTTCAATGTATGAAACACGTCTTCCTTGGCTGCTTCAAGACTTTCTCTTCAACTTTGATTTTCAGCAATTTGGCTCTAATATGTAGGCCTACGTGTGATGTTTAAAAATATTTACCCTGTTTAAGATTTGCCAAGCTTCTTGGATCTGTAATGTTTTTCACCAGATTTGTCATTATTTTTTCTAATTATTTTGTGCCCAATCTTTCCCTCTTCTCTTCCTGAAGCTCAATCACACTCTTAGTACAGTCTCACAGTTCCTTGAGTTTGTGTTCATTTGGCTTTTTAAATCCTTTTTCTCTTATTTCTTCTGATTAAATAATTATCAGCTAATCTGCCCTCAAGTGCATTGAGTCTGTCTTATAGAGATTACCATCTCTCATCAGATATTAAGCCCGTTAGTGAATTTTTATTTTAGTTATTATACTTTTTAATTCTAGGAATTTAATTTAGTTCTTTTCTTTTTTAATACAATTTTCATATCTGCTGAGATTTCCTATTTCTTTGTCCATTAGGCCATGCTTTGAACAAAATTTCATTCAATTATTTGAACATATTTATTGCAACTGGTTTAAAAATCTTTTTCTACTGAGCACCATATCTGAGCTGCTTCAGGTTGGTTACTATGGACTGTTATTTTTCTTAACTCTGGATCATCTTTTCCTGCTCCCTTTTTTGCCTAGTGCTGTTTCGTTGGATACCAGTAGTGCTGTAGGATTTTGAATGCTATCTTCTTTGGAAGAGTCTTAATTCCTGTTCTGCAGGTAGTTCAGCTACCAGTTAATCAGGTTGAATTTATGTAATCCTAGTTTTGTTCTTTGTTTGAATCTGCGGGAAGCCCTAGGCACTTCCCAAGCCCCTCTACCTTCATGATTCAGGCTCAGTCTCCAGATTCTGCCTCCCCTGTGCTGAGCTTTGTTGCTGTGGGTCTGGAAGGCATCTGACTCAAGAGCTTGTGTTCACCCTCACACCTGCCCTGCCTACTCCATATTTTTTTAAAATAAAGTTGTATTAGGACATAAACACTTTATTCATTTACATACTCTATGTGGCTGATTTTGTGCCATAATGGCAGGGTTGAGTGTTATAATACAGATCATATGACCTGCAGAGTCAAAAATATTGGCTATATTTCTCTTCATAGAAAAAGTTTGGTGAACCCTGCTCCAGACGTGGTTCTTATCTGCTGAGTCAAAGCCTTTCTTGTGTCTTGGCTGGATTCCAGAGGTGCTAATAGAGTGTTCCTGAGATCTCTCTTCTCTTTTGGAATACAACCCCAATTTCTAGGCACTGAACTTTCCCCAGCATTGCAGCAATCCTTAGTACCGGTTCTGGTTTTTTTTTTGGGGGGGGGAGGGGGGCGGGTGTACTGGGGATTGAACTCTGGGGCACACAATGACTGAGCCACATCCCCAGCCCTATTTTGTATTTTATTTAGAGGCAAGGTCTCACTGAGTTGCTTAGTGCCTCGCTTTTGCTGAGGTTGGCTTTCAATTCATGATCCTCCTGCCTCAGCCTCCCAAACCACTGGGATTACATGTGAGCACCATGGCACCTGGCTTATCTGTTCTTTTTTATTGCCATAGTGACTGCTATTGGGTGGGCCCCAGGTCCTGTTTTCCTGCTCATTTATAGCCTCATCTCCAGTCAAGGTCATGGGAGGAACCCCCAGATTGTTTCGGGGTAGCCCTCTTGGCACAGCTTCCTTCTTGCCAAAGCCCTACCCTGTAGGTGCAGCTATTTATCTCACCTTTGCTAAACTCGGTTCTCTGTCTGTTCAGCCCAACTTCCAGACCCTGCTTGGACCTCAGCTCTCTCTGCTGTGATTAGGAAACTGTCTCCTGGCAGGGAGATGGGTGATTTGGGGGGGGGGGTACACCTAATAAGTTTTTCTCTCTCAGGAATGACAGTCCTGGGTTGCCTGCTGTCCACTGCCTGCAAACAGTTAACTCAAACAGTTTCATCCATTTTCATAGATTTTACAGCTGGAGGACGAGTCTAGGGGCAGCTACTTCATCGCAACTAGAAGTATAAACTCCTCAGTTCTTCTCAAAACCTCGTCAACCTCTTGGCACCTGATATCTTTCAGAGTCTGTGGCTCAATTTCTCATTTCTTCTCCAACTCCAAGCTCAGTGTGTCCTCTCCTCTTCAAAGAAGCCAGAGCCTCTCGGGAATCTGCTAATCATTTTCTACTTTGTCTCCCAGGGACATCTGCAGTTCACAGCCCATTTGCAAAAGCACCCTCTAACACCCCCTGCATGCAGCGACAGATACAGCCCCTTTAGGTCTTAGTAAACAGCTCTGCACACTGCCTCTTGTTTCCTGGGTGACTCAGGACAAAGTCCACATGCCCTCAGAGCTCTGAGGTTTTAGGATTACACTTCCTAACAACAGAAAATCACATTAATATTATATACGAGTGGATGGTTTCTTCTATGGAAGAACAATGGTTGGTTGCCGGCTTATGTACAAAATAATCAACAGTCAGTTCTCATTGTGACAAAGGAAAGACAGAAATCTCCATAAACCCCCCGTTTATGGAGATGCAATGGTATGTCAGGCAGATTGCTAAGCATAGTCACATGTGTGAGGTCATTTTATTCTTTCTGCATTGTTGAAGAGATGGCATTATTAATCCTCCATTTTGAATAAATGAAAAACCTGAGGCTTTGAGAGTTTAAATAATTTATGCTAGCTCAAAGAAGTCCAGGGTGAAGCCTTGAAACTGGGCAGATCTGTACAGTTTCAGAGCTGTTTTACAGGCATCAGAGGACCTTACCAAAGAGCGGGACCCTCCCCTATATGCAATTTATAGGTTCACATACACATTTTGCTGCCTACTTTTTAAAGTCTGTTCTTGATTCAAATTTCCTACTTATGTGAAATGTCGAGGATAGAGAACTAGTATATTACTGTATATTTTTCCTAGACTGAATCTAATCAGTCTGCTCCTGGAGAAGCCAGGAGTGGATATGCAAGTGTTGTTAAACACAACTTTTCAGTCACCCTTCTTTAATTTTAATATTTACGATGGCTGCAATTGATGAAGCACCTTCGGCTGCCTCCGTGCTAAGCACAGTGGTCTTGCAAGGCTGTGGAGCTATGCCCCATTGACAGATTAAGTTTTAGGAACCTTAGGTCATTTCTAGCAGATGGTAAACTGCAGAGTCAGGGTCTGACCCAGACCAGAAGATTTCAGTCTGCACTTTCAGCCTCTAGTCTATACTCATTTCCAACTACATCCAACCTAGAACATTTGAATCTTCATGCTCATGTTCTAAATAATTCTGAATTACCTTGACTTCTTTAACCTCCAAGTCCTTTACTCTTTATGGAAATGGCTTTCGAATCCAGATTTTCAAATCCAGATTTTAACAGATTTTAAAGATGAAGAAAATCACCCTTTGCCAAGGGGTATGGGGGTTAAAAACACCCAGCCCAGGAAAGACAGTCAGACGTTCATTACATGTATGATAACATTAATAAGCAAGTGGCTGGAAAATACAGCCTGGCTCTTTATTTAATTTTATCTGTCAGTGGCTGGCAGAGGCAGGTGATGCTGCTCTCAAATAAAACCTTCATGTATTATGGAACAAGGCCACTTAATCTCTCAAGAACAAAGATAAGGCAACCAACCACAGCGAATAGAGTAGCTGTCCCCTCTACAATTCCAAAGTAAATAATGCAGTGTGTCAGAGGGATGTGAAAACCCACGGGAAAAATCCAGTCAATTGTCAAAGTATAATAAGAAAAGCAGAAACATGGGCCGTTTGCTAGAACCGGGAGAAGAGCTTTCAACCGAGAGTGGATCTTATTCCACCGGGCTGGGAGGACAGGTTATTAATCCCCATCCCGATTTAATCCTCCGGCGGAAACCGGTGCCAAGACTCGGCAGCCTGGAAGCCTGGACCAATTAGACCCAAGTAAAAAACGGAGAAATGGGGCCGGAGACAGGAAAGGCGTGGGCGGTCCCCCCCCCTCCCCCACAGGCCCGCCCCACCTCCTGCCCATCAGCCCACTCTTTCGTTCCGCTCGGTCCTGGGCTTAAAATCCGCAAGGGACGGCAGTTTGGAGTCCAAAGAGAAAAGTGCACATCGTCCGTGCACATCAGACTTTTCTGTTTGTGCATTTTTTCTTTCTGTCACACCCTACTCAAAAAGGGCAGAGTCACCCTGGTCCTCGGCCTGGCTCCGGGCTGCAGGATCCCTAGTATTGAGAAGGTAATTGATGTCATTAGAAGACCCTGCAGGAGCGCTTCCTCCCACCCCAAATTGTCAGTCCCCTATTCTGCCTTGGGGAGCTGCCAACTCCAGGCGGGCCCGCAGTGGCCCACGCCTGTAATCCCGGCGGCCTGGGAGAGGCAAGAAGTCGCAGGTTCAAAGGCAGCATCCTCAACTTGGCGAGGCCCTGAGCAATTTAGCGAGACCCTGTCTCAAAATAAAATATTAAAAAAGGATCGGGGATGTGGCTCAATGTTAAGCACCCCTGGGCTCAATCCCTGGTAAGAAAACAACCCCCCCCAAGGATCCTTAAAAACCAAACCACTACTGAGAAAGAGGTATGTATGTGGGGTGTGTGTGTGTGTGTGTGTGTGTGTGTGTGTCCCGAGAGTGTGCGCGTGCCGGTGGTGATGGGTTGTGGGGAGAAAGGAGCGGTTGAAGAGAAAGGAAGTGGGAAAAGACAGAGGTGGAGGAATCGCAGAAGTAAATTTTAAAACGGGCAGGGGAGATAACTTTCAGCAAATCGTCAGGAGAAGGATGAAAGGCTGCGGAGAGTCTCAAAGTTAAAATACAAAAGCCAGAGCAATAAGGTTAGTGCAAGGCACACGGGAGACTCGGGCCTCCGGAAGCTCCTTCCCCTTTCTGCGTCACCATTTCCCCAAAAGTAAACAAAATAACTGCTCCCTCCAAGCTACCCTCTTTAGAACAGGATGAAAGTTCTATTTATTCCCCAGAAAAACTCTGCCCTGAGTCAAGTGCCGCGCATTTTCCGGGGGCTCCTGTACACCCCCCAGCCTCCCAGGCCGCTGGCTGGGACGCCTGCGCTCGTGGTGACGGAAGACAAGGGGGCGCTGCGCCCTGGCTAACGCGACAACCGCATCGCTCGATGGGGGTGGCCGCAGCTTGTGGAAGGAATGACTCAGCATCCTCCTGCGGCAGGGACTGCGGGAGGGTGTGGGCACGCCAGGAGCCCCAGCTCCAGGGCGCTTGGAGTTTGGGAATGTCAAACTAACTACTCCTCCACCCCACCCCACGCCCCTCGGTCTGTTTTGACCAAGGAAAGGCCCTCTCGGTGGCCCTGCGTGCCTCCCGCTCTGGTGCAGCTTCCGGTATTCAGCACGCTGCGCCCCTAATTCTAGCAGATCCAAGGCATCCATGCAGGCGCGCCCCACCCTGCAACTCCCGGTCACAGTGAGGTGGAAAATACAGATGTTCCTGCTGTCCAAGATTGCCCTTCATCCCTCTGCAGTGCCCTCGGGCTTGCTGTCCCTCCCACCTGCCTCATCTCAGTGGTATAAAGGTTCATCTGTTATCAAGAAACAAGCAATAATAAATGTTGGTGAGGATGTGGGGGAAAAGGTACACCCTTACACTGCTGGTGGGACTGTAAATTGCTGCAACCATTCTGGAAAGCAGTATGGGGGTTCCTTAGAAAACTTGAAATGGAACCACCATTAGATCTAGCTATCCCACTCCATGGTTTATACCCAAAGGACTTAAAATCACACACTACAGTGACATAGCCACATCAATGTTTATAGCAGCTCAATTCACAATAGCCAAATTATGGAACCAACCTAGATTGCCCTTCAGCAGCTGAATGAATAAAGAAAATGTGGTATATATACACAATGTAATATTACTTAGCCTTAAAGAAGAATGAAATGATGGCATTTGCAGCTAAATGGATGGAGCTGGAGAATATCATGCTAAGCAAAATAAGCCAATCCCAAAGAACTATAGGCCAAATGTTTTGTCTGATATATGGATGCTAATTCACAGTAAGGGGCATGGCTAGGGAAAAATAGAGGTACTTTGTATTAGGCAGATGGGAAGGGAGATGAAGGGGGTAGGAAGGATAATGGAATGAATTGGACATTATTACCCTATGTACATATATGGTGACATGACCAGTGTGATTCTATGTCATGTACAACCAGAAGAATGAGAAGTTATACTCCATTTATGTATGATGTGTCAAAATGCATTCTACTGTCATGTATAACAAATCAGAACAACAAAAAAAGTACATCTGTGATTCACTAGTTTCTGAGTGAGCATTCCTGACTCAGGGGAAGTAAGGAAGAGGATCACTTAGATGAAGGAAGACTGTAGGTACTGGAAGGCCAGGTGTGATACTGTAAATTGGGGTCAAGGTAAGTGGTTTGGGTTTAGAAAGATTTTGACTTCTCTCGGGGAATTAGAAACCAGTAAGAAATCAGGAACTTGACTGATATGGAGAGTCAGAGTGGAAGCTCACTGGAGAGAGTAAGAGGCAAATTGATGCTCGTGGAGGCTCACCTGGGCCTCTGGATATCAAAACTGGGACTATCTGCTTGGGGTGGACTGGCCTGAAGGTTTATATTGCCCCCAAATTTGTGTGTTGGATCTTATTCCCTGTCCCCACCATGATGGTATTAAGGGGTATGGCTTTTAGGAAGTGATTAGATCATGTGAGCTCTGTCCTCATAGTTGGGACTAATGCCCCTATAAAAGAGTTTAAGGAAAACAATTTGTCCAATTTTTTGCCCTTTCCCTAAGTGAGGACAAAGTAGTCATCTTTTACCCTTCCACATGTAAGGACCCACAGAAAGTGCCATTCATGAGAAACAGTTCTCACCAGACACTAATATTGCTGGTGTGTTTATCTTGAACTTTCAGCCTCCCCAAATGTGAGAAAACAAATTTCTATTATTTATAAATTACCCAGATTAAAGATATTTTTGTTACAGCAGCAGGAATGAACTGCTTATCTGACTGGGCTACCTGCCTTGCCAACCTGCTCCGTTGAATTTTTTTTCTTTCTTTTTCTCAAGCAAAGACTCCAGCTCTGACAAGCGAGAGAGCACTTCAGCTCCAGGATTCCTCGAGGAAGCGAGGAGATGATTCCCCTCAGCCTGGATTACATGTCCCTTCTATGAATTCTCACAACAATCTGCGTACTTTGAACATGACTCATGCCACGTTTTCATCATCACCAACATCATCAACATCATCATCCAGTTTTCAAAATAATGTTTAACTATGTGCTGTTTCTGATATACGGGCCAAAAAGAAGAAAATAATGTAGCAATTCCCACATAACCTTCTATCCAGATTTAGTAAATGTTAACATTCTTTTTATTAGGCTTTTTAAAGAACAATGCATTCCAAAGTCCCACCTCTTCATCCCCTTCTCTATGTCTTTGGACAGCGGTAAGCACATAATGATTCACCATTTTTCTGGAGGTGAAGTCCCTGGACTGTGTGTTCCTGGAGAGTGGCACTGCATCTTATTTATCTTGCAGTTTTTAGCTAATAGCAGGACCTGACACTAGCTAGGGATAAATAACTAATCAAATAATGAAAATATGAATGAATGTCAGGGACTGTTTTTATTTTAAAATAATAATAGTATTTATTCTTCTCCATACCTAATGGGGGCTCTGTAAATGTTGATGAGTTGAGGATTTTCTTATTTCAAAAAGGCTTAGTCTCTTACTGAGCATAATTTCTTCAGTTTTGTCATTTTCCTTTCTTCTTCATATGGACTAATAGCATGCATTGCCTCCAGCTCTAACAAAAGAACTAATGTTTTGGCATCTTTAAACTAGTAAATATGTAGAAATATGATCTACCTCAAGTTACTTAACAGATGCATATAAAAGCCAACTTGATTTCTTTGGCATTAATTTCAGATGCAAAAGAGAGAGGAGGGAAAAGATGAATATGTGTGAAGTCTTGAGATACATTAAGGAAGAATTAAACTAATGTCATTAGAAACTATTTTCATTTAATCTGAATGGAAATATTTTAGATTACATTTCATAAAAGCTTTTGTCAGGAAATGCCAGTCCCAATGACTTGATACATGGATGTGGAAACCAAACACACGCTCTCACACACACTTGTGTCTCTTCTTCAGTGTGAAGCTCCATGAAATGTCCTGGGGAACTGTTAGGAACTGGGATGGATAGTGTGTAACTGTAATTTTCTCTCTTGTCATAGGAAGCTTCTCACAGTGAATTAAAATAACCAATCACACAACATGCACGTTTTTCTGTGGGACACTCGTTCCTCCATTTCTTCTTAGCCACCTGTTTCCTTGGTGGAGTGATATTGATGTTTCCACACAGATTTGGAGCAGAAAGGATTGGTTTTATTCATTTTCCCCTTCTGAATGAGGGAAGCTTTTCAAAATGAACATACTGAACAGCAAATTATCATCCCATTAAGCGTTTAAAATTATAGGCAGCTGAGCCAAACATTCTACCCGGCCCCCCACCCCTTCCCTAGATACAGTCTAATAAGCCAGCTACAAATACCAGATGATCAATTTGCTTGGCTCTGATGGCAATTTACAAAACCCTGTGTTTTGCTTCAAAACCATTGAGAAGCAATCTCGAATGATAGGCTATGCTGCAGAACCTCTTTGGCAAGAAGTCTTCTGCTTGGGCTCTTGCTTTTTTCATGGTTTTGGTGTCCAGTAGTTCAGGGTACCAGAAAAGAACCTTCCACTGTCAGTAAGTGCTACACATGGAATGACAATGTTTGGTTCTCCTACTGCTTCTACTACCACCACTTTTGCCATTAGGTAAATGTCTTTCCATCTGAACTGCAATTGTTATGCAGCACCATTTGCACAGTGAGTGACCATGAAGAGTAAAGATGTGTGGTCAAATTTATTTCCTCCATCCAAAGTGGATTGGATTTACTCACTATCCCCGAATGCGCATTGCCCTGCCTGCCTTCTGCTCATGCTGTTTGGTCTGCTTGGATGTCTCTTCTCTGTTGCTTCCTTGAGGAATCTTATCAATGCCCTCAAGACCAGGACTACTTTGATTCAAGCTCCTGGAGCACTTGGTGCTATTCACAGGGTACAGAGCACAGAGCATGTGGCCTTGTTTGAGTGTATTAGGTTCTTCTGGGTCCGCATGGACTGTGAGCTTCCTGGGGTCCCACAATCTCTTGAATAGCGCAAAGTTCCCTAGGCAGTTTTCATTAGCTACTTGTTTTTGGAATAGGAACATTTTGATACAAAGAAGAGACCATTCAGTTTTTAGTTTTAGGTGGACACAATATCTTTATTTTATTTTTATGTGATGCTGAGGATGCAACCTAGTGCCTCATGCATGCTAGGCGAGCACTTGATCACTGAGCTACAACCCTGGCCTGACAATTCAGTTTTGATTTCTGTGACTGAGATATTAGGAAATCCACCAGATTTATAGTTTGAGTCTTATCATTCTTAAAATGAGGAATATTTACAAGCCTAATGACAAAGTCTCATTGTTTGGAGATAAAACTGGTAGGGGGACCTAAAATCTTTGTTTCTGTATTCTGTTCTTTTAGCGCAGAAGCATTCCAATTAATTTTATATTAGGCCAGGAAAAAGAAATTTTAATTAGATGTGGGGGACCTGCCTCCCTGACGACTGTTGACATGTAGTTAAATTCAATATCCTGTAAATTCTCTTGTCATCCAGCCTGACTGCACTTGCAGTAGGAGATCCATTCCGTCAGGCAAGGGAGGTCCTATTCCTGAGGCTCAGCAGAAGAGGCTGGACAGTGGAAACAGAATCCTTCATCCTGTAGAGAATAAATGTGATCTTGCTTGGGAGTTGACATTCAGGTTCCTAATACCTATTAAACTCACTATAATCTGGTAATCTTTGTCTGATTTTGCATTATCATAGTTGGTATAGTAACAATGTTTGACAAATCATGATGAGGACTTAATTCCTTTGGGAGTAGTGCTATAGTTTGGAGCTTAAGTGTCCCTCAAAAGACCGTGTGGTAAAGATGGGGTTCTTAGCATCGTGTTCTTGGGAGATTATGAGGCCTTTAAGAAGTAAAGCCTAGTGGGAGGCCTCTAGGTCATTGGGGGCATGCTCTTAAAGGGGATACTGGGACCCCAGTCTCTTCTCTCTCTCTCTTTGTTCCTTGGACATAAGGTGGGAGGTTTTGCTCTGCTCTGTGCTTGTATCATGATGTCCTGCCTTCCCACAGGAATTGAATGCAATGGAGCCAACCCATTATGAACTGGCACCTCTGAAACTATTAGCCCAACTAAACGGTTTCTCTTTATAAGTTGATTATGTCAGATATTTATTATAGTGAAAGAAAGCTGACTAACACAGACAAAAAGGAATTCACATGGTTTTAAATTTAAAAGTCTTATGAATTAACAGGAAAAGATAAGAAAGAAAAATACACATTCTGAATGAAAACAGAAAATGGGCACCCATAACCCCACATGGCTGTGATGCTCCAAACTTCTGGCTGTGCCAGGTAGTCACTGAAGTCAGTGGGATCTGGGTGCCTGGGATATCTACAAAGAACCTTCTCTATCTGGTCCTATGATGGTGTTAGACTCTGTGGATAGTCCTGGTTCTAAGAAAATCCAAGAGATCAAAACATAGTAATCAGTTCTTGATTGATATTTTTGGTACTTATGGGAGGTGTCCAGGATTTGGGACGAGATGTAAGTGAAATGGATATTGGGGTCAGAAGGCATGCCGGGTGGGGACGTTGACCATGGTGGGTTTGTATTATCGCATAACTAGATCTTAAGATAATGGTGCTGGTAGGAGACATCTGAAGGGTTAGAGCAAAAGTCGTTGTGTACAGCTCAAAGCAGGAATTCTAGGCTAGGAGCTTAAGAGGTAGAATCTGAGTCAACAGTGAAAGAGATCCTTTCTAAGTCTTGCTGAGGTTGGAAATTTTAGTAGGGTTTTGGAAGAAAGAAAAAGCATCATTATTGAGAGAATGGGCACATATGAAGCAAGGGGAAGTGGTGAGTGATTTCTATCTCCTAACTGAGAAGTCTGGTTCAGGATTCTATTCTGTCCTCCTGGGGAAATCTGAGACATCAGGACAACAGATGAGGGTATCACAGTCATGCTAAGCATCAGGCATGTACTTCTCTTTCCAGAAACACAGTCAGGATTATTTGTCTTCCTTGGCAGTTAGAAAGAGCTGGCAACTCTTTTGGCATGGCAGAGTCATGAGGGAGTCTTGATAGTCTGTTGCATTTGAGATTCTGAGATATTTTAATCAGTTTAGAATCAATTCGCCTCAGAAAAGGGGGATGCAAATTTGAAAACCATACCACTGTTGTTCTTTAATAGCTGATTATGCTTCAGGCAGGGAAATGGTTAGGCAGTGATAGTTAGAATGAATAATGACATTAAATGAAATACAAAACAAATCCATATAGGTTTTAATGGATTGCAAGTAAGAGACAGAGAGGGGCTTAAAATTTATCTGAATTTGATTAGGGGAATAAAACCTCGGACAGGGAAATGATGGATGATATAAGTTGATTAACTTGAGCTCCATTGGAAGTAAGTGTCCTCTAAGAGAATCTGCACCATGGAATTTCAGAGCCAGAGGGAGTTTGGGCATTTAGTCCAGATGTTTATTTTTACAGAAGAGAAATGAGGCTTAAAGGAATAAACAACTTGACCAAGTTCTCACTAGTTAATAGGGGACAGAGTTCCAACTTGAATCCAGATCTTCTGATGGTTGAAAAGTGTGACGCAATTTGATGAATCACCGTGCTTTAGCCGTTTGTCAAATATGCCTGCAACAAGGGCTCAAGAAATATGTGTCAGGCTATCTGAGTCAGTTGTCTTGTGCCATCCAAGTCCCTCTGTCACCTCGTCAGGCACTTAGGTATACCAGTAGCATACCAGCTAATACCATGTAATACTTGTATTCTTTACTCTCTTTAGGGCATAGGAGGGCTCTGAGCTGGGTGTTTGTTCACTTGGTTCTCAAATCTCTCGGTGTCCTGGTTGACTACTTTGATTTGGTTCCATGTGTATCTGCCTAACAGTCCACTCAGTGCACCAGAGTTCTGTCAGCTCAGAGAGACCATGGGACAGCAGAGCTGTTTGTCTTCTCTATCAGTCTCACTCAGGCGTAGGTTACCTCTCCACAGCCATAAGCCAGGGGATTTGCAGTGCTATTTCTTTGTGTGTCCATTATGTTGTACATGGAATCAGTGTTAAATTCAGACTCTCCTTGAACTCTGCAGTCAGTGTTATCCTTTCTTCTACTTCTCAGGCTGCTGTCTTAGACCAGGAACTCATTGTTTTCCCAGAAAAACTCTCTTGCATTGGAAAAAATAACTTTCTGTCATTGGTCTGCACATTCAGCTTTTCTTATTAGGCCAAAATGTGGCCCAATAAGATCTTGATCTTTTGGATCAAGACTAAGATATTATCATACCCCTTTCCTTATCTTGTCACTTTTTATATTGTATTTCAATATCTTTCAGGATTCTATGGTTTGGATCTGGAATGTCCCCCAGAAGCTCATGTGTCCCCAATGCAGAAATTTCCAGAGGTGAGGCTTTTAGGGAAAGATTGGATAGTCAGGGCTCTTAAACTTCACTATTTGATGGATTCATACTTTGAATGGACTCCTGGGAGGTGATGGAAACTGCAGTCAGGTGTGGCATGGATGGAGGAAGGAGGTTCCTGAGTTCATGCCCTCGGGGTCCATATCTTTTCCCTGGCACCTTCTTTCTGTCTATCTGTCTGTCTCTCTGTTTTCCAGCTGCTATCTGGTGAGCTGCTCTCATATACCATGTGCTTCTACCATGATGTTCTGCCTCACCTCGGGCCCAGAGCAACAGAGCCAGTCAACCGTGAACTGACGACTCTGAAATTGTGAGCCAAAATAAACCTTTCCTCCTCTAAGTTGTTTTTTTTCAGGTATTTGTCACAGTGACAAAAAGCTGACTAACCCACAGTCCCAGAGAGAAATGATCTATGGAAGCACATTGGTCATAAAGAGAGTAGAATGCAGTTTGTAATGTAAAAGCAGGCGAAAATGCAAAGTGAGTGGAATTTCTTTTCTAGTTTGGAAGATAATCATATGTTTTTTCTGACATTTCTTTAGAAGGACCTTTAGGAAGATAGCTTTCTACTTATAGCAGTTAATCATCTTTGTTTGGTTAAAAGTGACTTATTAAAAAAGGTTCAAAGTAGCATTCTCCTTTTCGTATAGTCTGTTTTTGTGGTTGAAGAGGCTCTTATATTTTGGGAAGCAGTTTAGTCCTCAGAAATATATGTCAGCATACAAAGTGGCCTCGGATTTCCCAAGTTGTCACTCCTTTCATCATAATGGTCCAACACAAATTCTGAAGTTTTGGCTTCTGGTTGAAGAGTAAGGATATTATTATTAAGTTATAAAGATAAATAACTGTTAATAGTTGGCTGTGTAGCAGATAAGGAAACCAATAATATATTCTATACTCAGGAAAGATTTGGGATGCGACCCAGCCCTGACCCAAATTTTGCTTTTTCCTTGTTATATTCCGCAGTGTTCTCTTATTAATTAATTCTGACAATGTTGATTAAGGTTTAGCTGAATTCCAGGTACTATAATAGGTGAGAGAGACTGAGAGTTGAACATTCAACCTTACATTTCACAAATCAGTTCTAGATGAATTTCAGATCTAATTTGATCTAATTTGAAGATAAACTTGCTCAATTTAATTAATCATTGGGAAGTGCCAAATAAAACCACAATGTAATATTAGCATACTACACCAGA
Source organism: Urocitellus parryii (assembly GCF_045843805.1). Classification (NCBI taxonomy): domain Eukaryota; kingdom Metazoa; phylum Chordata; class Mammalia; order Rodentia; family Sciuridae; genus Urocitellus; species Urocitellus parryii. Next base: position 3,725,150 of record NW_027554054.1, read on the forward strand.
TTGGCTAGAATGAGATAAACACAAATTTCCAAGAACTGGTTAAGGATGTAGAGGGGTTAGCATCCTCATATACTGTATAAATTGGTATGGAGTATAAATTGGTAATTTGGAAACCACTTTGAAAAACTGTTTGCATTATCTTCTAATGTTGAAAAATGCTGTATTCTTGCCCAGAAATGTCAATCTTAGGTAGACGTACACACCCAGAGGAAATTGTAATGTGTTGAATGAGAGTAACTAGGGACAAAGGAAACAGAAATGGAAATTGTAAGGTGTTGAATGAGAGTAACTAGGGACAAAGGAAATAAAAATGGAAAGCATGGACTGTTCTTTTGAGAAGCTTGGTTGTTACGGTTTGGAGAAATGGGGTTTAAAAAGGAAAATTCAGGTTGTAGGAGGGCTTTGAGAAGATTAGCCCTCTCTAATCAAGAGATAGAGGTTAGAAATATAGAAGAGACTTGAATTAACTTATGGGATAAGTTCCCAGATGAGAAGAGATTTGATTTTAAGATAAAAATCCTATAACATTTGAGTGGATCCATGGGAGAACCCTATAATTTAGGAAGAAATAAGAATTAATGTAGATGAACATTAGTTATATGGGGGCAAACGTAGGTTGGAGGAGTTTTCTGTGGATAGCATCTGTTTTCTCAGTGAAGTGAGATGCTAGTTAATTTACAGAGTGAGATGGACAAGCAGGTGTAGGTTGGGGACTGGAAAAGTGAGGACGTTTTGGAATAGCCATTAGGAGAGAAAGGGAGAGAGGTGATCAGGTGAGGTAAGATGATTAAGTGTCCTTCATGATTCAGTTGCTGTGGGAGATTCTTACAGCGGTATCAACTTATCTCCTGCAAGCTTTCCTGCACGATGACTCAACAGGCATGCGCAGAGCTAACCAGAAGTGGCCAATTGTATTGGTCCAAGGTTGAGCATTTGCTGTGATGATGCCATACAAGGATAGGGAAAAGTCCAAGTAAGTTGAACCCTTTGGCAAAGGGAAGAGGTGTTTTATAGAAGGTGGATTGGATAAGAGAGGATCGGTTGTGATAAGAGAAGATGGACTAGAGCAAAAAAGCATAGCTGAGAAACTGAGGGTCTATGGGCTATAATACCAAGATGATAGACTGGTCCTAAGGGAATGAGTTGGCTACAAAGAATGACTTTGCACAGAAATGGACTTTTGATTTCACATGATGATGGGGCCCATGTTAAGGGCCCACGCTATGTAAGAATGGGTGAGAGTGGGCAACTGTCTCTGAGGTCAAGAGGTTGAGGAACTTTGCAGTTAGACTCTCAGCAAGGTCATTCTTTGGGACATGGAGGCTGGCAGGATAATGATGGGAGCAAGATAGGAGAGAGAGCAAAGCAAAGGACTGAAGCTCATAGTTGAGTTAGGGCAGCAACCAGGTGTTCTGTGATGAAAGTGCAAAAAAGGGTCAAAGGTGATAGAATGAGGAAGCAGGGGATTCAGAGGAGGACATATTTTTTGCACGTGGAGAAAGCTCTTGAAAAGCTGTAGGGAAAATACATAATCTAATATACAATACATAATCTAATGCTGTATCATGTGGAATGAAGAATGTCAGGAGTAAAAAGCGGCTGAACTTGAACTTGAAAGAGTCCTTGTTCACCAGAATTCTCTGAAGTTATTCCATAATCATGCTGGTACTCGGTGCAAGAGGAAGTCAGTGTGACTTCTAAGAACAGGTTACTAGTGTTCAGTTTATAGCACAGTAAGCAAGAAAACAAACACCTTGAGCTTTTAGAAGGCAGACATTGTGCTTCATCTGTCTGACCTACTGCAGTGCCTAGCATAAACATTTACTGAGTGCACTTTCACATGTGTGTATGTATGCCATATTGTGTGTCTAGACATATATGTATGCACATATATTTACAGTGTATCTACAATCTCATTTGCTTTGGGACTGTGCCCATACATACACCACTTATGTCATTTAAAGTATTGTACCCACTTTAAAGGTACAGAAATTGAGGATTAATTAGGTTAAGTGTCTTAACCCAATGAGTAGAGGGTGTTCTGGATCCAGGATTTGAAACTGGGCCTTCTGACTTATTCAGGGTAAGCACTAAAAAAATGTTGAACATGTACATGGACTTCAGTGGAATACATTTTATGTGGAATAGAACCTTGATTTTTTTTGACCATGCACTGCAATGTATTTTAAAATAGTCCTAAAATGAAAAATGAAATAAATGACACCAAGCCCATCAGCCTATATTTTAATTTTTCAATTCTTGATATCTTGTGGGTATGTGCACTTGCCTGGGAGGAAGTGAAAGAAATCAGTTTTCCCTTGACCTGTTATAAATTTACTGACCTGAGGATGCAATAACTGGTGTGAACACTTAAGCCAGACTATTCATCATTATAAATTAATAGGGCCACTTTGCTGCTTTCTGACATGCAAATGTGGTTCAGCTTGAATGATTCACAGTGGTATTAATAAAAGGAAAGGTCCTGTAGGGTGGCCTCTTGTGAGCACATCTTCTCAAATTGGCTTTGGTTTAAAGGGAAATGAAATCTTCTGCTCTGAGAATCTGGAATATATGGCTGTTCAGTTCTGAATATTTAGGGGTCCACCAGCTGATGGAGCAGGGATGTCTGCAGCCATGTTCACTTACATTCCAGTTCAATCCCCTTCCTGAATTGACTGGAAGCTTTATTATTACCACTTAGAAAACCTGACACTGCAAATTGTATGGTGAACCCTTAATGATTTCTCAAACAAGAATGAGGTAATCTTCACGGTAATTTTAAATATTTCAGAGGTCAAGGGGACATTTATGATTTCCTTTATCACAGACTGAATTGACCTTTTCAGTCAATCACTCAAGCAACAAATGATGTATATTATGCACATTATTACATAGTAATCTGCTTTATTGTGTTACTTCATGTAGGTGCTTTGGGTATTTGTCAGAAAGGCAGGGATATTGGACTAGACAGCATGGATTATTATTGGAAACAGACCATTGTTGAAACATTTTTTTCTTCTTTTCCCCTTCCTCCACTCTCCTTTTGATTCTTTCAGTAAAAATAATAATTGGCTATCTGAATAAAAAAAAAGGAAATTGACTACTTTTGGAATGACGGACTGAGTAAATGACAAAGTGCTTCTCCTCCTTTGGATGAACAGATATGTGCTTTGTTCTAGGTTCACATTGAAAATACTAGCTTTGGGGGATATCACGATGAGCTGCTGAGAACTCAAAAGGGGAATTTCTTAGAAGGGGCATTTGAAAGATCTGCAGTGACTCAGAATTTCTCAGATTAGGTGTCTTTGTCTTTTTCTCCTCCTCCTCCTCCTCCTCCTCCTCCTCCTTTTCCTACTCCTCTTCCCCCCTTCTTCAAAACATCTTTATAAATACAAAATTGTTAATTAGGTAGTTTGGTCTCAAGCTGTAGAATTTTTGAAGGTGGGTAAATGTTTGGGTGGCACCCAGCCCATAATTCTATGAGACAAGGTGTTTTTGGATAATCTAATAAAACTATCATAGGTAGAGATTTTTGATTATAATATGATATGATACATGATTACATGATTATGATAAGGAAATTGATTTTTCAGATTACTAAGAAAAAAAAATGACATGCTCCATTGTTCACCTGTACCAGTTAGTAGCCGAATTTTGCAGCTTTCAGGGGTTTCTTTTAGATTCCATTTCCAAACACTTTGAATTATTTTATTTTCAAAATGTGTAAATAATATTTTTGAGGAAGATGCCATAGAAAGCTCAACAGATTTTTATTACCACTGAGAAAACCAGACATTCTGCCTAAAAGTATGAAAGTTGTTACCTTGGGACAGATACATTTTACCCAGGTTACTTGGTTAGAGCCAGAAAGGAAGGTATTGTGGGAGGGCTTCTTAAATATGCCAAACATTTTTAACTACTTTCTTTGCTTTAACTTCAACCAGCAAGTGAAATAGAAATTTCAAGAAAACACTCAAGAAATCAAATTCTCAGTCCCTGGGTCTGAATATCATCTGGGAAATTGAAGAGGAATTGGAGATTTGGTGAAGGTATTCCCAAGTGAGGTCCATTTTGCCTGCTGAACACTATGCCAATCACTGAAACAAGGAGTTCTACAAAAGAAAAACAGTTTATTCATTAGGAGCCAATCATGAGGGGACTGAAGTCTCAAATCTCAAAACTGCCTCCCCAAAGATAGTATTAAGTGGTATTTGTTGGAATAAAGAAACAGCGTGGTTTGAGGAGTGGGGAAAGGTGATAGGAAGCTGGGGAAAATGAAGACTCCATGAGCTGTGAATGTATAGTCAAAGTTCATGGCTCTTCTTGGGACACATAATCAGAAAATGGCAGTGTTGTCGTGAACGGGAGGAAGGGTTTTTGACTCTAATGTCGAAAGTTCACCTGTCTGACACCTAAACAGGTCCAAGTAAAGGGTCAGTGGTTTCAACCAGTTTGAGATAGAAAAAAAGCAGTCTCCAAGTTCCCCCAAAACAGCTTAAACAATTGTAACTGTTCCTTAAGTGAGGTGACCTCTATAATGATGATAAAAGCAAGTGGAGCTAGATGGTCTATTCAGGTTTTTTTCTTGGTTTCAAAGGTGGGAGGACAATATTAAAGAAAAATATCTCAGTACTTCTCATTCCTCTCTTCTGCACTTGGCTTTCTTAACAGAAGGCTGACTTGCGATGGCTTCTTTCAGGACCTTTCCTATTTGGATCTTCTTCTCCCACCTCCAGACTGGTGTTCTTTTTGAACTGTGAGCCATCTGTTTGTGTAGGAGCCACCGTGTCATCTCAAGTTGGTGGTGACAAACCAAACTTCCCCTGCCTACATCTGAAGACACTTCATATTCGAACAGCTCAGCAGGCCCACATGTTACTTTCTTCTTTTGTTGGTAACATTTGCTCTAAGGGGGGGGGGGCACGAAGGCAGCAATTTTATGGGCTTAGACTGCTGATCATGGCCACCTTTAGTAGAATCAGCCAACTTCTCTCATATTAGAATGAGTTTTTAACTCTTGGAGAATCTGCCTGTGTTGAGGCAGACATATGTGTGTTTTTGAATGGACAAGGTTGGATCACTCATTCACATTTGTCTGATCTGAAAGTGGCCTGAGTAGGTGGTGGCTCAGGGGGAGATATTTGCATTTATGATCTGCTGCATGCCTTTGCTGAATGAAATTCATATAATCACTACACACCATGACTTCCTCTGGAGTTGTAGCCCTTCTGGTTGGCTTTTTTTCTTCCTCCACTTCATCAGTATCCAATTAATTAGCAGTTGCTATGGTTACTGTTGCCATGACAGCATAAAATTCTCCCAAAGGGCTTCTCATTCATATTCTAATGCAATAACAGGCACATAGCTGGGTGGCTGGAAAAAGTGGTAAGGAGACCTCAGGAAGAATGGAAGAAGGAATAGAAAATAGCTGCTTTGTCCGATTGCCCTGGCCTCTTTTAGCTTTAGCTTTAGTCTGCCTTGCCTTCTGAAAAGTATCTTTATTGCCTTGGTTATTTTCCTATAGAAATGCCTGGCAGGGCCAGATGTGGTGGCACACACCTGAAATCCTAGAGGCTTAGAAGACTGAGACAGGAGGATTGTGAGTTCAAAGCCAGCCTTAGAAATTTAGCAAGGCTGTAAGCAACTTAGCAATACCCTGCCTCTAAATAAAATATAAACAGGGCTGGGGATATGGCTCAGTGGTTAAGCCCCCCCCACCCCACCCCACCGGGTTCAATCCTGACCAAAAAAGAAAAGAAAAGAAAAGAAATGCCTGGCAGTTCCTGGGGCTCATTATATTATTGGGTAAAAGTAGCCTATTCTGCCTAGGGCCAAGTTCTTCTCTCATGTTTGTCTTAGATCAGAAGGTGTAGGACACATTGTTTTTTTTCTCTGATGTTTGGCTGATGGGCCTGCTGGTGCGATTTCTAATGAATTCTCCGGAAGCCAAATAGAGGAAGTGGAACTTTGTCACTTATAGCCATTGGCAGCTTCCACCTCTCAAAAAAGATAATATCTGTCACCTGTCTTCATATAATTTCCCAAGACATCTTACACCATTTAAAAATTGCCCTTGCAAATCTGTCTACAGTTTCCTTGTCCCTATTTAATGTCTAATTACATATTTTTTCACTTGGTTTCTCTAGAAAGAACTAAAACTTTCCAGAATTCTTTTCTAATCACATATCCCTTGCATTCTGACCTGACTATGATGTTCTTAGCCCACCACCTCGTTCTAATTCTAAGACCTCATATTTTGGCCTGCCTTTTGGCCCTAGTCCCTCTGCTATAGTTCAGCACCTGTCTGCTTTGCCCTGCTTACCTTCCTGTCTCTAGGCCCTGTCCGCTTTGAGACATCTTTCACACAGCTCTCAGACCTATTTCTAAATTGGTTCTCACTGAAAACGTCACCTTCCACTGTACATGGGAATAACTAGGGGAGCTCATGAAATAAATAGATCCCTGGGCGTCCCCTCCAGAAGTGAGACCCCAGTAAGTGTGGTGTGGAGACCACCTGCTGCTCTACCAAGCTCTCTGGGTTATTCTGATGTAGAAAATCCACAGGCTTCATTCTGAGGCACACTGGGTCAAATGGGAAGCCTGTATTCTTTGTCTGGCATAGAAATCCCACTATCATATTGATATCAATCTTTTTGATTTTTAATATTTTCTTCTGATAATGATCCTTCCTCACATTTTCCACTCATGCTGTGGGTTTTTGCCATATCAGTGTTTTTTTTTTTTGACACCCCGTGAATGCTGCATCCAGCTTAGACTCCTGTCCTCTGCTTGAAGTCTGTCTGTCAGAATGGCCTCACTCTCTCTGATCCTGCTCACACTCCTCCTCAACCCAATGTCACCTCCTTTCTGAAACCTCCCAATTGCTCTCAGAAAAAAAACTGCCCCTTCTTTTGTGCCCCGTAGCTCTTTATAAGACTTATGCTTGTCCTTATCACACTTTTAATATCTCTTTGAGGATCTGTATTCCTTGTAGATTCAGTGCTAATAAAAGAAACATTGTCATTGTTGAGGACCTACTAAGTACTGTTCATGGTGCCAGTTCACTATTCTCACCATAATCTGTTTTATTAATTTAAAGCAACAACAATAATTACCTACGTTGAGTTTTTCATTTTAGGTAGTAAACTGACATTTCACATATGTATTACTGGTCAGCCTTATGAAGCTGCCATTGTGAATTTTTTTTTTCTGAATAAGAAAAGGGCGATAACTTACTCAAAGTTGATAAGATTTGTCCAGGCTTGTCTGACTTTAGAACTTTATGACTGATCTTGCCTCTTGCTGTGAATGGATTTTTAAAATTTAATTTAAAAATGATAAATAAAAACATATAAATTGTACATAATAATGGGTACCATGTCAGGTTTAATGTAAACTCTGTAATGTTTCTCAGTCACCTCACTTCTCCATGGTGAAGATGCGCAGTGTCCTTTCCTTTAGGTTTTGAAGATGTACAGCACATAATATTATCTATAGTCCCCCTGTGGGGAGACACTTGCCTGAGGGTGCCCAGGAAGAGAAAACCAGAGCTATAGATTCGGAAGGCGAGGAAGAAGTCCCTTCAAACTTTGAACTCTGGACCTCCTGTAGTTCTGGCTGATTTAATTGTAGAAGGTCTATTGGGTATTAACATGATTCTTATTTTAAAGACTCAGAGAAAAGACCTATCCAAGGTAATGTAGCTAGAAAGAGGCTGGGCTGATCCTAACACAGGTGTTTTCGTGCTCAGTTGAAATTCCTTCCTTGTCGCTGGTGTCTGGTCAATACGATGGACCCTGGATATGTATCTGGGATTCTTGGCATTATTTTCAGCATTGTTACGAGGGGGAAACCTATCTATTCTGGGTTTTTTGTGGGACCGTTAATAGTGATTGTTTTGAACTTGGCCTAAGTGACTGTGAAGTAAGCAAGCCTTCTCATGGAGCTGCTGTGCTGCTGTCCCCACAAGCAGTGGCATTTACTTTCAGATCCAAGAAGGTATCTGCAAAGTACTTATCATCTCAAAATAGAACCTCAGTCAAATATTTGGCATTTACTCCCCAAAAGAATACTTGGAGTAGATTTGACAGCATCAGGCAGCTGAGGAAGGAAGATGTTTCTCACCTAATTTTCACAAAGGGTTTCCAAGTAACCTCACCTTCAAAACCCTTGTTAAACACAGCTCTGCCTGCACCCTCAGAGGAGCTGAAACAAATCATGCAGTTAACCCCATATGTTCTATTTAGAAAAGCATTTGGGTAACAGCTGATAGCCAGATCCTCGAATGCCAGGCACTTTCTGATGAAATTTGCTTTTCCTAGGAATTTAATAATTCAGTGATCCATCTGTCTATCAAGCATCTGAAGTCAGTGGGGGCTCCAATAATTGATGGCAATCCCTCTTTTCCCTCCTGCCCGACTCCCTGCAAAGCAACTAATCCCATTCTGGGATGGCCTTTGCCTTTGTTCTGTCTGGTCTTCTGGGGGATGAGCAGTTTCTGGCTCCTTTCAGGATAAAATTCTGTGTTGCGAGATCATGGGGGGGCTGAGGTGAGAGAAGCCCCCTGTGCATATGATGGAGCTTCATTGATTTCCACCATGCCCAGCTCTGTCACTCCAGTGCACCTGCTACTGGCTGCCAACATGATAACATACCCTGCTCAGGCATGAGGGGAGGATGTTGTGAAAAATTCATCTCCTGGGTGATTCATCAGCTCCCACTTCCTGCTCCACTCTTGTGCTCCCCCACCCCCACCTTACCATGCTATCAAGGCATCAGATTTTGAAGAGGTGGAAGTCAGAGGGTGAAATTATTAACCCCCATGTCAATTCTAATTAATGCAGTAAGCCACCTGGATATTTAGTGACTGGAAATGAAATCAATTTGAGTTTTAAAATTTAATTTACATACAGCTGGTATAATAAATCAATAACATAATGCTAGGTAGCACACTTCTCTAGTTCAGCGAAAGAATTTCTGTCTGCACTGTTATCTGAGAATTTTGCAAATTCTGAAATTAATTCAGAGCTGTTTGCCTCGAAAGAAAAGGGCATGCTGGTGGAATGGCTTTGAAAAATTTCACTCCCACTGCAGCTTGGGCACAAAAGAGAAAATGCAATTTCTATATTTTGTTTATAACTGTTTTAGTTTAATTCATGATTTCTTGCACTCTACCCTACCCCCAGTGGAAAGAAAAAAACTAAATATCTAATTTGGTGAGTGAATGTCTGATTTAATCCTTTAAACAGAGCCTTCAAGGAATCTTTCTTCTTTCTAAGGAAATGTTTTTTAAAAAGCTTTGAATTTCAAATTGTGTCCCCTCTCCTACTGTGTGTCTTCCTCAAGTGACATCTGGTGTATGGAGACATTGGATACAGGGGGAGTAGTGGGTTGTGGCTTATTGACCTCATGGAGGTAGTAGGAGACAGGGTTCTTGGTATAGGAAATGTGACCTCGGTTGATGTCTCTTTGTAGAGATTCTTGACTCAAGAGAGTGACTGGTGTCACTTGAGTCCAGTCAGGGCATCTTTCCTGGCTGATGTCTGGACCCCTGTAGCTATGATCATTGGACACTCCCTGGTTCTCACTAGCATTACCATGTAGTCAGAAGATAGCTTAGAAAAACGAAACCTCAGATTTTATCCCTCCATCCTTCCTTCCTACCTTGTCAAGTTGATTGGCCTGGCTCTAGGTTGGTGTAAGGCAGCCAGAGTGTTCCTTTTCTAGAAGTCTGTGCAAGGAGCAGAAGCTGTGCCTCCCTGTGCTCCTTTAGTTTCACTTAGACATTGCCAAAATTAGAAGAAATGAGGACATGCTTCCATGAGTCTCTCTTCTTTCTGCAACTCTTCCACCATCCTCCGGTCTGGAAAAGGGTTGAGACTTCCTTTTACTCCCCTGTATCATAATCTCTGTGTTCCACAGGAGTGGCAAGCATTCTGGCTTTCCTGACTCAATAAAGAGGCATGTTATAGCTTGGATGTTAAATATTCCCTAAGAGTCCTGTGTTGAGGGCTTGGTCCCAGCCTGTGATGCTGTCGGGAGGTGTAGAACCTTTAAAAGGTGGAACTGTGTGGGAGGAAGTTAGGTCAGTGGGGGCATGTCCTCAAAGGAGGTTTTGGGACCCTTGCTCCTTCCTTTCTCTCTTGGCTTCCCCCCTGCCAGAAGGTAAGCAACCTCCCCCACTATGCACTCCTGCCATAATGTTCTACCTTGCTACAGGACCAAAAGGCGACAGGGCCAACTGACCATGGCCTGAAGCCTCTGAAACCATGAGCCAAAATAGACTTTTCTTCTTTGTGAGTTGTTTATCTCGGGCATATTGTTGCAGAAAACAGACTAACATGGACATATAATCTAAGTGATTGAAGGATTTTTGTATATGGGGTCATCTATCCTTGATGATCTAAAAGGTGGGGGAGGTGGTGAGGGAGGCATAATAATAGTTTCACTTCAAATCTAATTATATTTTTTGTTTAATCCAGTTTCAGAATGTGATAAATGGGAAATCAATCTTGCCATTTATTTTGTATTTATTTTGCAAAGGCTGATTTTTCTGGCAGATAGATACTTCTGGATGCCTTTGGCAATCTAGGGTGATGGCAACATATTTGAAATCCAGAAAGAAAACACATGAATGATTTTCAACACAACTTTGCCTTCATTATGTTGGTAACATGTGAGATTGTGTCCCATGTTCTCTGCCCAGATACATCTGACTGTACTTGATAGCATGTGATCTCTTAATCAACAGCATTTAAGAAGCATCAGCAGCACTGTGGTGTGTATGTATGTGTGTGTGTGTGTGTGTGTGTGTGTGTGTTTGTGTGTTGGGGAGGGGAGAGAAAGATGGAGAAAGAAGATCCAATATTAAATGTATAGACAGATCACAAAATTCTAAATATTTAAAAGGTCCCAAAAGGCTAAGTGAGATTAATGTAGCCCCCGCAGAATATAAGAGTTTTGAGGGAACATGGAACAAAGAAATGATTACAGTTGCAGTCATTTATCCAGAAAATACTTTCTTTAAGAGAGGTAATTTTGGAATCAGATTTTAAGTCAAAATTATCTTCCTATATAGATAAAAAGAAATGGAAACACAAAGATTGGCTGATCAGAGCTGAGGCTTACTGCTAAAGAAAAGGCACTGATGAGAGCGAAGGAGACCAGTCTGAGGGACGGGCATGGTGTTGTGAGAACCTCTTTGGCTTAGGAATCAAGAGAGCTCTCAGACTGTTACTAATGAGCTGTGTGATCTTGGGTAAGCACTCTTGCCTGTTAAGTCTCAGGTTCCTTATGGGTCGAAAGACGGAGTAGAAAGTCTCTCAGCCCCTTTAAGGGTAAAGCTGGCTCGGATTCAATGGCAAGAGGGACCTGATCCAGTTTTGGAAAGTGGAGGGATGTGATGAAAATAATGTTGACATGGGATTCTTCCAATCACTGTGCACAGAATAAAAATTTGAGCCCTGGAGTGACCCAGGCATGAAGTGATGTAGGGATATCGTAGTCGACTAAAGGGTGACCTCCTGTTTTAGTCAGCTTGTTCATGGCTGTGACCAAAGGACCTGGCAAGAACAACACAGAGGAGAGGAAATTTATTTGGGGCTCATGGTTTCAGAGGTCTCATTCCATAAACAGCCAACTCATTACTCTGGGCCCAAGGTGAGGCAGAGCATCATGGCAGAAGGGTGTGGAAGAGGAAAGCAGCTCAGAACATGGTAACAAGGAAGGCGGGAGGGACTCTGCTAACTAGGGACAAAATATAAAGCCCAAAGGCACACCCCAGTGACCTGTCAACTTCTGGCTCTAGAACTATGAGGGAAATGTGTTTCTCTTAAGTGATCCAGTTTATGGTAATTTATTAGAGTAGTCACAAGAAGCTAGTACCTATGTATCAGAGTGGAAATAAGAAAAGAAAGTGAAGATTTATGAGATGTTGGTCCATTTCTCAAATATCTTCTCATGGGAGACTGGGAGAGGGAAGGGGAACAATCCAATGACTCAAAAATTATGAGACACAAGACTGGTAGAATTAATAAAATTGCAGATTTTTGACAGGCATCACATTATAGTTTATATCAGATTCTCATTTTATCACCCTGTGTTTTTTCCTCCAATTTTGAAAGTAAATATTTTACCTTAAAATCCCACGTGCATGTGCGCGCGTGTGCGTGCACACACACACACACACACACACACACACACACACACACATACAGAGTCATATAACAAAAAGGCTTATGATGAAAAACATTGATTCCCTTCCTTCCACTTCAAGTTGTACCTTAGAGATAATTTTTCAGTTCTGCAGTTTTTCTTGGTTTTGCTTTGTTTTAGCATTTATGTATATCTAATGCTATTTCTTGATTTATCAATCTTAGGCCACACCTATTAATTTCTTCTTCAGAGCATTAATGATTTTCTTCTCTTCAAACTACTTCTGTCTACTTCCCTTCCCTTCAAACTTCCAGCATAGTTTTTGTGACAGAATGTTATCTTGGATATTTGGATCAAGACACCACAATGTAGTATACTCTTTTATAAATTCATTTCTTACTGATACATAAAAATTATACATATTTATGAAGTATATGTGATGTTTGAAGACATGTACACACAATGTTCAAATCAGGGTGATTTATCTATTGCCTCCAACATTTGTCATTATTTATGATGAAAATGTTCAATCCTTTATTCTAGTGTTTTTGAAATGTACCGTATATTATTTACAGTCATCCTGCTGTGCAATAGCACATCAGAACTTCTTACTACTAGTTATCTGTAATTCAGTACCCTTTGATCAAGGTTTCCATTTCCTGCCCTTCCCACAATGAAGACTTTCAAAGTGACTAAAGTCACTTTGACTAAAGTGACCAAAAATTGGATAATTTTTTTTTTCCTGAAGCCCATAAAAAGGACAAAAGATAGAAAGTATGAAGATAGCATTTTGTAAAGAGATTTTCTTCAGGGAAAACTGTGCTGAGTCCCCACCAGAGGTGTTCACCCCTCACTCTAAGCCTGTGAAAGGGTCTCCTTCAGAATTATAGGAAGAATATTATAGGAAGTCCCTTGTAGTGAGGCTTGTGATGACTTGTGTGTGACCAACTGCCTCCCAGCACAACTGGAGAGTGAGAAATGGGCTCACTGCTTTGGAGAGTAAAAACTGGGTTCATTGCTTTGGTGGTCAAGCCAGGAGGCTTGTTTCTGATTGGCATAGGGCTGCACACCCAGCATCTGCCATGACCCAAGGTAAGAGCCACATGGAATGTCCCATAGCAGTCCAGGGTTTGCTAAAAGAGTGTCAGCCAGAGAAATGAACTAACTCCCCTGTCCTGAGAGTTGTGTAAAGGCCCAGCAGGGAGATATCCAAAGATCCAGTGAGAGCAAAGAGGATCTCAAAACCCACATGTGATGACTTTTTGGAATCCTCTTCTCACTTCCTCCCTTCCATTTGCAAGGAGGATGTGAGAGAAGGGAAATAACAGCACTTTATCCAGCACAGCAGGCAGTGTCTTCAACTGGCCCTACCCGAGGAAAGAGAATACTCTACTCTGAATTAGTTTTGGATAGATTTGATTATGACATGAGGTAGACATTCTAATTAGTAAATGGAGCCTGTTTCCTGATGTGATAACTTTAGGACTAAAAATAAGCAGGAAAATCTTGGGTCGTTCCAGGGTTATCACCTAGGGATAAAAGAAAAATTTCTTCATGGAATGAATTTTTCCCCCACTGAATACATTTCTGGAACTTAAAAAAAGTTCAGTATTTTATTTTGAAATAACTGCAGTTTCCTATGTAGTTCTAAGAAATCATAAACCAGAGCGCCTATTCTATGTACTTTTACCCAGTTCTCCAACTCCAAGGATAACATTTTGAGAAATGGTGGTACAATATCACAATATGAGATGTCCCCAAAAGCTCATGTGTAAGACAATGTAAGGAGATTTAGAGGTGAAAAGATTTGAGTTATGGGAGTTTTAACCCAATCACTACATTAATCCACTGATATGGATTAACAGAGCAGTAACGGTAACTGTAGGCAGGTGGGGAGTGGTTGGAGGAGGTGAGTCACTGGGGTGGGGGTGTATGTGTGTTTATATTTTGTCCCTGGTGAGCAGAATTCTCTTTGCTTCCTTGTTGCTATGTCCTGCACTGATTTCCGTCTCCACACCCTTCTACCATGATGTTCTGCCTCACATGGGACCCAGAATAATGGAATTAGTCATCTGTTAACTGAGACCTCTGGAAGTGTAAGCCCCCCAAATAAACTTTCCTCCTCTAAATTTTTCTTGTCAGGTCAAAGAGATGAAAATCTGGCTAAAACACCTTCTTTTGCCCCCTCTCTCTTTGTAGCCCCCTCCATAGCCCTGGGAAACTACTAATCTGATTGCCTTTTCTATAATTGTGCAAGAATTTCATATAAAGATAGGGGCTATACCTCAGTGGCAGAGCACTTGTTTAGCTTGCACAAGACACTGGATTTGACTCCCACAACCCCCACAAAAAATATATATATGAATGGAATAATATGACATCCAAGCTTTTGTGGCTGGCTTTCTTTTTTTCCACCCAGTTTAATTCTGAAGATCCATCTAAAAATTCCATGTGTCAGTTGTTTCTTCCTTTTAGTTGCAGAGTAGTATTCTATGGTGTGGATGTACCACAGTTTAACCAATCATCGATTTAAGGAAATCTGTGCTGTTTCCAGTTTTTGGATATTCAGAACAAAGCAGCTATAAATGTTTGTGTTTATGTTTTTGTGTAAGTCTATTTCTATTTCTCTGGGATGAATGCCCAGAATATAATTGTTAGGTGGTATGGTGGTTGCATATTTTGTTTTTTAAAGAGCTGCCAATTTTTTTCCCAGAGTAGCTGTAGCATTTCCCATTTCCATCAACAATGTATGAGTGATTTAGTTTCTGTGAATATATTCTAAAGAAACAGAGGGAGATTAAAAATAAAGTTGCTTTTTGATGACATCCTCTAGGTGGTGCCGCTCTGGCTTCTGAAAACAGAAAGTTTGAGCTACCTGCAGCAAGGTCTGCAGGCTGGATGCAGGCCTGGCCTGGGACCTGGCTATGGTGTGGCACTGCTAACTGGCCACAGAGGTACCCCAACACATGACAGCCAACCTGCCTGCTGGGAGTCTTTTAGATGGTCCTGTTCCCTCACTGGGGCATCTATACGCATTGGTCAGAGCTATGGCGGTGTCCTTGGATTTGAGTTACTTTTCCCATTATGGAAACAAGAGAACCTTTTTTGTTTGAGCACAGTAGTTACTATTAAAAGCTGCAGTCGCATAGAGGGCTGGAAGTGGCGATTCAGAGAAACTTTTGTCTTCCCACTCCCGGAGAGGTGCCAGATGGCAGAGCTGGGTTGGAAATGGAGAGGGAAGAGTGGGGCTCTGATTGAAGGCAGAATGGAGGTTGCTTCCCAAAGAAAACCCCACCCAGGCCAGTTTAACCTCCCGTTGCTGCGAGGCCAGGAGTGCCTCCTATCAGAGTTTAGCTGCTATGTAAAACTTAGCTATGAAATTGAATGGCTTATAAGCTTATGCTGTGGAGCTGAATGCCTCAGTTCAAATCCCATCCCAAACACTGCCTGTGTAAACTCAACCAAGTTATTTTAACTGGTCCAGGTGTCAGAGATCTTATCTTTGAAGTGAGGATGCTGAAGTATCTTATCATTTTCTTATGAAGTAAAAAGGGGACAATATATGTAAGGCACTTGGAACAGTGGTTTTCAGACTTGGTTGCACATTGGAATTATCTGGAGGTCTTTAAAGACTACTGACACATGGATCCTGTTCCCCAGAAATGAGATTGTTACATTTGATCTAGCATGTGAACTCTAAAACCCTCCTTAGGGGACTTATTGGGTTGAATTATGTCACTTCATAAAACTCATGTCCTTCCTGAAGCCTCAGAATGTCATCTTATTTGGAAATAGATTCATTGTGGGGCATAGCTAGTTAAGGATGTAGTGGGCCCTTAAGCCAATGCAACTGTTGCTCCTATTAGAAGAGGAGAAGAGTAACAAAGATAGACTTGCAGAGAGACAAAACAATGTGAAAGATATAGGAAGAGTGCCAGGCAACAAAGGAAGCAGAAATCGGAGTGATGTATCTACAACCCAAGGAATTCCAAGGGTTACCAGCAACCGCCAGAAGCTAAGAGAGAGGCATGGACAGATCCTCCCTCACAGTCCTCTGGAAAACCACCTTGATTTTGGACTTCTAGCCCCCAGACCATTAAAGAATAAATTTCTGTTGTTTTTAGCTACACACTTTGTGTTACTTTGTTACTGCAGCCACAGGAAGCTCACCCAAGTTATTATCATCTGCAGCTGATGTTGTCAATCACAGCTGTGGATAAGAACTCAGTACTCGTCAGCTGTTTTCTTCATCCTTCAGCAGTCACCCCTGGCGGTATTTAAGAGCCTACCAGCCCAAAGCACCTTGGGGTAGTCATTGGCACTGTTGGAAAGAAAAGAGTCCTAAAAAAATATCACTTTCTAAGTGTTTTAGTCAGCTTTTTCACCACTATGACCAAAAGATCTGACAAAAACCATGTAAAGAAGGAAAACTTTATTTGGGGCTCACAGTTTCAGAAGTCCCAGCCCTTAGCTGGCAGACTTCATTGTCCTGGGTCTGAGGTAAGGCATAGCACCATGGCAGAAGGGTGTGGAGGAGGAAAGGAGCTCAGAACGTGGCCACCAGGAAAAATATATACCCCCCAAAATATATATATATATATATATATATATATATATATATATATATATATGGGTATACACACTTGCCAGTGGGAAAAACTGGATAAAAGTGATCCCTTCATTTGGTTATCAGGTGGAGCTAAGCAGCGGGATAGCACTGGGAAGCTGGAGAGCTCAAAGATGTTTACCAGTTGAAGGGCACAGAAGGCAGTTCACACATGGAGGTTGGCTCTGCACATTGTGGCTTGAATAAAAAAGGGCTTTCTTGGTGTGAAAGGGGCTCTTGGTCAAGTTTTAGATCAGGGATGCCAGCACTCATTTAACTTGTCAGCTTTGAGTACAGTGGACAAATGCAAGCTGGGATGCAATGGGTAGTTTTTAAAGAGCAGCATTGTTTGCTCTTCAGAGGGTCCAGGGAAGATCAACAGCTGTGGGAGTTCATGAGACATGATACCAGCTGTCCTTCCCCTTTGTGGAGGGTGAAATGAAAAATGAAACAGAGAAGCCCTGCAAGATGTGAGGAAGGATTTCCCAATAATAATAAAAAAAAATTCAAAGCCAGGTTTCAGATTCTAAATCCTGTGTTCTTTCTACTGTGAGATTCTGTGTAATGAATGAATCTCAGCATATAGACTCAGATATGCAAAAAAATGCAACTCTTTTTCTATAACTTAACAACTATGTCAGGCATCTATTGGGACAGGAAGCAGAAGCTTAATTTTAATTAATTGCTCTTGGGATTGCTATTGCCCTTGGAGCTATACCTAGTTCCAGGGACTTATATTGGCAGTACACAAGACGGGTAGAGCAGGCCCATGGTCTTCAGTGTTTTTTGTCTATGTAGATATTCTCTGGGGTCTCCATCTTCTTGTCAGGTCTTGGTCATCTGTACATGAAGATTGTCTGACCCAGTTACCATAGTCTTTTTAGCTAGTGGCTCTACTTATGCGCCAGGTTGGGGCAAGGAAGTCTGTGGTAGGCTGTCTCTGCTCTTGCTGGTCTAGAGAACCTGCAGTCTTTTTCTCTCTGTCTTGTTGTCTCCCTTAAACTTACCTGCAGGCAGCACATGGGGCCTTGCTTTCTTTTACTGCCAGGGTCTCAGTTTTTGGAAACCACGGCCAAGAAGAAAACCTTACTTCCTCATGTTCCACTATGTAATCTATATCCTTTTTTCAAACAAAGAAATCAGCAGATCCAAGGGAAGAGGGTGAGAGAAAGAAAACAACAAACAAAAACCCAACCCACCACAATCTGAGAACTGCTGAACCACCTGAAGGAAAAATCCCCATCACTTACCACTCACAGCTGGCCCAGGAGGAAGGAAGGCGAGTCTGTCTTTTCCCTGACTGATGAAGATGGACAAGTTCTGAGGCCCTGGAGCTCTCCTTGTTGCAGTGAGGCCTGCTGTAGTATCTCGACTTCCTATTCTTGTCATGGATGGCCAGCTGGGCTGGTTTCACTGGGGCAGAGGATTTCCCGGGACCTGCGACTTTCATTGCTCATTGGTATAGTCCAAGGCAAATTGGGTCAATTCATTACTTTATAAGACCTTGTTATGGGCTAGATAGGAGACAATGCAATGAAGTTTAGAGGTGAAATGATTGGGTTATGAGAACTTTAACATAATCCGTGCACTAATCCCCTGTTTGGTAGGGATTAACTGGGTGGTTTAGGCAAATAGGGTGTAGCTAGAGGAGGTGGGTCCTTGGGGTCTTGCCTTTGGGGTATATATATATTGTCTCTAGTAAATGGAATGTTGTCTCTCTCTGCTTCCTGGTGCCAAGCCCGGAGCTGCTTTCTTCCACTGCCCTCTTCCACCATGATGTCCTGCCTCTCCTTGGGCCTAGAGCAGTGGAGTTGACCAGCTATGGACTGAGACCTCTGAAACCCCATATAAACTTTTTCTCCTTAAAATTGTTCTTGTCAGGTCTTTTGGACACAGCAGCAGCAGTAGCAGCAACAACAACAAAAACTACTGATGAAAACAAACCCTTTGGTTATGTTCCTCCAGGACTAAGATTATGACCCTCTGTGTAGACTGACCCCATGTATCTTTTCTAAGATGCATTAAAGAAGTAATGACCATCATTCATGAAATTGAGTGCCTGCTGAGAATCAGGCACTTTGTTTTGCAGATCGATCTGACTTTGCTCTCCTGCTGGCCATGGGATTCACTTTCTAGGATGAGTGCCATGATTCTGCAGCCTGTCTACTGAGAGGTTTGCAGGCCCCTCCCTCTATCACTGCTCATTATCACCAGCTTGCTATCAGCACCTCATCTGTTTTTACTCAGATCATTATTAATTTCTGCATCTGCTTATACTCATGCCCATGGATGGCTTTCTAATTAACCACAAAAAAAAAATGGCAATAAGTCAGACTTCTCTATCAGTGGATTGTCAGTACTGACAGGCAGCAGGGAGCTCCTGAAGGGTGTATGTGTGTGTGTGCATGGTCGGATGGACGAGTGTAGGGAAGAGAAAAAGGAAGGTGGGAGTGCTGTAGAGGAGACCATCTGTTCCTTGCAGTCTATTTTAACTGTTCCCTACCCTTCTTCCAGTCTTTCTCTACTTCCCTAGTTACCATCACCTGTGACATCATTGTTAGATATTTCTGACCCTATTGAGCTGTCAAAAACAAACATGACTCCTGTTCCTTTTCCCTGCTCTTCAAAATACCTAATCCATAGCTGGGAAAGTAGAAATGCTACAGTTGAAGAAGATCTGTATTGTTAACATCTTTTCATTAACTCCTCATGCTCCATTCCTATTGATTTGTCTGATGGCTTTGAGGAAATCAATCAGCTTCTCTGATCATTAGTTGCATTGTAATAAAATGAGAGCTCTGACTACACTGACGTATTTTCAAAATGTGATATTGATGATGCTGATGGCAGAATCTTTCTATTCAACCGTTCTTCTGCTCGAATACCTTAAAACAGGAGATGAGAAAGCCCCATAGTCTATAGAATAAAATCAAAACTCCCTAATATTCCAGTCTATGCCTTAGCCCAGTGTGGATTCTGAAAGCTGGAGCTATTTATCATCTCCTTCCTGCCTCACTTGGCCCTGTAGTATATATTTAATTGCAGGTTTCTTTCTTTTAGCAAGAATCTGCCTTTCTTTTTTTAATATTTTTTTTTTAGTTGTAGATGGACACAATATCTTTATTTATTTATTTTTATGTGGTGCTGAGGATCAGACCCAGGGCCTCACACATGCAAGGCAGGCACTCTACCACTGAGCTACGGCCCCAGCCCCAAATCTGCCTTCCTTTTTTATTCATTTAAAAATTCCTTGACAAGTGGACTACTTTTTACCTTTAAAAAAATCCCGATACCTAGTAGCTATTTTACGCCTATTAAATACCCAATGTATTAAATTAAATTCAAACTCTATTTGGGACACACAAATACTTTTACAAATTATAGATAGCTCATGGGTTTTAAAATTCAACCTATATTTATTCCAAACATTAGGATAAACATTCTGTATTAGCTATGACTTTTTCATAGATGGCTTTTGTTCACTCCAAGGGATATATAGTCCAAGAAGAAGTGTAATGAAGGGCAATGCTGCACAAGGAATGCAACAGCTTTGATCACCGGAGCTCAAAGAGCTATTTTAATTCCCATTTTCTTTCTTCTTATATTTATATTTATTTATTTTTGTTTTCTTGGTGTTGTTACTGTGCTATTTGATTTGTGGATATACATTCATATACATATTTGTTTCCCTTTTCTGTTTTACATTTTTATGTTTACCACATTTCTTTGTTTTGTAATTTGAAGGTTAGGGTTTTATTTATTTCATGATTTTTGTTTGTGTCTATTGTCTCTAACACCTTTCTTTTCCCTCTTAATAGCCAGTTTCTCCTGTTATTTCTTTCTCTATTTAGTTTCTTTTACTTTTTGTCCTTCTCCTCCCTACATTTATTCTGTTTTCTGTTCACATTGTGAAAATTCTAACATTTATTTTACCTTCACATTACACTTCTTTTTCTCTTAATGAACTCTATATTTTATGATCCTTTAGAACTCTTTACTTTCTAAATTCCTAACCCTATCACCCTCCAAGGTGCTATAGTTATTAAGCACTATAGATAGATTAGTTGATACCTGATGTGTTTTTTAAGGTGGATCTTCTTCAGGGTATTTATTTCACTGACATTGCTGTTGGCAGTTGCTAAGTCTGCCATTCCTCTTTGTGGCAATTAGTATTGTAGATGGCATTCTTGTCACTGAGTATATTATTTCAATGCTGCATATAGTTTACTGCCATTGCTACTATTGGTCCATTCCTCTTTTTCTGTGGAATGCTAGGAACCTACTGGAAAACCATGATCTCATAGAGCAATGACTCTGCAGCTGAGCTACTTCCAGAACCCAGCCAAGAGACAGGGCACCTTGCACCACCCATAAATTATGCTTGAACATCAAACATACATTAATACAAAAACTAGTTGAAAGAAATCACCAAAACTGATGACCAAGCCACAAGTAGAAATATTTAGGTGGAGACCTCAGATTCCATCCAAGGACATCCAATCCTACAACAGAAACACAGACAATTAACTTGTAATATACTGGTAGATACCATACCTTCAACAGGTCTTAATATAGACAGCTTCCATACTGCTTTAGGATATAGTCTCATTAAGTAATCACAGAGGGCATACCCCACATAGTCTACCATATACAAAACTGCATGGTCTACAAGCATCCCACTTTTGTGAGGCCTACGGGGTAAAATGGGATCCTCAACTCTGCCACAATACACATTACATTAAAATACACTGGTCATCATCATATAACTACAAGAGAAAGTTACTTCAACACACACTTGAAAATATATTGAAAAATTCCAAACAATCTGATATCCCTGAACATATTGCCAAGAAAAGGATATGCCCTAAATAGACCCACACATACTAATGGAAGAGAAATATATCCAAACATATGCACAAAATCCAACACAGGAATAGAAGAAACATAAAAAAAAAACAATGTAACATGATAACTCCTGTTTCATAACTCCAAGTTTCATAACTTTCAATGATACTGAAATTCATGAAATACCAAACAAAGTTCTCAAACACACAATTATAAAAATTATCAATGGTTGGACTGGGGTTGTGGCTCAGTGGTAGAGCACTCACCTAGCATGTGCAACATGCTGGGTTCAATCCTCAGCACCACATAACATAAATAAAGTATTGTGTCCAACTACAATTAAAAAATATATATTTAAAAAATTATCAATGAATTCAAAGACAACACTTAAAAGAACCAAATGAAGGGCTGGAGTTGTAGCTTAGTGGTAGAGCACTTTGCCAACTCATGTGAGGTACTGGATTTGATCCTAAGCACCACACAATAATAAAAATGTGAAAGAGATAAAAGAACCAAATGAATTAAGAAAGTGGGTACATGATATGATTGAGAAATTCAATAATGAGATAGAAATATTGAAAAAGAAAGAAAAATGAACCTTGGTAATCAAAAAGGCAAAATAATCAGGGGCTGGGATTGTGGCTCAATGGTAGAGTGAGTGCTTGCCTAGCACACGCAGGGCCCTGTGTTCTATCCTCAGCACTACATTAAAAACAACAACAACAAACAACTAAATGTTTGGAATAAAGGTATTGTTTCCAACTACAACCAAAAAATATTTTAAAAAGGCAAAATAATAAAAATATTCTTTGAAAATCTTGCTAAGAGTAAAACATGAATAAGGTGGATTTCAAGAGTGGGAAGACAAAGTAGTCAGCTTTGAACATTCAGACACTATAAATGAAAATAAGTAACCATGACCAGAATACACCAGAACTCTAGGATAATGTTATGTCACCAAATTTAAGAATCACTGGGGGGAAAATGAGCATTGGGAGATGCAGGGTAATGACATGGATAACATCTTCATGAAACTAGTAACAAAATTTCCCAAACAATGAGAAGGAAATGGACATCCACATATGGGAAGAATTCAGAAGCCTTAAAGGACAACATCCAAAAGGAATCTTTTCATAACACATTACTTAAAACTTCTAACATACAAGGTAAGGGTAAAGTTTTAGAAGTCTGAAGAGGAAACATCAAGTCCCTTTTAGAAGCCAGTAAGAATTCCTTGTCATTTATCACATCAAACTCTAAATTGCAGAAGGGCTTGGGAAGATATGTTACAAGCCCTGAAAGAAAATAACCATCAGCCACGTTTTCTATATCCAGTAAAACCATCTGTCAGAATCCAAAGAAGAAATAAAACCTTCCAATTAAGTAGAACCTAAAAGAATTTATAACCACTAAACCAGCACAACTGACACTCCTTCAAGAAATACTACAGGATAAAATGAAAACAAACTACAGAGCTCACACATGGATAAATTTCATGTAAAGAGTAGCTAATCAAATGAGAAACAGGAACAAATTAAACATCAGAAAATGTATGGTGAAAATTAATAAATGTCTCTAATAACACTGAACATAAACACCCTCAACTTTTCAACTCAAAGACATAAACTCGTAGAACAAACTAAGAAAAAACAACTATATTGTGCTTGCAAGATTCTAACCTTTCAGGTAAACTAACCAAATATAAGTCAGCAAGGAAGAATATGAAAATTAGAGATGAAAAAGGTGAAATCACCAGAGATATCAACAGAAACCCAGAGAGACTATTTTGAAAATTTATACTCCAATCAATTGGGAAATCTAAAAAAATGGACACAGTTTTAGAAAATTATGACATACCAAAATTAAATCATAGGACATAGAAATCTAGATGGACCAATAACCAGCAATGAGATAGAAGCATTAACAAAACTCCTTCCTACAGAAAAAAATCACAGGTCCAGATAGATTCTCAGCTGAATTCTATTGGACATTTGAAGAAAATTAATGCCAGTGCTTTTCAAATTATTCCAAGAAAAACCCAACAGATTAAACACTTCTAGAATCATCCAGAAAAGGACAAATCAAGGAAAGAAAACTATAAACCAATACCCTGATGAACTTAGAAACAAAAATTCTTAATAAAATATTACCAAATCATATTCAACAACATATTAAGAAGATTATACATGTTGACTAAGTTGGTGTTTTCCCAGGGACATAAGGATGGCTGGACAAATAGAAATCAGTAAATTTTCAGTAAATATAATTCCTTACATAAACTCAAAAAACACTCTTCTATACAGATGCAGAGAAAGCTCTCAACAAACGTCAGCATCCATTAATGAGTAAAAAAAATAACATATAAGAAACTAGAGGTAGAGGAAAGTACCTCAAGATAAAAAAGTCTATATATGAAAACAGGAAATGCACACAATCATGAATGGGGAAAAACTGAAAGCATTTTCTTTAAATCTGCAAAAACGACAAGGATATCCACTCTTAACTCTCTTATTATATACTAAAAATTCCATCTAGAGCAATCAGGCAAGAGAAAGAAATTTTAAAAATAAAAATAGGAGGAAAAGAAGTCAAAATATCATGTTTTACAAATGACATGATACTTACCAGTGATACTTACCAATGAGGTGAAAAACTACTGTAATGAGATTAGAAAACATTTAAGAAATATTTTGTGGAAGACACAAAGAGGTGGAAAGAACTCATATCTCATATATTCATGAATAGACAGAATTAATATAATTAAAATGCCCATACTACCAAACACAATATACAAATTCAATGGAATCAAGATCAAAACACCAGATATTGTTCACAAAACTAAATAAAATAGCCCTAAAATTCAGTTTGAAAAATAAAAGTGCCATAACAGCCACAGAAACTCTAAACCAAAAAACCAATGATGGTGGCATGCCAACTCCTGCATTCAAATTGTAACACAGAAGTATAGTAACAAAAACAATATGATACTGACATTAAAGTAAATACACAGACCAATGATAAAGAATAGAACACATATACAGACCCATTCAGGAACAGTCATCTGATCCTTGAAAAAAATTCCAGCAGAATACATTGGAGAAAAGATAGCCTTTTAACAAATGTTACTCAGACAACTATCTGTATGTTTAAGAACGAATCCTGTCTTTACACAAAAGTTAACTCAAAGAGGACCAAGGACCTTGGAATTAGACCAGAAACTCTGCAACTGATATAGTAACAGGTTGGCACAGGAACCAGCTTCCTTAACAAGATTCCTAAAGAAAAGAAATAAAACCAAAAATCAAAAGTGGGATAGCATCAAATTCAAAAGCATCTACACAGCAAAGTAAACAAATAAGAGCACAAAGAGAGAATCTACACAATGGGAGATCTTCATCACCTGATTCTCATATAGGAAATTAATATAAAGAATTCAAAACATTATCACCTATAAAACAAATATTAATTGGGCTGGGGATGTGGCTCAAGCGGTAGCACGCTCGCCTGGCATGCGTGCGGCCCGGGTTCGATCCTCAGCACCACATACCAACAAAGATGTTGTGTCCGCCGAGAACTAAAAAATAAATATTAAAAAAATTCTCTCTCTCTCTCTCTCTCTCTCTCTCTCTCTCTCTCTCTCTCCTCTCTCACTCTCTCTTTAAAAAAATTAATAAATGAGTAAAAGAACTAAACAAAAACTTCTCAAAAGAAGAAATGCAAATGTCTAATAAGTACATGAAAAAAATGTTCAACTTCTCTAGCAAGTATAGAAATGAACACCAAAACTACATAAAATTTTCATCTCACACTACTCAGAATGATAGCCATCAATAATACAAATAATAAATGCTGTAAAGAATATGGGAAAAAAGACAACACATACATACTGTTGGTGGACATGTGAATTAGTGAAACCACAATAGACACCAGCATAGATGTTTCTCAAAAGACCAGGAATGGAACCACCATACGGCCCAGATATACTACTCTTCAGAGAATTAAACATTTATACCATAGTCATAAATACATACTTGTGTTTATAGCAATACAATTTATAAAAGCCACAATAGGGAATCAGCCTGGCATTTAAAGACAAATGGATAAAGAAAATATGGGGTGTGTGTATGTGTCTGTGTGTGTGTGTGTGTAAAGAAAAGGAAGTTGGAGGGGTTTTCATGAAAGTCAAAATGAGATCAGTAAAAGAAATGATACACCCCAACACCCTAAACAAAACAAAAATAAAACCAATTCCTAAATCAGAAGAAGCAAGGAAATGATGAATAGTACAACTGAAATCAATACAATAGACAATGAAAATAATACAAACAATCAATGAAGCTAAGGGTTGGTTCTTGGAATACGTAAAACCTTGTCCAAACTTATGAAAAGAAAGAAAATCCAAATTTGTAAACTTAGAGATAAAAGAGAAAAATTCACCAAAAACATCCAAAGATTCATTAGGGAGTATATTGAAAACTTATATCCAATATGGTGGAAAACCAGGAACAAATGTATGTATTTCTAAATGTATTTGGCCTTCCAAAATTAAACTGACAATATATAAAAACTAAACAGATCAATTACAAACACTGAGATAGAAGCAGTGATACAAAGCCTCCTAAAAAGAAAAATACATAAACAGAGAAATTTTTAGTTGAATTCTAATAGAAATTTAAAGAAATAACAAAATAGAAAGATAGAACAATTTCAAATCTATAATATGAAATCAGATATCATTCTGACACCCAAAACCACGTAAGGACACATCAAGAAAAGAAAAGTAGAGAACAACATCCCTGATGAACTTAGATGAAAAAAAAATTTAATAAAACATTAGCAAATCATATTCAGGAACACAATAAGAAGATTGTACATGATAACTAAATTGGTTTCACTCAAAGGATACAAATGGATACTGATTTGAACATATGCAAATCAATAAATGTACATCCTCATACATGTAGAATTTAGAGAACCATCATACATCTTCTCAATACCTACAGGGAAAAAATCCTTAACAAAATTTAGCAGATTCAGTTGGAAAACTGAAGAAACAAAGGATAGAATGGAATTACTTCATAATCCATAAAGTCTATATACTATACACCTAAACTCAACATCATTGTGCATGAGGGAAAAAATGAAACATTCCCTTTAAAATCTGGAACCAGTGAAGGAGGTCCCAATCAAACTCTTCTACTCAATATACTACTGGATATATTTTTTTCTGGACCAATAAGCCAATAAAATAAGATAGAAGGGATAAAAACAGGAAAATAATAAGTCAAATTATATCTGTTTTCAGAAGATATGATTTTATACTCAGAATATCCAAAACACTCCAACAATTTGATAAACAAATTAAGCAAACAGCAGTTCACAAAATCAATATAAGAAAATCAGCACCTTCTCAAGACACCAATAAAGAACCTAGTGAAAAAAATAGCTTCATAAAATCAAATTAAATACCTAGGAATAAACCAAACCAATAAGGTGAGAGACATCTACAATGACAACTAGAGAACACTGAAGAAAGAAATTGAGGACCTTAGAATATGTAAAGTTGGTAAAATTAAAATTGTCCAAGTAGCCATACTATCAAAAAGTATTGCACAGATGCAATAGAATTCCATTCAATTAATATGACATTCTTCAAAGATCTAGAAAAATCAATTCTAAAATAAATTTGCAAGAGCAAAAGACTCAGAATAACCAAAGCAATTCTGAGCAAGAAAAGCAATATTTGAGGCATCAAATGATACTACAGAACTATATTAACAAAAAAGAAATCATGGTATTGGCATCTAAACAGACATGAAGTCCACGGGTATAGAAGACGCAGGGGCAAATCACCATAGATACAGTAATTTGATATTCAAGAAAGGTGCCAAAAGCACATGTTGGAGATGGTATTGATAGCTTTTTGGAAAAAAAAAGTGATGAAGAAACTGGATATTCACTTGCAGAAAAATGAAAATAGATTTCTACCTTTTACCCTGCACAAAAGACAACTCAAAGTGAATCAAAGATATAGACTTTAGAACAGAAATTTTTGAATTAATAGATAAACATGGGCTCAACATACCAACATATTGGTGTAGACACCCACTTCCTTAAAAGACTGCTAAAGTTAAAGAAATGAAACCAGAATCAATGATTTGGACAGCCTCAAATTAAAAGGCTTCTATACACAGCAAAGAAAACAGGGGCATGAAGATGGACATTAAATAATGGGACAAGATTTTTGCCAGCAGCCTTTCCAACAGGGAATTAATATCCAGAATATACAAACAAATCAAAAATCTCAACACCAAAAAAAAACAAAACAAAACAAAACAAAAAAAAAACCCAAACAACCCAGTCAGTAAATTGGAGGTAAAACAAAAGAGACACTTCTGGAAAAAAGATATACAAATGGCCAAAAAAAGATATGGGAAAAGAGACTTCAGTATCCTAGAAATCAGGGAAATGCAAATCAAAATTACACTGAGAATTCATCTCATCTTTATTGAAAATGACAATCATCAAGAATACACATAATAATAAACACTGGTGAGGATGTAGGTAAAAAGCGACACTCATACACTGTTGGTGGGTTTGCAAATTAGTACAACCACTTTTTCCTGGAAAGCAGTGGAGATATTCCTCAAAAGACTAGGAATAGAACCACCATATGACCCATATGACCCAGCTATCCCCTATCCCTCTCCTTAATATTTATCCTAACGTACAGAATTCAGCATACTATAGCAACACAAGCAGATCAACACTTAGAGCAGTGCAATTCACAAGAGCCAAGTTATGGAACTAGCACTGGTGGTCATCAACAGATAAATGGATGAGCAAAAATGAAATATTATATATATATATATATATATATATATATATATATATATATAGAGAGAGAGAGAGAGAGAGAGAGAGAGAGAGAGAAAGAGAGAATGAATAGATTTTTACAAAGCCAGAAAAAGGAATGAAATTATAGCATTTGCTAGTAAATAGATTAAACTGAAGAACATTATGCTAAGTGAAATCAGGCAGATGCAGACATCAAGTGTTGAAATGTTCTTACTTGGGGAAGCTAAAATCATAAGGGAAAAAAAGAAGAAATTCCATGAAAATAGAATGGATATAAGTAGAATGGAAAAGGAAGAAAGAGGGGGAGGGGAATATGGATGGCATAAGGGAGGATCAGTGGAATAAAACTGACCAAATTATGGTACATAAAAACACAAACAAACTTCAGTGAATTTCAAATTTATGTGTATCTTTTTATTTTTATATTTTTAACTTTATTTTATGTATTTATTTTATGTGGTGATGAGGATAGAACCCAGGGCCTTGCATGTGCTAGATAAGCATTCTACCACTGAGCCACAACCCTAGCCCAAACTTTATGTATATCTAAAATCACAAATTTAAAATATATAAATGGATAAAAGGCAGATGAGTAGAATAGAGTTAAAGGGACACTGGGAAGAAAAAAATGAAGGCAAAGAGAAGTATTGGGGACCAAATAGCAATAAATTATATTCTATGCATATGTGATTATGTCAAAGTGAACCAAAATATCACCTATAGCTATGATGCACTAAGAATACCATTAAAACTAAAAACTTTAAGTACAGACGTTAAAAAGGATGTAGAGAGAGAACTTATGGCATAGGTAAAAATGCTTGCCACCTACTCCTCAGACAGAGGATTAATACCCAGAATACATTAGGAATTTGAAAACTTAACACTAAATTAACAAATAACACAGTGAATAAGCAGGGGAATGAATTAAACATACAAATAAAAGAATATAAATGACCAATAATATACGAAAATTAAAATGTATGGCATCTTTAGCAATTGGGAAATGTAAATCAAAACTACAGTGATGTGTTGGGGTTATATCTCAGCAGTAGAGCCATTGCCTAGCATGTACAAAGTGCTAGGTCCAATCCTCAGAACCATATAAAAATAAATAAATAAAATACAACGTATTTTTAAAAAACTATGCTCAGATTTCATCTTCAGGCAGAATGGCAGCATTACAAATAATAATAAGTGCTGGAGAGGACGTGGGGAAATGAAAACAATTTTACACCATTAGTGGGATTGTAAATTGGTAGAACCACTCTGGATATCAGTATGGATATTTCTCAAAAGACTAGTAATGGAGGGCTAGGGTTGTGACTCAGAGGTAGAGCACTTGCCTAGCACATGCAAGGCATCCTGGGTTTGATCCTCCACACCACATAAAACAAGATTAAATAAAGATATTGTGTCCAAATACAACTAAGAAATATATTTTTTAAGAAAGACTAGGGATTGAACCACTTTATGACTCAGCTAAACAACACCTTGGTATTTACTGTAGAGAATTAAAGTCATATGCACAATGTGCTATGTGTGTAGCCAAGTACACAGTAGTACAATTCACAGTAGTCAAACTATGGAAGAGCCCAGGTATTTGCCAATGGCTGAATGCATGAAATAAATATTGTATACATGACAAATGGGGGTTTTTTAGCCATAAAAATGAAATCATGTCACCTGCAGGAAAATGAATGGAACTTAGAACATTATGTTAAGGAAAAGCAAAACTCAGAAAGTCAAGGGTCATGTGTTTTCTCTCATTTGTGGAAGCTAGAAAGGAAGAAGGAAAGGAAAAATGGTGTGACTTCACGAATAGTGAAGGGAGAACAATAGAACAGAGGAAAGGGTTCAGGGAGAGGGAGGAAAGGGGTAAAAATAAAACTATTGGGGAAAATATCAATCATATTATACTGCTTTATCATATTCATGTGTGTATATATAACACAAATCCCCTACTTTGAATAACTGTAATGCACCAATAAAAAAAAAGAAAGATAAAAATAAATTTTTATATAAAAGGGCAAAATCACCCAGTGTAAGGGAAACCCACAAATCATACAGGTTTCATATTCTGTGTCTTGTGAGGCTGCATTATAGCTCCTTAATGTACCTTCTCACCATGACTGAATTCCATAGTCCAAATGCTAAGGGAAAACTTTGCTTTTTCTTCATCTTTGCTTCCTGGTTTGGGACCATTACCTTGGAGACCTTCCTTAGTCTTATACATCAACCTGATACTCCTGAACTCCCTCAATGCACAATTTGTGAGAAACCCTCTCTTGAAACCCCCTTTATCTATGTTATATCCCTATAGATACTAGTTTGGACTTCCTGGAGCTTTGCAAAAAGTATAGGGCTCAAGGAGGACTCCTTATGCAAATTATTGGAAGACAGCAACTTCCCCATTATTTACATGACCAACTCACAGTAACACTACTGGCTCGTTGGTCCACTTCCCAAGAATGTCTGTCCCTTTGTCATTTGCCTCCACAAGAGCTTTTCCAGAGGCTCATTACTGATAGCAAGTCCTACAAATTGACAATTGTGAGGGATGCAATACATCAAAGCATCCCATTCTTATTGATAGCCACACTTATAAACAAAAGCAGACACAGTTCACTAAAGGGACCCAGAAAGTTGTCAGAGATATCTGGCCGTGTGGCAGAAGTAGGGATATGCCCCAACCTCTGTCTATACAATGTGCAACTCATTCAGAAAAATCAATGGAATGCTACAAATACCTCTGAGTCTGTCACTGTCATTGTTTCCTTTAGAAAACAATATCACAACATGGGAGCCTCACTTTCAACACAACGGGCTGTACTTTTTATGTTGTAAACAAATGGAACAAGGAGGCTGGGTTGTGCCTCAGTGATAGAGCACTTATCCAGCATGTGTGAGGCATTGGATTTGATCTGGAACACCAAATAAATACATAAATAAATAAAGTTATAACAAAAAACCTGAGACAAGTATGACCCTGATATCTTCAGGCAAAAGTGCTTCATTTTCTATTGAAATACTGCCTGGACACAATATAAGATGGGATATGGGAAACAGTGGCCCCACAATGATTGCCTAAATTACATCATACAACTGGAGTTTTTCTGCAAATGGTCCAATGGTGTGAGATTCCATATGTGCAAGTCTTCATGACATTTTATCAAAATCCAGACATATGCTGAAAGACACGTGATGATTTTAAGACAATAGAAAAGCCAGATCTTCTAATTGATCCCTGCTGTGCAGTTCCCATTTTAGCTCCAGGGAAGGTTATATGCCAGATAACAAAAGAACCCCTTCATAGATCATGGGGTCCCCAGACCCCTCCTCTGTATGTTCCGAAGTACTGTACTGGGTATGATGTACTGCACATCATACCCAGAGTGGCCTCTTACCATCCAATTACCAAATATTTGGTTGACACTCTTGCCCATAAAGGAGGTCACCAAAATGAATGAAAAAACTCAGTATTTACACATATTTCTTTGTGACTGTAAACTCCCCCTCCAAGAGAAGACTTGGAAATTGCTCCAAAGTTTCCTTCTGCTTTATCAGTAATTTTCAAACACTCACTCTTGCCTTCAATCTTGGGTGGAGGGATGTTTATTTAATCTTTACTATCAGCTGCACTCCAGATATGCAAAAGATAGTTTTATTAAAAACATGTTCAGAGTTGGGGCTGGGGCTCAGTGGTAGAGTGCTTGCCTGGCATATTGAGATTTAATTCAATCCTCAGCACCACATAAAAATAAAATAAACATATTGCATCAATCTAATATATATATATATATATATATATATATATATATATATATATATATATATATATTTTAAAACATGTTCATTATGAAAAATTCAAAGAGATTACCCAGGGAACAGAAGAAAATCACACAGGTTCCATGCATTTCTTAATGAGGTCTTTAAAAGTACACGAACATAGACCAACCTCCTTAAGGGACAATCCCTTATGGGATACCATTTTATAGCTCAGTCTGTTCCTGATAGCTAGAGAAAACTCCAAATGTTTCAATTGAAGTTCTCAAAATTTGTTAATAGATATGATTTTCTCTGTCTTAAATGACAGGGACTTGGAGGAAATCTGATAAAGAAAAAGGAGGGATAAGAGAAAGGCAGCACCACCTGCAAAAACCTACCCACTTGACAGGATAGGATTCAATCCTCATGGTAATATAATACTTCAGGAAGCAACAGAGTAGGATAGCTCCAAATGCAGGGGAAATGGACATCTGGCACCCAAGTGCACAAGCCCAACACCCACCCCTGCCCCACACTTTGTATGTAAGGATGACCCTGTCATGTAACACTGAAAGAAAAAAAATGGATCAAGACACAAGGTCTGACCATTTCAAGAAGCCTGGAAAGGCCAAGAGTACAAAGATGCCCCTAACAAACATTTGCATTTCACATGAAGAAATCTGGGCAATTCTTGAGGTGGCAGGCAAGTTAATGCAGTTCCTTTTGGACACAGGGTACACAATCTATCCTGAAATCCTCTGCTACACTCTCGCCTCAATTTTCAGCAGTAGTAAAACCATAATTCCAGTATTTGACACCCCCTACTGTTACTTGGGTGATTGATCCCAAGTATGAGACAATGTAATCCCATGACAAGTCCTAAATTCACAGCTGGCACAGATATTATTAAAGGGGAGAAGTTATTCATATAAAAGACAATACCCCTAAGGACAGAAGCACTGCATGGTTTACAAGCCACTGTATGTACATCTTTATAATACAGGATTATAATTTGTTATCAGTTATCATGTGATAGTGAAATTCTTCTGAGACATAAACCAAATAGGAATTATAGATAATTACAGGATTTAAACTTGGTCAATAAGGCAGTGATCCTCCTCTGCTCCATGATAACAAACACAACTTGCTACCCAGGTTCCAATGTACCACTCAGTGATGCACTGTCCTAGATCTCAAGGGGGCAGCCCACTCCTAACATCCTTTTGCCTCAAATGGGGAGATCCTGAGATGCACACTAAACAACTTATCTGAACATACAGCACCCATTTGTTTGCCTGAGGGTTGAAAAAGAATTCAAAAGATTAGGTCTTCTGGCTAAAATTGACCTTCAGTATGTAGGTGACATTCTCACTTGTAGGCTAGATAAAGAGAACTCTAATAAAAATACTCTCTGGCAACAAAATTTCCTAGTAGAAAGAGTTTTCTGGGCATCAAAATCCCAGATCAGTTCACACAACAAAATGTTACTTAAGGTATATTCTATTTGGGAGGGTTACCTCAAAAATAATAACCCAGGAATACTTACCACAGAGAAATATCTCCACTCCCTTATATGTTCAGACAGGGCATAGATAAGTTGCTGAGGCTTGCTTTAAGCTTATGATCATCTTGCCTTAGCCTCTGGAATGACTGGCATTACATACTAGTAACACCATGCCCAGCATGATATATTCTAACCCTAGGAAAAATATAGCTGACTAGGAACAGGGTTCAAGCAACCTGTAATACCACAAACAATCTGTAATAGCACACCACCTGGGACCAAACATCAAATCTGAGCCTTCATGAGAATGGCTAGTGATTGCTGAATCTGGATTTCTAACTTAGGCATCATGGCAAAACACTTGATGTATCAATTCAAGGACCAGATTTAGAGCCCTTGGAGTGAAATCAAATCCTACAAGATGCATTCATGCAGAAACTCCTACATTGGGCATCCCTAATCTACACAAACCTTTCTTCTTTTATGTGGCTCAAAAGGGAGGAATAGTATTAAGGATACTAGTCTAAATATTGGGAAACAAAACAACAGCCTGTAACTTAGTTTTCAGAGAAGACAGGCCCTTTCAGCACTAGATACCCCCTTGAATAAGTGGAGTAGAACCATAGCCATACTAATGGAAAAGGCATCTAAACTAACTCTAAGTAAAAGATTAGAAGTTCCTACTCCACATCAGATAAAGGGACATCTCTGACTGGCATCAGCTAGACTAAATAAATATCAAATAATACTTCTAGATAATCTCAAGGTATATTAAAGTTTCTGCCTCTCTCACAAGTAAAGAAACATCTTCTACCACAGTTTATTCATGCATGGATGTGCAATCCCTTACCTGTGTCAGTTGAGAAAAACTTACAGGTCAACCTCCCAGAAACCTAGAACAAGAATTGTTTATAGATGAAAGAAAAATTTTTAAAAATGGACAAATATTTGTATGGTATGCTGTAATAACTAGAATTCACCTCTTGAATATATGGGCAGCACAAAACCCTGAACTTATCACCCTAACATCACCACTGTTTCAATGCAAGGACAAATGAGCCAACATTTACACTGTCAACATATGACTTAAGGGTGCTTCATGCACATGCAATCAACTAGAAAGACAGGGGAAGGTTTACTGAAAAAAATTCTCCTTCTAAACAAAGATAGAAATTCTACAATTCTAAAATTATTCTAAAATTATTAGAAGCAAGCTACCTCAAAAACAAGTAGGTATAATCCTTTGCAAATGGCATCAAAGAGATCTGACAAGACAACACAGCGAAATACAAAAGCAACTGGGAAGCAGCGGCGAGGCGAGTTCCCAGCGCAGGGCAGAGCGCCGGACAGAGCCCCGCAGCGCCCTGCGGCCGCGATGGGGCTCAGGCGCCCAAAGCCCCGGAGCCAACAAGCTGCCGGGCCCGCCTCGCCGCCCTGACCCGGGCGCCCGGGCTCAGCTTGAAGCGGCGGCGGCGGCAGCACCTGCGCGGCCGCGGGAGCATGGGGAGAGGGATGCGGAGCGCCGCCGCCACTGCGGGGCTCTGGCTGCTGGCGCTGGGCTCGCTGCTGGCGCTGTGGGGCGGGATCCTGCAGCCGCGGACTGAGCTGCCAGACTCCCGGCCGCCCGAAGACCGACTCCCCCAGCGTCCGGCCCAGAGAGGAGGCCCCGCGCCCGTGCCTTGCTTCCCTCTGCCCCCGCCCCTGGCGTGGGACGCCCGCGGCGGCTCCCTGAAAACTTTCAGGGCGCTGCTCACCCTGGCGGCCGGCGCTGACAGCCCTCCCCGGCGGCACCCTGGCGAGCGCAGGCGGCAAGTGCCCGCTGGGCGGCCCGCGCTGGCGGAGCGCGCGGCTGTGCACGAGGGTGTCTTCTGGAGCCGTGGCCTGGATGAGCAGGTGCCCCGGGGCTTTTCCGAGGCCCAAGCGGCGGCGTGGCTGGAGGCTGCGCGCAGCGCCCGGGTGGTGGCCCTGGAGGGTGGGGGCTGCAGACACAGTTCGAACAGACTGGCCGGTTTTGCCTACGGCACCAGAGCCTGCGTGCGCTACAGCATAAACCCCGAGCAGATCCAGGGCGAGGCCCTGTCCTATTACCTGGCGCGCCTTCTGGGCCTCCAGAGCCACGTGCCACCGCTGGCACTAGCTCGGGTGGAGGCTGGGGCGCTCAGTGGGCGCAGGTGCGGGAGGAACTGCGCGCCACGCACTGGACGGAGGGCAGCGTGGTGAGCCTGACGCGCTGGCTGCCCAACCTCACAGACGTGGTGGTGCCAGCGCCCTGGCGCTCAGAGGACGTCCGTCTGCGGCCCCTGCGCGACGCGGGGGGCTAGCTGGCCAACCTCAGCCAAGCGGAGCTGGTGGACCTGGTGCAATGGACCGACCTGATCCTCTTCGACTACCTGACGGCCAACTTCGACCTACTTGTAAGCAACCTCTTCAGCCTGCAATGGGACCCACGCGTTATGCAGCGCGCCACGAGCAACCTGCACCGTGGTCCCTGAGGGGCGCTGGTCTTTCTGGACAATGAAGCGGGCTTAGTACATGGTTACCGGGTGGCAGGCATGTGGGACAAGTATAACGAACCGCTGTTGCAGTCGGTGTGTGTGTTCCCCCAGCGGACCGCGAGGTGCGTCCTGGAGCTGCACCGCGGTCAGGACTCGGCGGCCCGGCTACTGCGCCTCTACCGGCGCCACGAGCCTCGCTTCCCGGAGCTGGCCGCGCTTGCCGACCTCCACGCTCAGCTACTGCAGCGCCGCCTCGACTTCCTCGCCAAGCACATTTTGCATTGCAAGGCCAAGTACCGCCGCCGGCCGGGGACTTAGCGTCACCCTGAGGAAGAGAGGAAGAACCTGGACGGGGGTGTGGATGAATGGGGGAAGGGCTGTCGCCCCTGCCACCGGCTGGGACCAGCTGGACCAATGCCCAGCCAGTGACCTGAGCGCAAAGGTTTTTAAAAACTAATGCTTCACCCACCTGCCCTCTTTTTTTTTTTAATCCCTCGCTTTTTTCCTTTCAAAGTTCTAAGAAGGCGAACTCATCGAGGCGAGAAGTGTAACATTCCCTCCCCCCAGCTTTTAAACTATTCTTTCCTGTGCCAGAGCGGAGACTGGATCCGAAGAAACTGGCTGCTGGGGTTTGTTCCCCGGGTGACGGTCTCTGTGGGAGATGAACCCCATTCTTGGACATCCCCCCTCCCTTTCCAAAAAAGGAAAACTTCCGTTTGAGCGGTTGAGCTAATTCTGCAATTTCCTACCAAACGCTGTGCTGGTGGCCCCGGAGCAAGGCTGTGACATTGGCTGGTGGAGCCCCCTTCCTGTGTTCTGCCTTTGTTCCAGCGCAGCGATGATCACTGTTCAGAGAAGGGGGACAGCTCCCTCCCGATAGGACAAAGAGAGCAAGACCTCCACACCCTGGGGAGTCCTGGAGACCCTGACAATTTGTCTGACTCATTTCTGAACTCTGTTTTGGCCTGAAGGCTATGAATGCACTGAGTCAAATACGAATTGCTTCTTTCTGCCCCTCCCAACTGACCAAAATTTTGACAATGACGATGTTTACTAGAAGAAAAAACAGTTCCATGCACTTTACTTTGTTTAAATTTTTTATTAAGAAAAACTTTTTTATTTGATAGAATTTGCCTTCTATGTATATATGTGCATAAATTGTGGTGTAAATATATTAAACAAACTTATATTTCAATAAAAGGGAGTTTAAAATTTAAAAAAAAGAGAGATCTGACAAGAAAAAAAATTGTGCTTAAGAGATGCCATGTTTCCTTCTACTGACATCCAGCCGTCTTTGAAGTACACTACTGAGGAATCTAAGTGGGCTCAGGAACAAGGAAGAGACAAGTCTGGACCTTGGTTATGTGTAAACAAAAAAAAAATTGGTTTTGGCTCAGGGATTACAATGAAAGGCCGTAGAGGGAGTATATGATTCTTTCTATATGGAAAGAGATGCTCCAATGGGAATGGTCAGTTGGATGTTATGGACTTTGAAATACCAAATACCATCTGCCAGCTTAAACAAAGTTATTCTCTGTACAACTAAAATAACTCCATAAATTTGCTACCACCACCCCTTGTAGAACCAGGTCAACACCAGGAATCATATACAAAGGAAGACTGTCAACAAGATTTTACCCATATACCAATGTTCACAAGATACAAAATATTCCTAATCCTTATCGATATATTTACATGGTGGAGAGAAAAAGCATAGGAGGTAGCAAATATGTTCCTAAAGAAAAAGAAAATCATCCCCAGTTTGTTTTTTTTTTTTTTTTTTTTTTTTTTTTAGCAAGATCACTACAAAGTGACAATGGTCCAGCTTTTATGGCACAAGTTCCCCAGTAAATAGCAAAAGCACTGGGGATACAGTATTATCTACATTCTTCTTGGCACCTTCAAACTTTGAGCAAAATAAGGAAGGGCCAACTATTTCTTTATGAAGACTTGAGCTAAGATTTGCCTGCCAATGTCCAAAATCTGACCCAAGTTACTACCTGTTGCCCTTATCAGAGTTAGAAATACTATGAAAGCTTATCTGGACCCACATCCATATGAGATTTATGTAGCACACCATTTCTATCAGTAAATATGGTTCTAGACTAAGAAATTAGTCAACCTAATTCATATGGGATGAGTTCATACTACTCACCAAACATGCAGGAATGCCCATTGATCATGCCCAGTAAAATCCATTGAGCTCTACAAGAAAAGAAAGCCAGCAGACCAAGTTCTTAAGACCTGGAAGGAGGAAAAATCTATCAAAACACCTATAGCCTAGATGGAAAAAACTTAAACAGTCATTTTAACTACTTCCAAGGCCATAAAGGTACTGAGCATACCAAGATGGATCCATCTCTCTTGGGTTAAACACCTCCCTCTGAATCTTGAAATAATCCAGGCTTGCACATAGCTTCCAAGAATTCATCTTACACCTGTGAACCTATACAGGACCTCCAATTATCATTCTGACAAAATATATCCTCAAAACTGATAAGTAGTTTATAATTATAAAGTTAATTTTGCTTGTTCTCCTTGCTGCTTCACATTTGTTTATGACAACTTTTCCAAATATGAACAGTGACTGCAACCTTTAATCTCTCCTCCTGTTGGCTGTGTCCTTTTGAAACCTGACAGGTGTAGTTTTTACCACCTCTGTAGAAACCAATATGAAAACAAGCTCTTACACTTCCCCACCTTAAGTTAGCCAAGATTCCAAATGATTTTCTCTCAACATTCTCTATTCTCATGAAGCAATATCCATATCCCTTCACTCAATTTACCATACTACGACAGGTCTTTGTAATTTCTCAAAGAGAGATTCTTGGATCCTCTTGGTCTATAGATATATTTATAGGCCTTCCATTCTCCTTTGGGGAGCCTGCTACCTCTTTCTACAGCAGTATACTCTCACTTAAATAAATCATCTTGCTCTGTCTAGTAGGTTTATCCTTCTACTCTTTGTTATTGACAAGAACCTGGAAATAAAGAGAGTGCACCAACATCAACATCTATTATGACTAAAAGAAAAAAAAAGAACTGGAAATAGAAGGGAGAAATACAGCTGAATATATTGATGCATACCTGTAAACACAGCCTTTGAGCTGAGGCAGGAAAATTAGAAGTTCAAGGTCACCCTACATATCTTAACCATCTCTGCCTCAAAAAATTTTTTTAAAAGGCTAGGATTTAGTTTCATGATTGGTGGAGTGTATGCTTAGTACGTGTGAGGCCCTAAGTGCAATCCTTACTACTGAGATAAGAAAAAAAAAAAACAGAATAATACAACAACAAAATGAATAGCAACACACTGGAAAACCCAAAGCTACTAAATTAATTAATCAGAAAATAAAATACTTTCTCCAAAATGAGATTTTAAGAATGCATGATTTTCCTATTTCTTTCTAACATACCAGAAGTCCTTGCCAGATCTATTTGGCAAGAAATAGACACAAAGGGCATAGTTATTGGAAGGAAAAAGCATGACTATGTCTGTCCATAGAAGACATACTTTTATGTGTATATAATCTTAAAATTCCATGAAAATGAATAAATTAAGCATGAATATTCAGTAAAAATAAATTTATTCTGCATATTTGGTAAATAAATAAATAAATTCAGCATGAAAATCCAGAATGCATAAATTCAGCAAAGGTGCTAATATACAACCCACACACACAAAAATTAACAATAAAAATATGGCAAGAAAAGCAAAAAAAAAAATTTCATCTATCATCTCAAAGAGAATAAAAGCTAGTCATCAAAACTGTGTGAAAATGAAAGAGAGAAATATAGATTAATAAAATAGAATAGAAAATCCAGAAAAAAAGG
The DNA here is from genome assembly GCF_045843805.1 of Urocitellus parryii. NCBI lineage: Eukaryota > Metazoa > Chordata > Mammalia > Rodentia > Sciuridae > Urocitellus > Urocitellus parryii. The sequence goes on from NW_027554054.1 coordinate 3,765,210, forward strand.
AACACTTAGATGAGTTCTCAAATGACACCACTAAAACACTATAGGAAAGGACTTGAACAAATATTTTTACCCACAGAATCACACCAGGATTTTCATTATACTCAATGGTCAATTAAGGAGGATTTTTTTTTTCATTTTTCATTATTGTATTACAATTATAAATAACAGTGGGATTAACTTTAACATAACCTCACAAGCAGGGAAAGTAATTTGTTCCAATTCAGTCCTCAGTACTTGCCCTTCCTCTCCCCTCTTCCCTGGCCCTGTTCCATTTACTGTACCATTCTTAATACTTAATCAATGATATAAATGACTTGTAAACTGAAAGTTATAAAACTATGAAGGAAATTTACAAAGACACCAAAAAGTGAAAGATAGCAAATGACCATGGGCTTAAATTTCTTAACTTATCAATACTGCCCAAAGCAATCCACAGATTCAATGCAATCCCTAAGAAAAGACTAATTTGTCATTGCAAAAATTTAAAACATCATTGTAAAATTAATATGAAATTTTAAAGCTACCAACTACCAAAACAGTGCTGAAAAAGAACAAAGTTGGAAGTCTGACACACCTTGATTTCAAGATGTCCTACTAAAAAGCCAGTCATCAAAACAATGTGAAAATGAAAGAGAGAAATATAGATTAATAAAACAGAACAGAAAATCCAGAAAAAATAAACACTTACATATGTCCTCAAATGACATCTGACAACACCATTCAATGGGAAATGAATAAACATTTCAACAAATGCTGTTGAAAAACCTAGATAGCCAAAAAAAATGAATTTGGATACTTGTCTGACACCAGATGCAAAAATTAACATAGATGGATGACCAAATGTCAGACCTACAGCTATAAGGCTCTAAAAACACAAAGGAACAATTTCATGACTTTGGATTTTTAAGTTATTTCTTGGATAGGACACCAAAATCACAGATACCAAAAGAAAGAGAGAAACTAGACTACATACAGATTGAAAATTTTATGCATATAGGGACACAATCATTACAGTGAAAAGGCAACCCACTGAATGCAATAAAACATTTGAAAATCATGTATCTGATAAGGAGATAATATCCATGATGTAAAAAGTTCTTATATCTCAACAATATGACAACAACAACCAAATATTAAAATGGGCAAAGGATTTACATAGACATTTCTCCAGAAAAGAGACACAAATGTCTGAGAAGCACATGGGAAGATGGTCAACATTAATAATCTGTGGAGAAAGAAAAATAAGAGCCACAATAAGATATATCTTTAAACTCATGGTGATGGCTACTTTCAAAGAAACAGAAAACACCAGTACTGCTAAGAATGTGTAGAAACTGGAACCCTAGTGTACGGTGTGTTAGGATGCAAAGTGGTACAAACTTTATGGAAAAATGTATGGTGGTTCCTCAAATTATCAAATGAAATTCTGTCAACATTCTCTATTCTCATGAAGCAATATTCATATCCCCTCACTCAATTTACCACCCCAGGTGAGGTGGTAATTCAAATTCTCACCATACACCTCTATAAACATTACAGGAAAGGACTTGAACAGATATTTTTACCCACAAAATCACACCAGGATTATTCATTATACTCAAAGGTCAACTGAGAAGGGATTTTTTTTTCATTTTTCATTAGTGTACTACAATTATACATAACAGTGGGGTTCATTTTAACATAACCTTACAAGCAGGGAAAATAATTTGTTCCAATTCAGTCTTCAATACTTGCCCTTCCCCTTCCATCTTCCCTGGCCCTGTTTCCTTTACTGTACCATTCTTCCTTCTACATATTTATATCTTTCTAAAGTAGTGCTTAAAACACTTCTTTAGGAATAACTAAGGGTGAAATTCACTGTGTTCTATTCAAGTATGTACTATAATAGTTTGGTCAAATTCATTCCAATATCCCTGCTTTTACTTTCTCATGGAGAAATGTTGTAAATGTGGGATGCATATATAATAGGATATTATGTGTTCTGAATAAAGAAGGAAGTTCTGTCCAATACTAGAACATGAACAGACCTTTTGAACATTATTCTAAGTAAAAGAATACATTTTTATGACTACTTATATGAGGTACACAGAGTAGTCAAAATAATAGAAAAAATAGAATAGTGGTTTCCAAGCCCTTAGGAGGCAAGGAAATTGAGACTTAAAGAATAAGTCTCAAGAAATGAGCGAGTTTCTAATTTGCAAAATGAAAAAGTTCTGTGGCTGCATGTTGGTGTCAGAAGTATGGCAAAACAAATATACTGAAAACCACTGTCCTGCATTCCTAAATGGTTAAGATAGTAAAAGTTTGTTAAGATGGTAAAACTTTATTTGTATTTGATCACTTATATATAAGTTAATCACATTTTTCTTATTTCCAAATAAATAAAAACTGAAAAGAACTTCCTTCTTTATTCAGAACACTTAATATCCTATCATATGTGTATGCCACATTTAAAACATTTCCACTTGAGACAGGAAAAGCAGGATTAGTAGAATGAATTTGACCAAACCATCCTAGTACACATTTGAATTCTCCATTGGGAGATCATTTCAATAAGAAATGTTGAAGGACCATGTTGGCTGAAAGGAAGGATCACTAATTCCCATGCCAAAAAATAAATAACAATAATGAGCACAGCTCTCAGGAAAAAAATTAAAAGTCAATATCATTGGATTTTCAGCTTGTAATTCCTCTTATAATATGATTGAAGACACAATTATATGATAATTGTAGAGTCAGTAGTGTTTCCAGAGCATGCACACTGTGAGCTCAGGCATGTGAACCCATGGGACACTAACACAGCCAGGTTGGGAGGGTCCTGTGGGGAACACACTTAGAGTCTTGGACTTTGTCTTGGAAATGAAAAAAATCCAAGAGAGGAAGCAACAGTTGGACAAACATAAATATCTGTCTCAGGAATTGTTCCTGAATCTGTGAATCTTCCAGCAGTTTCCTTTCTGAGTCTCTATGAACCATTCAGGAGAAAAATGGCCATATTGGAGAAACTCTGCCCCCCTGAGGGGTCAACACTGATCTACTTACATCCACCAGCCCAGAATCCTACAGGCTAGCAACACTCAAGCTCAAGAGGCACAACCACCTACCAGTACAACTAATGTTCTCAGACCCACTGGATAAGAACCAGAAACTAGAATCTCACTTCTGCCACAGTCACCGGCCTCCACTGTGCACAGGCCGAGTGTGGGCAACACATCAGATCAACAGAAACAAGTGTATATGGGAAGGGCTTGCCATCACTAATGTGCTCCTGGGACCACATTCAACACCCAACACACACACACACACACACACACACACACACACACACCACCCAGCCACAAAGACATGTGCACATTTCCCTTACTCATGTATGTACACGCGTGACAATCCCTTCTGTTACAGATAGCATAAAAAATGCTCACATTTGAAAACAGATGTACAACCATCAGGTCACTGCCATCCACCAAACACACAGATGCACAAATTGACCCCATTCTTGCATTCCCTGAATACATACAAAACATCTTCCCATCAAAAAACACATATTCAACCCCTACTCCAAAATGCACATGCCAATACATGCATCTGTGAACTATACTTTACAAATTACATGCTTATACATTCATACATAAAATACACTCCCTGAAAGCAAGTGCACATTATACCACCAAAAATTGAAAATACACACACACACACACAAACATATATGCATACAACCCTACTTTTTTCCAGAACGCACACAAACAGAATCCTAAACTCCCTAGCAAATCACACAGATGTGATACTCTCAAAAGAAACACATACTTCATAAACATTAGAAATATTACTTCATCCTCAACATACAACAACTCTTAGAACTTCCTAAAGATTTAGCAACCAGATATACCATGGTTATAAAAATGTAACATGCATGACACTGAAGGATATGGGCACAACCCAAAACATACACACATAAACATGACTCTATTCTCAAAAATATTTGATGTGCAAACAACTCCTAAATACACATAAAGACTCCCAATCCCCTCCAAATGTACATAATAAGGATATCAACTACAATTCATTTGTCATCATTTTCCAGATACATAATCCACTCGTAGCTTCAGTACAAAATATACCTACCACTGCATTCTCTACCCTCATACTCTAAGCCCCAAAGTGTACATACACATTCTCAAAAACTCTCCCTTCAAGCACTGCTCTTAATAAATACCCATAAACCCCACCACACCATGAACAATGCATACACACTGTCACTAACCAAATACCTAACATGTATTCCCATATACATGTACCACTTGCATTCCCTAAGAAAGCACACACCACCGACTTACAGCTCGAAAATGAATATACAGTCAACGCATTACCTGAATACATTCAGAGCCCTAGAATACATGTGATTGACAACACAGGTGTCTGTCTGAATATACACATTCCATAGAACAGCCACAGACTGAGAAGCACATGCAGCCACTCTGTCATTATTAATAGATATATATAGGACTCCTCATACCTCCTGATGTACACAGTCACAAGCACACAACCCCATGAAACTCTGAAAATTCTCAATTATATAAACTTCCTATCTGTCAGATGCCTGGTCATACACCCAGAATTCCTCATAACCAAATATAAAACACATACACCACAAAAACCAATTAAGGGTACACAATCTGTACCCTATCATATAAAACCTCATAATTCTGGTTACCTTCAAAAAAACAGTTAAAATAGATACACATATCCCCATATCACAGAAAAATATTGACCAGCCAATATAATGCAAAATGCAATCACACAAATGTTCTATCAATAACTGAATATATTCAGAACATACTCAAATACTTCTTAACATATGACACTAATCTCCATTCCCAAATGTATCTTATATGACCACCTGTATGCCACAAACATGCACATACATTCAATGCCTCAGAATCTGAACGTAAGTACAGGAAAAACTCTCAGTCCTAAATTCTTACCTTGAAACCCTGTTTATACATATAAACTCTAAGATCTGGAAATACATAGATCCGAGCTCTCGCCAGCCTGCGGCAGACTGAGCCATCTTCCAGCGGCCCCAGCGAAGTGAGAAGCAGCTCATAGCATCTGCCCTAAGAGGCCCGGAGGTCTGATCAACTCGCCTGCCGTGGCCTCCTCCAGGCTCTGCTCTTCAGGTGCGCCATAAGCTGCCTTGGCGCTTGTGATGGCTGCGCCCCGCATGTATCAGAGCGCCCTGCTGCAGAAGGACTCCCCAACCTGCACCGCCTGCCGGTGCCCAGGATGCACCGCCACTCGCCCTCGCCCGCGATTGACCCGGCCTTCGTCCCCAGGCTCCTGGCGGCCGTCTCAGCGGATTCAGGCACCATGAGGTTGTGTTCCCCAACTGCGTGTTCCATGGGAAAGGTCACAAGAAGACTCTATAGTGCTCTCGCCAAAACTCTGAACAGCAGCGCTGCCTCTCAGCACCCAGAGTATTTGGTGTCACCTGACCCAGAACATCTGGAGCCCAGTGATCCTAAAGAGCTTCTGGAGGAGTGGAGGGCTGTCCTGCATACTCAACCTCCCAGGTTCCAGAGGGACTTTGTGGATCTGAGGACAGATTGCCCCCGTAGCCACCCACCCATTAGGGTCATGCAATGGAACACCCTTGCCCAAGCTCTTGGAGAGGGCAAGGACAACTTTGTACAATGCTCTGTTGAAGCTCTCAAGTGGGAAGAGAGGAAGTGTCTCATTCTGGAGGAAATCCTCGCCTACCAGCAGGGCATACTGTGCCTGTAAGAGGTGGACCACTATTTTGACACCTTCCATCCGCTCCTCAGTAGACTGGACTATCAAGGCACCTTCTTCCCAAAGCCCTGGTCACCTTGTCTAGATGTTGAACACAACAATGGACCAGATGGTTGTACCTTATTGTTTTCTCCAGAACCGATTCAAGCTGGTCAACAGTGCCAATATCAGGCTAATGGCCATAACGCTGAAAACCAACCAGGTGGCCATTGCTCAGACCCTGTTGTGCAAAGAATCAAGACTACAGTTCTGCATCATGGCCACCCACTTGAAAGCTCGCACTGGCTGGGAGCAGTTTCATTTGGCCCAGGGCTGTGACCTTCTCCAGAACCTGCAGAACATCACCCAAGAGGCCAAGATCCCCCTGATCATTTGCAGGGACTTCAATGCAGAGCCCACTGAAGAGGTCTACAAGCACTTCGCTTCCTCTGGCCTCAACCTGAATAGAGCCTACAAGCTGCTGAGCAACAACAGGCAGTTGGAGGTCTGGACCTGGGAGGGGGAGGGAGGGGACACACCCTGAATTACACCTGGTACTCCAGACAGGCCACTGAGCAGTGGCTTGGCGCTTGACCTGCTTACGCAGGAGCAGATGGAGCTTCCCTCCTTCAACTACCCCTCTGACCACCTCTCTCTAGTGTGTGACTTTAGCTTTAATGAGGAACCCAACAGACTTCTATAAAAGCTGATCTGGCCTTTTTAATCACAGGAAACTTAAACAGGGATATTCAGGAAACTGAAAAAAGATAGGAAATTGCCTGAGGAAGGTCCGCAGTTGCAGTTTCTGTATCCTTTCCTGCCTTTCCAGCATGCCCTTGGGAATGATCCTGTTAGTTCAGGAACCTTTTCAATGCAAATTGTAGCAAAAAAGCTGTTTGTTTGCACTCTAGTTTCCGGCTTTTTTTATTCTCCCTCCCTGAGGATTCCCTTTTGCTCTGTCATTTAAGGGCATTCAGCTGGGCTCCCTTTGAAGCTCTTTCAGTTTGTGGATGCTTTAAAAACTTGCTGGCTTGCTTGCCTATTCCATCGCTAACATTCAGTATGTAGGAAAATTTCACTAGACCGTATTTCAAGTTATTCATTTGTGAGTTTTTCAAATGTCAACAGGATATGCATGCAATATTTATTATTTTTATATCTTCATGTAAAACTAAATTATGACATCATGAACATTTTAGAACCGTGCAAGACTCAAGTTATAAAATCACTTAGAGTAATTTTCTTCAAGCTTTAAAATGTCTCCTTCTGGTGCCCTACAATGTGTACAGAGAAGCTTTTCAGCATGGGGGGGATATTATTTAAGTCTGAGTATAGGGACTGAAGCTCTCTTCATCAATACTGTTCTCTCTGCCTCCATGTTTCCCATTGTGTTTCTTGAAAAATTCCAGTTAGTTTTCCATCATTTAATCACTGCTATGCATTGTCCTTTTTCCATTGGGATAATAGTGGTATACATTTGAAAGTTAGTATCATCATCATTTATGTTGGAATGTGCTTTTCACCATGATTATTTGGGAATTATTATGTCACTGTGTCTAAGAAAGCCAAGGGGACTTTCTTTTCAGTGATTTGAAGGCTGTTTTGTTTTGTTTTGTATTTGTTTTTGTTCTTGTTGTTGTTGTTTGTTTGTTTGTTTGTTTTTGGTACTAGGGATTGAGTGCAAATGTACTTTACCACTGAGCTACATCCCCAAGCCTTTTTCTTTTTTGTTTTAAGACAGGGTCTTGCTGAGTTGCCCAGGCTGGCCTCAAAACTTGTGATCCTCTTGTCTCAGCTTCCTGAGCAACTGAGATTACAGGAATAACCTCCATCAGCCAGAGATGGGAAACTTTACAGAAAGCCTGTAATTGAGCTGTCAGAGAAGTTTCCTAGGAAAGCCAGATGACTGTCATTTAAAACATCTACAAAGAAGAATGTAAGAAGTTAAAAGATAACCCACAATTCTCAACCATCAGAAATAAAAGTGATACAGATAAGAGGTGATGCCTCTTCCAAACAACATAACCCATCAGGAGTAAACTAGTACATATTTTATTGTATGAGTTGTAAATATTTAAGATTAATAAATAACCTTTTAAAGCTTAAAAAAAGAAATACACAGATCCATAACAAAGATGACACACAGTCCTAGATCTTCCGAAAGGCATAGACACATGTTCACAACAATCCATAGTGCCAAAAATAAAAATCATGGAACCAGCACCAGTAGCTCAAACACATGCACTACTACAAAGGTACTCACACAACACAGGCCAAAGAAATCACTCAGACACAATCCTTGCATACATGACAATCAAACATGCACACAAAAGATGATTCATGTATTTTGGTTCATGTTCTTTTCCTGACTCTTCACATGAAACACAAAGGATCACCAAGTCCTGGTACTAAGGCACAAGATCACACAAGCAGTACACCACATACATAGTCTAATATTTGACACCTACAGTCAGCAATTTGTTTTAGTCTATTAGTTTTGTGGGTTCTGAAGATAGAAGTGGAAGGGTATAAATGCAGATTTCAGGCAAACACATTGATGTTGAAAATGTAATAAGAGAATATAAAAGTGAAAAGCAGAGGCTATACTCCCTCCTATAAAACTGAGAAGTACTTGCCAGTCACTCAATAAATATTTAATACAGAGAAAATGCTTCAAATAGAAAGAGACCTCTTTCAGATACCCCTTCTGGAGACACTGAGGTAATTCAAGGGGAGGATCACCCCAAATAAACCCATATGAGTATCCATCTCAGCCTATACAGATGTCTCCTAGCTTTGAAGACACATTGTTGTGCAATGTATGTTCCCATGCTGGGCCTGAGCTTGTCCACCTGGGCTCCCTGCAGTCACATCTGCCCCAATTTGTGAATGGTTTACAGTCCATGCATATTTGGTCCTCTTGCATTTGGACCTGTAGTAAGGCAGTATGTCTGGTGGAGGGTGGATAGAAGAGGAAAACTGTTCAATTTATGGTGGCTGGGAAGCAAAGAGAGAAGGAACATGTGTCTGAGTACCTGTTGAGGGGCACATCCCCAATGACCTCATTTCCACCAACTGGGTCCCACCTCCTAAAATGTGCCACTACCTCCCAGTGGGTTATCAGGTGGGAAAGAAATGTTTAATATATGAACGTATGGGAGACACTAAAGATCCCCATCAGGTTCTATCCCTTGTCCCAATAAACTCAATCCATCTCACGGCATTCATCTCTAAAAGTCCAAATGGTCTCAATAGTTCCTGTATTGCTCAAAAGTCCTTGTCCAAAGTCTCCTCTGAGACTCAAGGAAACTAAGTGAAGTGTTACTGTGAGGAAAAGATTTATACTCCACACATTTTCTTTTAATTAATGAGCATAATTTTATTTTCTTCCCATACCCTAATCCTTATTTTAATTACTAGTTTTTGAGTTAGTTAAAAGCACTGACCTTTGTACAGGGCAACAACCTAGGTTACAGGAAAAGTCCAAATTAAAAGGCATTAGCAAAGATATAGAGCATAGAGATTGACTGAGATGAAAACCAGAAGCCCATACCTTCAAAATGCAAGCTTCTAAACAATCATGTCTTTTTAGATTCACAGGTCCCAGATGACTCAGTGACCACTGGACCCAGATAAGACCGTCACAACCCACATTCCAGAAAAGGAAATTTATCCAGATTAGTGAACTACCCTGGTGCCCACCTGCCCACTATTGAGGAAAGAATCCCACACAACCTGCTATATGAACATTCACTTGGCAGCACTAAGCAAGATGAAACAAGGAGCTAGTCATTCATTTTCTTACCTGTGGGCATGTTGCAAAATAAAGTCTCTTCTTTTCCCAACACACTGATGCTTCAAGTCATTGGCTCTTTCAAATAAAAGAAAAGCAGCAGAATCAAAACTTTCATATTTACATTAGCTGTAATCCTCTGTAAAATGATAAAGAACTTAAAATAATTGAAAGATACAATGATGAAGGAGAAACACAACCATCCCAAAAAGGAAGAACAAAAACTTGCAAGTTGGAATCTGAACAAAGCTTATCAGGATAAACATTAAGTTTTGCATTCCATGTGTGGAACTGGGGCACATGATTGTGCAAAATATGTAACAGAGAACTTGGACATCCTCAGCCCTCCACTCTTTGTCTACTACAGGGCCACTCTATGGATCCAGGTGAACTCACTGCCTGTGACTTCCCATGGCAGATGTTTTATGTTGCTAACGTTGCTAACTACCTCGGGTTTCCAATAAAACACTGGCTTCACTCTCATAGTTTGACAAATCACCCTTTTGGGGCCTGCTGGATGGGACTCTGACTGTTTCACATACTTCACTACCACACCAAGCTTTCCTCTCAAATATCAGTAGAAGCCTTCATGACCCCATAACACTTGCATTCAGCATGCCTGATAACCAGAATCACATGGACAAAGCAATAGTTTGCTATCAATGGAATCAGTAGCCAGGACATTCTAGACCATGGACTCTTCATGCCTGAATGGTGTTAGTTAAACAGGAAATGGATCTTCCTAAGCTTCCCTGGGAAAGCAGGGTACCCTGACATTCTCCTCTCAAACAAGTCTTGTACCCAAGGTACATTTCTAGTGTATTAGTGCAATGTTGCCTCTCCATCACATAAATAAATCCCTATTTCCCAGTTGTATAAAAATAAGTTTCTACTCAATACACATATAGCCCCAGAAATTATGTCAAAACTGCCATATCCCTTAAATACACATATGCCTAATATTTTTCCTTTTCACAACTATTGCTAATTCATGCAACAAACACTGACACACACAAATGAGCACCTCTAGGGTGTGCTAGTTAATACAATCTGTATATATATGTACCTCTCTACAAGCATCACATGCTTACACAATTACCCAACACATACAAATATGGAAATATTCCCAAACACACATGATATCTAATGCTGCCATCATATACAAAATCAAAAACTGCTAATAAAAAGAAATAACTCCACATCTAAAATGCAGAGTCCTACTAACACCACACCACAATCTATCTATCTATCTATCTATCTATATATATATATATATATATATATATATATATATATATCTCCATCCTACTATTCCAAAAAGTATTCACAGACTGGCCGTTAGACACTCAAATACATAAACATAAATATGAATACCAAAATAAAAACAAATCCACATAACTAAATAGCATGTCCTGAATATAAAAATATTCCTATATTTCCATATTATGTCAATCACTTTGCAAACCCAGAGAAATACACCCAAATGCAATCCTTTACATTGCTCATATGCACAAACATATATTTATTTCCAAAATTACCACCGTGCATGCACTCATCCCAGTATTCATGGAAAAAAAAAACAAAGGTTAAATATTATGAAACTCAAATTATAAACACCTAACCTCAACTCCCTGAGTTTATGCCCATCACTTCTCACACCCTTTAAATTCACTCATTCCTACACAGTCTCCCAGAAACAGTCACAATGTTCCTTTCATCTCAAATTACACCAAGACACCACCACCCAGACTTCTGAATATGTAGCAGATTCTCATGAGTCAGTTGAAAACAAAACAACCCCAACACTCTGAATGCATATCAACACATTAGGGACACTACCACCCAATAAAAGGAAGAATGAAAAACACTCATGCTCTCTGAATTCCTACCATCCCTAAAATGACAAGATCAACATCTCATTTTCTCATATAAATTACCCCACATAATTTTCATGTCCCTAAAACCAAACGAAAATTACCTTGTGTCTACAAATACACACCCGGACTCCCAAGTAACCCATCAACACACACAAGAGAGCACAAAATCAATTTAACATGTACAATAGATGAACACCATAAAATTTAGTAATAAAATAGGAATCTGTTTACTGCAAAACGACTTGTGGTCAAATGTTTCTCCTGTAATCATGTTGCTGTGTCCAGACTCTTCCACCAACGTCAATCTATGAGGGCATGTCAATGGTGATGTGACCACATCAGCCTCAGCAAAAGTGACTCAGTATTCCGTTTTGCAAAGTCACTAACATCATGAAAACTGAGCGTCCTTCTGCCTAACAACCAGGATACTGGCTGACAGTTTCTCTAACATTCACAGCTTTCACCGGGGAACAAGAAAATAACAGTCACAACTTTGTCTCACACCGACAGGAGCACTGACCTGCTGACCGGTACCATGCTTCTCAAGCACTGCAGAGGTTCTCTGGAGCATGGGCGCCACTGAGGCTGCAAGGGACATGGACAAGGCCTCGACGTTGGTGCCGCCCTAGCCAACGTGCCCCTCACTTCCAGGCCAGGCGGGCCCTGGCACAGCTGGCCTAGTCGGGGCGCGGCCCATGTCTGAGGTGAGGAAAGGCCGGCACCCCGGGCTGCCTGGCGAGGTGCAGGGGCCTGTGCCGTGTAGCAGGCGCCTACTCACAAGCACACGGAGGCCGACGGCCGACAGATGGAAGACTGGACAGACTTCGAGGCCTATGGGACTGACTCTGGACGCCACCGTGAGAGCCACAGCCAGCCTGTTGTCAGTGCCCCTGCCTATGCTTTGCTACACTGAAGCTGCAAGGGACTCTTGAGCCAGCTGTAGGATGGCAGCCCAAGAGCGCCAGAGCGCCTCTTGCCAAGAACATGCGCATGCGTGAGGGGTGCCAGCGGGAAGCTCAGAGCGCTTGAGGGGGTCGGGATGTCTGTGAGGTGTCTGGCAAGGCGGCTTCTTGTCACAGAGCCTCTGGGCTGGCTCTTCTTTCAGAGAGTGCATCTGAATCACCATTAGTGATTTTCACTATTACTAACCGGCCATGCCTGTATTAGAGACCACTGGAGCAGCACTTGGAAGTGCTCTACTCTGAAGCATAGAGTCCTCATTTGGACCCAGTGTTTTTACCACTTTTACACTATGCACGTTTAATTCATGTTCACTAGTCCAAACATCAGTGTATGCTTTCTTCCTAGTCCATCTGTAGGTTCGATTAAAGAACAGGTCTGGCAAAGAATTATAGGTCTGGGTAACACTCTGAAACCCCCGTTCCTTTATTTTGTCTACTTCTACATTTACTGAACTCAGCATATTATAGCATACAGAGAGCTCTCCCAATATATATGGATGCTCAATTCTTTTCTTTGAATATTTTTCTTATATGCTTAATGAAGACTTGACAATGTTAACCAATTTCAGTAGACATAAATTTAATCCTCCACATCCTTTTAGCTTGAACTTTTTCACATTTTTACCACAGAGTCACTTGACCTTGTAAGACATTGAAAAATAATTCACTCCCTTGATGCTCTTTCTGGGAATTTGGGTAATTAATATCACTTCCCTCCAGAGGATAATGGGGAAGACATGTCAAATGTGGCACTGCCAAGGGTCTCCTGGTGCACAGACCTAAAATCTCTTCACAAGGCAGGCAGGGCCTTTGTCATACCTCCAAAGTTTCCTGATTAGGTGGACATCCATGTTCAGAATATTTTTTCCCTTCAGCAACAGATAGTTCAGGACTTTATGACAGCAATGGTCAGATGGTAGGACGGAAGAATATTTCACTGCTGCATTTCATGGCCACTCCATTCCTTGACTTTGTCCTACAGAATTTACTGTACTGAGCCATATTTTTAGATGTGGAGAGCTCTCCCAATATATGAGTGAAAGAACAGATGTTTTCTTTGAGTGTGTTTGTTATAACCTTAATCAAGGCTTGACATTGTCCATCAATTTCATCAGACAGAGCAATTTTACCTTCTCCCTGTTTGTAACATACAGCATACTTTCAGTTGGTACACTTTAAAAAATGTGTACCATGGATAAACTTAGCCTTGTAACATTGAGGAAAACAAAACCCACTCCCTTGATGCTCTTTCTGGAAATGCCAGTAATTGGTATCACTTCCCTCCAAAAAATAGTGTGGCAGAGAAGTTAGGTGTGACACTGCCAAGGGCCACCCTGGTGGAAGACAGAAAAGTTCTAAAGAAAGCAGACTATCTTGACATTACTCCAAAGTTTCCTGATTAGGTGTAAAAGCTTCTGTTTTCTGTAGCTCATCAGACATATTCAGACATTTTTTTTGTGTTTTCTTTGCTCAGCAATCATTGTTAGCCTGGGGATTTACAATAATAATGTCAGATGATAGGGCAGAAGGACATTTGACTGCTCCTTTCCATGCCAGTCTCCATAGATTGAATTTGAGCTACTTGGATTATATGTGCATCTAGAGTCTAGCATTTTGAAGCAGTGGAAAACAGATTACATAGGGTTAGAGCTGAAGTTCAGTGGAAAAGTACTGCCAAAGAGTATACAAGGGCCCTGAATTCATTTTGATCTAGCAAATAAAACTTGCTTTGAAAATTTGATATCCATCATTCATTATAGTAAACCATTATGTTTTTTTAAAATTTAGAATTAAGGGGAAAAGACAGTTTTACCACACTGTCCTTTATATCAGTAGTTCAAAAAAAAAAAAAAACAGAAGAAAGAAACAAACTAGATCTAATGTCAGTGACATGCTTGAAAACTATGGAAAATAATGAGCATATTTTATATTTTACAAGTAAAAGATGAGCCAAAGAAGCCTGTTTTCAGTGTCTGGCTATTCTGTTTTGTCCCATTCTTTTAAAAAGGCTGATGTTGAATATCTTATAAACACCGAAGTGTGTGTTTTGCAGATTTGAATGGATGAAAGAAACACTATATCCATAAAATAAAAGCCACACTGTATAATTTATTAGCTGCTTATACCATGATTGTGTGTCTGATGAGATCCATGGATAAATGATCATGACCAGGAGGGGAAGCAAACAAAGATAATTATGAGGTGTTGGAATACCATTGCATCTGTCAAACCACTGTCCTGTGAATCTGAGAAACTATTTCAAAATGGCCCAGAGGCACACACCACTTGTGACTCCACTCTATTCCGTGAAGGGAACTTGAAGTTCTCCCACAACTGCCAGAGCTCTTCATGGAATGTCTTTCCAGCCCCACTCAGGCCTGCTGCACTTGTCCTCACCCCCCACAGAATGTTTTGATCCCTCATTTAACTGGTGTTTACATTCAAACTTTGAACAACTGTAGTAGGACCTGAAGGAACTGCTACAGCCAGTTCATGTTCTGGGTCCTCTATTGATGTTTTCCACTCTGAAAACTGCAAGACTCTTTGTCTAGCATCCTGGTATTTAGAATGAGGTGAGTCTAGAGGGTCAGGAGCTTGTTATCATACTGCCAGTTGCCCTGTAAATCCAGGGGAATTTAAATGGAATACTTCCCCTGTGATCAACTTAGCAGAAGTAGAGGAAGGAAAGAGCCTTATACAAGGCACTCGACATGGGTCAGGAAGCCCAGGGAAAAGTAAAACTGCTAATGAAGAAGAGGGCTCCTAAGACACAGGTCTAGAAATCTCAGGAAAATTACACTGGGTCAGCAGAAAGGAGAGAGGCCAAAGGTTTGATTGCTTATAGAATGAAAACAGGGTTTTTGGGCAGTGGGAGAAGGTACCATAGTGTGGGGAGGGATTGATTGTTGGAGAGGAGAGCCTGAAATCTGGTTCCATTCTTCAGACATCTAGAAGTTGCCTGTGATATCATACTGAGGGTATTGACAGGAGGGTATTGTATCATAAGTGGGCAGTGGAGAAAAAAATTTTTAGTTAGAAAACTGCCCTGGTGGGTTTCTCACTAACCACATCTGCAGTGCACTATCCTGTCTGTGACGAAAGCTGCAGGTACTCTAACTACCACAGTCCAGAGCTCCTCACTGCCCCCTGCCCTGGAAAACTTTTTCTTCATTCCAGGCAGGAGGTATTCTCAGTTCCTGAATGGCAAGGAACTTAGGAAACCTCAACCAACATAGATTTGAGTCTCTGTGAGGTCTTCTGAATGATTTGTGCTTTCATGGAAAAAATCTTTCAGACATTTTTGGTGTTGACCACTTTTTGTGGTGTAGCCATGCCCCTTCATTTTATGTTGGCAGGGAGATTTTGCTCAAATTCCTTCCTTGGTATTCCATTGTAACTGCATACATGGGGTGCGGGGATATACTCTGTTTTCCAGGATCAGGTTTAAAGAAAATTTGGTTCTTTTTGAGAGGAAGGAGAATAGCCCACAGCTATGAAGGGGCCCTACTCATATTGTCACTTGAAGTTAGGCAGGGGTCATAATTAATATGTGAAAGTGTTGAAGGTGGTGGACCTTGCATTCCTTGACTACATTCTGTGTGATGTCATGGTGAACAGGGATGTGCTCTAGACAACCTTGCTATATTTGGCATCTGGCATAGGCCTGGTTCTCTATGACACTTTCCTTCTCATTATTGAAAGCTCAATGGAAAAGAACCTCAGAATGGCTCAATTCCCAGGCTCAAGAGCATAACCAATGGCTGTTAAAATGTTCGGAAAGCTCCACTAATCATCCCATCACCTTTCATATACCTTAGTGGCTTTTGTTGTTCATGCAAGGAGAAGATCTCAGGGAACTGAAATCTATGACACAGACCTCCTCCCTGGGAACAGAGCTTGCTGTGTCAAGTAGGGACCACTGAACACTGGGGATAGGGCTGGCCCGAATCAGTGCCCCCACTGTTTTTTTGTGGTCAGAAATGCTGTGAGAAGTACCCACATGCTAGGCAGGATGTGTTCCTGATTGACTTTCAGGGTTTCTCTGGCTCCAGCTAGGGAGAGATTTCATTCAAGATTAGTTGTGCAAGCCTAGGAAAGAAACAGAAAGATTTATAAGAAACATCAGCAAAAGGAAACTGAGGAGGTGATGGGGCAATATTCTTTGGGAACTGTCACCTTTACAAAAGATCTTGAAGTATGTGGAAGTGCTCTGGAGAATCTTCCTTTCCCATTGTTAAACCTGAGGAGAGGGATGGTGCTACTAAGCAGAGTCAAATTGATCCATTTCTAGAGAGTCACCTAGGAGGACAATAAATTTTCTAAAAAGAATGCATAAGGGGTCTCTCAGAGACAGGTAAAGCTGAGGTGTCACAGTCAATAGATAGTGTTCAGGGCATTTTTTATACTAGGAATGACTCTTCTCTGTGTATAACTTTTGTCTAGAGGAGCATACCATGAAGTTGACTCAGGGATATTTGCAAACTGTACAATTTTCCTACCTACAGGCCCCTGATCTATTGTTCCCCATCAGATTTCCCGTGACCAAGGAACTGGGGAGCCTCTTTCTTGCTGCCATTTTCCCTCTTCTGCATTCTCCCATTTGCTTTGCCTTCACAACGTTGACATTAAAGAGACCAGGCAAGAATTTCAATCCTGGTGCCCCTATGTCTCCCTTCAAAGGTGTGCCCTTTCTTTATTTACCCCTTTGCAAACAACCGGCTGTTCTGGGAGCTGTTCCTGGTGCAAGTGTGACTGCACCCATCTCCCAGGATAACCCTCTGGTGCTGTCTGCTTACTCTGGATAACTATTTGTGCCTAAGCTGTTCACCTTCATACAACGAGAGGAACAACAGAGACCAACAGAGTCTTCTCATATTCAAAACATTGCCCACACTCAGATATCTCAGATATCCCTCAATTAGAGGGCTCCAGGGGCCTTATATGAGAGTGTGGAGCATCCTGCTTTATTTCTCATGGCACTTTCTGGCCTAAGGTGCACTGTGCCTACCTTAACCATTGATGGGGCCCAGTACCATGGGAGCTGATGGGCCCTGGGTCTTCACCCTCCAGCACAACCACAACTGGCCCAAATAGCCTCCATCATCTTTCCAATGAATGACCACCAGTGGCTACATGGAGTGTCTAGGGAGTGTGGACTACCCACCTTTCAGAATTCATAGCTATCAGATATTTTCAGCAGACCTCAGAGTATTTGTGAGAACTTCCAGAACTAGCAGCATTTCAAATTCCTAGTTTGCAGGCACCTTTCTGAGACTGGATGTGTGAGCACATTCCTGCATCCTTGTGGGAGTATTCAACACAAAGACCTAGAACTCTTCTTGGAGCTCTGATAGGAGGAAAACTGTGCAATGAAAAAGGAGGCTAGAATGTAGGGAAACTTAGAAAGTTTCTGAGGGAAGGGGACAAGCTGAGAGAGTTACATTCACTGCCGTATTCATCTCAAACTTGTGCATAAAATGTGCCTCATTACAGTTGCCATCACTGCCTTCTAAGAGCAGCAATCTTTATTTTTAATGTTCATTACCATTACACAGAAGACTCAAGGTCAGAGCAGGTTCATGGGTTAATGTGGGCCAGGATTTGAAGTTGGCTGTCTTGCTCCATATATCGGTTCCTACTCTAGACATTTCATCTTAAATCATAGGTCTGATTTTTCATGGCACAGCGGATAACTGGAGCCCACTACAACCATGGAGGAGGCCCTATGGAAGTGTTTTTAGGAACGACAGCACACAAGCAACTTTGACCAGATGATCTTCTACAAGACTGCAGAAGTGGGTCAGGTTTCAAGGCCCAGAACCAAGTGTTGGAGAATCATGGTTTGCAAAGCAGGGTTTGGTACAGTCTATCACACACCTATGTGTTGGCTTCGGGGCATCTAGCTCTCTAAATAGAAGCTCCCTCTAGCTGGTTGACAGGGCATTCTCTCTGCAGCAATCCCAGCAATTACAGCCTTCATACTCCTGATTTCAACTCTGCCTTGATGTTCAGGGTCAGGATAAAGAGGAGTAACCAGCCCAGTCACAGGGTCTCCCTCTGCTTTCTTGGCTCTGCAGAAAGGAAAAGTTGCACTATCCTCACTCAGGCCACGTGCCTGGGAACTAGCATCTCTTTACAGAAAAGGGTTGGTCATAACTCATAAAAGTGGCCACTACTTCAACATGATGTTCCAGAAGAGGGTGGCAGTGGAGAGTGCTTGGTCAGGGGAATCTAGCATCTCAGATGCCCCAAGGACATGTGTCTGGTCTTTACTGTATTTTCTCTATGTAATCTCTGCTATTCTAACAAGTGAAAAGAAGATAAAGGACTGGCCCTTATTGGAAGCAACTCAATGTTCTCAGATTAGTTTACTCTTTCATATGATACCTCTTGTGCCTTTGTCTCCCACATGATCCTTCCAGAGTTCATTGTCCTAGCCTCAGTATCCTCAAATTGGGTCAGGACCCCTGGTATTCCCTGATATAAATCATCTCTGACCAATTTCTGGCACTTACCTAATCTGTGTGGTTCTTGGCAGGGACAGGAGAGACCTGGAATAAGGGTGAGCTAGGAGCCCTTCCTGGGTCCCTCAGATCTGATTCCCTTCAGATGTTAGGTGATATACTGTCTCCCCAGAACTGTGGTTTCCCCTTAGGAGAAGCTCTTTCCTGGGACTGACCAGCTCACTCCAGGACACAGCTCCACATCACTGCCACCAGCTCCTGCCTGATATGGGACTAGCACCAGCCTGGTATACCTGACCTGCTTCTTAGCTCAGCCTGTGCCTTTCTTACCCAAACCCCACCTAGGTATGTGGAGTTTGAGGCTGCAGGGGAGATGAAAGATCCAAGGATGCAATTGCTAGGAGTTTTCCAGTGCCTACATCCTCCTGTATCTTCAAGGCTGATTCTTCCAAGGCCCCCGGTCCCTGAGGGTGTACAACACCCAGGCAGAGTTTTCTCATTCCCACAGGAACTCATGATGGTAGAAAATGGGGTCAAGAAAGGTTTTTGTCCCAAACAAAAACTTTTCCTTTAGTATCGGAGATTTTGTCTTGCAAGCACAACTGCCCCCTAGCATCTGAGGTCCAGCCACCCTGTGTTTTGAACTCTGTGTTAACTGGGCCTTGTACACAGCTCTTTGCTCTAATTGCTTGGCTGAATACTAATGCACCATCTGCCAGGAATAAGTCCTGGGTGGGAAGAGAAATGGATTATTAGTTGCTCCAAATGTCCTCCCATGTGACTGTCCTAGATGTTCCATCTGGTGCACTGTCACCTCCCTTGGGTCCTCAGATCTGGATGTCTTGGTGCATGGCAGATCAGGTTAGGTTCCCTGAACTCTACCTTCTTCCAAGTGTTTAGGATGAAGCTGGATCCTCCATCCATGCACTGTTCTGGTTCTCCTTGTCCTAGTGTGCACATCCAGAAAGACCTGCCCGAGGGTACTGGTTTATTAGCAACCATACTCAAGGTGCCTAAGACCATGGTGTCCAAGGAAATCCCACCTGAAGCCATCCAAGAATACACGGACATCATTAATAAGATATTCAGGTATAGTAATTTTGCCATGTTGGAGATCTGCCACCTGTCCCAGGAGAGCCTGCTACAAACTTGAGAGAGGAAGAACTGGAGCAATAGGCAGAAGAGAATGATTTATACCCAGATCCAATCTCCTGAGCTACATTGATGAGGAATTTGTTTCAAACATATGCTGGGCATAGAATATTGGTGTCTTCAAGTTTTCAGGACCTATGGAAATAAGCTTCATACTTTATATTCTCAGTATTTTCTGTGTGTTTGTGTGTGTGTGTATGTGTACATGTATGTGTATGTGTATGTGTGTATAGCTGTTAATGGCATATAAAAACCCTACTTTGAGGACAAGGATGGGATAATCATTGCTTCCTGTTCTCCTAGAAGTGTCGTTGACTTGGGATCTTTTCCACCCAGGGTCACTCACACTCTCTTTCCAGGTGGAAACCATGGTTCACCCCCAATTCCTAGAAGAATTACTTTCCTCCAAACTGTAAATGAATATCTTGTACCCAACAAATGTGCTGGAGCAGGAGAAAGGACTCACTCCTGACCAAGTAGAGAGGGGAAAGGGGGTCTCCCAGTATACCAGGGTCTGGAGGTAGACCAGTCATTTAAAAGATGAAGGGACACCTGATAAACAAGGAGAAGGATAGCTGGGTCAAATGATGGTTCCATTCCCAGATTTCCAAGGAATCTTCCAAGGAATTTCCAAGGAATCTCTGCTTTCTATATTGGCTGTACCAATTTGCAATCCCACCAGCAATGTATGAATGTACTTTTATCCCCACATGCTCTCCATACTTGATGAAGATAATTTGTGACTTCTTTCTCAGGCAATCCATACACTTTAGAAATTTTTATTGCAGACTTCTAACCATATATGTGTATGTTTGCACAATATGTACATATGTGTATGTACATGTAAATGTATATTTGTTTACATGAATATAGGTTCTCATTCTTAGTGGTTGGCAAAATAAAAACACCTCCAAGATTTTTTTTTATCTAATCAACAAAACCCGTAAATAGTCTGTGACAAGGCAAGCAGACATACTGTTAGAAACAGATAAAATTGCTCTTCAGCATATTTTTATATTTTGAGGTAGATGTGCTGATTATCTGAGTGGCATAAATATAATCACAAAGATTCATTAAATGTGGAAGAGGAACACAGAAGAGTAAGTTGAACAGTGATACAATATGTGAAAGAGCCTACTGGCCATTGCAGACTTCACTCTTAGAGATCCAGAGGGAACACAAGCCTCTAACATCTCGATTTCTCCCACTTAAGACCCATATTAAATGTCTCATCCTTAAAGCTTGCTTTCAATACAAAATAATGCACCAATAGATGAATTTAATTCTGTTATAATGTATGCAAGTATATACTTGGAGAAAATAAAATTGTGAATGTGATATATATATATATATATATATATATATATATATATATATATATTTGATTACTTTCAGCTACATGAAACAAAAAAGAAGTTTAACATCTGCATTGGGCTGGAGATGTGGCTCAAGCGGTAACGTGTTCACCTGGCATGCACGGGGCACTGGGTTCGATCCTCAGCACCACATAAAAATAAAATAAAGATGTTGTGTCCACTGAAAACCAAAATAAATATTGAAAAATTCTCTCTCTCTCTCTCTCTCTCTCTCTCTCTCTCTCTCTCTCTCTTAAAAGAAAAAGAAAACATCTGCAAAGGGAATAGGAAGACTGAACTAAAACTTGAATGAGTGAGGTACATTTGGCAAAATATATCAAGCTCTTAATAAAGGTTTTTGAATATTTTGTTATTATTCTCTTTGGAGAGAATTCCAGAACACCGAACTGTGGTGAATATTGATGTGGTTAAGATAATGCTTAAAAAGAATTAGCACTTCCAAGCACTATGATTTTATCATAAATGAGGGAGTGGAAAGAGGAGTGGAGTAAAAGAAGTCCATAAAAACTGAAAAAAGACAGTGGGCTCTAAAACAATTTGTCAGAACACAGATACTTGCTTCTTTGGCAGTAGGAGGTTTAAATCAAGGGAATCAGGTATTTGGATGATTCACTGTTGCATCAGATCCTGTCATTTCCATTTTACTTTTGCTCATTATTTTTATTAGGCAAAGGCACAGAAAATCATGTGATTTATGCAAAGCAATTTTTGAGGGAAAATTACAAAATCTACACATAATATTTTAGAGACCAGTAAATGACAAAGACAAAAAATATGCAAACATAACAAATTTTAATTTTGGCATATTTTGGAATTAAAATTTTAGAAATAATAAAAATTGAATATAAGAATTGAAACATAGAATTGGATTGCTTTAATAACTGACTTTTTTACAATAATGTAATATGACATGTGCTTTAAAAATGATCATACTTTATGTTAATTATCAGCTCAATTTTCCTCTATATTCATTATTCTTCATTATACTTTCATAAGTTGACCTTATGCTATGGGTAGGATAAACCAGTAAATATTTCTTGTTAGACATCTTTCTTTGCCTATTGGATATGTCCATCTCTAGAGTCATAGTGATTTCAAAGCTAGGATTCCTATAGGAAGAGCCTATATAAAATTTACTGGCTCTATAAAATTACACTACAGTGAAATATCAGTACGTGTTAAGTAATGATGGGTAGAAGAAAGGAAAAGATGGATAGGAAATCAGATGTGCAGTCACTGAATACAGAAGTAAAAATTGAGTGGCCAAGAGACAGTCAAATAGATGAATATGATATATGGTATTCCCAAGATTAAAAATATAATCAAATGAATTAGGGGAAAATATGCATCCTTCACCAGTCTACAACTTCCTTATCTATAAAATGATCCATATTGTTGTTTTTCCTTAATAGTATGTAGTTGTTATGTATTCGAAAATATATTCTCAATTATCTCATTTAATATACATATCAATTTAAGCAACATTCCTTATCTTTTAACTTCTGTTTCAATATTAGTTTCATACAGACTACTCCTGCACTTTTTCTTTTTTGGATTCCAAAACATAGATGTGTACCAATACCTTTGATTGGTACAAGGGCTGATCTGAATCGCAAGCATCTTATCAATATGGGATATAGTGTATATGTATATGTATGTATAGTATATGCTATATCCCATATTTATACCCATACATATTACTCATAATATAACTTGAAATACAGAGAATGTCATCTCTGTAGCCATCAGACCTGATATTAAAAAGTCTAGTAAATTATATATTACCAGACAATACCAGATAGGCACAGTTTTACAGAGGATAACAAAGACAACTATGTATGCTTCATTTTTTTGTCTATCTAGTCTTGATATGAACTTATTTATACTAAAGAACTTGGTATCTTTCCAGACTTAAAACACAAACAAAAATGCATTTGTAAAATTAAAAATGTAAGTGCTATGTATAGGATGAGTTTAGAATTTAGATCATTTTAGATCAGTTTGGATTTCATATTTTTAGATTAGGAATGCTCAACTAGTGAAGTCTGAAAAAATCCAACTTGTGAAATACTTTGGTACCAGCATGCCCAACAAAGAATACTCTGTGCATCCTTCAGAAAACTGTTTATGCATCCTTAAATATTCATAGCAATCCAGTCTATGATGCCTTCTTGCAGTAGCTACCCAGAAGAGATAACAAAGTGAGCTAATTCATTTTGATATATTTTCTAGTCAGTCCTAAATGCATTCAGAAAAAATAAAATACAATAAGATAATTTATGGGTAAAATAGTTACTTAGCTGTATGAACAAATCAGATACATATATTTGCCAACATTTTTTATATTCTAGGGTAAAATGGGGGCCTACTCATCCAAAATATTCTGACAATCTTATAACTGAAGAAGGTCTGACCCTAAGGCAATAAAAAAATAAGCCAAAGTAGTTGATACTTTTATTTTAATTAAAAATTATAACATTCCCATGCAATCATTTATGTATATATATAGAAGCAAATATGTATACACACTTAGATGTTTATATGTGTATGCAAAAGCCTGCATATACAAATGAATATATAAATATGCTGTATACATACACATATATTATCCACATATTGTATACACACAAAATAAATATAAATAACAAAGTCTTCAAATTTGTAATTGCTACATCCATTCACTGTAAGAGAAATAGCAATTAGCCTCCCAGAAGCATAATATAGATGATCTCTTAAAGGATGTAATTGCCCAATTACTATGACATTCTACTGTGACTTTTTAAAATTCTTTTACTTCGCATTTTTGTGATGCTGTATAACATTTCTTTTAGAATGACACAATTATCTCCTACAAGCAAATAGTATGCTATCTGAAAACCAAAATGTAAATCCTTAAATTTGTAAAAATACAGTCAAGCAAACAAATAGTTCTTCAAAATAGTGAAAATAACTTGTTGGCCTCATGGAAAGAGATAAAACAAAGTAAATTATTCTATTGCAGTAACATTGTACTTTATGCATCCCATGTTTTCTCAGACTGAAAAATTTCTTGGACTCCAATATATAAGCAATGTTCTACCTGGACAATGGGCTTTTCCAATTGTACCCCTGAGTAATGTTCTTCAGTCTATCTCACAATATTCATTTCCTTTCCTCTGAACTGGGGGGGGGCAGTAATATTCCTGAAATTTTACTTTAGAATTGACAAAAATAACATGATTTCATTTCAACATGATTTACTGTGTGAGCTAAGCTGAATTTATATTATTGTTTAAGGAGAGTTCACTGTATCATAAACCCATTAAGTCTATTTTCTCATTTCTTTCTGCCACCAAATTTGCCAAGTGGGTGTAAATTCTACAGTAAACATTTTTAGAAAAGGTCATTAAAATATTAGCTAACTACTTAAGTTCTTTTTTTGTTGTTGTTGCTCATAAATCCCAAATTTAGGATTAAACACTAAATCAGTGTTTTCTGTTTGTTTGTTTAAATCACGCTAGAAATGTGCACCATGGGGCTTCTTCCTACTTTCAGCAATTTTGAAGCAGTTTCTTTAAAGGATTACTCTTTTGGGGACCTGAAACATATCAGAAGCAGAAATATTATGTCTAGACACTAGTGCTATCTCTTTCCTTTAGGGTGATTTTGAATACCCTCCTCCAACTCACACCAACATGGGGTTGTCCAGATATCCAAAGAATACTGAGTCCCAGACCAGTAGATTAGAATTTCTAGATTATGTCATGAAATCAGATAGCTCCTATTATCTAGTATGTTGTACATTTCATAGAATGACTTGAAATTGGAACACTGAAATAGTGATGACACTATGATATGGAATTATATCAGTCATTTTAGACATGGGTCAGAACCATTCTCTGATTTAGAGTCCATAAATCAACTTGGATTAACAGTTTATACCTCTTGCCCTTCTTTGTTCTTACATTCTTGTCTACAGTGATTCTAACACACTTTATTATGACAATATCATTGTTATTGTGGGTCCCCACTAATGGCATGCGTGATAGTCAGTTTACCAGTTTTTGAGATTCCCTGCCATAAGTCAAGTAGTCCTCTTAATATCACATGCAAGATTTGCACTTGCACAGTTTACCACAACAGCCAAGTAAGGACATTTGGGAGAGCATTGCAAGCCAAGAGTTTTGGTGACAATGCATCGTGATGCATCATGATATTACTAATGACATATAACCACCAAAAATGTGCTTACATAAGTAAGAATGTCTTTTTTGGTTCAATAAAAACTAGTTTCAAAGAACTGTTTTTGTGATTAATAACAGTACTTCAAACATAACTCTAATAAGAGAGATGAAATTAGGCAGGAATTATAAAATCAACACATGGACTTGTAATTAACAATAGTGCTGACATTATTTCTTATAATGAGAGGTGTGGAACTAGCTAGGAATTGTGAATGCAACTACAACCAAAAGAAGGAATGGGTTTCTGCATCCAAGATCAGGAAAATTTGGTGTTTTGGCAATTTAACTGATCAGACTAAAACAAATATCTCTTATCTACCTATTACTGTAAATCTTCATTAAAATTCTCACATTTTTTTGAAATTGCTTATATCAGCTGAGGACCCATGAAAAAAATTCTTTCCCAAAGGTGATGCATGTCTTACTGGAAGACTTGTCCCAAGATATTTATTAGTTCTATAGCTTCCTCTGTCTTCTGGATCACATATTGGCTCCCCCATGAATACTACTTCTAACTTGTAGTTATTATCTCTTCTGTACAAAAATCAGTTTCACTTAAATGTCAAACTAGTTGCAAACTTCATTTATGTTATACTTTATGAGTTGAAAACCACTCAGACATCTTTTTTATCACAAATACTTTGAAGACAATTTAATGTATAAGCTTCCATTTAGAATCCTACCTCTCCTCCCAAGGACTCTCTTTTATATTTGGTATCTTGGCCAGAAAAAACTAAGCATCACATATATTGTTTTGCAGTTGTCTGGGAAATATTATAATATGAAAGTTTCAAGATATAAAGTCACACTATTCTCTACCTGAGTTCTGAATCAATAGAGTGTTAATAGAGTAATGCCAGTAATAGGCATTACTGGTGATTCCTAGCTTAAATTAAGTTACTAATTTTTACCTCAGAAGTAGAAAGAAATATTGATCCAGTCTCTGGTAAATGACTGCAGACAATCTTCCAAAATTGCAGAATATCTTGTACAATAGGACAAGGTGTGTCTCTTTCCTGAAGGCAAGCTATCTTCCAAGCATAAAAAGCATAAGCATGAATTGCACATACTTAGCATCATAACACACTTCATACCTCAGGCACCTCATGCTTTCCCTTGAGGAAGACCAGTGAGGGTCAGGAGGGGTTTGGCAGTATTACTATGTGATATCCCTCTGAGGGATCTCATAATTTCTATTCACAGAATATCAAAATATTTTGATAGAAGCACCAATAACTAAGGTAATATGTAATCAAAAATAATAAAAGCCTACACACATTTCTTTTTCCACAGAAACATGATAAAGTAATTCAATAATTATTTGAAGTTTTCCTTTAGGGCAAATTCTATCTGGGATAGCTTCATCATATATATAATTGACATTGTAAAATGAGAAAATATGTGTTGAAAAACTTTCTAAAACTAAAGCACGGGCTGGGGATGTGGCTCAAGCGGTAGCGCGCTCGCCTGGCATGTGTGCGGCCCGGGTTCGATCCTCAGCACCACATACCAACAAAGATGTTGTGTCCACCGAAAACTAAAAAATAAATATTAAAAATTCTCTCTCTCTTGGGCTGGAGATGTGGCTCAGCGGTAGCGCGCTCGCCTGGCATGCGTGCGGCCCGGGTTCGATCCTCAGCACCACATACCAACAAAGATGTTGTGTCCGCCGAGAACTAAAAAAAAAAATAAATAAAAAAAAAAAAAAAAAAAACTAAAGCACAAATAATTTTACTGTGATAAAAGAAGGTCTCAATCAGAAATTGTTGAATAAGAAAATGTGAAATATTACTTCAAATTTCACACTGAAAATAAAGATATGATCATAAAATATGCATTAACATGTCAGAAAAGAAAAAAAAGTGATTGTGGAAGGGAAAAGAAGAAGAAGAAAAGTTAAATTATAGGTACTGTTATTCAAAAAATACTTCTGTTGAGTGATTTATTTTGCATAAACCTATTAATGTTACTTCAAAGTTCATGTCTGTGTTTTGTAGAACTACATGAAAAACTAATCAATAGATTATAGGAAGTCTTACAATAGAAAACTTGCAAATATATCAGTGGCCAGTCCCATACAATTAAATCTCCCAATTACCCTAAATACAGGTAAAATTTAGTCAATTATGATCAAATCTGCAAAGAGAAAAAAAGACTAAGTCAAAATAATGCATTTTTTTCTGAGTGTCTGAGTACTTCTATCAAAACTGCTAGTGAAAAAAATAATCAACATTGTAATTGTGGGTCAACAAAGAATAATACATTAAATGGTTTTGTTTTCCTGAAAATTCTTTTCTTTTCAAGACAAGCTATTTTTTATCATGTATTGAGAATTTTACTGAATATCTTTGTAAGTTTGCAATCCTAATAGTACCATTGAAATAAATCACTGTACATCTGAGTAGGATCTCTTGATTCCTTTACAAAAATTCCAAGTCTCATACTCTAATTTTAATGGTTGCATTAAAAGATATAATTCTACAAGTATACAAAGTAGAATGCTGTCATCAAATCCAATGCAACATGATTGAGTATGAAATATTGGTATTGGTAATGAAGTCATACTTCCTTTTCTACTTTTCTACATAGAATTTTGAAAAGATAATATTATACATGGGAAAAGATACACAACAGCTGGGAATTCCTACACTCTAAATTTATATAATCAGATAAAAATACATGCTATCTGCATTATGATAATATCACCATAATGAAGAGTTTACCTTGATAGAATTTTTAAAGGTATTTGCAAGCACATTATTATTATGACTTTCCTTCCTAAAGAAGGCATATAAAGAAAGGAAGATTAATACAATTCCATTGTGGTATAGGTTGCTTATGTTTCTCATTCCTGGTTACTTAATTTATATTTTATAAATATAAATATTTTATAAATATTTTTATATTTTAAGAATATTGCAAGGGTGCCCCTTATAAGCCTGAAAACCACAAAAGTGGTGTATGGGGGTCTAGCCAATGCAAGCAAGCCAAGTTACAGAAGCGAGACAGTGCAGTCAAGCAGAGGGAAGCCTAACCAATCACAGTTAGCCCAGTCACCCCAGTTACAGAAACAGAGTCCCCTTACCCTAGTTACAGAAACAATACCCCATTAGGTAGTTCCGTGTTCTCACAGATTTCTATAGTAAGAGGAAAAGAACATTTTGCCCTAGTCATGATCTTTCTACTTGGCATGATTATTTTACAGGATGAAGTCATAAAACAAAATGGAGTCACATTTGCTCCCACTATCACATTTCTCACTGGTTTTAGCAGGTTTGATGTCAATCTTGCACATCATTAGGCCTCAGTTTCTTCCCATTCTTCTAATGGACCATATTGAGCTCGCAAAACTATAAGTAGGATTTCACTTATATTTTTGCGTAGGTGGTTTAGGAGGGTTTTTACAATGCAGGGTCCTACAGCGATCCCAATCAGAAGAAGTACTAGGGGCCCAGCTATGGCTGAAATGATGGTAGTTAACCAAGGGTACCATGAGAATAGGTTTTGGAACCAATTGGAACCAATTGCCTGAAGTATTTTCTCTCTTTCCTTTAATCTGTTTCTTTCTAATGCTAAACTATCCTTTATTATTCCAGAATGGTTTGCATAAAAACAACAGGTTTCTCCTAGGGCTATACAGAGTCCTCCCTGTTTTAAAAAAAGAAGATCTAGCCCCCATCTGTTTTGTAAGACCATTTCTGCCAGGGAATCTAGTGAATCCTCTAGTTTAGAGTTTGATCTTTCTAGTTCTCCTAAATCTATATCTATTTGACGACTGAGGGACTTAAAATTTTCAGAACCTGTGATTAGAGCTGCAGTTCCTAAAGCAGTATATCCAGCTATTCCCAAACCAGCAAGGAGGGGAACTAAAATTGGGGCAGCCTGTTTACGCTGGTAAATTAGAGAGCCCTGGCCTTCTAATAAGTCCAGGTGTTCTCTTCCCTCTACACCATCAAAATAGTAGGTTTGGGGAAATAGATGTGTTGTGTTACACAGTTCTGAGCTATTTACAGCCTGAAGATTTTAGCAAGGGGTTAGTCCAGATGTGCAGGCAAACTGAGTTCCTTGGGGGGGGGCAAGGAAGTATGGTTTGGTAGTTGATCGAAGTAGGACTCGGGAGGCACAGTTTTTGGTAAATGGGGAATTGTCCCACTTGTAAGTTGGTTATGGAAGCAAGTACCTTTTCCTTGGAGATCACCTAATGTGATCTTGGGAGTAGTTCCCCAGGGACATCTTTTTGAGTAAGACATTTTTGTCAAAGATAGGTTTTGGAACTTGGTGAGTATAATATTTCCAGTCCCAAGACCTATGTAATAAGGGGGCTCAGGGTTTAGACAGAGCCAACAGTCTTTAGTCATGTTGGGTTGGGACTGGTTTAAGACAGAAAAGACAGAGTTCATCATATCTAGGAGAGGCTGTCTGGGTTCTATATTTACATCTGAGGTTGTTTTAGCCAACTAGGTATGGTCACGATTGTCTTGGAGAGCTGTGGCTACCAAAGATGTGGGTTTGAGCCTAGGTGGTAAGGGGGGTTTAGGCTTTAAGATTCCCTGAGAGTTTCCAATTGGGTTTATTGGTCTCTGGGTGCCAGTGAGTTGAATGGTAAATTTGGACCCTGGGTCTGGACCCCATACATGTAATCTGTAGGAAACTAGAAGGAAGTTCTCCTTGAAAGATTAGCCTGACAGCCCCCTGGGAGACATTCTGCCCTGAAGGCATCCTGCAGCTACCTATCTCCCTGGAACATCCTGCGGTTATCAGGATCATCAGACATTTTGCAGCTGGCAGTTTTACCACCCACATCCAGCAATTGCAGAGACCTTCCCCATCCCTAGCATATGAATACCCACCCAGCAATTGCTGATTAGAGAGCTTCCCCATCCCCAGCATATAAATACCCCTGTGTGAACAATAAAAGTTTGCAGCTTGATCAGAACTTTTGTCTTGCTGTCACCTTTTGTGTCTCTTGTCCCTTCATTCCTCCCCATCTAGGTTCGCTGCCCACGTTGATGTGTCCTGCCGGATGGGACAGTAATCTAAGTCCCCAAGTTTTTCCTGCCCTCCATCATGCGTGTTGGCTACAGTCTGACCATAATAGTATGGTTATCACAATGGGATTGCATGTTCCTTGCCAAATGCAAGGTTTCAGTGTTGTCTTTCTTTTAACCATTATATATGCACCATTTTCTACCCAAGGGGCAATAGTTTTACATCCCCAATTGGCACAATGATATTGATTATCTCCCTGACATGATGGGGGCCCACTGGCAGGACAGATATAAAATTGTTGGTTCTGGAGAGACTTTTCATAATTAAGATCCCCACAATATGAGGAATAATATCCAGCTATTCCCATGATTCCCTTAGAATGTCTGGTAAGCTTAGTCTGGTTAATGGAGATTATCATCCCATTTAACGAGTGTCTCAGCACCCAGGTGTTAAACACAGGTTGATGGGGGCTATAACCATAACAAGTCAAGGAAAGGAGAGTCAAGAGGAGGGCTGCTTTAAAAGTCTTATCTTTAGTGGGTTGGCAGTTTGATGGATGGTCCATCTTGGTTGGGGTTTTTCTGGATCTGGTGCTGGAGCTGGTTTAATATGAGTCCAGTGGATCCAGGCTGTCTTTCCCCCAACTTTAACAGCAGTTGGAGTAGTCAGAACCACAGTCCAAGGTCCCTTCCAATGGGGTTCCAGCGAAGTCACAGGTAGTTTCTTAAAATACACCAGATCTCCAGGCTGGTAGGGGTGTACTTCCTTCATGCTGTTGGAGACATGAGTATTAGTATCACCAAAGGTCTGTTTTATAGATTTTTGTACTCAGTGGAAGGCTTGTAAAGATTTCAGGAAATGGTCATTTTTTATATCCTGAAATTTAGAAACTGTGAGTTTTGGTAGAATGGGAGGGAGTCTCCCAAACATGATTTCAAAAGGAGTAATGCCCTTAAAGTAAGGAGTACATCTCACACGGAGTAGTGCAAAGGGAAGGAGATCTACCCAGGCTTCGCCAGACTCCAGTACCAATTTAGTTAATGTTTCCTTTAAAGTCCTGTTCATTCTTTCTACCTGTCCTGAACTTTGTGGTCTATAGGCACAATGTAGTTTCCAATTTATCCCTAAAATAGGTGACACATGTTTTGTTATTTTAGCCATAAAGGAGGGCCATTGTCGGACCCCACTGATAAGGGGAGGCCAAATCTGGGTATTATCTCCTGAATTAACTTTTTAACAGTTACTTGTGCTGTCTCGTTTTTTTTGTGGGAAATGCCTCGACCCAACCTGAGAATGTGTCCACTAGAACAAGCAAATACTTGCAGCCATACCTGCTGGTCTTAACTTCGGTAAAGTCCATTTCCCAATGTTCTCCTGGCATTTGGCCCCAATTTCTAGGTTCATTAGTAGCTCCAGGAAACTGTTTAGAGTTTACCTGGACACATGTTGGGCATCTGGAAACTGTAGACCGAATCATCTGTTGTGCTCCTGGAATATAATATTGTCTTCAGAGGAGTTCTGTCAGTTTTGTCTCTCCTAGATGAATACTTTGATGTAGATGGTGAATCAAGTCACGCCCAGTTTCTTTGAATAAGTAAATCCTTCTACTGGGGAGAATAGCCCATCCTTGGTCATTTTGATGAGCATTTAATTTAGCTTGTTTTTCAAGGTCTGACTGAGTGTAAGAGGGCTGTTCAGGTAAAGTTCGCTCAGGAACTGTGGGAGGCACAGTTAGGGGCCCCACTGGTTTTAAAGCCACTTCCTTTGCGGTTTGGTCAGCAAAATTATTTCCTTGGGTCACTGGAGTGTTATCTTTTTGCTGTGCCTTGCAATGTATAATAGTAATTTTTGTAGGTAACCAGATGACCTCAAGAAGGGCCATAATTTCTGGGACATTTTTAATGGCCTTTCTTTTGATGTTAATAGTCCTCTTTCCTTATATATGGCTCCATGTACATGTGCAGTGGCAAAGGCGTACTGGCTGTCAGTGTATACATTGATTACCTTGTCTTTTCCAAATCTAAGGGCTTGGGTTAAAGCTATTAATTCGGCTTTTTGGGCCGATGTCCCATTTCCTAGGGCCTGGGCCCAGATTACCTTGTTTTTTGTGACAACGGCTGCTCTGGCATACCTGACACCTTCAACCATGAAGCTACTGCCATCAGTGAAGAGCTCTTCATCTGGTTGGTCCCAAGGGGTGACTCGTAGGTCAGGTCTGGTCCCTGAGGTGTTTTCCAGGATGTCCAGACAGTCATAAACTGGTAAGGATGGGTCAGCATCTAGCATCAATGTAGCAGGATTAAGGGTAGTGGCAGGAGAGAACTTGACTCACTGTGGGTCCAATAACAAGGCCTGATAGTGAATTATTCTGGCATTTGATATCCATTTGGCCAGTGGGGCCTTAAGCATGGCCTCAGTGGAATGAGGGGCAATGATTATTAGTTCTTGTCCTAAAGTGAGTTTGTTAGCTTCCTTTACCAATAGTGCTGTGGCCGCTGTTGCTCTCAGGCAGTTAGGCCAGCCTGAAGCAACAGGATCTACCCTCTTAGATAGGTAGGAAACAAGTCTTTTCCAGGGACCCAGAGTTTGAGTCAATACTCCCTTTGTGATACCCTTCTTTTCATCAATATAGAGATGAAAGGGTTTAGTTAGGTCTGGGAGGGTTAAAGCAGGGGCCTGAGTGAGTGCCCTCTTGAGGTGCTGGAAGACTTTTTCTTCCTTATCTGTCCAGCTAATTTCCTCCCCTGTTCCCTTTGTTAGTTTATAAAGGGGTCGAGTGATTTCAGCGAATCCAAGGATCCAAAGGTGTCAGTACCCTGCTGCCCCCAGAAAAATCACGTACTTGTCTTTTGGTGGTTGGAGCGGGGATTTGTATAACCGCTTGGATTTGTTTTCCTGATAACCACCGTTGTCCTTCATAAAGTTTATATCCCAGGTAAGTTACCTCCTTAGAACATAATTGGGCCTTTTTAGCAGAAACTCGGTACCCCAATGACTGGAGGGTATCTAGCAAGTCTCTAATAGCCTTTTTGCAAGCTTGAGGGTTTTTTGCTGCCAGGAGGAGGTCATCTACATGTTGAAGTAAGGTGATTTTGGGGTGACTCACCTTGAAACTTTGCAGATCTTGACATAAGGCTTCATCGAACAGAGTGGGGGGATTTTTGAATGCTTGTGGTAGTCTGGTCCAGGTTAGTTGTCCTGAAAATCCCCCTTCTGGGTCCGACCATTCGAAGGCAAATATGGGTTGGTTTACCTTTGCCAATGGTAGGCTGAAGAAAGCATCTTTGAAGTCCAGTACTGTATATACCTGGTATTTGGGGGACAGAAGGCTTAGCAAAGTATATGGGTTAGGAACAGTGGGGTGTATAGTTTCCACATGTTTATTAACTTAAGTCTTGTACCGGTCAGTAGTCATTAGTCCCAGGCTTTTGGATGGGTAACAGTGGAGTATTCCAGGAGCACTTACAGTGGATTAAGATTCCTTCTGCCCGGAGTCGATTAATATGTGGGGTGATACCCAACCGTGCTTGGTGGCTGATGGGATATTGTTTGACTCAAATGGGGGTAGAAATGTTATTTAATTAGAAAACAAGTGGTGGTTGGTGGGCTGCCAGTCCAGGGGGGTTAAATTCTGCCCATACTTTGGGAAATTTTTGGAGGAAGTCTGACATTACTGTTTCTGGTTTGATGATATTTCCCAAGTTGTTAGTGTCCTTTAGGACCCCAGTGGCTAAAGATTTCTCAGGGAGTAGCTGATATTCTTCCCCAAGAGGACAAGTTACTAGGATTTTAGTGGGAGGAGAGAGTTTTAATTCTGCAGAGTCGGAGGAGAATGAAATAGTTGCCTGTAACTTATGTAGGAGGTCTCTTCCCAGCAACGGATAGGGGCAGTCTGGCATTACAAGGAAGGAATAGGTGATAGTTCCCTTTCCCAAATCTGTAATTCTAGCCTGAGTCCAGGAACAAAGTTGAGTTTTTCCAATTGCCCCTTGAATAGGGATTTTTGTCTTGGAAATTGGGCTCTCTGAATGTTGAAGTACTGAATAAGTAGCCCCCGTGTCTACCAGAAACTTTGTTGGTTTCTCCCCGATTGTAAGAGTAACCAAGGGCTCCCAGGGACTTATTTGGAAGGAGCCCAGGCCTTGTCAGTCCTCATTTCCCAAATGGAGAACTGCTTTTGGTGGTTTCTTATTTAATTGGAACCTGTGGTTTCTGTTTTTGTAGGGGCATTTGTTTTTCCAGTGTCCTTCCTCTGTACAGTAAGCACATTGTTCCCGATTTAATCTTTGACCTCTGATGTCATATTGCCCTCTTGTGGGGGGTGGAGGATTTCCTGTGGCTGCTAGTAAAATCTTTGTTAATCTGCGAGTTTGTTTTTCTTCTGGAGAGTCTTGGTTATTATAGGCTTGTTGGGCAATTTCTATTAATTCAGACAACATTTGTCCTTCAAATCCTTCTAGCCTTTGTAACTTTCTTTTGATATCTGGGGCCGACTGGGTGACAAAGGGAGCTTCAGGGACAATCGGTGTATACAGACAGTAAGCCTGTAAAAGGCGCTCTAAAACTGCGCTGGGAGATTCATTAGGTCCCTGAACTGTCTCACTCCCCTTAGAAAGATTAGTGGGTCTCCTAGCTGCTGCACAAACTCCCCACAACAGAGTCTGGTGAAACTGGTCTAGAGCCTTCTTACCTCCATCACTGTTGGGGTCCCAGTTAGGGCACGAGGACGGGAATATGCGATCGATTTGGACCGGGTCATCGGTGGGAAGTCCATTTGGTCCCATAATAGATTTTTGGGCCTCGAGTCTCGTTCTCCTTCTTCTGATGTGAAAAGAGTTTGCAAAAGCTGCCAGCAATCATCCCAAGTGGGTTGGTGGGTGTAAAAGACGGACTCTAGAAGTGAAATGAGTCCTTGGGGTTCATCAGAATAACAGGAATTTTGATTTTTCCAATTATAAAGGTCACTAGTAGTGAAAGGCATGTAAACCATAAAGGGGCCTTGTTGAGAGGGAGTTTGCCACAAGGGGAGCAATGGGGCCAGAGTAAGCCCTGCATAAGGGGTTCCGGTTAGGGTGTGGGGAGGCAAGAGGAGACCCAAACTTTCTGTGGTGGCCTGAGGGATGGCTTGGGGCATTTGGTCAGGATAGGGTGGCGGCGGAGCAGTTGAGAGAGGCTCTTCTTCATTGGCCGCTGGCAGGACAGGGGGTGGTCCTGACTTTTCAGGTATTGGTCTGGGTTTTGTAACTAGAATAGTTTTATGTTTCTGAGACAGAGTCCCAGCAATGAGATTAGTTGGGAGGTTGGGAAAACACTTTTGTAGCCATCTAGGCTTTTCGGCTAGAATATCGACCCAGATTTGAATGTATGGCATTTGGTCAGGGTGACCGGGCTTCCTGAAAATTATAGCCCGTACTTTAATAGCCAAAGAGAGATCAGTGGACCCTTCTGAGGGCCAGCCTACAACAAAGGAGGGCCAGTCTATCTCACAGAATTTTCTCAGATTGAAACCATCAACAGTAGTCCCATACTCTGCTTCCCTTCTCTGGAAGTCCTGAAAATTGTTAAGAAAGCAAGTTAAAGGGGTACAGGTAGAGATTTCTTTAGAATTTCCTTGTCCCATGATGTCGGTTGGTGGAGCAGAAGAGTCCTGCTGAAAGAAGAGCAGTTATAAGAACAAGAAAAAGGGCCTGTGCACAGCACTCCGACAGATAAATGGCCGGTGAACAGATACTGGACAAATGACAAACAGCAAGGCAGACGTTGGACTATATAGTAATAAACAGGACAGATGGCTTGGAGCTGACAGTGGACAGATGATAAATAGTAAGAATACTCTGGGGAGACGACAAACAGCAGAAGAACAGACACAGGACAAGCAACAATCACTGAGATTACACAGGGAGACCTCTAATGGGGTAGAGACCATATAAACAGAACAAACAGCTGGCCAGCTGACACTGAACAAATGACCAACAGCAGAAGACACTGGAGAAATGACAAACAGCCAAACAGACACTGGACAGGCAACAATCTCTGAGATCACACAGGGAGACTTCTAATGCAAAAAGATTTGCCCCAGACAGATGAGGCCTCACAGAGAGGCCTCCAGTGGGACAGAGACTATGTCTCGTCCTGCCCCCAGACAGATGAGGCCTCCTAGGGAGGCCTCCAGTGGGCCCCAGATACAGACAGATGAGGTCTCACAGGGAGACGTCCAGGGAGACAGTCCCGGGGAAGATGTAAGCGACTGCGTCCAATCTGACCTTTTCCCCCAGAGAAGAGTCGACTCACCAGAACTGACAGCTGGCAGGAGGCTTTTTAGAGCATCCTAGGATGGATAGGAGCCGCCCTCGGAGTGAGGCTGAGGAACGTCTCTCAGGAGCTCCCCTCTACTCTGGGGTCGTTGTCCAAAGGACCGTTATTGGAGGCAAATTTGGCATGAGGGTAGGGAAGAAATGGATCCCGGACGAGCCCCCAAATGTTATAGATAAAACTTCGTCCCAGGGTTTCATAAACTGACTTCCAGACCACTCATATATAATCAAATCAAGCCTTTATTGAAGCACACTAGTGGTGACTGATCAGAACATAAAGCTATTCCCCTGATCAGCCCTGAACAATTGCAAGGGTGCCCTTTAAAAGCCTGAAAACTGCAAAAGGGGTGTACAGAGGTCTAGCCAATGCAAGCAAGCCAGGTTACAGAAGTGAGACAGTGCAGTCAAGCGGAGGGAAGCCTAACCAATCACACTTAGCCCAGTCACCCCAGTTACAGAAACAGAGCCCCCTTACCCTAGTTACAGAAACAATACCCCATTAGGTAGTTCCGTGTTCTCACAGATTACTATAGTAAGAGGAAAAGAACATTTTGCCCTAGTCATGAACTTTCTACTTGGCATGATTATTTTACAGGATGAAGTCATAAAACAAAATGGAGTCACATTTGCTCCTACTATCACAATTATGTAATTATTTTAATTAAATATAAATTAAAGCTGATTGATAGTGCAATACCAAGATACTGCATGTGCAACTTCTAACTGCATTTTAAAAAATTATCCTAGTATATTAATTTAAGTGAGATTTCTTTGATAGAATAAACATAAAATAAAATACTAGTGTTTGCTAAATACAGAGAATTTAGATATAAAACATAATAACAGGTGTTCTTGCTTGCAAAATAAATTTAGAAAATTCTCAGAAGACCTAGCTAATCTTCTGGCTTTTTATAGTACTAATTGAAAGAAATATTAATAATTTTAGAATACAAGTAAAACTTATTTTAGGATTGCAGTTATACTGTTTTATAAAGTTCTTTCAGTAAATTGAAAAAATATATATATTAATGATTTTTCCTATTTCTTGTTATTTTGTTATTCTGTATAAAATAACAAATTCTATTTTATTACAAAGAACAATTGAGAGATGATTTGTAAAAAGAACTGTATCACTACTCCCTCTTTGGTGGCACCAAGTTACCTATGAAGATTTATTCTAACATGAAACTTTTTTGACTTAACTCCTTTCATTTCACATCTTCAAATATCTACTCCTACTTCTAAGCAGAAGTTATAGCTTTAAAAAATGGGTAGAGGGGAAAAGATCATAAGATACCTAACCTTCTCTCTCATCCATTCTTATCCTTATAAAATAAATAGGGCCAATTTTTTCAAACTTCACAAGTCATCTAAATCCCCTTCAAGATTAATAGGGAAGGCAGATGGTAAGAAGATTGGACCACCTATCCCCAATCCCATCTCTCTAATATTCTATTTCTATCCCCTTGCTTTTCTGCCACTTTATATAAAGCATTTTATCAAAACTTTCTTTCAAAAATGCTGTATGGGTTTTGGTTTTTTTTTTTAATATTCAGGGTTTTTTTTTCCTCTTAGTCTTTAACATTTATTTCATTTCATTAGACTAGTTAAAAAATTAATGAAGAGTTTGCTGAAGACTATTATAATAGGGAAGGGAGTCTGAACTCTACTCTGTTGAACCAAAAGAAGGAAGAGTTTTAAGTGTCAAGGTAAGCTAGCACCTAAAGTACTAGAAAGCACTCAACGTGAGAAATTAGTCAATGGAATTAGATCATTTGTACTTTCTAATTCCTTTCCTGAGTTAGAATCCTCTACCATAGTCGCTAGAAGACAAGAACATTACTTTTCTTATGGTCACATTTCAAAGGAACTGCTTCTATTGTTGTAGTGACAAATGAGGCAAGGTACTGAAGATAGGAGAAAACAGTTTTATTTGGCTGCAGCCAGGTTCAGAGGGTACAGATTTTGCTGTAATCAATCAATCCCCTGAACCCTGAGTTCAGGGAGTTTAAGAGTTTTATACCCAGCATGTAAGGGGAGGGGCTCAGAAGTTCACAGTCTGCAGAAATTCACATAAAAGCAGCTTTTTCTTTCACTGTTCTGGGCAAGTTAACTCTTCAAGGACAACACCTGGGAAGGGGAGAGGTTCTTCTCCCCTTTCTTTCCTCCCCCTGCCAGCTATTACCATGGAGCTCAGTTGTAACTTTTCTTAAAAATGTAGACATCTCTGTGAAGCCCAGCTCAAGACCAGAGGCCTTGTTTGCACATTTCTTCAAAGTACTATACTGAATACATTTGTGAAAAACTAGTAAGGGTGTGTCCAGGACCTGGAGTGCTGGTATCTTCTCAGCCAGTGGCCAAGTAAACAGGGTGACATGAAAATAGGAAGTTTATCTACAATGGACTCTTTTTTCTGAAAGTCCTAAATACAGCTGTGGTGAAGAGGGCTTTTCTGTGGAGAAAGGGGGTGCCACTTCACTGCTTCATCCCCCCAAGCTACTAAAAATACAGGCATTTGGCACCATTACCAACCTACCATTTATCTAATAAGTACTTCAGGTTTGTTTTTTTTTTTTTTTTTTTTTTTTTTTTTTTTTTTTTTTTTTTTTTTACCAGGTTCTGTAAATAATACCACAATGAAAATAGACATACAGTGTTTTCTATGATGTAATGACTCCAGTATTATTTTAGATACATACCAAGAATTAATACTAGTGAACATATGGCTTTTTTATTTTAACTTCCTAAGGAACCTTAATACCATTTTCAAAAATAGTTTTATTCAATTAATATTCTCACCAATATTTTTTCAATTGAGTCTTTTTATATGATGATTGTATGCGCTGGAGTATCTACTATCTTTCAAAATTTTATTTTTTACTACTAAATATTGTATTTATTTTTATTATTCATAGATAGACAAATTACTTTTGTTTTATTTATTCATTTTTATGTGGTACTGAGACTTAAATATAGTGTCTCAGATGTGCTGAGCAAGCACTCTAAAACTAAGCCAGAACTTCAGCCCCAATCTTTGAGAATTTTAGCATAGGCATTCTGACAATATTGCACAAGGTGCAGGATATTTTTTATTTGACTGATACTTTAAATTACTGATGCAAGTGTGTTAGATTCCAGGCTTTCAAGTAGCCAGAGGAAGAGTTCCCTGTAAATATTTTCTGTGATGAAATGAAAAAAGGATCTGTGATTTGTAAAACTTTGTTAACACTACTGCTAAAAATTTTTGTCTTTGGAAGTGTTGCAAACAATGCAAATCAAATGGCTTAAAATATATAAATATTTGCCCATGCTCAGTCTCTATTTCTTATAGAAATTGAAAGTTTAGGATACACATTCTTGAACAGAAGTTGCTGATATTAGATATTCAGTGCATGGAGAAACTTCTTCTGAAAACCTACTGGTAGGCCTGGAATTATTACTGGGGAAAACAAGGATAAGTCGGGGCTCAGAGAGTGCTGAAATCTTACTGAGTCTATCAGGAGATTGATTAATTTTCCCCTTTTGTACCCTTAATTGAATCAAGAAGGAAGTAATTTTTCCAGCAAGAGAAGTTAGCAAAACCACTGGTAAATCTCTTTTTGGGACAAACTGACACCTTTGAGATGTAATTTCTTTGCCCTTAGTTCAGGTTGTGAAACAAATCAAAAGACTTACTTGGTCATAGAAGAAAACCACTTTGTCATTTTCATACTTATATTTCACTCTTTCTTTAACCAGTGGATAAGTTAAGATAAAAATCGCAGAAAATTTTAAATTCCGTTTATATATTATA
This sequence comes from Urocitellus parryii, assembly GCF_045843805.1. Classification (NCBI taxonomy): domain Eukaryota; kingdom Metazoa; phylum Chordata; class Mammalia; order Rodentia; family Sciuridae; genus Urocitellus; species Urocitellus parryii. Next base: position 3,805,922 of record NW_027554054.1, read on the forward strand.
CCAATTTCCCCTTATTTAAGATGCCCTCAAATTTGTAGGAATATTTCTCAAATATGTGGCACTTCAGTAAACAACTCAAATGTCCATGTGTACCCTAGCTTTTTCTACTCATTTGATGTAGGTATTTTTTCACTTGTCCAATGTATCTAAATCTCAGAACTCATTTATGACTTTGTCAAAGTAACACATATAACATGAATAGATGTGTATCAATATATCAGTAGAGAAATGGTTGGTTAGAAGCCTTCTATTTTGCTATATTTCTGTTATGGTCCAGCTGTGAGGTGTTCATATGTGAGAAAATGCAGGAAGGTTTGGAGGAGAAATGATTGGGGCATAGCCTTAATGTCATCAGTGAATTAATCCCTGAATGAATTAACTGTGTGGTAACTGAATTGATAGGGTGTGATAGAAGAAACTTAGAACTGGGGACATAGCTTTGGAATCTAAATTTGTATATTCACCCCCCAAAAATCTATCTCTTTACTTTGGTCACTATGAAAGTTGATTCCCTCTACCACACCCTTTTGCCATAATGTTCAGCCTCACCTTGAGCCCTGAGAAATGGAGCAGTCTTCTATAGACTACGACTTTTGAAACCCTAAGCCTCCAAATAAACTTTTACTCCTCTACAATTTCTCTGGTCATTTTTAGTAACATTGTTGAAAAAGGCAACTAAAACAATTTCTAACTTGATCTCACCTTACTATCTGCTTTTTATGATGAGTTTGAACCCAGTACCTTACATATTATACACACAACTTCTCAGGGAAATGTGACCCCATATTACTTTAGATTGTATTGTATTATCCATTTACTTCTAGTGTTATTTTTTATATGGATAGGCTTAGACCATTCTATTGCTCTTAACAATACAAAAAAATACATGCATATGGATTCTTCTTTGTGTTTGGTTCATACTATGCCTCCTTGGTATTTAATATTGCATTGTAATTATTATATACATCAATGTCTCTTAATGATACTAAAAGTTCATTTGTTTCTCTGAAGCAGAGGTTTTGGAGGTATTTCATGTATACTTTTTGTTCCAGGTAATTTTTTTCTTTAGTCTCTTCCTTTTAAAAGAGAAGCATGTTGAAATTTCTTTGTTAATGTTTTTTTTTTTTTTTCTTAGTTGGAATTGTACACAACACCCCTATTTTATTTATTTATTTTTAGGTGGTGCTGATGATTGAACCCAGTGCCTCATATATACTATGTGATTACTCTATCATAACCCCAGCCCTACATGCTAAAATATTGCTGAAAAATATTACAGATTACATTCAAGGAAAATTATTGTCTTTGTAATGATGTGTAGTATCTAAACACATATAGGTAATTAATTCTTTTATATCCTAGTTCAAGTTTTTATTTACCAGTAAATTCTACATATTTCTCTTTAAAATGTTTATGCAATTTGTGAAGTAGTATAAAATATGCCCTATATATAATAATGATGTAGTGTTTTTCACTTTAGGCTGAATGTAGTGTGGTAAAAATGTGTCTTGACAGTAGAAACAACTTTAGTCCCACTTTATTTTTTTTATCTTTCTTATGTGCACATTATATTTTCTTTCACCTTACAGATTTCAACTGTATGGACCATTCAGCTCTACTTTTATATATTATTATGGCACACATTTTTTTTACAAACAGATAGCAATTTATAATTCATCTAAAGTTCATGAAAACTTTTCACTTCAAATCTTCCTGAATACAGTTTAGTGTTATGTATTTGGTTACATTTTATTTTCTCTTTTAAAAATTTTTTAAGATGCTGACATTTTTATGAGTACTGAGCCCTTAGATATCACCTGTATAAAGAGAATATTCAAATTGCTTGCTTGTTCTTCTCTCGGTATCCTTGTCTTTTTCTTACTGAATGTATTTATTCATGTATCAGGTAATTTATTTTACCTGTTACTATTTACCCTTTAATGGATGACTTCATTTATTGATTATTTTAATCCACAATTTAATAATTTTGTAACATTTTGTTTTGTGCAACTTTGAAAAGAAATAAGTTCCCCATTGCTGTGTGGTTCTTATGACTAAAATCAAGTGTGACTTTCTATTCAAAACTAGACCCTAGTCTTAATATTATATGAGTCAGAGTCTCAGTTAGTTGTTCATCATCTCTGTGAAATTTATTTTATTATTATTATTATTTATATGAGAGTGGAATGCATTATAATTTTTTATTACACATATAGGGCACATTTTTATGTCTCTTGCTGTATAAAAAGTATATTCACACCAATTTGTGTCTTCATAAATGTACTTTAGATAATGGTTTTCATCAGATTCCACCATAATTGCAAACCCTCTGCCACCTCTCTTCTCCCCCACCCCGCTACTCTATCTAAAGTTTTTCTATCCCTCTCATGCCTCTCCCTACCCCACTATGAATCAGTCTCCTTGTATTAAAGACCACATTAAGCATTTGTTTTGGGGGGTTTGGTTTTTTCATAACTTCTCAAGCAGTTGATATTATGAGCATGTGCTGACACATTTACAAAAAAACTTCCTTTTTTATATAGTAACTATTGAATGTTTTATAGTTACATATTGATTAACTTTGAAAGACTTATTATGTTGTATTAAGTAAGATTATAATCACTTTGTGTGTTTGTGTGTTTGTGTGTCTGTGTGTGTGTGTGTGTGTGAGAGAGAGAGAGAGAGAGAGAGAGAGAGAGAGAGAGAGAGAGATTTCATAGTTAGAGGAGCTTTCTTTTAAAAGGATGGCAATTTTTCTACTCCTCAGCAGTGGAAACTTTCATTTTTCATTGTCTAATCGTAAAGGGTTTTTTTAAGATTTTATTTTTAGGGATGGGACCTACCACTCAATGGTAGGGTGCTCACTTGTTACATGTGAGGCATTGGGTTTGATGCTCAGCACCACATTAAAATAAAATAATAATAATAAAAGATATTGTGTCCACTAACAACTAAAAAAAAAATAAAAATTATCTTTTTGGTACACTGATATCTCTAAGTTTATAACATTCAATATTGTGTTGCCTAGTGATCTTTTAGTAAGTGATGGATATTATATACAACAATAGCTACAATATATAGCCTAGGTTCTAGTAGTATACAATCTAAATGCCAGTACACAGTATGATATTTGCATGAAAGGCAATATCACTTTGAGTGCATTTCTTAGAGTGTATGCCTGTCATTTAATGAGGTATTTTTACATTACAAGAACTGATATAATTTTTGTATGACTGTCGTATCTCAGATTTATCAGAGCATACATGCAGTTTTATTTGTCTATGAAAGCTCAAAAATTTGACACCAGTGACACATTAATGCCCATTACTGGAGATTAGTTGTTTATTATTATTTTTATCATTATCATTATTATTATTAATTATTATTTTGGTATTGGGTATTGAACACAAGGGCACTCAACCCCTGAGCAACATCCAGCCTTTATTTGCATTTTATTTAGATAAAGGCTTTCAGTGAGTTGCTTTGCGCCTCACTTTTGCTGAGGCTGCATTTCAACTTACAATCTTTCTGCCTCACCTACGTTGTTAGTTTCACAAGATTCTTACCCCCTTTTTTTCTTTGACATTGAGGCCCTGCTAAACTCTCATGTTGTTCATTGCTAGACTCATCAGTTTTAGATGTGCTTTTTTTTTCACATTTTGACACCATTGTCAGCAGATCCAAAATCTTAAATTAGATAGTCCTTAATACACAGTTTCTCATTTTGACTTCTTGGTGTTCAAGTTTATGAAGAACTTGGAAAGTGTTCGACAGATAGCTATAAATGGTATAAAATGTGAAGAAAAAATCTATAAAAAAAAGCTAAAACCATCTGACATTTTTATTTGGATAAATAATAAATTCTAAATTAAGGTAGCACCAGCACTATCTTATGGAGAAAAGTAAACATCTTCCAAGAAAGATAGAAAAAATAATGAGAGAAAAAATAGAATAAAATACATTTTGACCTTGAGGAATTGATTTTTGAGAACTTTCCAGCTAAATCTGGCATATAATTTTATAGGGGTCAGAGACACACATGAAATTGATGCCTCCCAGGGATCTAAACAACCTCATGGTAAGAAAATATTTGAAAGTGATACCTATAAAACATGAGAATGAGTCGAAGAAGGGTGACCAATACTCCTTTGTAAAAGTGCTTATAAAATTTATTTTTTTTCATTGAATCCTAATGTAAATGATTATTTGTGTGCATAGTGACTAAATAGTACTTTTTCAGATGTACAAAAAGGGTCAAATGCAGATTAAAGCCACATCTTCAAGCTATAATCATATGGAAGAGAACATATTTAAATTACAGAAAGAATGCTGTTTTATTTTTGGTCCTATTATTTATTTGTACTTCTTCCACTAATGTGATATGCAACTCAAAATGATTCAGTCATTTCTCTGAGTCTCTCTTTTCTTGCCTACAAAATGACAAAATTTGGATTATGTCATTTCTTATATTCTTTATACTAAAAATCAGAGGGCTAAAGGTAACTTTAACTATACTTGGAGTTGGGGTTGTGGCTCAGAGGAAGAGCACTTACCTAGCATAGGAACTGGGTTCAATGCTCAGCTCCATACAAAAATAATAAATAAATAAATAAATAAATAAATAAATAAATAAATGTATTGTGTCCACATACAACTAAAAAAAAATAAATGTTAAAAATAATTCACTGATCTTTACTCAGACAATAATATTTTAGCTTTACATCTTTTTTATAAACAATTCCATAGAGGGGCTGGGGTTTTGGCTCAGAGGAATATCACTCATCTAGTATGTGTGAGGAAATTGGTTTGATGTTTTGAGCTACATATAAATAAATAAAGGTCTATCAAAAAAAAAAAACCTCCATGACACACATCAAAAGAAAATGAGACTATTTATTTATTAGAAAACATTTAATAATACTGACTTCTCAGGATAGGTTTGATTTACACTTATACCAGCACAAAAAAATTACAGAGTTCTTCTGACAGAATTATGGTTCTTTGTCTAACAAGAGTAGAGGATATACTTTGATCAGTGTATATTCTTTCTGTTAGCTTAAAAAATAACTAATTACTATGTAATTATATACTATTCTTAAGAATTCATGACTTTTTGGTGGTTTTGCATAGATCAATTTATAAATAATGAATTCTATATTGGAAGAAAAATTTCAAAGTAATATTGGTTTTAAAAAAATAGTAAACTGGGTGGTCATGGTGGTGCATGCCTGCAATCTCAGTGGCTTTGGAGGCTGAAACAGGAGGATCACAAGTTCAAAGAAAGCATCAGCAATGGCAAAACACTATGCAACTCATTGAAACTGTTTCATAAATAAAATACAAAATAAGAGTGGAAATGTGCCTCAGTGGTTTACTGCCTCTGAGTTTGATCTCTATTACCCACCCCCCCAAAATTGGTAAAGTTTCAAATATATACCTGTCATACTACCGACTTGACAGGTCAAGAGAAGAGGATTATAAATTAAAAAAAAAAACAGGCTTAGAAACTTAACAAAACCCCATGCAACTTTGCGATAACCCTTTCTGAAAATTAAAATAAATAAATAAATAAAATTTTGGGGATGTGACCCAGTGGTTAAGTGTCCCTGGGTTCAATCCCTAACCACCCAAATGGTAAACTAACTATCATGGAAATGAAAACAACCAAATGTATTTATATTTTTAAAATCACTTTTAATACATACATTCCATTTTCAGATGCCACAAACAAGCAACCAGATATCTAAAAGTAGCTTTTATATTAAAGTTGTGACACTTGCAAATGTCTGTAAATACTAGATCAAGTCTTCTCAGCAGACTACACACTTTCTGTTGAGCTGCTTGTGCTATCACTTGGATGTTTCTTAGCCAAACTTTTCCTAGATAAAGAAATCAAAACTGTAAAAAAAATTGTACAATAAACAGGAATATCCTCCCTGCAAGCCGCATAGATATGCACACATATATGTCTTGATATTATATATTTCTTTTTCACACTTCATAAATTATAACATGATAGTGACAATTTAAATTGAATGGAAGAAAGATTTTATAATCATATGCCATGGGTGAGCTATATGGTCCTGTAAGGAACAAGATTTACCTGTTACAAATAAGGGTTACCACTCTCTGAATAGAAGGATCAGAAATGTCATGGAATTCAGACACCCAAATGATTCACTGAAGACAATTTATTTATTTATTTATCTATTTATTTGTTTGTTTGTTTGTTTATTTATTTATTTATTTTTAGGTACCACGTTTTCTCACTTCTAATCAATCATCTGGTCATGTCTCAACTTTTTTTTCCATTTTTTGGTTAAACCACATAATGACATGAGACAGCCATTAAGTCACAAAGAGTGATAAATGCATCATGGCAATACCCATTTCAAAACCATAAAATGATATCACCATTCAGATATCTGAGACTTGTGAATTTTTACTGTAGAAATTATAATTGTTTTAATGTAGGGGACTCAGCACTCAAAACTAATAATCACTTTTTAAACAAATCCATCAAATTAAAAATTATTCTTAACTTTCATTAAGAATTAAAATTTGGTATGCTCTAATATTATTATTAGAGCATAATATTTTTAAGAGAGAGAGAGAAAATATTTTTTAAAAAAATTTTAAATATTTTCGGTGGACACAACATCTTTATTTTATTTTTATGTGGTGCTGAGGATCAAACCAAGGGCCCTGTGCATGCTAGTCAAGCGCATTACCGCTTGAGCTACATCCTCAGCCCTAGAGCATAATAATTAATAATTAATTTTATTAATAATTAATAAATAATAATTAATTTTATTGTTTCAAAAAGTTAATACATTTACCAAGTTAAAATGCATTATTTCATTCACATTTTAACATTTTAAGCATGAGTAACTATGGTTGCAAGAGTTTTTTTGTTAGTTTGTTTTTGTGAAATTTTTTTTAGACAAGCCTTAAAAATGTAAAAAATAACTGAATTGACACTTTCAGGTGGATTTCCCACTGGCAATTTTTCACAGCAGAATTAATTAAAGCACACTGGGTGATGGTCACTGCACCCAGACATCACTTTTAATATAGACTTAGAACATTATCAAGACAACATGTCAAGATTTACAACATCAAACAAGATTTAGATATCAACATAGCTATCAGGCCAGGGTAAAGAGCTCATGAATTACATCTTGGAGCATTTTAAAGTAAAACAACTGAACATATACTTTAAAATTTGAATGAATACATAAAATAAGACTTATATATCTCACAAAAATTTTATAACTGAAATATTAGATCATTATTCTATGCAGAGCTAATTGTAAATTACAGAGCATGTTGCACTTACAGACAATGATTAGAAATGATCCAAATGCTAATGAAAGTTAAATGATAAACCATGTTCTAAAAGATAAGCATTGCAAATCTAAAAATACAAAATGCTCAGAAATTTGAGTTAATGTAACACTTACCCTTTAACATTTTATCATGTTGCAAAGCAATCAACATTAGACTTAACTATGAGAGAGAGAGAGAGAGAGAGAGAGAGAGAGAGAGAGAGAGAGAGAAATGCTTTTAAAATAAATTGGACACTCCAAACCTTGTGTTTATGAGAAAGAAATGGCCACACTGAGCATGTCAGTTAGGGACATGCGATCTACGCAGAGATATAAACACCATTTTCACCATTACTTCAAAATCTTAAGAGTGTTTTATTGTGACAGCAATTGTGGTGAGCAATTAACTGGTAGCATGTCATACTGTTTTTTTCTAATTTATGTATTCTTTTCCTTATTATTTTTGACAGAAAGCCTATTTAGTGTCCTCTATGTGTTGAGATTGTGGAACTGCCCTTTTTGTAGGCCTTGGTTTTATTTGGAGAGGATGGAGGTATAGAGCTAATATAATGCTCTTTGGAGCTGACAGGGGAAAGAATGAAAAGTCTTTCCACTCCATGTTTTCAGGGATGTGCTATAGGTAGAACCATCAAATTCCTGGTTGCCATGGTAAAGTTGTGTTGATTGCACACTTTGATATAATTTAGAAGATGAAGAAAATAAAGGGGATAATGAGAGGTGCTTGGGTCTAATTTGACTGGGTGACAGATTTGGTAATGGATTGGGTTTGCTGTAGAGTTCAGCTTATTGCAATAAGCATGTGTGGGTACTGAGAGACTAGCATAGTATCACTCTGAGAATATGTGTTTTGCTAGTTTGTAGAAATTGGAAAAAAGAGGTTATATGTAGCACAAGGTAAGTATATTTGTGTTGTTTCTCAGTGCAGGAAACACACCAGACCTCTGTGTAGGGAACTAGGCAGAGGGGATTGGCATGTGGTTTTTTGGGTAGCGAAAGCTTTTCTGTATAGAAGCCAAGTCACCTAAAAATTGCCAACCTCTGTAGCTGTACTTTTCTATATTGCCCTTTAACTGGCTCTCTCTTGACTCCACCTGCAAACCCATACTACACCTTCTATGGGTTGAACTATGAATGCCAGTGCATATTCCTACCCTAAACTCAACTCCCTTTCTTGACTCTCCCATCATTCTTGAATTACAGCCCACCCTGAGATACAAAGTGTGCCATCCCTCAATGCCAGTTCACTGCAAATACTGTAGTTTCTACCCATCCTCCACTCACTATTAATAACTTTTTAGCAAACAGAAAGTACCTATAAAGGCTCAGTGCTTTCACTAGACAACACTTGCATGTTCAAAGTCAGTCATATTATCAATGCAATAAAAAAAAACTCAACCACCAAAATCTACTTCTGTCAAATATTATTATTTTTGACAGTAGTGTTTTAATTTTCTTTTAAAATAAATTATTAAAATTTTAAGCAAATTTTTATGTATGAATATAAATTAAGACACCACTTAATGACCTATTATACATTTTCCGGGATTTTTTGTGTATGCATTTTTAAAATTATTTTTTATATATGACAACATAATGCATTACAATTCATATTACATGTATTTATGCTTGCCTTGTGCTCTATATAACCTCTGTTCCCCCTTTTTCCACACTAGCAAAACACATATTCTCAGAATGATACTGTGCCAGTATCTCAGCACGCACACATTTTTATTGCAATAAGCTGAACTTTACAGCAAACCTTACCCACTACCTCATCTGCCACCCAGTCAACATGGACCCAAGCACCTCTCATTATCCCCTTCATGTTCGACATCTTCTAAATTTTAGCAAAGTAGAATATCAACTCAATGTTCCTCATTTATTACATGTATTCAGCACAATTTTTTACATCTGTGGTTGTACACAAAGTAGAATCATATCTTTTGTGGCTTCATACATGTACTTAGGGTAATAATAACAATTACATTCCACTGTCTTTTATACCTCTATGCCCCCCTTCCTTCCCCTCTCTCCCCTTTTCTCCTTTTCCTTATCTGAAGTTTATGTAATCCTCCCATTCTGTTCCCTCCCACATAATGCTATAAATTAGCATCCTTAAATCAGAGGAATCATTTGGCATTAGTTTGGGGGGGATTTGCAAATTTTACATAGCATTATATTCTTTAGCTCCATCAATTTTTCTGCAAAAGTCATGATTTTACTCTCTTTTTATGCTGAATAATATTCCATTGTGTATATATACCACATTTTCTTTTTCCATTCATCTACTGAAGGGCATATATGTTGGTTTCACAGCTTAACTATTGTGAATTGTGCTGCTATAAATATTGATGTGACTGTGTCCCTGTAGTTTGATGTTTTTAATTCCTTTGTGTAAAGAATGAGGAATGAGATAGCTGGGTAAAAGAATGGTTTCATTCCAAGTTTTTCAAGGAATATCCATACTGCTTTCCAGATTGGCTGCACCAATTTGAAGTCCCACCAGCACTGTATGAATGTGCCTTTTACCCACATTCTCACCAACAATTATTGTTGTTTTTATTCTTAAATTACTAGAGTAAGATGAAATCATAAAGTAGTTTTGATTTGCATTTATCTAATTGCTAGAAAAATTTAGCAATTTTTATATATGTCAATTGATTGTATATCTTCTTCTGAGAAGTGTCTGTTCAGTTCTTTGGTACATTCATTGATTGGGTTATTTATTCTTTTGGTTTTCAGATTTTTGAGTTCTTTATATATTTTATAAATTAGTTCTATATCTGAAGAGCATGTGGTAAGAATTTGTTCCCAATTATTAGGCTCTCTATTTACTTTACTGATTATTTCTTTTGCTGAAAAGAACCTTTTTAATTGAAATCCATACTATTTATTGTTGGTTAATATAAATCATGGTGCTCTGAAGTCTTATTAAGAAACTCAGGCACTAACAGGATAGATTTGGCCTACTTTTTCCTTTTAATAGACAGTGTCTCTGGTTTAATTTCTAGATCCTTGATTCAATTTGAGTTTTTTTTTTTTCATGGTGAGAGATAGGATTTTAATTTTATCTTATTGTATTTAAATTTTGAATTTTTCCATTATTATTTTTTGAAGAGGATATCTTTTCTCCAATGTACATTTTTGGTGCCTTTTGTCAAATATAAGATACCTCCAATTATGGGCATTGGTCTCTGTGTTATCTATTCTGTACCATTAGTCTACAAGTCTATTTTGTTGAAATATCATACTGTTTTTTTGTTATTATTAATCTGTAGCACAGTTTAAGGTCTAGTATAGTGATGCCACCTACTTCACTCTTCTTACTAAAAATTGCTTTAGCTATCCTGAGTCTCTTATTTTGCCAGATAAATTTCATGACTCCTTTTTTCTATTTCTATGAGAAATGTCATTGGGATTTTGATTGAAATTGCATTGAATCTGTATAGTGCTTTTGGTAGTGTGGTCATTTTGAAAATATTAATTCTGCCTATTCAAGAAAAAAAATTAGATCTTTCCATATTCTCATGGCTTCTTTGATTTTTTTCTCAGGGTTCTGTAGGTTTTGTTGTAGAGATCTTTCAGCTCTTGTTAGGTTGATTCCCAGGATTTTATAATTTTGATACTATTCTAAATTAATAGTTTTTCTCATTTTCTTTGCAGAGGATTTTTCATTGATATTCAGAAATGCCTTTGATTTATGTGTGTTGATTTTGTATCCTGCTACTTTACTGACTTCATTTACTTGTTCTAGCAGTTTTCTGGTGGAATGTGTTGAATCTTCTAGGTATAGAATTATATTGTCAGCAAATAGTGCTAATTTGAGTTCTTCTTTACCTATCCATATCCCTTTAATTTCTTTCATCTAATTGCTCTGGCCAGTGTTTCAAGAATTATGTTAAATAGAAGTGGTGAAAGAGGACATCCCTGTCTTTTTCCAGTTTTTAGAGAAAATGCTTCCATTTTCTGCCATGGAGTCCTAGAATAATGCTTCCCAATGTTGTTGCCATTGGCCATGTAATCCATCAAACTGACAAACTCAGTTTTTTTGTCACAGGATCTATATAACAAAATATCATGTGCTTGAAGCTACTGGATTAGACAGGATAGACACAGGTTATTTACCTAATAGCAAGCAATATTGAAGAGCGATGTTCTATAAATCACCAGATGCAAATATTATGGATAATATGACCTGTTTAGAGTTCAAATCTAGCACCTTGCCACAAATACATTGGGGTAACTGTTTTCTGATATAATTTTTTGTTTAAAAGAATAACTAAATAAATAAATTAGAATAGTGTGGATAGAGCTATCAGGTCCTACTTTTTATGAATTCTGTTCTAGAAAATACACCAGGTTTTACCTGGACTCTTCACAGGATTTCAAGCACCTCTCTGGAAGGCCCCTTTCAACTCTGGTAAAGGCCATTGACTCCTAGGGTGTCCTCTGTCAGAATACCTCTTACCTTCTAGTCTAATGAGGAAACTGGCCAAGCAGAAAACCACTACCACCACCACTCCAGATAATTCTTGTGCCTGGGAATTTATAGCCATCCTATGAGTCTGAAGCTTCTGGAACTCAGAACACACTTAGAAAACCACTGCTCCAGCAGTCTCCAACATTTAGGAGATTGGGGTGTTTTTAGAACAGGTACTAGAAGAACGTGACTCAAGCCCACTTTGTTACAAGCAGGAAATTCTGCTGAAATAAGACACATACCACCACCACCAACAACAACAACAATAACATAAAGCCCTAAAATTGGTTATTGTGCAAATAATGGTGAAACAGTATTCTAGGTCATTTTTAACAATTGACATCATATTTTCAAAAATTTTCTTACCTTAGCCTTTTAAGAATTTCTCTTCTCTCTCTCTCTCTCTCTCTCTCTCTCTCTCTCTCTCTCATGCACACATACACACACACACACACACACAAGCACAGACACAAATATACAAATACACACACATTTGTAAAGCATGTATAAATATAAACACAGATTTTTAGAGTAATATTTCTGTCATTTGAAAACAGTGTGCTACAATGGAACTTTGTACTCACCATAAAATTTCTCATGAATTTTGCACTGCAGAGGACATTTCAATTCCTTTCATTTCTTGTTGAAATTAGTTTTTCTGATTTCTTAGCATCATTTGATTTCTGCCATGAGGGGACACTCCAAATTTCTCTTACTTTATTGTTTTACTTCAATAACACTTATTTCCAAACATTTTACATAACTTATTATATTGAAAAAATTTCTGTATCTCAGATAAATGTAAGTTTCCAGACAGCAGAAATTTTCGTCCATTTTTTTCTCCATTAAATCTAATGTACATAAAGAAGTACCTGAAACAAGAAACATTTGTTATTTCAATAAATTAATGGAACAAAAACTATATGTGAAAGATCTCTAAGTGACAGAATGGTGTTGGGTGTCTCAGAGAATCCCATGTGTCATAAAGTGTTATTGTGTGATAGGTGACTTCTGCACCAAATCAAACTATTATTTTTACTGTGTATAATAAAATTTTTATTTCATTTTTAATTTGTTAGTACTTGTATTTTGGAATCTGTTAGTTTCTCTTTGGGAAAACAGTCTCACGTCTCCCTCCTGAGAAGTTTTGAAGCAAGCCTAATTTTCTAAAAAAAAGTTGAGTAGCTCATATTATCACTAGAGTAATGTTTTAAAAGCACAAATCTAATCATATTACTCCCCTGCTTAAACTACTCTTTTGTTCTTTGTGTTTACAAAGCTCACTGGCCCAAAATCTTTAAACAACTCTTGTGGCTACAATTCATAATGTATCTTCATTGTAAATTGTGTAATGGCCCTTGCACTCAAGGATTGTGTTCCAGAATGGGTATCTTCTGAAACTCAATTTTTACATCATGACAAGAGATTATATTAGATATGATTTTGTATGATCTCCAGGAGAACCAAATAAGAAAATAGTTTTGAATAACTATTCTTGCTGAGGTTGAGCAAATTCTGGATATTTTTTTAAAGTATATTCTATTTGCATATACATTGTATCTAATATTTTGTAGCTAATATATATTAAATTTTCTCATCAATGTACATTTAATTTAATAGTCAGTGGTTAATAACATGATAACTATGAGACAGAACCTCAGAAGCCTTTAATGAGATATTTAATTGCCTCAAGGTAATCTGATAGTGAGGGGGATAAGATATCTAGGGAAAGTCTGAAGAATTAAATACCCAATTGCAGTGCCAGGCTTCAGGTCAAATAAAAGTTGACAGGGTCAACACTTCAGACTGCATTGTGATACTGAGGAAACTCATATCAAACCCCTCAGCTCTGTGAGGGGTTATCTGAGGTTTTCTTATCCATGTTTATATAAAGAGTAACATGGAGATTCTGCAAACTAACATCCCAATATGTGGGGACAAAATTAGGTATGTCACCATGGAAAAGTTTTTTGGTATGGTTGAGAATGAATTTTTAGTGCCCTTTTCATATTGGGCCCAATGTATTTTCTGTGAAATTAACACCTTGCTGGAAAGCTCTGTGGCAGTAACTTTACTTCTGTAAGACACCTCCCATTTATAGCCAAAGCCCTGATTGCCCTCAACTGCAGATCTTTATGACGTCCACAGCCCTTGATGTTTAAATGCCAGTTAAAGAGTTGCTCTCTCAAGTCTCCTCATTTAAAAATGCATTCAACTTCCCAACTCAAATATACTCCTCTGCTATCACTGTGCCACCTGACATGCAGGCACTCACAACTGCTGTGCCCTTTCACCATGATAATAATGACTGTGTGCTCATTCCCCAAATAGGAGACATCATTCAGGCCTAAACATGTCAACTCTGGCTATAACATCATGAGCATGTGAGAGAAACTTCAGAGACCATTCACTAACTGTGAGAGGTGTCAGGTGCTAAGACAGTGAAATGAGACACAGTGCTGTGCATATTTCCCTGTTTCCTTTGAGCTGAAATATCTTCCTGCAGTGATCATGTAATAAAAGGAATACACCACGAATGAATGCACGTATTATTATGTCTGAATATTACCCACTATTATATTAAGACAGAAATGTCTGGCCCATAAGCAATATTAAATTGCATTTTAAAGGACATCCATTGACTCCCTTTTCTTCAATTATATATTCTTAGAGGAAAGTGTTTCTTTAACTTAGGAGTTGTGACCATTGGAAAAAAAAATTCTAGAAAAACAGTATTGTTATTGGCTCCTAGTGAAATCATGCATTTTATAATTGTAATATATAGAGAAAATAAATTATAAATTATTCCTTTAAAAATTAATAGTATATTATTTACAAAATATTTATATTTTTGCCATTCACATTAGGCTCCAACATGGCTCAGGTGGCACTGGCCTGTTCCCAGTTCATCAACTTAACAAGCCTGATATTAGTATGTTTTTTCATATTATATGTGCTTTATCCTCTACATCTATGTGGGGAATTCTCCCTGAAAATGATCCTGAATTTTGAAAAATTATCACATCTCCATATGGCTTCTGCCCAATAAACCCCTCAATGATAAACAGTTTTGTAAAGAATATTTTCTGAAATATTTTTTGAGGAAGTAAAGAGCAACCCACTTGGAAATAGTACAGAATGTGAGCACTTTTTTTGCTAGATTACTAACATAAAATTCTAGTGAATCTGTGGTGAAGACCCTTCACAGACTTCAAGAACAGATAGGATATTTCCTCCTGTTAACATGTTTTTTAAGTCAGAGCTGCACCCAACTTGGATTCTCCTGAGGCAAAGAAAGCCCACAAGGTCATTGAACTAGCTGTTCTGTCACAGGGAGAATATATATCATAAATTACCAAATAACACATCTAAAAAAAACTAATAATTACAAAATGCTATCTTGAACATAATTTAATTAAATTTAATTTTGAATGAAAATGTTTAGTCTTTAATACACCATATTTATCTTATAGCTGATAGATGAGATTTTACTTCCAGAAAGTGATAACTTAATGCTCTCTGATAAAGAATGCAAGTCCAAAGAGAATTCAAGCATCAATTAACAGACTTTCTGCTATGTCTCCATGTGAAGGTAGCAAAACTCCTGTCACAAGGTTGATACACTCCTGCATCACCTGACCACAATGATCTCATCTGAAAGAGACCACAAGTATGACACAACCTGTAACCTCAAGCAACCTTAGTAGAGGTGAGACCACAATGATATCTTAGAGACCATCTGTGAGGACAAGTTCAAGGAATACTGCATTCATTGCATACAGTAAGATTGTCTTGAGTGGCAAACCACTCTCCCATGCTAGGTTGTGTGAGCATCAAACCACTTACCCCTTAGGCACAGACCTGGGCATGAGGCTATGTGTTGCAGTCCCTGCTCTTTCTCCATTGCCCACTCGTTGATTGGTCACTGCAGGAACAGTTGGCCAGAAATTGCATTGGTGGCTGTCTGAAATCTGCTAAGCTACTGTCTGAGTATATATACATGGTAACTGCACAAAAATTGAAACCTGCTTCCTGCTTGGTCTCCAGAGTTCTTGATTAGTGACTTCGCAACCACAGTTTTTCCTACACTTTTCCGTGGAATCCCTCACTGCATGAGAAAGAGCCCACACAAACATCAGTACATAGCATTTGTCTTTTTTAAAGGTTTGAGAAAAATTCCTTGTAATGTGATTCTCCTGACCTCTAATGAATGTCAGTATGTTTAGTGTTTCCATCACCACATCTTTGATATTTGGATATTTACTCACTTAGTCTTTGTACCAGAGGAGGTTATTCCTCCATTAGAATTGACTGGGTGATCCTTGCTTTTCTTTAAGCATTTATTAGGGTGGAGATAATGAGAATAACTTTCTGCATCCTGCCATTCTCTAAGAATGACAGTTCCTTCATACTCTTTTAAGCAGCATTCAGCTTGTCCATGAGTTCCTTTTTTTTTCTTTTAATCTATGCAGAGGTTTTACTTTTCTTCAGGCTGCTTTTCACATCATACCTAAAAGTCAACTGGTGGAGCAACTCTGAGTGAGAAAAAAATACCCATTAAAGTGATGATAGGTAGGCCTACCTACATCTTCTATGGAGGTTGTAATAACTGACTTGTTGCCTCAGGTTATTGGGAGAAAATAACTTCAGTTTCAACTCACTAAACTTGTCATATTTTAGCTTAAATGCAATCTCCACCGAGAATTTTAGGTCCTCCAAGGCATCTGTTCACCACAGGACTCTGCAAAGTAACCATGGATCCACTAGATACAACATACACCAGGGGATCATCCTAAAATTTGCCTGGGACCAAACCAAACCAATAATTGTTTCTCTTCTACAGGATTCAACACACTCACCATGAGAGTCATTCACTAATGAAAAAAAAATCTAATACAATTTTAACTGTATTGACCATATGCAACTTTGCTTTGATTTTGATCAAAGTATTAATTTAATCACTAATGAAACATTTTAACTGAAAAAAAATCACGATATACACTTTGAAAAATATTTATTTTCTAAATATTTATTTTCTAGTTGTAGGTGGACACAATATCTTTATTTCATTTATATGTGGCATTAAGGTTTTAACCTTGTGTCTCACATGTGCTAGGTGATCACTCTACCACTGAGGCAAAATCCCAATCTCTCATGATATAAACGTTGATGTCTACGTTTTTGTTTAAAATAGTGTTTTGATTCATCCATGTTTTTCTGTGGATAAGAAGTTTACTTTATTTATTTATTTATTTATTTATTTATTTTCACCTGAAATGAAACCCAGGGGCACTTCATCACTGAGCCACATCCCTAGCCCTTTTATCTTTTTTTTTTTTATTTTGAGAAAGAGTCTCTCAAATTTTCTTAGGACCTTTCTAAGTGGCTGAGGCTGGATTTGAATTATGGTCCTCCTGCCTCAGCCTCCCAAGCTGCTGGGATTACAGGCATCATTTTCATTATGTTTAAATAATCTGACATTTTGTGAATATGTAAAAATAGTGCTGAATATTTAGAAACTTTAGTTGTAGGCAAATTTTAAAATGGGCACAAACACCAGTAGGATTAACTAGTTCTTGTGTTCTATTGTATATATAGAACAATATATGATATGATTCAAAATTACTAGAAGAAAGTAAATGTGATAAACAAAATGAGAAATGATAAGTATTTGAGGAGGCAAAATGCTAATTACACCATTATTATCAATATATGTGTCAAATTACTATATTGTACGATAAAGATATACTTGTGTCAGACTGAAGTGGTGGCTCAGTGATAGAGCACTGGCCTTGCATTTGTAAGGCACTGTGTGCAATCCTCAGCACCATATAAAAATATAAAGGTATAGCAATTATCTACAACTAATCAAAGAAATTAAAAAAGATATGTGTAAATTAAATTATAAAGTTATGAATAGTTGCACATATATATGTTCTTTTATAAACATATTTTTATTTCCACTGGAAGTAGAAATGCTGAGTAACTTATTTTAAATATTTTAAAACAGATTTTTTTGTTAAAATTGGCACATCCAAATATTCAGACAATCTAAAAAATTATATATATATATATATATATATATATATATATATATATATATATATTCATGTAATAATCACAATTCAATCTATTACCTGAGGATATACCCTTAACTTTACTTTATTGATTGTAATTTTTCATCATGGTAAGAACATTTTAATGAGATCTTTTCTGTTAACAAATATATATGACATAAATATGTAAATACCTGCCTGGCCAAAACTAAAAATCCAGTAAAGAAGTGTCCAAACTTCCCCAAACCCTGGACCACACATTTTTCAATGATAGCCTTCTTACCAGGTTTTACTTACTATCATTATGATTTTGATAGTAATTATCATGATGATTCTTAATGCTGAACACTTTTTATACAATTTTTTCATTTCTATGCATTTTGGAGTAAACATCTTTTCTGATTTTTTCACCATTTTCAATTGGGTTTTCATTTATTACTTGTTCTTTAGTTAGAACTGTACTTTGGATATAACTCCTTGTTTGGGAATATCTGGTTTGGGAATATGCTAATATATCTAGTTTGGGAATCTATTCTACCAATCTGCTCACTTTTCACTCTTGTATTCTTTGCTAAGCATGACCTTTGAGTTTTGACAGAGTCTTGCTTCTCTATTTTGGTATTGTGGCTCATGCTTCTGGTATCATGTTAAAAACCAAACATTGAATGTACCCTAAAGGCCAATGTATTAAATGTCTGGTCTCCCAGTGGTGCAACTGGATGGTGAGATCATTGGAAGAGTAAAGGTGTAGGTCCTTAGGTCAGTGGGCCTGCCCATTAGATTATGTAACCCAACTGTGCTCGCTATTTTCTTCCTGGTTTGAAGTGAGCTTTTTCTTGCACACATAGTCTTGCCAGGGTGTGCCACAATTCAGGGCCTTCTCCAGAACTGAGCAAGGAAGGCACCATGCTATTCAATACCCCAAACTAAGATACAAGAGTCATTTTTCTTTTTAAATTGGTTTCTTCATGTATTTTGGGGTATAATGTGCAACTGAATAATGTATGTCATTTCCAAGAAATCATTATCAATATCATTGCTATTAAAATATTCAAGTATTGTTGCTTGTACCAGTTTTAGTTTCAGGACTTGCACATAGATTTTTTTCCTTAAAGTTACTGAACTTGCATTTTATTTATATTTCTACATTAATGCTTCAATTACACCAAATCTAGAATTAATGAGCTTGACTATTCTATTTGCATACTTGCATATATCAGGCTTTGATTGAATACACCTCTTTTCTCTCTCTCTCTTTCTCTCTCTCTCTCTCTCTCATACCATTATATTTTACAAATAATCTGTCTTTTTCTTCTTCTCATTGCCTTTCCTATAGTTTCCACAAGTGAGAGAACTTGTATGGTACAAATATTTTCATAACTAATTTTATGTGACACAGTAATATCTAATTCCATCTATTGTTCTGCAAATGAGGTGTTTCATTTTTCCTTATTACAAAAAATAAGTCCATTATGTATATATGACACTTTTTTCCTACATTCAGCTTTTGAAATGCAGCTATGTTGATTCCATATCTTATTGTAAATAGTACCACAATAAACATGGTTATGAAGGTATCTCATATATATATCCCAAAGATACACACCAGGAGAATATATCCACTTACATATATATATATATATATATATATATATATATATATATTTCTCCATCTTGGGTTGAGATAATATCCTAATGAAAGTTTGAAGTGCATTTACATAATTGAAGATCTTGTTAAGCTCTCCTACCACACATACATTTTTGGGCACCATAACATCCATTTTCCTGCCCCTACCCCACCCCACCCTGTAGCCTAAAAAGTGGTCATGACCCTGGCCTTCTCAGGTAACTCACAGCCCCTCTACTGCCATCTAATGGAGAGCTACCCTCATGTGAATAACCGTATCCTGAGCTCCCAGGATCCCTGGGCCTATTAAGCCCTTAGGCTCAAACCCTGATGCCCACCTCCCATTACTTTTAGCATTAGAAAGAGGCCTGGCTCACTTCAGGGAAGCTAAAACACACATTGGTACCCACCTGACCCCAGCCTGGCCCAGAGCACAACCATCCTTGTGCACCTGCCTTTCCCCATCTCCTTCTGACAGCATGAAGGTGGAACACTTTGTATTGCCCAGGAAACAAGGGCCACTAGGGTTGTGCCACCACAAATTTTTGCCACCCTTAGCACAGTATAGCCACTCAAAAATTCCTGTTAGCTTTCATATTGCTCCTTTTGTGTGAAGACATATGGAGAGGTGCAGCAAGGAGGAAAACTTCTGCCCCCACATCAGGCCAAGAAAGAGACGGAGCAGACCCTGACACCAAACCAGCTTCTCTTCTAGGAATTATTGGGCCTAGATCCCGGGAACCTGGGGAAAATGTCAGGCCTGAGTTGAGAAGATGGCATCAGCATGGGAATGGCTTGGGAAGCTGAGGAAGAAAGAGCCAATGTTCACTGTATTCAAATGATGGACATTGTAGCTAAGATAGTTTCCAACAATAAGTAGATTCAAACTATTATTTAATTAAATCATTTTTATTTAAGTTTCTTTACAAAAGTCTTTTTTTTCTTTTCTTAAGTCACTTTGTTCTCAGGTTAAAGTATTAACAACAGATGCTTTCAGTTCATGGGAAATATAATTTTTTAAAACAAAAAAAGAATTCTTTGAATGAATACTAATGCTGTTAGTAGAGGAAAAAAAAAGATTTGTTGAGACACATAAGGAAAATTGACAATATTAAAATCATGTTTAGGATAGACTAGAAAGAAATCATAATTAATAAAAGAATAAGTGCAAATCATCCAGAAAGATTTTTAAAAATTTGAAAATGCCTTTCCCCCACAGGATTCCCTGCAGAATCTTCATTAGATTTTGTAGAAAATAGCAGCATAAAATCCTTTAGGTTCTAAGGTGGAGACTAAAAAAAAAAGAAAAATGTGGATGGCTTCAGAAGTTCTTTTTCTCCTTATGAGTTTTTTTTTAATTAATATTACTTTTAATTTGGTGGAGAGATACTGAAAAACTTTGATGGCCCAGGGATAATTGCCCCATCTCTCCACCATTGGGGTAACTGTTTTCTGATATAATTTTTTGTTTAAAAGAATAACTAAATAACTAAATAAATAAATTAGAATAGTGTGGATAGAGCTATCAGGTCCTACTTTTTATGAATTCTGTTCTAGAAAATACACCAGGTTTTACCTGGACTCTTCACAGGATTTCAAGCACCTCTCTGGAAGGCCCCTTTCAACTCTGGTAAAGGCCATTGACTCCTAGGGTGTCCTCTGTCAGAATACCTCTTACCTTCTAGTCTAATGAGGAAACTGGCCAAGCAGAAAACCACTACCACCACCACTCCAGATAATTCTTGCGCCTGGGAATTTATAGCCATCCTATGAGTCTGAAGCTTCTGGAACTCAGAACACACTTAGAAAACCACTGCTCCAGCAGTCTCCAACATTTAGGAGATTGGGGTGTTTTTAGAACAGGTACTAGAAGAACGTGACTCAAGCCCACTTTGTTACAAGCAGGAAATTCTGCTGAAATAAGACACATACCACCACCACCAACAACAACAACAATAACATAAAGCCCTAAAATTGGTTATTGTGCAAATAATGGTGAAACAGTATTCTAGGTCATTTTTAACAATTGACATCATATTTTCAAAAATTTTCTTACCTTAGCCTTTTAAGAATTTCTCTTCTCTCTCTCTCTCTCTCTCTCTCTCTCTCTCTCTCATGCACACATACACACACACACACACACACAAGCACAGACACAAATATACAAATACACACACATTTGTAAAGCATGTATAAATATAAACACAGATTTTTAGAGTAATATTTCTGTCATTTGAAAACAGTGTGCTACAATGGAACTTTGTACTCACCATAAAATTTCTCATGAATTTTGCACTGCAGAGGACATTTCAATTCCTTTCATTTCTTGTTGAAATTATTTTTTCTGATTTCTTAGCATCATTTGATTTCTGCCATGAGGGGACACTCCAAATTTCTCTTACTTTATTGTTTTACTTCAATAACACTTATTTCCAAACATTTTACATAACTTATTATATTGAAAAAATTTCTGTATCTCAGATAAATGTAAGTTTCCAGACAGCAGAAATTTTCGTCCATTTTTTTCTCCATTAAATCTAATGTACATAAAGAAGTACCTGAAACAAGAAACATTTGTTATTTCAATAAATTAATGGAACAAAAACTATATGTGAAAGATCTCTAAGTGACAGAATGGTGTTGGGTGTCTCAGAGAATCCCATGTGTCATAAAGTGTTATTGTGTGATAGGTGACTTCTGCACCAAATCAAACTATTATTTTTACTGTGTATAATAAAATTTTTATTTCATTTTTAATTTGTTAGTACTTGTATTTTGGAATCTGTTAGTTTCTCTTTGGGAAAACAGTCTCACGTCTCCCTCCTGAGAAGTTTTGAAGCAAGCCTAATTTTCTAAAAAAAAGTTGAGTAGCTCATATTATCACTAGAGTAATGTTTTAAAAGCACAAATCTAATCATATTACTCCCCTGCTTAAACTACTCTTTTGTTCTTTGTGTTTACAAAGCTCACTGGCCCAAAATCTTTAAACAACTCTTGTGGCTACAATTCATAATGTATCTTCATTGTAAATTGTGTAATGGCCCTTGCACTCAAGGATTGTGTTCCAGAATGGGTATCTTCTGAAACTCAATTTTTACATCATGACAAGAGATTATATTAGATATGATTTTGTATGATCTCCAGGAGAACCAAATAAGAAAATAGTTTTGAATAACTATTCTTGCTGAGGTTGAGCAAATTCTGGATATTTTTTTAAAGTATATTCTATTTGCATATACATTGTATCTAATATTTTGTAGCTAATATATATTAAATTTTCTCATCAATGTACATTTAATTTAATAGTCAGTGGTTAATAACATGATAACTATGAGACAGAACCTCAGAAGCCTTTAATGAGATATTTAATTGCCTCAAGGTAATCTGATAGTGAGGGGGATAAGATATCTAGGGAAAGTCTGAAGAATTAAATACCCAATTGCAGTGCCAGGCTTCAGGTCAAATAAAAGTTGACAGGGTCAACACTTCAGACTGCATTGTGATACTGAGGAAACTCATATCAAACCCCTCAGCTCTGTGAGGGGTTATCTGAGGTTTTCTTATCCATGTTTATATAAAGAGTAACATGGAGATTCTGCAAACTAACATCCCAATATGTGGGGACAAAATTAGGTATGTCACCATGGAAAAGTTTTTTGGTATGGTTGAGAATGAATTTTTAGTGCCCTTTTCATATTGGGCTCAATGTATTTTCTGTGAAATTAACACCTTGCTGGAAAGCTCTGTGGCAGTAACTTTACTTCTGTAAGACACCTCCCATTTATAGCCAAAGCCCTGATTGCCCTCAACTGCAGATCTTTATGACGTCCACAGCCCTTGATGTTTAAATGCCAGTTAAAGAGTTGCTCTCTCAAGTCTCCTCATTTAAAAATGCATTCAACTTCCCAACTCAAATATACTCCTCTGCTATCACTGTGCCACCTGACATGCAGGCACTCACAACTGCTGTGCCCTTTCACCATGATAATAATGACTGTGTGCTCATTCCCCAAATAGGAGACATCATTCAGGCCTAAACATGTCAACTCTGGCTATAACATCATGAGCATGTGAGAGAAACTTCAGAGACCATTCACTAACTGTGAGAGGTGTCAGGTGCTAAGACAGTGAAATGAGACACAGTGCTGTGCATATTTCCCTGTTTCCTTTGAGCTGAAATATCTTCCTGCAGTGATCATGTAATAAAAGGAATACACCACGAATGAATGCACGTATTATTATGTCTGAATATTACCCACTATTATATTAAGACAGAAATGTCTGGCCCATAAGCAATATTAAATTGCATTTTAAAGGACATCCATTGACTCCCTTTTCTTCAATTATATATTCTTAGAGGAAAGTGTTTCTTTAACTTAGGAGTTGTGACCATTGGAAAAAAAAATTCTAGAAAAACAGTATTGTTATTGGCTCCTAGTGAAATCATGCATTTTATAATTGTAATATATAGAGAAAATAAATTATAAATTATTCCTTTAAAAATTAATAGTATATTATTTACAAAATATTTATATTTTTGCCATTCACATTAGGCTCCAACATGGCTCAGGTGGCACTGGCCTGTTCCCAGTTCATCAACTTAACAAGCCTGATATTAGTATGTTTTTTCATATTATATGTGCTTTATCCTCTACATCTATGTGGGGAATTCTCCCTGAAAATGATCCTGAATTTTGAAAAATTATCACATCTCCATATGGCTTCTGCCCAATAAACCCCTCAATGATAAACAGTTTTGTAAAGAATATTTTCTGAAATATTTTTTGAGGAAGTAAAGAGCAACCCACTTGGAAATAGTACAGAATGTGAGCACTTTTTTTGCTAGATTACTAACATAAAATTCTAGTGAATCTGTGGTGAAGACCCTTCACAGACTTCAAGAACAGATAGGATATTTCCTCCTGTTAACATGTTTTTTAAGTCAGAGCTGCACCCAACTTGGATTCTCCTGAGGCAAAGAAAGCCCACAAGGTCATTGAACTAGCTGTTCTGTCACAGGGAGAATATATATCATAAATTACCAAATAACACATCTAAAAAAAACTAATAATTACAAAATGCTATCTTGAACATAATTTAATTAAATTTAATTTTGAATGAAAATGTTTAGTCTTTAATACACCATATTTATCTTATAGCTGATAGATGAGATTTTACTTCCAGAAAGTGATAACTTAATGCTCTCTGATAAAGAATGCAAGTCCAAAGAGAATTCAAGCATCAATTAACAGACTTTCTGCTATGTCTCCATGTGAAGGTAGCAAAACTCCTGTCACAAGGTTGATACACTCCTGCATCACCTGACCACAATGATCTCATCTGAAAGAGACCACAAGTATGACACAACCTGTAACCTCAAGCAACCTTAGTAGAGGTGAGACCACAATGATATCTTAGAGACCATCTGTGAGGACAAGTTCAAGGAATACTGCATTCATTGCATACAGTAAGATTGTCTTGAGTGGCAAACCACTCTCCCATGCTAGGTTGTGTGAGCATCAAACCACTTACCCCTTAGGCACAGACCTGGGCATGAGGCTATGTGTTGCAGTCCCTGCTCTTTCTCCATTGCCCACTCGTTGATTGGTCACTGCAGGAACAGTTGGCCAGAAATTGCATTGGTGGCTGTCTGAAATCTGCTAAGCTACTGTCTGAGTATATATACATGGTAACTGCACAAAAATTGAAACCTGCTTCCTGCTTGGTCTCCAGAGTTCTTGATTAGTGACTTCGCAACCACAGTTTTTCCTACACTTTTCCGTGGAATCCCTCACTGCATGAGAAAGAGCCCACACAAACATCAGTACATAGCATTTGTCTTTTTTAAAGGTTTGAGAAAAATTCCTTGTAATGTGATTCTCCTGACCTCTAATGAATGTCAGTATGTTTAGTGTTTCCATCACCACATCTTTGATATTTGGATATTTACTCACTTAGTCTTTGTACCAGAGGAGGTTATTCCTCCATTAGAATTGACTGGGTGATCCTTGCTTTTCTTTAAGCATTTATTAGGGTGGAGATAATGAGAATAACTTTCTGCATCCTGCCATTCTCTAAGAATGACAGTTCCTTCATACTCTTTTAAGCAGCATTCAGCTTGTCCATGAGTTCCTTTTTTTTTCTTTTAATCTATGCAGAGGTTTTACTTTTCTTCAGGCTGCTTTTCACATCATACCTAAAAGTCAACTGGTGGAGCAACTCTGAGTGAGAAAAAAATACCCATTAAAGTGATGATAGGTAGGCCTACCTACATCTTCTATGGAGGTTGTAATAACTGACTTGTTGCCTCAGGTTATTGGGAGAAAATAACTTCAGTTTCAACTCACTAAACTTGTCATATTTTAGCTTAAATGCAATCTCCACAGAGAATTTTAGGTCCTCCAAGGCATCTGTTCACCACAGGACTCTGCAAAGTAACCATGGATCCACTAGATACAACATACACCAGGGGATCATCCTAAAATTTGCCTGGGACCAAACCAAACCAGTAATTGTTTCTCTTCTACAGGATTCAACACACTCACCATGAGAGTCATTCACTAATGAAAAAAAAATCTAATACAATTTTAACTGTATTGACCATATGCAACTTTGCTTTGATTTTGATCAAAGTATTAATTTAATCACTAATGAAACATTTTAACTGAAAAAAAATCACGATATACACTTTGAAAAATATTTATTTTCTAAATATTTATTTTCTAGTTGTAGGTGGACACAATATCTTTATTTCATTTATATGTGGCATTAAGGTTTTAACCTTGTGTCTCACATGTGCTAGGTGATCACTCTACCACTGAGGCAAAATCCCAATCTCTCATGATATAAACGTTGATGTCTACGTTTTTGTTTAAAATAGTGTTTTGATTCATCCATGTTTTTCTGTGGATAAGAAGTTTACTTTATTTATTTATTTATTTATTTATTTATTTATTTATTTTCACCTGAAATGAAACCCAGGGGCACTTCATCACTGAGCCACATCCCTAGCCCTTTTATCTTTTTTTTTTATTTTGAGAAAGAGTCTCTCAAATTTTCTTAGGACCTTTCTAAGTGGCTGAGGCTGGATTTGAATTATGGTCCTCCTGCCTCAGCCTCCCAAGCTGCTGGGATTACAGGCATCATTTTCATTATGTTTAAATAATCTGACATTTTGTGAATATGTAAAAATAGTGCTGAATATTTAGAAACTTTAGTTGTAGGCAAATTTTAAAATGGGCACAAACACCAGTAGGATTAACTAGTTCTTGTGTTCTATTGTATATATAGAACAATATATGATATGATTCAAAATTACTAGAAGAAAGTAAATGTGATAAACAAAATGAGAAATGATAAGTATTTGAGGAGGCAAAATGCTAATTACACCATTATTATCAATATATGTGTCAAATTACTATATTGTACGATAAAGATATACTTGTGTCAGACTGAAGTGGTGGCTCAGTGATAGAGCACTGGCCTTGCATTTGTAAGGCACTGTGTGCAATCCTCAGCACCATATAAAAATATAAAGGTATAGCAATTATCTACAACTAATCAAAGAAATTAAAAAAGATATGTGTAAATTAAATTATAAAGTTATGAATAGTTGCACATATATATGTTCTTTTATAAACATATTTTTATTTCCACTGGAAGTAGAAATGCTGAGTAACTTATTTTAAATATTTTAAAACAGATTTTTTTGTTAAAATTGGCACATCCAAATATTCAGACAATCTAAAAAATTATATATATATATATATATATATATATATATATATATATATATATTCATGTAATAATCACAATTCAATCTATTACCTGAGGATATACCCTTAACTTTACTTTATTGATTGTAATTTTTCATCATGGTAAGAACATTTTAATGAGATCTTTTCTGTTAACAAATATATATGACATAAATATGTAAATACCTGCCTGGCCAAAACTAAAAATCCAGTAAAGAAGTGTCCAAACTTCCCCAAACCCTGGACCACACATTTTTCAATGATAGCCTTCTTACCAGGTTTTACTTACTATCATTATGATTTTGATAGTAATTATCATGATGATTCTTAATGCTGAACACTTTTTATACAATTTTTTCATTTCTATGCATTTTGGAGTAAACATCTTTTCTGATTTTTTCACCATTTTCAATTGGGTTTTCATTTATTACTTGTTCTTTAGTTAGAACTGTACTTTGGATATAACTCCTTGTTTGGGAATATCTGGTTTGGGAATATGCTAATATATCTAGTTTGGGAATCTATTCTACCAATCTGCTCACTTTTCACTCTTGTATTCTTTGCTAAGCATGACCTTTGAGTTTTGACAGAGTCTTGCTTCTCTATTTTGGTATTGTGGCTCATGCTTCTGGTATCATGTTAAAAACCAAACATTGAATGTACCCTAAAGGCCAATGTATTAAATGTCTGGTCTCCCAGTGGTGCAACTGGATGGTGAGATCATTGGAAGAGTAAAGGTGTAGGTCCTTAGGTCAGTGGGCCTGCCCATTAGATTATGTAACCCAACTGTGCTCGCTATTTTCTTCCTGGTTTGAAGTGAGCTTTTTCTTGCACACATAGTCTTGCCAGGGTGTGCCACAATTCAGGGCCTTCTCCAGAACTGAGCAAGGAAGGCACCATGCTATTCAATACCCCAAACTAAGATACAAGAGTCATTTTTCTTTTTAAATTGGTTTCTTCATGTATTTTGGGGTATAATGTGCAACTGAATAATGTATGTCATTTCCAAGAAATCATTATCAATATCATTGCTATTAAAATATTCAAGTATTGTTGCTTGTACCAGTTTTAGTTTCAGGACTTGCACATAGATTTTTTTCCTTAAAGTTACTGAACTTGCATTTTATTTATATTTCTACATTAATGCTTCAATTACACCAAATCTAGAATTAATGAGCTTGACTATTCTATTTGCATACTTGCATATATCAGGCTTTGATTGAATACACCTCTTTTCTCTCTCTCTCTTTCTCTCTCTCTCTCTCTCTCATACCATTATATTTTACAAATAATCTGTCTTTTTCTTCTTCTCATTGCCTTTCCTATAGTTTCCACAAGTGAGAGAACTTGTATGGTACAAATATTTTCATAACTAATTTTATGTGACACAGTAATATCTAATTCCATCTATTGTTCTGCAAATGAGGTGTTTCATTTTTCCTTATTACAAAAAATAAGTCCATTATGTATATATGACACTTTTTTCCTACATTCAGCTTTTGAAATGCAGCTATGTTGATTCCATATCTTATTGTAAATAGTACCACAATAAACATGGTTATGAAGGTATCTCATATATATATCCCAAAGATACACACCAGGAGAATATATCCACTTACATATATATATATATATATATATATATATATATATATATATATATATTTCTCCATCTTGGGTTGAGATAATATCCTAATGAAAGTTTGAAGTGCATTTACATAATTGAAGATCTTGTTAAGCTCTCCTACCACACATACATTTTTGGGCACCATAACATCCATTTTCCTGCCCCTACCCCACCCCACCCTGTAGCCTAAAAAGTGGTCATGACCCTGGCCTTCTCAGGTAACTCACAGCCCCTCTACTGCCATCTAATGGAGAGCTACCCTCATGTGAATAACCGTATCCTGAGCTCCCAGGATCCCTGGGCCTATTAAGCCCTTAGGCTCAAACCCTGATGCCCACCTCCCATTACTTTTAGCATTAGAAAGAGGCCTGGCTCACTTCAGGGAAGCTAAAACACACATTGGTACCCACCTGACCCCAGCCTGGCCCAGAGCACAACCATCCTTGTGCACCTGCCTTTCCCCATCTCCTTCTGACAGCATGAAGGTGGAACACTTTGTATTGCCCAGGAAACAAGGGCCACTAGGGTTGTGCCACCACAAATTTTTGCCACCCTTAGCACAGTATAGCCACTCAAAAATTCCTGTTAGCTTTCATATTGCTCCTTTTGTGTGAAGACATATGGAGAGGTGCAGCAAGGAGGAAAACTTCTGCCCCCACATCAGGCCAAGAAAGAGACGGAGCAGACCCTGACACCAAACCAGCTTCTCTTCTAGGAATTATTGGGCCTAGATCCCGGGAACCTGGGGAAAATGTCAGGCCTGAGTTGAGAAGATGGCATCAGCATGGGAATGGCTTGGGAAGCTGAGGAAGAAAGAGCCAATGTTCACTGTATTCAAATGATGGACATTGTAGCTAAGATAGTTTCCAACAATAAGTAGATTCAAACTATTATTTAATTAAATCATTTTTATTTAAGTTTCTTTACAAAAGTCTTTTTTTTCTTTTCTTAAGTCACTTTGTTCTCAGGTTAAAGTATTAACAACAGATGCTTTCAGTTCATGGGAAATATAATTTTTTAAAACAAAAAAAGAATTCTTTGAATGAATACTAATGCTGTTAGTAGAGGAAAAAAAAAGATTTGTTGAGACACATAAGGAAAATTGACAATATTAAAATCATGTTTAGGATAGACTAGAAAGAAATCATAATTAATAAAAGAATAAGTGCAAATCATCCAGAAAGATTTTTAAAAATTTGAAAATGCCTTTCCCCCACAGGATTCCCTGCAGAATCTTCATTAGATTTTGTAGAAAATAGCAGCATAAAATCCTTTAGGTTCTAAGGTGGAGACTAAAAAAAAAAGAAAAATGTGGATGGCTTCAGAAGTTCTTTTTCTCCTTATGAGTTTTTTTTTAATTAATATTACTTTTAATTTGGTGGAGAGATACTGAAAAACTTTGATGGCCCAGGGATAATTGCCCCATCTCTCCACCTCCTATGCCCTACACCTGTATTTATTTATTTTTTCTTCTCAGTCCACCTTTGGCGAGGGGGAGGAGGAGGGGGGGGAGGAGGAGGAGGAGGAGGAGGAGGAGGAGGAGGAGGAGGAGGAGAAGTAGTAGTTGGGGAGAAGGAATTGGGGAGGAGGAGGTGGGGGAGGGGGTAGGGAGGAGAGGAGAGAAGGAGGAGTAGGAGTTGGGGAGGAGGAGTTGGGGAGGAAGAGGAGGGAAGGAGGAGGAGAGGGGGGAAGGATGAGGAGGAGTTGGGGAGGAGGAGGGGGAGAAGGGGGAGGGGGATGAGACGGGGAGGAGGATGAGGAGGGGAGGAGGATGAGGAGGAGGAAGAGAAGGAGAGGAGGGAAGGAGGAGGAGGAGTTGGGGAGGAGGAGTTGGGAAGGAGGAGAAGGGAAGGAGGAGGAGAGGAAGGGGGGAGGAGGGAAGGAGGGGTTGGGGAGGAGGAGTTGGGGAGGAGTAGTTGAGGAAGAAGAGAGGAGGAGGAGGAGGGGAGGAGAAGGAGGAGGGGAGGAGGAGGAGGAGGGGAGGAGGAGGAGGAGTTGGAAGAGTTGGAGGAGGAGTAGGAGGGAGGGTGAGGATCTCCATTGACATAAACAACCAGGCAGCAGTTATTCACAAGGGAACGTGGCTGCGAAGCCTCAGCTACAGCTTCAGGGGGGAAGGTCAGCGCCCAGGGCAGCCGGCACCTGACAGTGGGACTGACTGGAGCCGGTAATCGCATGTACCTCAGGGGCTGCGAGGGCGGGTGGGAGGCAGGCAGGGGGCGCCGGGTCCCCACTCCCAGCCATGACTGCCCTTCCTGCGTGGAGCCCGAAGGAGCCATGCACCCTGAGTGGGCTGTTATAGGGTGCAGGCACCGCTGCCTGAGTGTGCGGAATACAGGAGTTGCATCCTAGAGGCGCCTCGGAGCTGGGGAGTTGGATTTTGGGGTGGGGAGGGCGGGAAGCGGTGGGGAGACACGGAGTCCTGGGAGAGAAAGGAGGCCTCCAGCGCCTTGCGAGAGCTCGGGAGACAAGTCCAAGATCTCGAGGCAGGTGGAGGCTTCAGCCAGGCGCAGGCCAGCAGTGAGCGCGCGGGGAGGGTAGAAGTGGGCTCCGGTGCGGCACCTACTGGAGGAAGGTGTGCCTGCCGCCCAGACCTGTGCGGGTTGGAGAAAGCCAAGGCTCTGGCTCTCCCGAGGGGTAGCACGGCTGAGCTGGACAGGTGACTCCCCAGAAGGTGCACTCTTTGAGGGAAACGCTTTGCGGCTGCAGCGTTGGGTGGGAGATGGGTGAGGGGTGGCAGGACTAGGGAAATGCTGGGGGTGTGTGTGGAGGTGAAGCCCAGTGTCCCAGCCACGGGCTGAGCCTCTAGGAGCAGGAGGTGGAGAAGAGGAGGAGGGAGGAGGGGAGACCCGGCCTGGTAGGCGGCTGGCCCACGTCAGCGCGTGGGGGGGGGGAGGGGGGAGAGCAAGGGGCTCCGCTAGCCTCAGGCTGATGGGAAGGAGCTGAGGCGGACGGGGAGTGGCTGCGCTTGGGTTGAGATGGCCAGGCCGCGGTGGGGGCGGGGATCTGGGTCCCGGTGGCGGCGGGGTGAGGGAGGGGAACCAGGGGTTGGGCCTGGGTGGGTGGGGACCTGGGGGCGAGGCTGAGCTGCGCACTCACCCCTGACTTCAGTTTCTGGGTGCAAGCATGTATGCTGGAGGCTGCTTGGGCAGGGCAGGAGGGGACCACCCATATTTCTTTAGCTGGTCCCTCACTTGTTCTACAAAATAAGTTAGGCACAAATGCTAAGTCCTGTGTAGCTAGTGTCCAGTGGCCTTTCTTCAGCCTCCTGCTGAGAAATGAAGGCAGGGCTTTGGAAATAGCCTTTCTACTTCTCTCACTGCTCTTGGAAGGGTGGCTGTGTGGAGGTTTTAACAGTGTCCACATCAGGAGGAGTACCTGTCTGGGTGTTCACTAAAGTCTTTACTCTTGGCACTGTTGCTGTTTGCAGAAGGCCCAGAGGGCAGGGAGAGACACTCATTTCACAGCAGAAGTCGAGAATCTCACTTTGGTGAGTGACTCCAATGGCACAGGCAACGCGCCTCCTGCGCAAGAAATGATTTCAAAGTATATGAGATATTTTTCTGCACTAATCTAATATTTAACTACTTTTTGTAGTCTTTATGTTATCTAGTTCATGTTCTTTTTTCTGGGCCAGTATTTTTTTTCTTATTTATACATAAACTCATGCCAAAGTTTCCTTTTGTAACCTTCTCATCCCAGCTAGCATCTGCCTGGTACCTGAAGCATCAATGCCTTTTTGTGGTCTGCAACAAACAGATATCTATATCCAAAGAGTATTAAGTAAGTTAAAAATACTATATATAAATTAGTACTTTAAACTAAAAAAAAAGGCATTTGGAATAATAGACTGAATTAGAAAGAGACAAGCCTACATTGTAATTGTAGTTCTCTTAGAGACATAGACTAGAGCAGGCACCACATGAACTGATTTTTAATTTGTAAAATGAAGTAGTTACTTTGCTGAACTTTAAGATCTTTGCAGCTCAAAATTGTATTTATGGAGTTCTTGATGTCTAAAAATTGTTTCTTTATGAAAAGAACCAATCACTCTCAATTTATCTTTTATTCATTATAATTAAATTATTCCTTTTTTAGATGGGATGAAAAAAGAAATTATTAAATTTATTTCAAGACATACGAATAACATTTGGTTATGCAGTCTGCCTATTTTAATGTTACTATGACTTGCAAAATTGAAAACTGCAGAGGAATTCTAAGTTAATAGAAAAATCTCTAAACATCTTTAAGGACGTTCATCTCAAAATGTGTTTTTGAAATTAGGCACTTCACCATCTGACCCAAGAAGAGAAAGATAAGAAACCAAATAAAATACTAGCAAACTGTGACAGAAACTCTTTCCAAAATTAGACTTACTAATATTCACATGAGAGACTCCATTTTCTACAGAGGGCTTATTCTTTAATATAAAAGACTCCCTCTTCTCCCCACTAAACTTACTTAGAAAATTACATTGGATTCTTGGGGCTTCTGCCCAAGTTTCTTAATTATGAATCACTGACATTTCTGCAAACCTCCTGTAAATATTGTGAGAGATAGAAGTGGCTTTTTATTTGGAAAAGTAGTTGTGATTTAGGATTATCATTGAAAGCCCATGGTGCTTTATTGAATCATGTCAACAGCTGTCTGTAATAATGCGTACTTTGCTGGCCACAACAAAATATATAAAACAGTGTTATAAATTGGAAAAAATATGTTTTTTTCATAATTCATCAGCATTATTATACCACAAAATAATGCACTCTTATCAATAATACAGAGCTCTTTGTGAGCATTATGTGTTGTAGGTAATAAATTCAGTCTGTTCTCTGGCCTGCCAGGAGAGTTGTAAAGCAGTATATATTAGTTCACCCATGTGATAACAAATAACTTTAGTATGTCCGTAGGCTCTAGCTAACATTTACTTCTGAGGTCTTAAAGAACAGTGTGCTCTAAATGGTTCTGGAATTGTTTATACTGGCTCTGACTCTCCTTGGTAATGTTTCAGTGAATGATATGATCAGATAGCATGTGGCAGTATTTCTCAAGTATTGATATTGTGATATCTCCTGTAGTTTTATTGCCCGGAGTAGCTGATTTTGTCTTAATTGGATCTGTAGTTCTTTGTGTCTATTTTTAATATGATTTTTTTTAAAGAGAGAGTGAGAGAGGAGAGAGAGAGAGAGAGAGAGAGAGAGAGAGAGAGAGAGAGAGAAAGAAAGAGAGAATTTTTAATATTTATTTATTTTTTTTATTTCTCAGCGGACACAACATCCTTGTTGGTATGTGGTGCTGAGGATCCAACCCGGGCCGCACGCATCCCAGGCGAGCGCGCTACCGCTTGAGCCACATCCCCAGCCCTTTAATATGATTTTTTAAAAGTGGTTTATACACTTATGCACCTGTTCTTAGTGAGACCACCCTTCTTTGTCAATTATTTTTGCATGGATTAGAAATAAGTAAGTCCTTACAGTTCTTGTTTTATCCTCTTGAAAAAATACAGACACCCTTATAGGAAATGTTTCTCTTGAAATTGGAACACCTGTCATTCATCACCTCTTCGTGTGTTCCAAATGGTAACAAGACATCTGCATTAGTAGCAAATGAAAATTGATTATATGAATAGAATTTAGAGTAACATGTTTACATAAACTGTGTGAGAATAGCCAAGCTTTCTGTGTTTATTAATTTCTCCTACAATAACAGTAAGGGTGGTGATTTGTGCATAGGAAGAAAAACTCTGACATTAAATCATTCTTTTGGCTGAGAACATACAACTGAATTTTAACATGTTATAATTTTCTCACAGGAAAATAAAGAAGAAATAAATTTATAAGAAGCACTTTATTGAAGGTAATAGCTTTTCTAAAAGGGGTAAAACATTTCATTCTTTTTTTTTTATTTTCTTAAAACTGCATAGACTAATTCTGAGAAAGTACTTAAGCACTTCCTTTTTTATATACATTTTTGGATGTTGATGGGCCTTTATTGTGTTCATTTATTTATATGCAGTACTTAGATGGAACCTTGTGCTCCAAACATGCTAAGGAAGTGTTCTACCACTGAGTGACAATCCCAGCTCCAGGCACAATCCCAGGTCTTTCAGCTCTTTCTTGATCTGTAGAATTTCTCACCCATGCCTCTGCTGTCTTGATCTAAGTATCCATACATTTATTTCACACTGATACAGTGATTTGATGCACAAACACAGTACCATTTAATGCAGAATAAGAGCATGGTTTATATCTTAAGTCCATTTTAAGCATTCAAGCTAATTAGAGTCATAAAACTATTAGAATAGTGCCTTTTAATCCACTGGTATATTAACCTATATAAGAGAGGTGGGCTTTTTATACAAAAAAAAAAAAAACCCTGAAAAATAGTTGGACTGAAACTGGTGGAAAATAATACTTGAGGCCCACTGCTCCTTTGTGTTGTACTAATAATAATGCAGAGACCATTAGGAGCAGCACACTATCTGAGCTTCATAAAGATGGCCAATTTATAATAAAAAAAAGAATTTATATAATACAGGACCTTTTAGATCACATCAGGTTGACTCTTTTGGAAAGCAAATGCGTAAGCCATGCAGCTCACAAGACATGACATGGTTCATCCACATTCCACATGGCTTGTGTGGCCTCTGTTCAGCAGCAGAAGAACCTCAAGACTGGCTCCCACAGAACAGATTGCTGCAGTCAAATATTGGGATTAGTAAAGTGTAGTGAACTATGGTGACAGCAATTTTGAAGACAGATTCCTTCAGTTTGCTTCCAGTAAAAAGACAGTAAGAAAAATATGAGTGCAAAGTCATTTTTCATGAACTCCTCTTTGTTTTGCTTTGTGCACATATCCTATAAAAGAAAATAGAATTTTGACTGGGGGGCGGGATCTGGACCTCCAGTGATTGTTATAGAAAAATAGGAAATGTTGACACCAAGGGTATGCTATCAAATACTAAGCATAGGACTGCCTACTTCTTTGAGAGAAGGCTCTGTGGTAAATAGAAAATACTGGTCATGTCCTTTCTTTTGGATTCATGAAGGCTAGAGTGTTTTTGATGTTTGAGATCCATTGTGCTTTGAAATATAATCCTCTTAGCATCCCTGCCATAGGTTTATATGAAAGGTGATTTAAAATACTGTGGTGGGCTAACCTCCATTTATTATTTTGATGGGAAACATTTTTTAATAAAAAAATTAAAATGCAAATACTCTTTATTTTTTTTAATATTTACTTTTTAGTTATTGGCGGACACAACAGCTTTGTTTGTATGTGGTGCTGAGGATCGAACCTGGGCCGCACGCATGCCAGGCGAGGGCGCTACCGCTTGAGCCACATCCCCAGCCCCACAAATACTCTTTAATAGGGAATTTTATACACTATTGACTGGAGGCTTTCTTAAAATGATTTTATTCAAACACATCTTTTATTTAAAATATATAAATAACTGGATTTTTAAAGCCAGTCATGTAAAAAATTCAGACACTTTAAAATAAAAGTAAATAGGTAATTCACATCATATTTTCTACAAAACTTTTATTTGCCATTTTGTTTAGAAAAATATAAAAGAATCAAATTATTTCACATACATATAAAAAGTTAACCTTAGGTAAAACATATATACATATGTACATTTATACATAGTGTTCTAGAGTGTACACACACATCCTAAAATATATAAAAGATTTCATCAACTTGGAGAAAAATTCCAGAAAGTATCTAACATTGATATTATTTAATGAGCTTTCATGGAAAAGTAATTATAAAATCATGTCTAAACTTATAAGAAATAATTTCATGTGTTTATCCCAAGAAAATAAGTTTTCACAGGCTTTTCAGAAGATAAATAACCTGTGATTCCTCACAGTCTTATCATGCATTCACTACTTTTCTTATTCTAGCCTGGATACTGTCTCTAGTACTAAAAACATTTACTTCATATGTAAATGTAGTTTTTCACTTCTACCTATTTTGATTTACTATTTTGATTTGATTTTCTTAAACACTCTTTGTATTCTGTTTTTCTCTCTCTCACTCAAAAAATAGATATAATGAGAGAATATATTGTTTTTTAACAAATTTATATATTTTACTTGCTTCAAAAGTACTTGTTTTTTTTCATAATATATTACAATTATTCATGGGTATTACAAACTCCACAATGGGATATATAAAACATTTTCAACATATACAAATATGCTTTTAATATTTTTTATTTTTAAATATTTTATTTTCACTGCATTTGCTCACAGTCTTTTATAAATTAACTTTTTAGATTTTATTTTAATTTGTTATATATAATAGTAGAATGCATTGTAATTCATATTACACATATAGAGTACAATTTTTCATATCTCTTGTATACAACATAGAGTCACACCATTTGTATCTTCATACATGTACTTAGAGTAATGATATTTATCTTATTCCTCCACTTTCCTATTCCCATGGCCACTTTCTTCCCTTTCTTCCCCACTGTCTTATCTAGTGTTTGTCTATTCCTCCCATGCTTCTCCCTCCTCTCCATTACAAATCAGAAATTTTATTAACAGAGAAAATATTCAGCATTTGGTTTTGGGGGGATGGGCTTACTTCACTTAGCATTATATTCTTAAACCTCCATCCATTTATCTGCATATGCTATGATTTCATTCTCTTTTAATAATAAGCAACATTCCATTTTGTATAAAAATGAAATTTTCTTTTTCAATTCATCTACTGAAGGGCATCACAGCATAGTACAAAGATGCGGCTACATTGATGTTTATAGAAGCACACTTCGAAAAATGCTTTTAACTACCAGATTATAAATGAAATTTCTAAAAATCTGATATAAAGATGAAAATTCGGGGCTGGAGATGTGGCTCAGCGGTAGCGCGCTCGCCTGGCATGCGTACGGCCCGGGTTCGATCCTCAGCACCACATACCAACAAAGATGTTGTGTCTGCCGAGAACTAAAAAAAAAATAAATATTAAAAATTCTCTCTCTCTCTCTCTCTCCTCTCTCACTCTCTCTTTAAAAAAAAATGAAAATTCTAGTTTACATGGTTTCTATTGAACATTGTGGATGTGTAAGGTGTTGAATATTTTCATATATATTTGTTATCAGAAATACTATTATTTCTTCTAATAAAATGTTTCTAAAATGAAAATACTAAATGGAGAAGCCAATAATGTAATAGCCTTGCCTCATAATTTATTAGGTGTAAGATTTTGTGAATATTTTAGTATTTTTTAGGTGTAAAATCATAGCTAGATTTTAGTTTAACCTAATGTTAGGTTTTCTCATTTAGCAACTTTATAACCTATGATATATCACTTAAATTCTGGGAATCTCATCAATTTGATCATCTACCTGTCATTAATAATTGCTCTCAGATTTTCTGGAAAACTTGAACATGCCCAATATTATTTTCCTAAATTATATGTTATGAAAGAATTATTCAGAGTTTCCTAAAGTAAAGTAGCCCTTAAAAACAGCAAGTGCTCTATACAATGTATACATGTAGTGGTCATAACTATTGAGATCAGAACTACATGAAGCTTGGTTTGTGTACTCCATCAATTCAGGTTTTATTAACAAGGAATAAGACAAA
Organism: Urocitellus parryii; assembly: GCF_045843805.1. Classification (NCBI taxonomy): domain Eukaryota; kingdom Metazoa; phylum Chordata; class Mammalia; order Rodentia; family Sciuridae; genus Urocitellus; species Urocitellus parryii. The sequence goes on from NW_027554054.1 coordinate 3,844,414, forward strand.
ATTTTTACACCATGATGAAGATCTCATAGCAGGACAGGTAGAAACTGCAGTCACTTATCTCCATGAAGTCCCAATATCACATCCACTTATCACATCCACTACATTTGTAAAATGGCATCTCATTATATCAAAACTGGTATATGAGATGTAACCTCACTAAGAGTCTCACCAAGTCAAAACATTTTGAACACCATACAAGGGAGGGAGGAAGCCAGGACCAGATCAAACAGAAACTGCTTGCATTAAGACCTGTAACCACCTGGTGATGTAAGTGAATCCAAAGAATGATCAAAGCACGAGTATTTGGGTTTAGAGATAAGCCGGCAAAAGGCTTAATTGTTCTAAGGCAAGGAAGCAATATAAAGCATAATTGTAACTATGCAGTTATAAATCACAATTTTGAACAGAAGGACAGAAAAACAGGCAGAAGAACAGAATTAAAAACAGGATAGAGGGGCTGGAGATGTGGCTCAAATGGTAGTGCGCTCGCCTGGAATGCATGCGGCCCAGGTTCGATCTTCAACACCACATACAAACAGTTGTGTCCGCCGAAAACTAAAAAAAAAATATATAAAAAAAGAACAGAATAGAGTTTTTAAACTCATAATAGAAGGCTTGACAATCCTTATCAAAGTGGTGAAGATGTTCCAGAAATTGTCCTTTATGAAGATAATTTGTGGAAGGAGTGAGTTTTTTGTTTCTGGAGAAAATTTGGACAGAAAGTATAGATTAAGAGAAAGACTAGCAAAAGCACCAAAGTCACAGAAGGAAGATAGAGTCTATAAGATGTTCAGTTATAGGGCTGGGTAGCTCAGTTGGTAGAGTGCTGGCCTCACATGCACAAGGCTCTGGGTTCAATCTCCAGTACCACCAAAAAAAAAAAAAAGGAAAAAGATGTTCAGTTACAAATTTTTATTGTGTTTATCATGCTGTCATTTAGAATTATGATAAGTATTATTATTTAAAATTAGGAATTGAACCCACAGGTGCTTAACTACTGAGTCAAACCCCAGCTCTTCCTATTTTTTTTTGAGACTTAATCTTGCAGAATTTCTGAGACTGGCTTTGAGCTTGCAATTCTCTTGCCTTAGCCCCTAGATCCAACCAATATTACAGGAGTTTGCCACCATATCCAGCTTAAATTTTTTTAACTGATTTTATTTTTATATATCAGGACTTCATCTGACAATGATTGTATTTACTTTTGTTAATGTTTGAATAGAATCTGTACCACATACCACAAATAACCTAAAAACTCACTCTATGTAAATATGATATCATTTTGGCATGAGTGGGAAAATGACTCTACAGATCTTGAAGTGACTCCCTAAGTATGGTCAAGCATAATGTCAAATCTTTGATATTGTTCCTTAAGAAATTTGGAAAAGAATGTGGCACATTAAGTGAATATTTTAATAAAATTAAAAAGCCTTGAAAAATATGTCCCAGAGACTTGTGCTTCAATTCATTACGAGTAATGTTTTAGACTGTATAGTTGAGGAAATAAATGTTGTTTAGAACCCACATCTCAGTGATTTATTTAATCAATGTTTATTTCCCACTCTAAAAAGTCTAAAGTAAACAAAATCTAATGGTCAGGCAGGTCTCCTGGGTAGCTTACATCTGAGGTAGTTCTCAGAACTCTGGGGTTCCTGCATTTCATGGATTTTATGGATCATTTTCCCTCTAAAATTTGTTAGTATCACAGGAGTACATCTCCCCATTGAAAATACTCACATTAGTCTCCCAGGCCTTAGAAGCCTTCACTTCATGATGGTGTGCTGTGGGAGAGGCGTGCAATTTCAGGGTCTGTTTCGGCCTTCAGCACACTTGTTTGTGCTACTTGCCATCATGAAGGTTTTTTCTTTATCATAAATTATATTCAGAAAGTTATTTTGTGTAGGGAGACAAACTTGAATTTTTATTTAACTTGCCTCTTGGCTGACTGATGTCTCTTAACCAGTGATGAATTTCTATTAATAATTTTACATGAATAATAAATGACAATGCATATTTCATAAGAAAATTATAAGTAAGAAGAATAGAATGAGTCATTATGCTTTCATTAAGATTGCCAAATGAGAAAGAAAATTAATGTATTTTAAATATTTGTCATTTAAAATTATGGTACTTAAATTATTATAGCAAACTGGGTAATTTTAAAATGAAGTTTCTTTATCTTAATACATATGATTGAAACTTTATTAACTTAAAGATTATCTTTTTTCAAAACTGAGCTCAATGAATCACAATTCACCAGGTGCAAAACTCAAAAATTAGGCAGAAAATTTGTATATTAAAAAGAAGATTAGGGCTGGGGATGTGGCTCAAGCGGTAGCGCATTTGCCTGGCATGTGCACAGCGCTGGGTTCGATCCTCAGCACCACATACAAAATAAAAGATGTTGTGTCCTCCGAAAATTTTTAAAAAATTAAAAATTTCTCTCTCTCTCTCTCTCTCTCTCTCTCTCTCTCTCTCGCTCTCTCTCTCTCTCTTTCTCAACAACAACAAAAAACAAGCTTAAAAAAGAAAACAAATAGATGGCTATTATAAAACCATGAAGATAAGATAATTTTGGGGTTTTTTTGCATTTTAGTAAGTAAAGAATAGTTTTTTTATTTTTAAAATTTATTCATTTTTTTATTATTGTTCAAAACATTACAAAGCTCTTGACATATTATATTTCATACATGATTCAAGCAGATTATGATAAGATAATTTTGAAAAGATTCTTCAGAGAGAAAACAGAAGATCGGTCCAGAAGCATAAATTTCCCTAACATATTCTAAAATGAGAGAAATGAGAATATGGAATAGGGGAAATAAAACATGAAAAAAGAAAATTTCCTACTGCTGAGTGGATATGTGAATCTTCAAAGAGTTTAGTCTTCCAGAAAGGAAAAGGTGGTCATGAGTAGTGGTGCCAAACCCACAGTTGTCCCTAAGTTACCACCAGTTTCTCTGTCTAAAGACACGGGAGAAGTTTTTTTGAGATAAGGTTTCAAACTAAACTTCCAAGCCAGTCAACCTTTCTTTAAACTAGGAGCTAAACATAAAGATCCTGGTGTCTACACAGACTTCATATATTGTGATATTACTGTGTATGTGTTTTGAACAATTTCATCTGTTGCTCTAACAATTTTTTAAAATGACTATATTCTGTAATGAAGTCCTTTGTAAATTACCTGATAAATATTGAATAGAAAAAGTTATCCACCTTAGCTAGAATATCAATTAGGACATGGTGAAAGGCATTAAAATTAGCTAATCTAGTAAACTAGAAGTAGAAGTGTCCCAGAAATGAATGTAAATGTGCTAATTTATATTTAACTTCTGGATTCGTACCATGTATCCAGTAAAATATAAGATTTGAAGAAAAATATTTTCCTAGACAGTGTTTACTAGTCTACCCTTTGTCTTGGCTAAGGGAGGTCAGACCTCATAGACCACCTCCATTCCTCCTTGAGATAGCACTACATGCTGTGTAGTTCTGCACTGGCTTCAGCCTTGTTCTTCAGTTTCTACTGTTCTGTAGCATTTTTGTTCTGACATTATTCTAATAGTGCTCTTCAGAGCCTCATTCTGGGTGGTTCTACACATTCTATATTATGAGCAACAAACACAGGGTGATCATTAATTATTGAAGAAATACTAAGGCAAATTACTACTAAAAATAGACAAAGAGAGCTAACCTTTTTCTTTAACTGTTTTAAGACGTAAATATAATTACTCAAAAACTTGTTCTTCATTGTTTTTGTTTTTGGTGTCACAGTGGAAAGACGTGAGACACATGGACAGACACAGGGGATATAAAAAAATCTCTGAGGTTAAACCTTGCTGTGCACACCCATTTCTCAAGTCTTTGCTTGGAATTCTGATTTCTTTTCTCTAATATATTAAATCATTAAGATTTGGTAAATTGGGCTGGGGATGTGGCTCAAGTGGTAGCGTGCTCACCTGGTATGTGTGCGACCCAGATTCGATTCTCAGCACCACATACAAACAAAGATGTTGTGTCCGCTGAAAACTAAAAAATAAATATTAAAAAATTCTCTCTCTAAAAAAAAATATTTGGTAAATTAGAATGCTTATTAGTTTTGACTTTACATCAAAGTTGATTCTAGATATTTTCTTGCAAAGAATTTATTTATTTCATGATCCTCAGATTTTTGAGGCTTACTTAATATTCTTATCATCTTTCTCTTCTGCTTGCATTACTCAAAACAGAATTGCTGTACTCTTTTCTATTATTTCTTTTTTTTTAAACATTTATTTATTTATTTTTTAGTTTTCGGTGGACAGAACATCTTTGTTTGTACATGGTGCTGAGGATCGAACCTGGGCCACACACATGGCAGGCGAGCGCGCTACCGCTTGAGCCACATCCCCAGCCCCTCATATGTATTTCTTAAGGGTAAAAAGTTCAGAGTATTTGTTCAGGTATCAAAAGTATTTTAATTTAATCTCATGGTAAAACAACTCTAAATACTCCTTTCTATGTTTTTACATTTTAAAATTGAGGTTTTCTTCAGAGCATATTTTACTGAGTATTTGTGTTTCACAATAACAGAGTCAGAAATTTCAGTCAATAAATGCCATTAATTTACTGAGATATATACAATTTGGATTTTTAATTTTTGTGCAGCTACAATAATTTTTGATAATAATATTATCATGATTTCATGAACAAAAGTATATTACAAAAATAGATGTATTTCAATATTCTTAATAAATACGGACTTATACATGTATCATTATTTAAATGTTTATTTTCACCTGAGTATATTTTACCAATATTATTATAAAATAAATCATATAAGATTTATTAATTTATGTTTATTTGTTTGTACCATTTTTTTTATGATGATATTGTTATATACATATTGCTGGTTAATTCATTCTTAAAAGGAAATGCTTCATAATAACCATGGCAATGGTATATTAATTTTAAAGAGATTTTTAACTACTCTTTTAATTCATATTTTCTTTTATCTTCCTAAAACCTTCTAGAATGTGTAAATGTATAAATATATACATTGTAGAACAAGAAATCCTATGGCAATAAGTAATATATCAAAGTGACAAAACCTGGTAAATTTAGTGCTAGAATTAACAGTGTTTCCCTGAATTGCAGGTCAATGATGTCTCTAATGCAGATAGTAAGCAAAACATTAAAATAACTAAATAACTGTAATGGAAATGATTCTATTTGGCATGCTCATATATGTCCTCAATTTTAATAAAACATATATTAGATTTATTTCATAAATCTAGGTTAATTTATTCCTTTGTGATCATTTCCTCTTCTTTGAGAAATGACCTCTAATAAAGATCCTCATTTGGCCTCAGGATGTGTCTACAGTAAGCGGGAAAAAAAAAAATCTCGAGAGTTCTCCCTATTATATTCATATTTTTCACATATCCATAAAGAGCGCCTGTTTCTTCCCATCTGTCTCTTCCATGTTGTCCCTAAGTATATGTTCATCTACACATTAGTTTTTTTTTTTTGCTTTGATACTGTGTAAGATGAACAAAGGTGTTTCACAAATGTAAAAAAAAATCCAAAGTTTTATTAATGTTTGTTATCTTGAATGTGATCTTGAACGTGATTTAAACTGTAGATGTTTAATGTTTTCAATGGCTTAATGCAATAAAACCCACCTGTTATTTTGGCTGTTTCATTTAGATCATCTGCTCCACAAAGAATGAAAAGCTCAACAGCAGATGAAGAATTGTCTACTCCTCATGTGTCGGTAATTTATTTATTCTCTCTATTCAAGCCACCTGGTCATTGCAAAACTGTGTATCTATTCATTTTCCAACACAAGGTAAATCCAATATTTGGTGTTTGGTTTTATGAAAAACCATCACAGGGAACTGTGTTGTTTTGTTCATTCATAGTTCCCTGTTTTCCCCTATGTTGAAGTAGATTGCTAGTTGGCAATCCATGGCAGGTTGCGTATCTCCTAAGGGGAGGGAATTTTTGGCAACAGTGTACAAGTCATACATTTTTCACATTCAGGTAGTTAAATAAGCATTACCTAGTGTTGCTCCTAAATTAAGAGGAAGTCCTGATCAGAAATGAGAATTACAAAATCCAGCCACTTTGGTTACTAACTACATCTATTTTTGGAATGATTCTGCACTTCCTATCTTAATTTTTTGCAACATTATACACCAGGGTAACCTTGTACTTTAACTTTTCTCCTTAATTTCATGACCATGACTTTGTTCTCTCCAGCATTTATTCTACCAATATTTTTCATGATCTCTAACAGTAACAACAACAACAGTAATAACAACTAGTATTTATCAATTACTTAATATGGTTCAACTTACCACCATTTGTGGAAAATACCTAATTGCATTTCTAGCCACTGAGATTGAAGTTAATTTCCATTTTGTTTTTTTCAAGCTCCCTATTATAGGATGTTTTAGTTTTAACTTAGTGGGATAGGAGATAATATTTTTTGAGTGCCTATTAAGTACAAGACATTTGCTGGGAGTTTTATGTGTAAACTTGTTCAGTCCTCATATAAACAACTTTATTTTCATTATAGGTTTGGGAAAACTTAGGTACAAATAATGTAATAATTTTTCTGATATTATTGTTGGCAAGAAGAAAGGGGATACTCAAACTCTAAATTCTAAAACCCATAATTATTGCAACATTATACATAAATTTGCAATGTTTTCCACATTGACTAATTACCATAGTAATTGAAAAAATCTTCCATGTATTGCCATTCTTCCTATTAATATTTCTGTGATCATCTCTTCTCCGCCATTTTTGTGACCCTTAGTCTTCAGTAACCACCTTAGATCATCCAAGTTACCACCCGTTATGTTCTTCACTTCTAAACCATCCTGAGTAAAATGACTAGATTTATTTTCCTGGGGATCTATTTTCCTACTGCCACTTCCTAGCTAAATAATCTATGTTACAACCATGAAGGTTAAATTAGAGATTCAGACTTTTGTCTTCCACTTGCTCCAAACTGCTTGTCTAAAATGATTAATTAATTCACTTCACTCATAACAATCATTTTACAGGTCCTTCACTCACTCTACTCTTTGCCATTCCTTTCATACTTCCATAAATTCCTTTCCTCATTTTTTGGCCAATCCTACCCTATTCAAATTTCCTTACTGAAGTTATTTCTTTCAAAAAAGCCATATTACCAGTCCACAACTCACTAACTTCTCTCCTTCTCTGAGCTCCTGTAGCATTTGCAGTGTACACCATGATTTATCTATTGCCATAAATTTTGTCTTTCATCATTTATACCACCAAGTATTAGACAGCACACTTTTGAGGACGGAGGCCCTCTGTGTTCTTTTTGGAGCTTAGCACATAGTGTACACTCAGTGCACTGAGATTGACTAAGCAGAGTATTTAAAAGTGATAATCATTATTTTATATCCCTATACCTTCCCAGAAAATTTTGACAATAGCTTATTTATCCCACAGGGAGAAGGGGCCACACAGCTTTGAAATCATAGGAAACTAAAAGAAAACAACAAATACTCACATGACTGCAACATATTTTATCAATAAAGACTTTTTAAGTCAGTGTATACACTTTTGTAAGATATAATGTCATTGCAAAATTAATGCCCTACAATGTGTTGTAAATTTATTTCTTTAAATCTGCTTCGTATGTGTGAGGCAATGGCTCTGCCACTGAGTCACAAACTCAGTCTCTGAAGATGTATTTTTATACACCATAGAAAACTAAAACAATTATAAGGCTCACTTTAATGTAGTATTTACCTTATTGCACTAAACTGGTACTTTTGAGGTATGCTTACACTAGTTTCTATTTGCTTCTTCCAGAAATCCTAAAACAGACATCAATCAAAAATTTACTATATCACTCTTCACTTTGCCTACTTGGGAAGCTTCATGTACAGTAAGGGTAGTCATACATGAATTCATGAACTATTTACACCTTTTTGAATGTACACGATAGCATGCTACATTATGATCTTTTAGTTCACAAAGCCTAAGGTTTAAATTCATTGTGCTTCATTAAATGAAAGTTGAACTATTAAGTAAAAAATAAATAAATAAATAATGTGGTACATCAAAAGTGCATTCCAGAACTTAGTGGTAAGTCTGATCTTTGTTAGAAGAATAAGAGTTGTATTATTATAGTTATCTGACTTCAGGACTTTGCCCAGGTAGTTTGAAGATAATGGAAAGAAAAGAAGAATAAAATTTATCAAGTGTATGTGATGAACACTAACTCTTTAAGTGTAAATGAACACTTGAGTTTTGGCAGAACTGGTCAAAATTATACATATGAGTTTTGGTATGCTCAACCTGAGCCAAAAATTCCCAACTGAACACAGATTAAGAATATAAGGACTGGGGATATAGCTCAGTTGGTAGAGTGCTTGTCTTGCATGCACAAGATTCTGGGTTCAATTTTTAGTCCAACAAATGAATAATAATAATAAATAAAAATATGAATATTCTGAATATACACATTCTTCAAAATCTCATGTAGTAATATGACTTGAGAAACTACTTTTCAACCAAAATCTGTATTTGACTTTCATGAACACATTTTATAGATACCAAATCAAAACTGGAGATACAATTCAGGAAATTGAGTATTTTGTAATATATATTTTATTTGTATATTAAAAATAATTTTGTTAAAATATAAATAGTATAAACTACTATTCAAACAATTATATTTTTATAAAGTTTGTCTTCATGCAGGTATGTCTTAGTAAGTTGAATAACTGATAAGGCTCTAAAATTTCTATGTGTAAAGCAACAAACCATTTAAAAAGGAAGATTCAGGTTAGGCATATTTATAGAGACACTACCATTTTATTTAATGTCCATATTTCTAAAAGTTTCCTTCATTCAAGTTGTTTTTGTACTTTAGACCATTTTAAAATCACTGTTCAAAACAATGCAAGAATTTCCCATGTTGACACATGAGTGTCATTTTAATTCAAAGGTCTATAGAAGAGACAAAAGGTGCTTAAGTGATTTTTTGGATGTGTGATTAAAAGGTATTGTAATAATCAGAATAAAACTTTTCAAAGGAGTCATAGCAGAAAAAAAATTAATGTTTTTTAAGACACTATCACAGCATGAAAAATCAGGCAAATTCAGAAAAAAGTAGCAGTTCTTTCCTAAAAATATTCAAGTAGTTCATGTGGGCCAGCCCAACATAAACCATGTTACAGAATTGATATTGCCTTCTAAAATTTTGTCCTCATAGCTTATTGTTCACATATGCATTAGTTTTAATTTAGTTTTTAATCTTTGGATTATTATGTCTAGAATGATAAAAATTAAACAGGAATTCTTGATTTTACATATATTAAATTTTACAGAAAGAAACTTCCGTATTTATTATTAGAAAACATTTGCCAATAATTATGGTCAGAGAATATCTCATGGTGTTTATCTTCAGTGTCTAGCAGAGTAAGTTGTAACATGGTTGAATACCTGGGCCCAAAAATTCTTAAAATATTTGAAGAATAACTTTACCCTCATGCCTCTGTTTATGGTATCTTTGTTTTTAATTATTTAAACATAACTATTTTGGTTTTCTGTATGTTGATTACTACATTTGGATCAAACACCTAATTGAAATTTACTGTGGTTGTAAAAGTTCATGAATCATTTTTAACTTGCTTACTTTCAAAAGTCTTAAGTGGTTGGTTAATTACCATGATTTATTAAGATGTTTACAAATATATGTTATGGTAGATGTTCCAAAATAGTTTCAACTTAATTAAAGAAACATATTATACATTTTCAGCTTCATGGTTGCAAGATTTGTAACATATATATGTGTATGATACTTTAAATTTTATATTTTATGATTTTATTAACCTTGTTTCCCTATATTCTGGCAAAAAATCCTGATAAACTGTGGCCTAAAACAGAGTTTAAACTAAACTGGAAAAGAAAAAAAAAAACAGGCAGAATAGAATTGATAGAATTGACACAATAATCTTTCATATCTTGAAAGCTCAGTTTTAACCTACTTTTTAAAAGCATCAGCAAAAGTGTTCTATGTGGCTATATTGCAATTAAATCTTGCCTATCAAATTTTTATCTTTACATATGACAACACACCTTAGAGATCATTCAAGCACAAACTCACCACATTATTCATATTAATTACCATAAAACACATATGTTTTGTTGGATTTTCCATTTCATTTCATTTCATTTATGTATTTATTTATTTTGTTTTACACACTGTATATATTTTTTACATTGAAAATATTCACTATGAAGTCTGTTATTTCTCAGTTAGGTAAAGAACAAACTAAGAAAGCAAGAGACACAAGTAAGCTACAATATCCATTATTTTGACCACATTAAAAACATTGGTGAGTTAGGTTTGGAGGAGCTTTAGATATAAAAAAGGGGAGAAAGGGGAATGAGTGGGTAGAAAAGATGGTTAAATGAGATGTACATTCTTACCCTAAGTACACATATGAAGGCATGAAGTTTGTGACTCTACTTTGTATACTACCAGAGATGTAAAAAAAATTCTGCTGTGTATATGTACTAAGAATTGAAATGCACTCTGCTATCACATATAATAAATTAAAATAAATAATAATAAACATTGGTGGCAATCTCACAAACTCTAGTACCTACAATTCAGAAACAAAAACACAAGCTCATAAAATAGACACAAACACATTTGCTCAGCACAAGAAATGAAAGAATAAACATGAATGAGAAAATGCCTTGTTCTCAATCAAGTACAAGACAGAAGCAAGATAGAAATCTGCCAGTCCTCAAAAATAAAAGCATGTCTGATCAGAAAATTTGTTGGGATCAACCCTACTGTTTTGATCACTGCAAAAGGTAAAGTATATTTAGATTTATTTTTGAAAATGATGTGTTATAAAGTAATGAGTCATTATTTCAAAGATTAAGAGAATACTTCCCAGGTCACACCACATAAGTCACACACTCAGAAAGCATCAGGTAAGAAAAAAAATTAAAATACTGAAGAATTTGCCTAAGCAATTGCCATTTCTGATAATAAGGTAGGCATCTTTCAATTATAATTTGCACACATGTACACAACCTGAAAACCTCTACTTATATTTGATAACTACCACTTCAGCCGCAGTCAGTTTGGTCAAATAATCTATTCAGCTTGCATAAAAACCCTGGATTCCTGTTACTACTAATGAAAATGATCACACACACACCAACTTAAAATAATAGAAAATCATTTTTTATGGATATTGATGTTTTTATTATCATGATACAACATTAATATCAACTTGTTAGCAAAGCCATACTCCTTCCAGAAACTCTAGAAAAGAATCATTCTAGCTTCGAGTGGCTGCTGGTAAGCTTTTTTGTGGTTACAAATGTCTCTTCTTTGTTTATGGTGATGTAGCCTTCAAAAGCATAAAGAGAGAAATATATATATCATGGTAATGTCACAACAGGTTTCTTCATTAAAACTGCACAGAATCTGATAGCACCATAGATGGCAGATACCCAATGAGATTATTCTTATACTTGCACAGAGTATCTGAGAGATTACAGAAAAATGTCATGCCCAGTGGCATGAAAAAATGAAGAAGAAGAGGGGAGAATGGGCCAGCAGAATGAAGGAAGACACATCAAAGATCCACAAAAGTGAATGAGATGGATAGAGTGCCATCATACATTGTCTCCAGATGCAGAGCAGAGGACAAAGCCATGTCCAGAGAGCAGGTTTTATTTATTTTTGCTGAGAACTATAAAAACTCTCCCAGGAGGCTGGGGATGTGGCTCAAGCGTTAGCGTGCTCGCCTGGCATGCGTGCGGCCCGGGTTCGATCCTCAGCACCACATACAAACAACGATGTTGTGTCCGCCAAAAAATGAAAAATAAATATTAAAATTCCCTCTCTCCTCTCTCTCTCTCTCTCTCTCTCTCTCTCTCTCTCTCTCTCTCTCTCTCTATCTCTCTCAAAAAAAATGTGTTCCTTCCTTTCTCTCTTCTCTACTTTCTTAAAAAAAAAAAAAACTCTCCCAGTCTTCTGAAGGTTTAAATTCTCTCAACTAGTACTCTATTCACTCTTAGTGCCTGACCTTGATCATACCCTAACAATTAATATGCATGGTAATTTTTTGAATACCAGAAAAAGAGAATCTACATATATCAGTGGTCTCTGCTACTCCATTTTAAAGTCATTTCCCTGTGAATTTCTATGAATTTATATACCAGAAGGCCATTTAAAAAAATTTCTGAACAATGTACATCCAGTTAGTCAAGCTAAAACATAAAGTGGGGGAAACTATTTGCAGAGTACATATGTAGTGGAAAGTGAATATAACAGAATGAATGAGATTTTATGTTTGTGAGGAAAAAAGACATACCAAAAGAGTTAAGCACAATATATATACTGGGTCTGTAACTCAGTGGTAAAGTACATGAAAAAATGCTCACCATCTCTTGCAGTCAGAGAAATGCAAATCAAAACCACCCTAAGATACCATCTCACTCCTGCAAGATTGGCAGCCATTATGAAGTCAAACAACAACAAGTGTTGGCGAGGATGTGTGGAAAAGTGTACTCTTGTACATTGCTGGTGGGACTGCAAATTGGTGCAGCCAATTTGGAAAGCAGTATGGAGATTCCTGGGAAAGCTGGGAATGGAACCACCATTTGACCCAGCTATTGCCCTTCTCAGACTATTCCCTGAAGACCTTAACAGAGCGTACTACAGGGATAATGCCACATCAATGTTCATAGCAGCACAATTCACAATAGCTAGACTGTGGAACTAACCCAGATGTCCTTCAATAGATGAATGGATAAAAAAAAGATGTGGCATTTATACACAATGGAGTATTACACAGCACTATAAAATGACAAAATAATGGAATTTGCAGAGAAATGGATGGCATTAGAGCAGATTATGCTAAGTGAAGCTAGCCAATCCCTAAAAAACAAATGCCAAATGTCTTCTTTGATATAATGAAAGCAACTAAGAAAAGAGCAGGGAGGAAGAGCAGGAGGAAAAGATTAACATTAAACAGAGACATGAGGTGAAAGGGAAAGGGAGAGAAAAGGGAAATTGCATGGAAATGGAAGGAGACCCTCATTGTTATACAAAATTACATATAAGAGGTTGTGAGGGGAATGGGAAAAAAAGGAGAGAAATGAATTATAGTAGATGTAGAGAGAGAAGAGGGGAGGGGAGGGGGGATAGTTGAGGATAGGAAAGGTAGGAGAATACAACAGTTACTAATAATGCATTATGTAAAAATGTGGATGTGTAACCGATGTGATTCTTCAATCTGTATTTGGGGTAAAAATGGGAGTTCATAACCCACTTGAATCTAATATATGAAATATAATATGTCAAGAGCTTTGTAATGTTTTGAACAACCAATAAGTTAAATATATATATATATATATATATATATATATATATATATATATATATATATATATGAAATTGAAATAGAATGGCAAAAGATCTAAAAAGGTCTAAAAAGTACAAACATGTTAATTGAAATTGTCAAACCCCTCTGATGGCCATGCAAAATCTTAGAGCCACTTTGAAAATTGGTTTGGTACTACCTATATGAGGATACATTCTACCCTTTGACACCAAATGTTCGTAGAAATTTTCAACATGTAGCTTCCACTTTTGCTTTCACCAAACTAGACTGCATCTCACACCTCCTTTTACCATACAGACCCTGTAAGTCAGGCCCTGCAAAACCAATATTCCAATGAGCCTATTCCCAGTCCCACAATAATTTTAGAGAAAAGCATAGATAAAGTGACATAGTTGAGATTCAAGATCTTAATTAGTAAACAGGGTAAGGAAAGAAAAAGTAAAAAGAGCAGAAAAAAATTAGTGAGGGGGTAGGAAAATAGATCTCAGAAGAAAGAAGAAACTGTTGAGAATATATAAGACACAGAGATGGGAAAAAGTTGGATCCTATGTGGGAGAAAAAAAGAAATATTATGACAGCATCATACTTATGCAAGGGGCCTCATTTTTGGAAATTCCTAAAAACAAGGAATTCATGATATAATCAAACAAGTATGCCACACACAAGACTCTCTGCTCCTCAAGCTCTAGCAGAGATGCCACACTTTTCTCCCCTCAAAACTTCTAAATTCTTCCTCTCCAGGCACAGTTTATACAGCTTAAATATGCTGTTGCTCTACTTCCTGACCTGGTCTATCTGAGCTCCCTCAGATTTTCTCCAGTAACTTGTAACCACAATTTTTTTCTTCAAACTATCCAACCAATTTATATCCTTAGATAATTTCTCATAACTAAACTTTAATGCCCCATCCCTGGCATTTTGAGATGCACCTCTGTCTTCTGATTTCTGGATCACCCTCAGATTTGCTCCACCAAAAGTGCATGAAGCATGATTGTTTTTAGGTCTGGTTTCCTACACAGTGGGCTACCTAATGCTACCATTTTAAATATAATTAAATAATAAGTGATCTCTGTTCTGTTTTTTATTATTTTATTTTTTTAATAATACTTTTAAAAAGCGAGTTGAAAAAAATAGTTGAAGTTTCCACTAGGGAGAAATCAAGATGACTTGATGGGTTTTTTTGTAACATCATTAATGTTCTATTTCTTGATAGAAATAGTGATTATGTGTTATGTTCCCGTTGTAATACTTCATTGATCTGTATAATTTCAATTCTGATTTAGTGTTAGCCTTGTTAAATAATATCAAATTTATTTCATGAAATGTGATGGGGAAGAGCATAACTCAGAGATTATAAAAGGGTACTAGAGGGCTGGGGCTGTAGCTCAGTAAACTGGGTCTGTACCTCAGTGGTAAAGCACTTGCCTTGCAAATGTGAGGCACTGGATTTGAACCTCAGCACCACATAAAAATAAATAAAGATACTGTGTTTTATCTACAACTAAAAAAAATGGTACTAGATAATACTTTGGGTGTAATGCCTAAATTAACTGATTATTGATCTGGTTATTTGGATGTGTTCATATGTTGAAAAATAAAAATATACACCTTAAATAGAGCTTGGGATATAGCTTACTCAGTCAAGTGCTTGACTCACATAACACAAGGCCCTGGTTTCAATCCCCAGGACCAGATAAAAAAATGTATATAATTATATCAATAAACCTGAAAAAAACTGTGTCTAAATTGAGATTAAAAATAAAATACACTATTAAATGATAAATAAAAGTAAGGATTCGCTAGCTAAATATCAATCTCAATATTTTGGGAAAGGCAATTTTTATAAATAGAGAATAAATACTAACCAAAGGAGCAAAATTGAAAACATTAACAGTAAACAGAGCATAGAAATTATCAGTAATACCAGATGTAGGATTTAGAACAGAAATTAAATTAAAAGAGCTCTGATAAAATTCAAAAGTAAAAATTTTAAATTATTTTAGGCATTACATAATTGTAACTTGTAAGGTATATATAATGATGCCTCAGTTAATGATGCAGATACATTCTGGAAAATGCATCATAAGGTGATTCTGTTATTTTAAAAATGATACAGCATACTGATACATTCTTAGGTGTCATACCTAGGTTATAATTTAGACATTAGTGTACATAAAGTCCATTATTAATAAAAAACATTGTTGCATATATGACTATAGGATTCAACATTATAGCAATGAATATAGACCTCATAATGTGATGAATAATTAGCACTGGGGAACTAAAGACAAAATGATCTAAAATAATCTGGTCATTTAGGCAATGAAAAAAGAAAAAAAAGGAAAGAAAACTGCACTGTATTAAAAATGAATAAAAGAGTGCTTTAAAAAACTGCTGAAACAGTGGGGTATCTGCCTAATAAAAAATGTCATTGTATCCTTTACTGATATGATGTATAAACCATTCACTGTAAAGAAATATGTTAATATGAATGAAAAACAGAAGATATGCCAAAGTGTTTTTAATAAGGTATTTAAACACTGTATTTAGTAGTATATGATGCTAAAAGACCATATACTTAAAAAGAAAAGGTAAAATAATTTCAACATCAACATAGGCTAAGCAACTTTGTGATGTAGATGTAGGACCTTGCATCTGCTAGGTGAGTGCTCTATCACTGAGCCACAACCCCAGATTGTCTGACCATAAATAAATAAACAAACAAACAAATTAGTAAATAAATAAACCCTCAATTGATGACCCATTACACTTTTAAAAAATCCTTAATTGAGACACATAAACCTCATTTAGGAGAGATTTATTCTTTTTCATGTCACCTAATTTTATTCTTATTTCTTCTCATGTGAAAATTTCAGAATGATAAATTAAAATCTTTTAAAAATTCCCTCCAGTTCTTGAAGAAAAACATTATAAATGATGCATACATTTGAAATAAAACATGGGAAAATAATGATCAATAATGCTGAAAGTGGAGTTTTGAGATGAACCAAAATTTCTCAGTTTGCAAATTGAATCTGGGTGCTTGTCTCAAAAATTTTGAAGAAAAAAAATCTATTTAAGAAGAAATAGAATGACCACCATGTGGTATGAGGAATAATACCAGAAAACAAACAAACAAACTCATTTTTGTGTACCATCTTAGAAGTTTACAGATGGTTTTGGGCAGAACATGGAACATAATGCATTTAGAACAGGCTTTGGAAAAGGCATTCTGACTACCATATGGATTCACTTTCATTCTTTCTGTGACCCATCCTTTTTTCTTCAAATTCAATCAGGAATAACCCCTGGGACAAAGGACTTTGTTGAATGTGTTCCCACAAGTCAGCTTCAAGGCCTTTTACATTTAAAATAGGCCTTAATGGTGCTCATTAACATCTTTTAGTTAGCCACCAGGTGTGTTTGAGTGAGGCCCATTATTCACATTACATGGTCATTATACTACCTATTCTATCTTATACTTATTCTCTGTGTACAGAGAACCCTAGATTTGTGTCAGGGGCTAGAAGGAAATTCTCCTTCAAAGAATAGCCTGACATTTACAAGAAACAGCCCCCTGGGAGACATCCTGCCTGGGAGACATCCTGCAGCTACCTATCTTCCTGACACATCCTGTGGTTATCAGGATCATCAGAAATCCTGCAGCTGGCAGTTTTACCGCCCACTTCCAGCAACTGCTGATTAGAGAGCTTCCCCATCCCCAGCATATAAATACCCCTGTGTGAACAATAAAAATTTGCAGCTTGATCAGAACTCCTGTCTTGCTGTCATCCCTCATGTCTCTTGTCCCTTCATTCCTCCCCATCTAGGTTCACCATCCATGTTGATGTGTCCTGCCGGTCGTGACAGATTATGGATATGTGAACAGAGAGCTAGAAAACTAGGGCTTTATTCTGAGACCCATGGAGAGCTAAACTGAAGTTCTGGATTTCAGATTTTTGTTTTGGATTTGAGATACTGCTTCTGCTACATTTAAAAATCTCAGGACTCATGAAGAGAATGAGTTAAAAGCCAGCATCATCAAATTTGTGAGGCCCTAAGAAATTCAAAGGGACCCTGTCTCTAAATAAAAATATTAAAAAAGGGGGTGGGAATGTAAATGAGTGGATGAACACCTCTGGGTTGAATTTCTTGTACCAAAAAGAAAACAACACACACACACACACACTAAATAAATAAATAAATAAACAAACAAACAAACAAACCCTCATGAGTAACAAGCCCGAAAATTAAAAGCTTCTCTCATGCATGAATACAATAAATGGATTTGAATTTCTCACCTGATAATTATCTCAGTCTTCACTATGCAGTCTGGAGACATGCTGGACTCATGGCACATGGAATCCCACAAAGGGCTTTAGAAAGAAACTGAAAACACCATACAGTTATGGAGAACTCCTGGGTTCAAACCATCCTCTTACCTCAGTATGCTGAGTAACTATGGCTACAGATGTGTGCTATTATTCCTGGCTTACTTTTCCTTATGTAAACATGTGCCAGTGATTTTATTTAACTCATTAATTAAACATATGAACAATATTCCAGCAGCTCAGGAGGCTGAGGCAGGAGGATCACAAGTTGGAGGCCAGCCTCAGCAACTTGCCAGACCCTTAGCAAGTAAGTGAGATCTTGTCTCTAAATAAAATATATAAAGGGCTGGGGATGGGGCTCAGGGGTTGAGGGCTCCTGAATTCCATTCCTGGTACAAAAAAGAACAAAAAAAAGTGTGACCAGTAAGATAGAACAACCTTTCAAATTCCTGAATATTATTATTTTTAAGAACTAAAATTTTAAAAAACCCACCATTTTTCTGCGCTGGGGCAGGGGCTCAGTGGTAGAGCACCCACCTAGCATGTGTGGGACCCTGGGTTCAATCCTCAGCAACACATAAAAATAAGAATAAAAATAAAATAAATGTATTGTGCCCATCTACAACTTAAACAAAATAATAGGGGCTGGGAATGTGGCTCAAGCAGTAGCGCGCTCGCCTGGCATGTGTGTAGCCCGGGTTCGATCCTCAGCACCACATACCAACAAAGATGTTGTGTCCGCTGAGAACTAAAAAATAAATATTAAAAATTATCAAAAAAAATAAAAAAAAATAATAAAACCACATTTTTTTGTGAGACAGAAACGTGATAAAACTGGCCTTCACACAGTTGTTTGTGTTGCAATTGCTCAGCAGGAACTAAAATGCTTTAAAATTTGAAAAAGTAGAGGTCACCAGGGTCCTTGGTTGGGAGTGCCCCTGGGGTGGGGTGGGGAGGGGGACACAGCAGGGGCTTTTGAAGGCAGCAGTTGAAGAGAAATTTCTAGATCCTGCCACAGAATGAAAGGGCAGGCCATCACCTCCCCTCAGACATAAGCCTGCTGTCCCCACACCTTTGACTTCCTGGGAAGCTAAAGAGGGAGGGAAAGAGGGTCATCTGTCCCCGTCTGTGTCGCTCCCTTGATGTGATAAAGGTCCCTGTCAGGGACTTAGAAACCTGAACCAGCAGATGAAACCCATGTCCTTTGTACTGTTGTGGCTAGAGATACCACGCTCAGTTCGCCCACTGGCCCACAGCTGGTCCCGCTGTCCACGGGTTCTTCCCCTGTCTGCTGGTCACCACCAAGAAACTTCTAGACAAATATGAGTAGCTGAGAGACAGGGATGCCTTTCTTCCCCTCCTGGGGGAATTTCATGTCACTGTCTCCTCACAATGAATATGGGCAGACATTCCATTTGGAGGAATTTCCTCTTTGCAGAATAGAAAAGGTTCTATAAAAAATGAAAGTAGACTTGAAAGCCCAGAATTTTCCAAGCAGGACAGAGTTTTCTGATAACTTCATGTTGTCTGGAAAATTTCTTTTTTTTTTTTTTTGTACCAGGGATTGAATCCAGGGGCCCTCGACCTCTGAGCCCCGTCCCTAGCCCTATTTTGCATTTGATTTAGAGACAGAGTCTCCATGAGTTGCTCAGGGCCTCAGTGTTGTGGAGGGTGGCCTCTAACAAATGATCCACCAGCCTCAGCCTCCAGAGCTGCTGGGACTCGGGGTGTGCACAGCTTCTCCGGACTTTGTTTGAGAAGTTTGTCTTGGGGTTCAGGAGCTGGAAATTTGGTTCATCAAACACAAAATGAGGCTTCTCTTTTGAGTGTTTTCCAAAAGCCCCATTTATAGGCTCTCAGGTGGATCACAGGCAGAGGAGAGCTGGCCCTTAGCTTCCAGTCTTTAGTGTCCTTGTCCTGGTTGGGTTTCTGAAGAAGAGAAGGCAAGGGATGTTGTGATAAGATAAGGCCCCCCCTTGAACAGTGGGAAGTGGCCTGAGTGTCTGATCCTGTGGCCATGTGTCTCTGCCTTTGGGAAATTTCCATATCAGCTCAAAAGGAGCCCGATGGCAGCCTGCAAGCAGAAGTCCTCTGTGACCTCCCCATTTGTCAGGAGAGCAGTGACCCTCAGCTCTTCAATTTTTTTTTTGAGGAGGGGCACCAGGGATTGAACCTGGGGCACCTAAGCATGGAGCCACCTCCCAGCCCTGTTTTGAATTTATTTGGAGACAGGGTCTCATTGAGTTTATCAGGGCCTCACTGGGTTGCTGAGGCTGGCCTCCAGCCTGCCCTCCTGCCTCAGCCTCCCAAGCTGGGATGACAGGCATTGGCCACCGCTCCCTGCAGTGTTGCTCTCCACCCATGATGGTGTCACTGCGTTGTACTGTAAGGTGACTTGTCAGTTCTTGTGCTGTGGCAGTTTGAGGTAAGAAGGTTGTTGGTGAGGAGGAGATGGATGTGAAGAGAAGGATGTTCCCATTTCTCACCATGTCCCCGTCGGCCATCCCTCCCAGTGCTGCAGATAAAGGAGGCCAAGGAGGTCTATGAGGGGAGATGACCAAGCTGACACCATGTGGGACTGAGAACCCCATGGGCGGCTACGGCAAGACCATCAGCCACGTGATCATAGGGCTCAAGACAGCCAAGGGCATCAAGCAGATCAAGGGGAGTCTGTCCTGAGCCCTGTCCTCAGCACTGTGGCACGGGCAGGTGGTGTGACCTCTGTGTCCCTCTTTCTTTGGCCTCTGCACTGTAGATGCCATATGGGACACTCAGGATAACATCGTGTAGTACAAAGGGACACCTCGTAGAGGGCATGGACGAAGTTCCCTTCATGAGATAGCTCGTTCTTTTCTTATTACTCCTGGGAGTTGTGTGATTAAGTCAAGAAATGTTTTCTTCCATCTCGCCTGCCACATGATGACTATTGGCCACCCAGTCACAGTGGAGCACGCCTGTCATCCCAGCCACTCAGGAGGCTAAGGCAGGAGGATCACAAGGTGACGCCAGCCTCATCAATTTAGTCAAGGCCCTTAGAAGCTCAGGGAGATCCTGTTTCCAAATAAAATAAAAAATGGGGCTGGGGACGGGGCTCAGGGGTAAGTCACCCCTGGGTTCAATTCCCAGTACTGCCCCCTCACCTCCCCAAAAAGTCATAGTGGACATAATTTTGTTTTCTTTTTTCTTTCTTTTTCATACTATTTTTACTCATTCACTGTTTTTATGATTGACTCACACTAGCTCTGTACCTGTCCTCTGCTACATAGCCAGGTACCTTGCTGCAGGCTTGGGGAAGTATTTTACCTGTGGCTCCTCGCAGCTGTGTGCCTGTGTGTGCAGGTGCCATGAATCTCATTTCCCTGTTTTCCAGATCAAGGCCTCAGGCTCAGAAAGAGTCTCCACAGTCATCCTGCATCCAGTGCTGGCTGAGGGGCAGGGTGACTGTGAGTCCTTTGGTGCTGGGTGACCCCTGTGAGTCCTCTGAGCTCTCTGTGGCTCAGTTTCTCATCTCTAGACCACTCTCCATTCAACATAGAATC
Organism: Urocitellus parryii; assembly: GCF_045843805.1. Classification (NCBI taxonomy): domain Eukaryota; kingdom Metazoa; phylum Chordata; class Mammalia; order Rodentia; family Sciuridae; genus Urocitellus; species Urocitellus parryii. The sequence goes on from NW_027554054.1 coordinate 3,865,690, forward strand.
TCTCCATCTTTCCCCCTTTTATAATTGGATGGTTCTTTGATTCTCTGAGGTGGTTTCTGGGTCAGTGCTTTATGGAGATCATGAAAATGTCACTTCTTCCAACGGCTATTTTTCTGTTTTTTTTCTGAGATGAAAAGAGAAAATTTGTCCTCTTCCATGTAGGAGAGAGGACACAGGAACACAGTGGAAATTTGAGGCATCCATCGGTCTGCATCATCCAGCTTCTTGAAGAAAATAGCCTAATGGAGAAGAGGAAAGTTGTCTTCCAAATCAAAGGTGGTACCCACCATTGATCCCAGCAGCTCGGGAGGCTGAAGCAGGAAGATCGTGAGTTCAAAGCCAGCCTCAGCCAAAGCAAGGAACTAAGCAACTCAGGGTTACCCTGACTCTAAATAAAATGCCAAACAGGGCTGGGGATAGGGCTTGGTGGTCGAGGGCCCCTGAGTCCAATCCCTGGTACCACCTGCACCCCAAAACCCAAGTCCTTCTGGGCAGTTTTCCCACATGGATGAGATATTGGGACAGAAGGACCTCAGGTGCTTTGTGTGGAGTTGTGAAGTGTCTGAGTTTGAAGGAGGCTTACGAATCTTGGCCTAGGGACTCCCCAGCCCTGGTCCTGTTTGCACAGTGCCCCAAGGAAGCCAGAGAGGCTGGACCCTAGTGAGCTTCTGGCAGCTCTTTGGGGGTGCATTTGGAAACATGATCCACCCATTTTAAGTGTGTGTGGCCCAGAGGATTTTGATGCATGACATAGTTTACACTCCCCATCTTAATTCTATAACATTGTCATGACCTTCCAAGGGATCTCATTCCCATGAATGGCCACCTGCTCTCCCTCCCCCTGGCCTTTGACCACCACATACCGACTTTGTTTCTGGATTGGCCTTTTGGGTGTCCCCTCCCGCCGAGGGAGCCTTGCAGTGGGTGTTGACACTGGACTCTGCCTGGGACAGAGCTCAGGTGTGTTTCCACAGGGTGGCCATCTGTAGCAGCTGCCCTGGAAGCTCAGCCTCAGGACCTGTCTGTCAGCTTGGTCCTTCAGAGGCTTCTGTCTTTTCCCAGTGCACACCCCTCGGGAAGAGCAAGGCCCCATAGAACACCGTCACCCCAAGATTTGTGTGCACAGCCCCGGGGACCAGAGGGTGCTAGGATTTGCTTTTTGTGGTCCTGGGGCTCAAACCCAGGGCTCTGGCCATAGTGAACTATCGCTCTGCCACTTAGCTGTGCCCCAGCCCTACGGCCTAGCTATGTGGTCTAGACTGGCCTCCACCTTTATGATCTTCCTTCCTCAGCCTCCTGACCCAGAAAGTTTGGGGGAATTCCAACTTATGTTTCCCCTTCTGGACTCCTCTGTGGGTGCTTCTAGGTGCTCTCACATAGAGGAGAAGACTGAGATCCAGAGAGCCGGAATCATGGGCCACATCAAATGCAGCTTCAGGTGGCTAAGCAGGAAGCTCTGGTGTCCCTAACCCAAGGACTGGAGCTGCAGTGGTGATCCTGGGGAGTGCTGTGGGGCATGGCCAAGGACACATGTCCCCTCTAATGGTAGACGGGTCCCTGTGAGAATGCTCCTACCACTTTGCAACCCCTGAAGTCAAGGCAAGGAAGAGTAATGGTGACATTCTCTTGTCTCCTGGAAGCAGACACGTTCACCCTCAGGTTCATCTCCTGGTGTGCTTAGCCCCCAGTCCAGGCTCTTGTGCCCTGCCACATACCCTCATACCCCCCCAATCCTAGGGTCGCTGGCTACCTCAGGTGTCTGTCTGTCTGTCTCTCTCTTGTGTTTAGTCCTGTGAACTGAACCCAAAGTGCTTAAGCAGGGAGCCAGAAGCCTGCCCTTTTTATTTTGGTTTGTATTGTTTTGAGAGAGAGTCTCCCCTTGCTAAGTTACTGAGGCTGGCCTCCAACTTGGTGATCCTCCTGCCTCAGCCTGCTGAGTCCCTGGGATGACAGGTGTGCACCACTGTGCCTGGCCCCCCAGGTCTGTTACAGAAAGGAGCCTTTCCTCGGGATCAGAAGAAACTGGAATGTGCTTCATGGTTGACTGAGTTTCCATTTGTCTCGTTTGGTTTGGTTTTAGGTGAACCCCAGCATTTTTGAAAGTCTGCAGAAGAAGCGAGTTAAGGCCAGGGACGTCATCTACATGGAGGCCAATGGGGCTGTGAAGGTATGCTACCTGGGGGACAGTGCCATGCCTGAGGGTCTGCCAGAGGGAGACCTGGGTGAACAGGGCGTCATATTGCTCAGCGGGTTTGGGTGGGGGAAGGTTAACAGCTGTCCCTTTACCTAACTCAACTTGGCTTTTCTCTATCTTTCTCTCCTCGTGACTTAAGCAGGCAGAGTGCTCAAGACCCAAACCCTGTGGGGGACAGGGACCAGACAGACTTCGTCCCTTCCCATTGCACCAGGTGGCATCTTCCATCTTCCCTTATCTCCCTATGTCCGTCCCTGAGTGCTGAGCCTGGGGACTGCACCGGGTGGCTCCTCCTCTATCTGCTGCTGTGTCCTGTGGTGGCCATGCCTCCATGGCTGATGGATGAGCTTCAGGCCTCGTGTCACCCATAAATCACCACCTAGAAGAGCCCGGGACCCTGACTCCAGTGAGTCCCCTGGATGCTCCTTTATCAGGAGTGAAAATAAAGGGGAAAGAATCTTCCAGAAAGTCTCAGGTGTTGCCTGGGCGGGTCTGGGAGCCCAGTGTGGCACCAAGCCACAGGGTGCCGGCGGAGGGCGCAGTTGGGGGACCTCAGTGGGCAGCGGGGGCATTTCTGTCACTGAGCTCTGTGTGGTCCTAGTGCCCAGTGGTCTGCTGGCAGAGGCAGGGAGATCCTAGGCCACAGAGTTCACCCTGGAGGCCGATGAGGACATGCCCTTCCCAAGGGCGACGTGCACAAGAAGAAGGAGGTCATCTAGGACAGGACGGTGCATGACCTGGATGTGGCCCATGCCAAGCACCAGGGACAGGCCCTGCTGGTCCAGCACATGCCCAAGGCCCTGGGGACCAGTGGCCAGGGCCATGTTGTCCTCCTGGAGGCCCTCTGGGAGGCTCAGCAATGAGTACGACATGAGCTTTGGCCCCTTTGTCCCAATGTCCAGATGCCGTCACAGCTGATCTCTGGGCATTGTCTGCCCCTGGCCGCCTGCCAGCCTGGTGGGGGCTGCTCTCCACCCCGGGCTGGGGGTTCCTGGTGGGAGCCTTCACAGGGCTTCAGACAGCCTCACGGAGGCTCCGGCCTCTGCAGAGCCCAAGCCCCGAGTCCTCCAGCTCCCAGCTGGCGCTGCTCTGGGCCCCGCTGGACAGAGTCAGGTTTGCTCTTCATCCTGAAGGGGGGCCTCCTCCTTCCCACCAGGAACAGGCTTTCTGCTGGGAATCTGGTTTTGCTTTTTGTCCCTTGGAGCTTTGCCCAGGAGATGCCAGAGACTCTTGGGATTGGAGTTTCTTCCTACCTTGCTGGGGGTTATTATTTTTTTTTTGAACTGAAGCTTAAACCCCAGGGGTGCTTACCCATGGAGCCCCGTCTGCAGCCCTTTTTACATTTTATTTAGATACAGGGTCTTTCTGAGTTGCTCAGCACCTCACTAAGTTTCTGAGGTTGGCCTCCAACTGCGGTACTCCTGTCTCAGCCTCCCTAATTGCCATGATTTTTAAAGACACGTGCCACCATACACGACTCTGCTTGATTCTTGCAGGTCACAGGAAATCTTGAGGATATCCCTCTGAGTTCAGGAGCCCCTCATCCTTCCCAGGGGAGCTGTCCTGAGCATGTCCACCTCAGGCTTCCAAGTTGAGTGACATCAGGGACACACAGGAGGCAGGAGCATGGGCCTTGGTAGCTGCCTTAGAAAGTCCTCTCTGCTACAGGGGGACAAGATGTTCTGTCCATCATGGGCCAGTTGATGAAGCCAAAGAAGACAGAGATCACAGGGAGGACACGTGGTGAAGCCTGAGCCCAGAGCCGAGTTGAGGCGCTGCCTCTGACATGCTCCCGGTTCTGAGCGCTGTCCACTGTGCGGCTCTGCGTCTTTACTCCATTTAGATGCCGTGGCCACACTGTGTGTTCTGGCCCCACTGAGGTCAGCATCTGCTTCCTTTGAGGCACCAGGAAGGTGCTGACTTTGACACCAGGCAGTGGGTCTCCCTTGCTCCTTTGTGGACTTATGTTTTTTTTTTTTTTTTGATGCCGGTGATTGAACTCAGAGGCCCTCGACCACTGAGCCCCGTCCCAGCACTTTTATTTTTTATTTAGAGACAGGGTCTGTCTGAGTTGCTTAGGCCATTGCTAGGTTGCTGAGGCTGGCCTTCAACTTGTGATACTCCTGCCTCAGTCCCCCTGGGGCTGCTGGGATGAGAGGCATGTGCCACTGCGCCTGGCTCTTCCCCAATTTTATGTCCTTCTCTGGCCCATTACCTCTTTACTCCCTGAAAATGTAAGTTCAACATGAATCCACTGTTGCCTTGAGGACTTGCAGCAGCCTAAGCTCCTCCATGAGTGACCAAGAGCAGATCTGTCTCTAAACTTGGTTTTGACACCTTCGAGTCATGGCTCTGGGTGAGGACAAGCTTCAGATCCTGGTTCTTTGGGAACAGCTCCATCCTGATGACAGGAGGCGCTGGTTTGGAAGGGGAGGGCTGAGACCTGAGGCAGGCCTCCCATTCTGCAGGGGCTGATGGTTCTGGGGCCAAGGCTGGGCCTACTCTGACCCTCCTTGCTCAGGTTTCCTGGGGAGAGGATTCTAACTGCACTTGATGGAAAGTTAATGAACCTGAGCATTGTCACACAGGGCCCCCAAAAGGGCTCCTTGACTGAGTGCAGCAGAGGATAATTCACATATGAAAACCTTCTCCCTGGGGCTCCCAAGTGGGGAGTCTCAGCATCAGGCTTGGGGCTCGTTGGGGCAGTTCCTGGACACTGCACCCCACACAGCTCAACAAAAGGCTTTTTGTGGCATTTTGGTGTGATGATGCCTATTTTCTTTTTTTTTAGATGAGAGTACAAGGATTCTTGCCCTCTGAGCCCTGTGCCCAGCCCTATTCTGTATTTTATTCAGAAACAGGGTCACAACTGAGTTGCTCAGGGCCTTACTAAGTTGCTGAGGCTGGCCTCCAATTTGCGATCCTCCTGCCTCAGCCTCCTAGGATGCTGGGGTTGTGGGCATGTGCCACCAAACCTGGCATGATTCTTGTTTTCAAATGATTTCAGCAAACCTGGAATGGGTCCAGTACCCAGCCTGAGGTCAGAGAGCTAGTAGGAGATCCAGGCTGAAGAGTTAGGTCTGGAGGGAATTGAGGTGGGGAGAAGACAGCAGGTGGCATTTCTCCCACTGGTTGGGACCCTGTCCGAGGTGAGATCAACTAGGTGGTGAACAAGTACATTGACCAGGGCATGGCTGAGCTGGTCCCCAGTTGCTGTTCATGGACAAGGTGCACATGCTAGACATAGAGTGCTTTACCTTGCTCACTGAGCCCTGGAATCTTCCATTGCCCCCATAGTGATTTTTGCCTCCAACCGAGGCAACTGTGTTATCAGGTAGGTGCTGCCAGCTGTCCCTTCTCCCTGGGCCTGTTACCACCCATGACATCATAACTCAGGATGGGACGAAGGGAGTGCATGTTGCCCCTGGGAGGAGACAGCAGAGTGACTGAAGGCCACAGCTACCCTTTACCTGATGGGCAGGGTCTCCGTGGGCCTCTGAGGCTCAATGTTCCTGTGGGGAGCAAAGGCCTGAGAAAGTGGGGCCGCTCTGGTGACCTGAGTGTCAGCTCCCTCACACTGGCTCCCAGAGGCCAGCAGAGCCCGCTTCATCTTTTGAAATCGCACCTTGTCCCATGTCATAGGTGGGAACACAGGTTTGTCTGTGATTTTGTTCTTCTTAGCTCCCCATGACAGCAGTGTGCAACCTGCCATGTCATCTACATGGGATGTGACTTTCATTCCTGTAGCTGGCCCTGCTGTGGGGTGTCCCTGATTGTGTGTTCCTATGGGAACATGGGAAAGGGACGTCCATTCATTTCCCTGTCTCCCAATCCCGCCCCTCCCTTCCATTTGTCTCATCAAATGAAATTCTATTATCTTCCTCCACCTCTGCCCACCATCTCCTCGTCTACTCCATCCCATGTCCCTACACCCTGACAGCTAATGTCCTGCCCGTGAACACTGTGCTCAGCCTATTGGGGAGGAACCTTCTGGACTGGCCAGCTGTCAGGTGCTTCCCCCTTCCACTCACTCAGGGGCCCTCTAACATTGAGGTGCTCAGTGATGGGGAAACTCTGAACGGACCCAGGAGCCAACAGAAGGCTATCAACGGCCCAGTTGGTCCAGCCTGAGCAACCAGAGAGTCGTTCTGGGTTGTCACCCAGTGCGCAGTGACGTTCTCGAGTCACGCTGATGTCAGAGGAACTTGGTCAACACAGGGGACTGAGCTTGGCCACCTGCGGGTTCCAAGTCACTGAGGTAAATGTGCAGCCATTGAGCCTAGGACACCACCCTTCACAGGTGGACAGGAGAGAAGGGACCGGGTGGGTGTGAAGCATCCCCTCAACCCAGCCAGGAGTTGGCAGTGAAAGCCAACTAGACGCATCCACAGCAAGCACCTCTGCAGACACAAGGGTATGGTGGACTCCCCACACCCAGGGTCCCGATCAGGCCATGAGCTCAGCTGAGGGACACAAGCAGAGCACCTGACCAGTCCTCCCCCAAATTGTTGAGGTCACCAAGAACAAGGGCCATTGAAGAAAAGGTCACAGCCCAGAGAAGCCTCTAGAGATGGGACAATAAGGCCCCTGGCTGGGATTTTAGGACAAAAAAGGGGCATCAGGTAAAACGAAGGCAGTGGGTACAGGTGGTGACTGGGTGCCAATTACAAAGGATGATGGGTGGCACACTGTAACGCACTTCCACTGTCACACTGTTCTGCAAATCTAAAACTGTTCTAAAATTCTATGTTCCCCCACTGTGGCACTGGGCATCGAACCCAGGGCCTCACATGGTCGTCAAAATTTCCAAGGAGGTGTGTGCAGTGGGGCTGGCCTTTCATCCCAGCAGCTCCGGAGGATGAGGCAGGAGGATCACAATTGGAGGCCAGCCTCGACAATTTAGCCAGGCCCTAAGCAACTCAGCGAGATGTTGTCTCTAAATATTATATAAAATAGGGCTGGGGATGGGGTTCAGGGTTGAATAACCCTGGGTTCCATCCCTTATACCCCCCCCAAAAGATGGAAGACAACTGGCCGTGAGAGTCCAGAGCACCCTGGGCCGCACCCCCTCCCTTGGTGCGTGGAACTGGTCTCACTTGAGTCCTGGGTATTTGGAGGTTGCTGCGCGTCTTCAGATCTGACCTCTAAGGGCAGTTTTCGGCCTGGCCCCTCCTCTGACCCAGGCTCCAACCTTTCCCAGGAACAGACGAAAGGCCGCAGTGACAGCAGGCCCCAGCTGTGGGTTGGGACAGAGGTGCCCTGGTGACCAGAGAGGTGTGTAGTCTTCTGTTCCTGCTCCTCAGGTGGCCAGCTGGCTCTGGGCAGAGGTGGCCCTGGGTGGGCAGGTTGGGTGGCCTGGATCTCCTCTGACTCCCCAGCCACTGGGCCTGATGGTCACATTCATCTCCCAGAGGCAGTTTTTCCAAGCGACCCCTCTTCCATGGGGGGAAGTCTCTCCCTCCATTATGAAACGGACACAGCCCGGGCAGAGCAGGGTATCTGTCACATCTTATTGCGCTGACACTCCATCTACCGGCCATGACAGCACTCCCATTTTTTGCACTATTTCAGGTACAGCCTGAAAAATGGTTGTGATGTTTAGGTGAAGGGGGAGGGCTGGTCCCCTGAAGTGTTTGAATTGGTCACAGCTGGGCCCAGGCTCTGGGGTGCCTCCAAGTACAGGATTGGGAGGCCCATCAATCCCAGCTTCCTGTTGGTTCCCAGGGGGCCCTGTGGGAGTGAGAACCCAGGACAGGAAGGGCTTTTTTTTTTAGGACCACGGACTGAACCCTGGGTCCCTTACACACTAACCCCGTCGTCCCTAACCCTTTATATATTTTATTTAGAGCCAGGGTCTCTCTGAGTTGCTCAGGACCTCTGTAAATTGCTGACGCTGGCCTCCAACTTTCAATCCTCCCCCATTAGCCTCCCAAAATGCTGGTATTTGTTACCAAGCCAGGTTCCTTTCTGTTCTTCAGCCTCAGTTTCCCCATCTGTAAGATGGGCCTCCGTCTCCTATTGCTGGAGGTGTGTGACCATATCCCATGGACCTGGGAGGTGATGTGTGATCAGCCACCCAAGCAGCCTGGATTGAGAGGCGCCCCCAATCTGGGTCCCTCCAGGAAGAGGACTTGGCAGTCTGTCAACAAGGAGACACCCCCCCTCTCCAGGCCGTTTCCACCATCCCCTCCCAGATGCTGGGCTTAGAAGAAAAATCTCCTTTTGGGGGATAAGAACCCAAGGTCTGCAGAGGGCCTCAGAGCCCATAGGATCAGACCAGGTGAAGGTACTTGCTCCACCCAGTGTCCCCACTGGGAGAAAGACCCAGGGCTGCTGTCCCAGGGCTACACTGAGGGGAGGGAACAGCAGACTCCCTTGGTCCCAGGCCTCCTGGGAAGCAGAGCCAGGCACTGAGGGCAGCGGCCACCCCTCTCCCTGCTTACCCATCGGGCAGCCCTGTGCCTTATCCCCTCCCCAGGGCGATTCACCAAACTGCCACCTCCCACTTGGAAGACAGCAGGCCTGCAGCCTGGTGCAGGAGGCCTCTGTTGCCCTCATCATCGCCATAGGTGGTAATCAACAGGCTGTGCAGTAAGATGGGCCAATGGGCGCCCACCGATTGTCCTCTCCATCACCTGCTGTCACCACCACCGTCATGCCGCCAGCCTGCAAGTCTGCACTGTCAGCCTCATGTGATTAATGGGAATACCAGCAGCCCTGGGGAAGGACGTCGCAGGACACCATGCGGAACACAGGGGATGCAGGGCAGATGTGGCCCTGGGGACGCGCAAGGGGACCCCTAGGGCTCGGCTCCTGCACCAGGCTCACGCAAGGACCACAGGGACTTCAGCAGGGATGGGGGCGGGAGCGCAGTGACAACCAAGCAGGCTTCCTGACCCCACTCCTGCCTGCAACAGACTTAGCCTCTAGGGCCACCATCATTGTCTCTTGCAGACCCCTTTCCGACTTTCCCAGCCATTGGAGAACCCCAGATCTGAGCCGGGCGCCTATAATCCTAGGCTGGAGGCTGAGGATGGAGGATGGAAAATTTGAGGCCAGCCTCTGAACTTAGAAAGACCCTGTCTTAAAATTCAAAGGGCTGGGATGTGGCCAGCGCCCCTGGGTTCAGTTTTGTCCCAATCCCAGGGGTGAATCCCAAACCCAAGACACCCGTGCTCGGCAGCCTAGGGGCAGCTCTGGCCGCAGGCCACCTGTACTCTTCACCCTAAGCGGGAACTTGTCGCACTCAGGACGCAGTGCTGGTGGCAACAAGCTATCAGGTTCTCAGGGCTTGCGTGCACCCCACCCGACTCGGATGCATTCCAGCGGCTCCGCAGTGGCCCTGAGCACAGCGAGACCGGCATGGGGCCACGGAGGTCGGGGGCATCCCGCAGCGCAGCGCCGGCCACCGGGCCGGGGGACAGCTGCGCCCTTCCTGGAGGAGCCCAGCTGCCACCAGGGATGGGGTATGGACCTTGGCTGGGTCGTCTGGGCCTCACCAAACCCGCAGTGGAGATACGCTGTCGCCTCCTCACAGTTCCTGGGGGCTCTGCCCTTCGCCTCAAAGCAAAGCGTGGTCAGAAACCGGGAGGCTGCAGCATCCCCGTGCAGATGCAATTGCACAGCGCAGTCCTGGCTCCGCCCACACCCCCGCCCACACCTCTCCCTAGAGGCGTAGCCACGCTCACCCCGGCGCCCCGGCCCCCCCTCCTGTGCCTCCCACGCCCCACTCACCCTGCCTCCCTCCTGCACCGCCCACGCCCCGCCCACTCCCCCCGCCCCTGGGTTGTGGCTACTCCCCCCCCTCCTGCACTGCCCACTCCCCGCCCTTGAGTCGTAGCCATGCTCGCTCAGCTCCTTTGCCGCCTGCTTCCCATCAGAAGAGGAGCAGAGTGTGGGAAGGTGCCCCATTGGGGAGCCATCTGGGAAGGCTACACCCGCAGTAGGTGTTTGCTGGCACAGGGGAGGGGGATGGCTTGGAAAGTCCGAAGGAGCCTGATGCGGTGAGGTGTGTCTGTCATCCCAGTGCCTCAGGAGGCTGAGGCAGGAGGCTTGCCAGGTGGAGGCCAGCCTCAGCAACTCAGCGAGGCCCTGTCTCTAAAGGGCTGGGATGGTTGGTGGGTAGACACCCCTGGGTTCAGTCCCTGGGACCACAACCCAGGAAGGCACATAAGGGGTTCTCAGTGGAAGTTGCCACATGGTGCCCACCCTTGGCCTCTGGTCCCTGGCCACAAGCTCCCCAGGCCTCCTCTCTGGAGACCCCCAAACCAGATTAAGGTGTCTGTCTGACATTGACTTTGATACTTATCAAGTTCAAGGATGAATGGCACTATGAGGGTGATGGGCCTGGATGTGGACCTGGAAAGGACTTGCAGTCTTGGGCCAGGGGTGGAGTTCTGTGATTGTTGTCTTTGCCAAAAGGTAGGTAGACACTTTGTCCCCGAGGACAGGATACAAACAGATTTAAAATCAATCGTGTTGTTCCAGAATTAGTCAAGATGAGGTCACACTGCTGCAGGGAGAACAACTCCTCTGGTTGGCAGCTGTGACTGACTCCCCAGCCTGCCCTCTCCTCAATTTCCATGAAGCATTACTCACTGAGGATTTGCAAATATGCAAGGGGAGACACCATGGAGAGCCGTGTGGAGGTTCCTTGGAAGAATAAAAATAGAATGACCATATGGCCCAGCAAGCCCTCTTCTGCATATATTCAAAAGAAATAAAATCAGCATGTGGATGAGATGTGTGTACTTATGGGTTTGCTGAATACCCTTCAAAATAGCTAGGGACAGAATCCATTTTAATGTCCTCTGGATGGATGGATAAGTAAATTGGTGGTTTTATAGTGAAATATTATTCAACCTGAAAAGAAAGGCGATGCTGACACTTGCAAAAACTTGGATGTACCTAGAGGATGTTGTGCTGAATTCCATAAGCCTGACACAGAGAAATCTGGCATGACCTCACTTACATAGGAAACCTAAAAATGTGAACTTACAGAGGTTGAGAAATGATGGTCACCAGGGGGAGAGTGGTGAGGAATAGGTGTTGGTCAAAGCTCCATGCTCACATGTGTGCCATGTGAGTGAGACCTAGAGATCTCCTGCATCTGAACTGCCCATAATTCAGAATGTGGTAAATTTGGCATCTTGCCCTTTTGCTCTCAGGTTAAGTATTCTTGCAAAACAAAGCAAAGCACACAGGGGAGTAAGAGAAAGGCAGGAGACCTGTGCCTCACTAGGATATTCCAGGAGTATGCATGTGTCCAGCCCACTGAGCTGTGCCATCAGATATGAGCAATTGTTTCTGTTTCATCTGTGCCTCCGAACTAGGAGAAAAGGCTCTGTGTTCAAGAGTCTCTACTGCACGTTGGATGGAGTTGGAGCCACAGGGCAGGGGTCATGATGTGTCAGTGCAGGTGGCTTCTCCCTGGGCCAGGAGGAATCAATTTGGCCTGAGTTCTGAAGTGGATGCAGCTGCTCAAGCTGGAGCCTTTTCACTTGGCCACCCCTTAGACACACTGACTGTAGCTGTGGGAGATGTGAAGCGCAGGTGCATATGGGCAAGGGCTGGGAATTCAGCGCTGCCCTGCTCCCCAGGCCCCTCTATAAGATGCAAGAAGGGTCCAGAGGCTGGCTGCCTCTCTTCCTCTTCCCCTCTGCTTCCTGTTTTCAACTTTTTTTCATGGTAAGTAGATTAGTTACAAATCCCTCTGATTTTTTTTCTTTTTTTTTTGGGGGGGTGGCTACTGAGGATTGAACCCAGAGGTTCCTAAACCCTTAGACACATCCCAGCCTTTTTATTTATTTATTTATTTTTAAATTTTGAGACAGGGTCTCACTAAGTTGCTCAAGCCCTTGCCAAGTTGCTGAGGCTGGCTTTATAATTGTGATCCTTCAACCTCAGCCTCATTAGTCTCTGGCCTTACTCTTTTTCATAAAGAGGGGTAAGAAAATAATTTGTGGCTTTCCTTTTTATTTGTATCTTCACTATCAAGGTCCTTCTCTCTTTATACCAGAAGCTATTTTTTCCAAGACACCCGCACTGGGGATATTCATGAATCAGACACTTGGGTACTTTGGGGATGGCAAGGAAAGCCCAAGGGTGTTTCTTCAGAGCTGTGAGTTCCACACCCTTCCACACAAGAAGCAAAACTAGATAGGGGGATGTGACCAACCAGGGCAACCGCACAGAGTTCCAGGTGTATCTGCCTATTAGGAGGGCATGGCCACAGGTGCCTGGCCTGGATTTACCCTGCAGATAGCTAGGCCTTGGTCACTGTGCAGTGGGTGGCTGCACTGGAGGGGCAGTGGAACAAGGCATCTGCTGGGCCAGACAGAATTGCAGCACACACAGATGACATGTTGGCTGGATGGGGCAGCTGGCCAGGGCAAGAAGAAGTGAGTAGTGTGAGGTTCTGCTCTTCTGCCAGGAACAGATTCCAAGAAAATAGGAGCAGGAAGCAGGAGCGATGGCCTTCTCTGAACAAGGCTGTGCTGTTTGGACCAAATGCTCATTAGAGAGTCAGCTTTGCACACCTGTCAGGACCTCTGAGAGTGAACTATGAACCATGGAACATTGGTGCCGATCAGGTGAGACCCACTGCTTCCCTGACCACCCTGGGGTCAGTCAGTTTGGTTAGGACCCTAGGAGCAGGAGAAAAACTGCTTAAGGTGGGAGACAGAAAATTTGGAATCTGACCCCTTCCATTGTTGAGCTCGTGAAGACAGCCAGCCCCAACAAGTCCTCATGCTGTATAAGAAGGGACTGTGTGTCAAATCAATGTGAATTTTTAGGATAGTGGCTATTGTATTTAAGAAATAGAACTCCCACCATGTGGTATGAGGAATGATACCAGAAAAAAAAAAAAAAAACAACTCATTTTGTGTGTCATCTTGGAAATCATAATGCATTTAGAATAGGCTTTGGAAAAGGCATCCTGACTACCATATGGGTTAACTTTTATTCCTTTGGTGACCAATACTTTTTTCTTCAAATTCAATCAGGAATAACCCCTGGACAAAAGACTTTGTTAAAGGTGTTCCCACAAATGGGCTACAAGGTCTTTTACATTTGAAATAGGCTTTAATGGTGCTCATTAACATAACTTTCAGTTAGCTGTGTGGTTGAGTGAGGCCCATTATCCTGATTACATGGTCATTATACTATCTATTCTATTTTATACTAAGTCACTGTGAACAGAAAACAATAGTTTTGGATATGTGAACAGAGAGCTAGAAAACTAGGGGTTTATTCTGAGACCTATGGAGAGCTACACTGAAGTTCTGGATTTCAGATTTTTGTTCTGGATTTGAGATACTGCTTCCTCTACATTCAAAAATCTCAGGACTCATTAAGAGAATGAGTAAAAGCCAGCATCATCAAATTTGTTAGGCCCAAAGAAATTCAAAGGGACCCTGTATCTAAATACAAATATTTTAAAAAGGGGGGTGGGAATGTGAATTAGTGGATGAATGCCTCTGGGTTGAATTTCTGGCACCAAAAAAGAAAACAACACACACCCACCCACCCCCCCCACACACAAAATAAAACAAACAAACAAACCCTCACAAGTAACAAGCCCTAAAATCAACAGCCTCTCTCATGCATGAATACAATAAATGGATTTTTAGTTCTCTCCTGGTAATTATCTCAGTCTTCACCATGCAATCTGGAGACATGCTGGACTCATGGCACATGGAAGCCCATAAAGGGCTTTAGAAAGAAGCTGAAAACACCATACAATTATGAAAAAAATGCCCAGGTTTTCAACTGCCAATCTAAGCCTCACTAGACTAGTCAGAGGCAAGTGAAGGCTAAGCTGCCCAACAGAGACCTTCTGGCCACAAGATTCTGGAGAGGACCACGAGGAGTCTGTAGACACAATTGCCAGTTTCCACCATTGCCACTCCTGTCAGCTTTAAGCCACCTTCCTACCCAGTCTCAAGATAGCAAGGCACACTTACCATTTTCTGGTTTTCAGGGTTCTCAGCATTCTCCCTGTGATTTGTTTTCAGATTTTGCATAGCACAGACACCTGGGCTCTGGATCCAGGACAGAAAGCCTACAAAAGATTGAAAAAATGGTGGGCTCCAGACAGGAAGGGAACTGAAGATTATGGAAACCTGCTCCCTCATCACCAGCTGCATGAGGATTGGAGAGTTATCACCTAAGAGACTGATTAGTCAAGGATTCAGGTCATGCCTCCAACCTGAGTCAAGTGGGTGCAGAATCAAAGTCTGAATTATAGGCTTCTCCATTGTCATTTTTAAAAGACTAGAGATCAGGCTTGAGAATATAGCTTAGTCAGTAGAATGCTTGTTTTGCTTATATAAGGCCATGGATTCAATTCCCTGCACTACACACACACACTCCTGCCAAAAAAAATTAAGTAAAGGACTTTGGGAACTAGGGTTATGGATCAGTGGTAGAGTGCTTCCCAAGCATGCATGAGACACTGGGTTGAACACCCAGCACCACATTAAAAAGCCAACCAACAAACAAACTACTAATGGTATTGTGTCCATCTACAACAAAAAATATTCAAGAAAAAATAAAGACTGTGTATTGGACTTGTGCACCCTCACTACAGAACTCATAAACACTTTTTATATATAATTTATACATATATGTCTTCAGATAGTGTATAAAATTCCTCGTGATGGCTTTTCAAGTAACTTATATTACAGGTATGCTTCACAATTCTTAAATCATCCCCACCTCTCGTCTTCTTCTTCTTCTTCTTCTTCTTCTTATTATTATTATTATTATTATTATTATTATTAGAGGGTCTGTGAATGCAGTTATTTTAAGGCAAAGTTTTCTTCCAATACTAGGACCTATCCCAGAAGGAAGTGCATAGACATTCATAACTGTTTATAAGGTTAAAGCAATTTGTGAATAAATATGTCTATATTTATGAAAATGATATCACAATTTATTTAATTTTTTTCAACTTCTCTGTTCTTTGTCTCATAAAAAACAGTTTGAGCTTTAAACTCATTAGCAATGTCCCCATATCCCTTCCCCCCAAAAAAGTGACTCACAGTTATAATTCAAATTATTGACACTCATAAATTTTGGATCCTTTATTTTAACTAGTGAAGTCTATAGATTTTCTTTTTATTTTCACCCTTAAATGAAGCCCAATTTTTATAGCTTTCTTGTTGTGTAACTGATCCCTAATATTCTGCATATTTTCCCCTGAAATCTGATCACTTTGGACTATTGATGTTTTGATGGAGGGGATCTCAAAGTGGTCATGCACAAGGCAGAAAATGGTAAGATGTAAGACTGGAGATTGCTGAGTATGTAGAATTTGCATTACAAAATAAGTATCGGTGGACTATATGGAAGTAGGGAGAAAAAGAGCAATAAAAAAAATAGAAAAACTTGAGCAGTAGACAGGTTCATATGCTACAAGTCTACAATGGTGGGATGAATGTAGAGGAATAGTGTTCTTGGAAGCAGCAATAAAATTTGGAGGGAAAGAAAAGGTAATTTTTTGCACAGTTCCCAATTGAGAGAGCCAGGTGAATGGGTTCTGTGTTCAACTCTTCCCACCTAGGAGTGGAATTTATAGTTCATAGAGTATATCTCAGTAAGCAGGAAAACACCATTTCCATGTACCTTTACATTTTTCATTTTCCATTATTTATTTGTTCCTTTATTAATTCACTTTTTCTTTAGTAGTAATTGTTTTTACATTACTGGTGATTATATAATTGCATAAATCTGAATGTTAACTTTTTCTTAAATATTGTTTTATGTGTTTATTCATATACTGACTTTTCATTTAGATGTTTTTTTTCTTTGCCAAGCCTGATTTATATTAGACCTTAATCTTTGTTTTTGAAGACTAGATAAAATCACATCATTCCAAATGACTCAAGGATCTATCATCTTGGCAGAACCCTAATAACCCACTAAAGTTGACCCAGTCTGGATCAGCTAAAAGCTGTGTTAAAACTCCTTTTTTACTTATATAAACTTTAATAAAGAATTCATCTCTCACTTTTATATGATGGAGAGCAGACTAACTTTCCAAAGCAGCAGTTAATAACCTAGATGTGTTTTCCAACTAGCTCATTATTATTTTTAAATTATTTACATCCTTGACACTAAGAGTGTCACTGATTACTTTTTTTAATTTTGCAAGATATCTCTCTTTCTCTCTCTCATATTATAAATTGAAATCAGATATGCTTTTTTTGCTAGGAAACACTCTCAGCCTTTAATAAAATTTTCTATAAAGAAAAATGATTTGCTGATTTTCTTACAACCTCACTAAGTTGCTGCAGCTGGCTGACTTAAATGTTTTAGGAAATAATGTTATAGATGTTAGCATTATATATATACCATTGTGTGTGTTTGTGTGTGTGTGTGTGTGTGTGTGTGTGTGTGTATCATTGAATACTCAGCAGTTGTATATACACAATAACAGTAAAGCAAAAGTGAATGAAAAAAATGTAATGAATAAATAAATAAATAAATAAATAAAACAGATAAAAAGTACAAAAATTTTATGTGACTGGAATTGTCAAATGTTGATTGTGGCCACAGAAATTTGTAAAGCTACTTGGAAATGGTTTTATACTACCTACTTAAATATACTCTGTGAATTATCAATTCCACTCCAAAGTGGGAAGAAATAAACACATAATCCATTCATCTGACTCTTTCTTTTGGGTACTGTGATAGAGTTACCTTCTTCTTTTGCTTAAACCTTATTTCTGCCTCCAAAGAAACTACTCCATACCCTCATGCTACTATTGATCCATCACTAAACTTTTTAAATCTGAACCCTTGAGCTTGTCATTCTTTTCCTCTTTCCTTCACAGCACTTTTTTTCTCTACCCTCCAATACTTTTTCATGAATACTAACTATTACATACTCACCAATACTTTTTCTTGAATACTCACTATTGCATACTCAGAATCCACCAATCTCACATCCTGACCCATCCCAATCCTGCCTTTTCCATGGATCACTTGAGATCCCCTCCACTCAGATATCAATAGTCCAGAGTAATGTCAGATTAGGGTGTTATATCTACAGGTTCTTAGAAGTCATTTACATAACAATAAGCCTATAAAAAGTGGGATGTATTTTAGCTGAGGTTAAAAAGAAAATCTACAGACTGCACTGTTAAACTGAAGGGTCTAAAATTCACTAATCTCAATAATTTGGAAAAAGTAATTCTATAAAAAGGAGAGTAAAGAAAAGAACATAATACATAAAGTGACAAATTTGAAGACACAACAAGTATATATATCCAAAGAGTGTCATATATTGGTGCTTTCAAAAGACAAATTAATCTGAAATAAATGTGGTTAATGTGAAATGTAGTAATCATTTATTAATTATATATAATGGTACTATATATGTGTATATATATATATATATATATATATATATATATATATATATATATAATGCATGTCATATAATCATGAGTATATGTTGCAAGAAAAGAACTCTACAGATTTTTTTTTTTTTAATTTTGCTAAAACACTAGAAATACCTAAATCTGGGTTTATGTATTACCAACTATTCAGGATACATTTTATACTTTATAAAGTTTATCACCAACCAACAGACTTTTTCTCAAGTTTTAAAAGGAATAGTATTTATTTCCAATTAGAACATAATGCCATCATTTATTTTTCATTTTAATTAGTTTTTAATTTTATATGACAGCAGAATTCATTGCAATTCTAATTAAACATAGAGAACACAATTTTTCATTACTCTGGTCTTATACAAAGAATATTTACATGAATTCACTTCCTTATACATGTAATTTATATAATAATATACATCATATTCCACCATCATTTTTTTAATAGAGGTTTTTTTTTTTTTGAGAGAGGGAGAGAGAGAGAGAATCTTTTTTTTGTAGACGCATACAACACAATGCCTTTTTTTTTAATGTGGTACTGAGAATTGAACTCAAGTCCCACCCATGATAAGTGAGCATTCTACCAGTAAACCACAATCCCAGCCCTCCACCATCATTTCTAACCCCAATAACCCTCCCCTCCCAACCCCCAACAGTCATTTTGATATACACTGAAGTATGCTATGAAGTTATAGAAAAGAGTATATACCTTATAATAATATGAACAGATAAACTTTTGTAACTAATACATAGCTTAATAATAATAATAATAATAATAATAAACAACTTTCCATTTAGAAAACAATAAAGTATACATCTGGTAATACTGATATCTTTTTTAAAAAATGGCATCTTTTCCAGAAGAAAAAAGAGGTTTATTTGTAAGAAAAAATGATATTCTATGCTTTCTTAATATCAAGAATGAATGATTTTCAGAAGTAATATATATTTCAATATAAGAATAAAATAGAGCAAGGTTCCATGGCACACACCTCTAATCCCATTGGATTGGGAGGCTAAGGCAAGATAATCCTGAGTTCAAAACCAGCCTCAGAAACTTAGCAAAGCCCTAAGCAACTATGTATGACACAGTCTATGTGTGCCCCTGATTTAAATTTCCAGTAAGAAACAACAGCAACCAAAAGAATACAGAGTATTGATGAGGACACAAAACAAATTCTCATGAAGTAAAGATGGAGTAGAAATTGCTGTTGTTTCTTCATGAAAACTGTTTATGTATATATGAAGTATTCCTCACCAAGCAGCATAGACCTGTAGAAGTTATAGTATGTGTTTACCATGACAGTGTACAGTTACATAATAGCATAAGGCTAGAGCTGTACTTGTCATAACAGTGGAAATCTGGGGCCTTGGAGGAAAGAGGAGGTACATTCAAAAACATAAAAATAATAAAGCTTGAGAAAAGTTGGTAAATAGAGCCCAGAAATATTTTTGATTTAATTAGAGTACAAAATACCACATAAATGTATTATACTGAAGTTACATCTGTTCAATACATTACATGTATAATGGCTTTCAAGGAAAATATATAGAACTTATCACAAACTAAATAAAAATTACAAAACACATAAAATACCATGTGTAAATAAAACTAATCATTACAAAGACAATTATTTTAATTCAATTTAATATATAAAATTTTCCAATCAAAATTTTAGCATGTATTTTTTAATAAAATAAGAGAGCTGGATGTGATGGTGCACAATTGTAATCCCAAAACCTTGGGAGACTGAGACAGGTGTATTGTGAACTCAAAGCCAGCATCAGCAAAAGTGAGGCCTTAAGCATCTCAGTGAGACACCATCTCTAAATGTCTAACAAAATAGGTCTTGGAATGTGGCTCAATGGCTAAGTTCCCCTGAGCTAAATTCCCAGTACCAAATAAAAGAAAAGAAAAGAAAGGACCAAAAAAATTCATCTTGGAAATAAAATATGTAAAATACTTCAAAACCTTTAATAAAAAAACAAATAATATAGTTATTTTTATGTGATACATTTAATTATATTGCAATAATACAGAAGAATAAATCATAGCATGAATCAAATCTGAAACCATATGTATATCAATAGTACTGTTAAGACAAATAGAAAGGCATATGTAAAACCAGCCATATGAAAAATAACATTAGATTGAATGAATGAGTCAATCCAACCTAAAGTTAGAATTGGGACCTAGTGGCAAAATTCATTGAAAGAGTGTGTGTGTGCACAATGTGCAAGGTAGTCAGTTCCAACCTTTGCAACACTAAAAAAGGCAAATGTTAAGAAGGAATGATGTTGAAAATAAAGCAGAATATTAAAATGAGACACTCTCTCTCCATCTATAGATACATTTTAGAAAAAACTGCTATGAGTGTCTCTTTGGCAAAATTATAATGAATAGGGAGATTTATATATACTGGATATTAGTCATGTCTTGAGCAATGTATCACATTTAAGACATAATTCCCAATTACCATCATCACTTATAGTAAACACAAATGTGAGAGACGGGCTGAGGATGTAGCTCAGTTTTTAGAGTGCTTGCCTTTTATACACAAGGCCCTGGATTCTATCTTTAGCATCACAAAAAAGAAAGAAAGAAAGAAAGAAAGAAAGAAAGAAAGAAAGAAAGAAAGAAAGAAAGAAAGAAAGAAGAAAATATGGGAGAAGTGATACAAAAAAAATGTGGTGATAGCTAGGAGCCATAAAAGCTTTTTCATGTGTTTCATCAGCTGTGATCAAGACACAGAAATACCCAAATATCAAAGCTGTCAATTTATCTCAAAAAACATCTGCAAGCATATTTTCCCAATTGCTGTTGCTGACAGATGAAGTTCACTCGAGCTTGTATTTTAGGGGAAATAGGGAGGAATCCAGTAATATACTCTTAGCTTGTGTGACATTTTAGCACTTCCTGAATCTTGCCCCAACCCTGACACACTAGCAATAATGCAAGAACTACCAATTGCTCCTAGAAAAAGTTGTGTGTGTGTGTATATACGTGTACTGAATGTCTCAACTTTAACATATTGTTTACATTACTATGTCTCTGATACACTAGTAATAATTCCAGAATTACCAATTGCTCCTAGAAAAAGATAGTGTGTGTGTGTGTGTGTGTGTGTGTGTGTGTATGTGTGTACTGAGTGTTTCAACTTTCACATATTTTATGTTACTATGTCCTGAAGTTCCAAGCTCTGGAACAAAAGGTGACTGAGCTTATGTAAATCTCTGTAGATTTCAAACAAATGAATTTACATACTTTCCCAGCACTTTTATGAACTATGATACCAAAGAGTAATTCAGAAAGTTTAAAAACCAATGATCCCTGTTTATTCCAACAAATCTTTACTGAATAGACCTACATTGGCTACTTCATATAAACTTTCCTCAGAGATAAATTGCATCAGTCAAAGAGATTTTTTGTAGCCTGATCAGTGTTGTTGAATAGGTTATTATAATAATCTCAAAGAGCTAGGTGTGGTGGAAAATATACTAGTGGCTGGAGAGGCTGAGTCAGGAGAATTGTAATTTTAAAGACAGCCCTAACAACATAGCAAGGCTATAAGCAACTTAGTGAGATATTAGTGATATATCACCTGTATCAAAAAAAAAAAAAAAGGACTGGGGACATAAGTCAGTGGTTAGCACCCCCAGAGTTTAATTCCTAGCACCAAACCACACCAAACCAAACAAATATCTGAAAGATAATAGGGACTCCAGAGTATATATTTATATGTATAGATAAAAAGTTTGGTTAAAATATAAAATGAATACAGATACTTGTGAAAAACCTATCATGGTTCTTAAAAGCTCAAAATACAAATTTCATATAAACCACTAATAGTAATGTTTTGAAGAAGAGTATTATTGTGAATGTCTGTACTCCCAGTGGCTTTGGAGGATGAAATAGGAGGAACTTAAGTACAAGACCAGCCTCAGAAACTTGGCAATGGCTTAAGTGACTCAATGATACACTGTCTCATTAAAAAATGGATGTAACACAGTGGTAAAGTGCCTAAATAAATAAAAATAAACAACAATTCTTGGGTAAAAAATGCCCTAGAACCAAATAATTATAATTCTGGATATATATCAAAAGAAATTGGAACATTTTTGTTAAAGAAATTTCTTTATTTCCATTTTCATTGTAGGTTTATTCACAGTATCTAATAAAAGGAATCAAATGAAGTGCATTTTATATACAAGGTATTGATGAAAAGGGTCCTTTTATCTACTTGCCTTAAAGGCTGCATACTTATAATTCAAACTGCTCCCTAAAAGGCAAAACTGAGATACTGATTTTTCTGAATACTCTAAGAGATTTTGGTACCTCTGGGCAAATTGTGTAAGACTTTTCTAAAACTAAGGAATAGGTAAATATTGGGTTTGGAAGGTGGACAACACACAGTAAATTCCTTAAGAGGGAATCTTAACTCAGACACTGTGATAAGGTTTCTGAATCTGTAGAAGAAAGAGGAAGTAAAATCAGACTTTGAGATAAAACTAGGCTCTCAGCCTCACTGATTTCTAGTGAAAAAATTTAATCCAAATAGATATTGGAAAAGGGTTAATGCTACTAATTAAAATTTATATAAAACAGGTATTTAAAAAGTACCAGGAAAGAACTGAAGGTGTGGCTCAGTGGGACAGTGCTCCCCTAGCATATATGAGGCCTTTAGTTTAATTCTCAGCACCACAGATAAATAAATAAAATATAAGTAAATATTTTTAAAAACAGGGTAAGAGTCCAGGGTTGTGGCTCAGTGGTAGAGTGCTTGACTAGTATGCATGAGGAAGTGTGTTAGATACTGGATCCACATTAAAATAATAATAATAATAAAAATATTAATAATAATAATATTTTGTTCATCTACAAGTATAAAAAATTACTTTAAAAAAGTACAATAGTGCCATGGCCTTTGACCTTCTAATTAACTGTGTTCTAATAAAGCCTTTGCAATTGAACTTGCTTGTAATTTAAATTAAAGTCCAGTTCCGCTTTTATTTCCAGCCACACCAGGACAAAGGAATTTTCTTGAATATTAGGAATCCTTCTAAATGTCATTTTAATAAACTTGTCTTACATATTTAAAAACTCACTTAAAAGCAAACTTGGTAGAACAGGCCATAACCCCTGTGGCTCAGGAAAATTATACATGGGTATCATGAGTTCAAAGCCACCCTCAGTAAAAGCAAGGCACTAAGCCACTAATTGAAACCTTCTCTCTAAATAAATACAAAAAAATAAATGGGCTGAGGTGGTGTCTCTGTGCCGCTGAGTTAAATAGTATTAATGATAGACCCAACCTGATCTTTTTTCAAAATTGGGAGCCATTTCGCCACAAAGCCATGAAAAGATAATTTCAGCTTTACTATAAATTACTGCAAATTCTGAACCTGCTTGGAATGCCTGCCTGTAACTTCAACTCATCCATGCCTGGCTCTCTGACCAGATAGCAGCCCTCTCTGAAACTTTAGTGACACCTCACAAATCTTGGCCTTCCCTGGACAGAACATGACCTTCTCTGAGGCTCTAATGACCTTCATAAATTCTGATGTTGGGGCCAGCAAAAATGTAAACTACCATTAGTGTTATGCTCATCAGAGTTCTGTTATCTGTAACCCCGCTTTGTGTAACTTTCTGGGCTATAAAGCTGGTCTTCAGGAAAGCTGCTGCTGCTGTCTTGTTCCTGTGGTTTTGGGTGGGAGAGGCACCCCAGCCAGTTGAAACAATAAGCTTGCTTTAATTTGATTTTAATTGGAGTCAGTGGTCTTTTCTTGCATCCTGGTCTAATATTTTGGAGTTCCCCAGCGAGATGACCCTGCCAGACCAGACCACAAGACCAGACTGCTGGAAATTCTGGAGCTGGCCTTTGCTTTAGGTCTCCAGGCTGGAGAGCCACTCTAGGGTGTGTGAACCTTGAGACCTTCCAAGGCCTCAGAGTGAGCCTCAGTCCCTGGAGAACTGCAGTGAACTGCTGCACTAAAAGTATTAGCAAGCACCTGGTGGAGGAGGCCTCCATAGGTAAGTGGTGCCTTTATAACATCTGGTATCTCGTTAAGGGAGATCTCTTCTGAAGACAGAGTGGTGGCCTGGTGAGGCTCACATATACTCCTGCCTGGAACAGTAATGAGAAATCACTCTGTCCTCTGTTCTGTTCTGTAGGGAATTCCTCTGGAAGGGTGCTGAAGGGCATGCACGTACTCCTACTCCGGTAGCTTTAGCAAGATGTTGCATTGCTCCTCTGTTTTTCTGTTTCGGCACCAGGTTTCTGTTTTCTTGTGTTTTGTTCTGTGTTCTATATGGGTTTTGTTTATTTGTTTGTTTGTTTTTGTGCCTTTTGTTGTGTGACTTCTATGGTAAAAACTTAAGGATATTGGACATGAAAATGGGTAATAAAGCAAGTAAGCCTGACACCCCTTTGGACTGTGTTTTAAGGAACTGTGATGAACTTTACCCCCCTTTGTTAAGCAGGATGAGAGAAGCCCCTATCTGGCTACCTGGAGCACCCCCACTGCAGAGGGCAATGCCTGCTGGGATCTAAGAACTGAGTATCTCCCAGATTAACAAGTGAAACTCCTTTAAAACCCCTCGTTCCTCCAGATCGAGAGAGTCACAACCTTTGGGGCAGAGTCCCTTGTGTTTCTCCTTTGTTAGCAAAGCAATAAAACTCCCTTTTTCTTTTTCTAAAAACCCTGTCCTCATTATTAAATTGGCATTTATTGGTACCCCATTTTCTATTCTTTGTAAGAAATTATGATCCCCCCAACACGGAGCCCCTTGCAGCACAGAGGTCATTCTGGAGGGGGGTCCTGGTCC
This sequence comes from Urocitellus parryii, assembly GCF_045843805.1. Taxonomy (NCBI): domain Eukaryota; kingdom Metazoa; phylum Chordata; class Mammalia; order Rodentia; family Sciuridae; genus Urocitellus; species Urocitellus parryii. Next base: position 3,890,111 of record NW_027554054.1, read on the forward strand.
CTCCAGTCCATCGGCCCTGTGCTTTGGTAAAATTTCCTCCTTCTCTGAGCCTCAGTTTCCTCATCTGTAAAATGTACCTAATCTTCCTTATAGACCACCTCAGTGAAATTAGGACTGAATCAAGTTGTCAGGTCTTGTACCAGCCTGAGTCTCGGTAGGCATGTAACACCTGATCCACAGACTCATGATCATTTTCTTTTTTTTTTTAAGAGAGAGTGAGAGAGGAGAGAGAGAGAGAATTTTTAATATTTATTTTTTAGTTCTCGGCGGACACAACATCTTTGTTGGTATGTGGTGCTGAGGATGGAACCCGGGCTGCACGCATGCCAGACGAGCGCGCTACCGCCTGAGCCACATTCCCAGCCCCAATGATCATTTTCTAAAATTAGACAATTCTTGTCTGTCCTTGGATTTCTGTTACTGTAACAATCCCCAAGACAATCAGCTTATAAAGATAGGAGGTTGATTTGGCCTCATGGTTTTCAGGTTGCAGTGCATGCCCAGTTGGCCCTGTTACACATCATGGTGGGGAGCCTGTGGTGGAGCAAGCTGGACAACTGGTGGCTAGGATGGGAAAGAGGGCAGCAGGCTGACCATGGGCCACACAACTGTCATTCCAGCAGCCTGGGAGGCTGAGGCAGGAGGATTATAACTTTGAGGCCAGCCTCAGCACCTTGGCAACATCATGTCTCAACATAAAATAAATAAATAAAAGGCTGTGGAATGTGGCTCAATGGTAGGAAGACTTGGGTTCAATTCCCAACACCACAAAAACAAAATAGAGACCAGGGTCCCAGCAGGGCACAGCCCCAGTGACATGGGACCTCCCAGTAGGTTCCACCTCCCAAGAGCTCTATGAGGTGGGGACCAGGCCTGTAATCTTGGGCCTTTGGGGACCTTAGCCCAAACACAGCACTCATTCAATTGTGCACATTAAAAAATGATCAGAACAAATGTTCCTTAAGTGTCCAGAGACTCACAGGGGAGCCTCCCTGGTACTTGGTGTCCCCTCCCCGCCTCTCCAGGCCCCCCACAGGCTCCTAGAGGACCCATCTTCTCCTGCAGCATGTCCTGAAGAAGCCCTGGAGAGTCAGGTCTGGGGCCTGGGGCAAGGGGGTATGGAGGGGCAGCTGGAAATCCTCGGGGTCAGTGACACCAGGCCGAGACCAAGGCCCTCAGCTTCCTGACCTGCAAAATGGGCACCTGGGTCCAGGTCAGCCTTCCCAGGCCTGATGCCCTGATCCAAGTCACTGTCCCCAGCCGAATTCCACCCCTCCTGAAATAAATCAGTTCATGACTAACTATCTCTGGGTATGGAGGGGACCCAACGGCACCCTCACTGCTGTCCCTGTGTGACAATGATCAGGACCAACCTGCACAACACCTGGAAGGACAGGAGTGAGGACATCGGGTTGGTCCCACCCCATCCATGGAGCACCCTGTGTGGACCAGGCTGTGTGCCGGGTGCAGAGGGGACAGTCAGGAGACAGACAGTCAGGCGAAAGTTCCGGCTTTGGAGAAAGTGGACAAGAATCAACAGCGTTAATATCTTTAAAGGAGACTTTCTAAAATATTCTACTTTTAGTTGTGGTCAGACACAATGACTTTATTCTATTTATTTATTTTTGTGTGGTCCTGAGACTTGAACCCAGGGCCTTGCACATGCTACACGAGCACTCTACCACTGAGCCATGACCCCAGCCCCTTAAAAGGAGACTTTTCTAAAAATAAGGTCTGATAGGAAATGAAGGGTGCTGTAGAGAGAAGAGCTAGGAGAATGAGGGCGAGGGCCTGTGGTTTTCTATACAGTCCTGAGGTGCCTATTGGAGAATGTGACATTTGGGCAACACCTTCATGAGAAGTGGATGATTCCACGACTATTTCTGGAGAAAGTGGTTCAGGCCGTGGGAAAGAGCCGTGCAAAGGCCCTGAGGCAGGGGCTGCCTGGCTGTTGAGACGCTGGAAGATGGAGCTGAAACTGGGCAGGAGAGGAGAGGAGAAGAGGTGAGGACAGGATGGTGTCCGGGTCTCAGTAAGGATTGCTGATATCTTATAACACAAACTCTATTAATAATATCCCTAGCCATCTTTGTCCCCTACATGTATCAGTGAAGTGCCACCACACCAAAGCCCAGGTGGGCAGGGAAGCCCCTTCTCCTCCAGACCCTCCCATGGTCCCTCAGTAGAGTCCCCATGTCCTGCATGACTGGGGTCCTCGTTCCTGGATGTGGGGGAGCAAACGGAGGCCTGGCCAACTGAGGTCTCCTGGGCAAAACCTCACGCCCAGGATGCAGGGAGAGGTTCAGGGAGGTCCATGCTCCAGGGTGGGGCTGACCACGTGCCCTAGGCACCCCTGCCACCCCCCAGGGAGGTGGAGGCTCTGAGAGGAGGCAGGTGACGAGAGCCAGACAGGCCTCTCTCCTCTCCCCTTACCTCCCCGGACACTCAGCGGCATTTGGGAAAATCAAAGTGCTCAGTCCTTTACTCAGCAGGGAGTAAACTCATGAGGGTCACCATCCCCAGGGTGCCCCAGGCTAAAAGGACGCACTGCACTGGTTCTCCAGGGTTCCATTAAGAGCAGGGACCCTGGATTCAGACACAACCATGCAGGAAGGCAGGCCCCAGGGAGGCTCAGGGCCTGGGGCTATGCACAGAAGTCCTGGAACCCAGCAAATGTGGGTTTTGCCCCTCTCTGACCTCAGGCCCTTCTTCTGGGACATAGGGTGCTCAGTGAACCTTGCTTCATGGGACCAACATGGTGAGACAGTGCTTATGACCCACCAGCACGGGGTGACGGGGCCTGGGGCTTCTCAGCCACTCTCTCCGGAGCACAGGGTCAGTGTGTCTGTCCAGGCTGGCTCACACAGAAGGTGCCTGGCATATGTGTAGGCCTTCCTATCAGCTTTCTGCCTGGCCTCAGGCTCCCACTCAGCCCTGGACCAGCCCCTGCTGCCTCCTTGGGCCACCCCAGCAGTCCTGTAAAGTCTCCCCAGCCTTGGGTGCCAAGAGCAGGCTTCACTCCATTGGGGTCTTACCCAGTCAACTTGTATGGTCAACATCAGGCCCCAGCAAGGGGAAGAATCTAGGGACCTAACTCAGAGCCTCAGAATGACCCCGGTCTAGAAAGATGTCACCTTCACTGCCCGGACCCCCGTGAGGACACGGTGGGTGAGATCCAGAAGGGGGGGCATTTACTTATTTAGGGGTCAGGAGCGCGTACCAGGAATTGAATTCAGGAGCACTCGAACACTGAGCCCCATCGCCAGCCCCATTTTGGGTTTTCTGTAGAGACAGGGTCTCACTGAGCTGCTCAGGGCCTCACTGTGGCTGAGGCTGGCTTTGAGCTGGCGCTTCTCCTGCCTCAGCCTCCTGAGCCTCTGGGATGACAGGCGGCCCTACTTCATCCTGCCCATGAAATTATTTTAATATAATTTAACAAAACTCAGACATCTCCTCTCCAGTCGCCCAGGGCTCTGGGTGCAGAAAGCAGGTCTTGGAGTGCAACCTCCAAGGCACCTGGGGGGCTGGAGGGCGCCCCCTGCCTGTCCCCTTCCAGAGTCTGGCATCCCCTTGCCCTGCCCCCCATCTCCACACTGGCAGCCCCCCCCCAGGTGCCATGATTTTCTGGTCCAAGGTGGGAGGAGGGGTGCAGGGAGAGACAGGAGCTGGCACCAGCGGGAGCTCTGCAGGAGGGAGAAAGGGACAGGCCAACAGAGGGTCCAGGGACAGAGAGGGCCAAGGCCAGTGAGTGCTGATGTAGGGAAACGGGCTGCAGTCTCTCTGGCCCAGGGAAGCCCAAAGAGCCATCCCCAAATGCCACTGTGCCTAACCTTCCTCTCTCTACACCCTAATGTTTTACCCTAAGGCCACCTCTGTCACCTCTCCAGGTGCTTTTCAGCAAAGGAAATTGCAAACAATTTGCGTGACTTTCAGTGAGCATGAGGGTTCCCACACCCACCTCCCCTTCATCTCCCTCACGCTCCTCCTTCCCGGGGAATCTCGAGCAGCCCTGCCCGGGGGTGCCGATTCCCAGTCCCCAAACAGAATTAGAAGGGGACAGTGGGGTAAAGACATCGTCTCCCTGTAGGAATCTGTTTGACCTGAGGTAGGTAATTGACCTCTCTGAGCTTTAGTTTCCCAACACACTGGGGAGCTCAGCGTCACACACCTGCCATCATTTTATTCGTCCCTCACAGTGGCTCTGAGAGGGAAGTGTCCTGAGTGCCCTGACCACCATGTCCACCATGCAGTTTAGAGACACTGGGGTGTGTGCCTGAGTCACACAGCTCCAACTTGGCAGAGCCAGCATTTTTTTTTAATGTTTATTTATTTTTTAGTTCTCGGCGGACACAACATCTTTGTTTGTATGTGGTGCTGGAGGATCGAACCCGGGCCGCACGCATGCCAGGCGAGCGCGCTACCGCTTGAGCCACATCCCCAGCCCCAGAGCCAGCATTTGAAACCTGGTTGACTTGGGACTCATGCCTCGGCTTCCGGGTGAGCTCCCTAGGTGGCTGCTCTGGTGACAGTCCCCTTTCTAACTGCTACACTCTCTCCAAACACCACCATGCACTTGGCCCAAGAAGCTCCAGGAGAGGACAGTGGCCAGGTTCCCGTCCCTGCCACAGCTGGGCACTCACCCAGCAGCTGCCCCCTCCCCTCATGAGGTCACTCTCTGGTACCCAGGCCTTCCCCACACCATGTCCCCACTCAGCCTGTGGGCACCTTCCACTGCCTGGACAGTCCCCAAATCCCCTGGCTTGAAATATCTCCAGATCCAGGCACCAGGTGATTTTCTCCCCCTTAACCTCAGAATGTGCCCCTTGGGTGGCCTGATGTCAAACCAAACTGCCTTTCCATTTTCTGGGTTAAGTGGGACAGTTGTCCAGGCCTGTAATTCTTCTCTTTCAAGTTGAAGTTAAAATTTGCTGGGTAGAAAGTTTTTTTTTTTCCCACATCAAACTAAAAACACAGAGGAGCCAGGCGCAGAGGCGCACACCTGCCATCCCAGTGGCTCAGGAGGCTGAGGCAGGAGGATGGCAAATTGGAGGCCAGCCTCAGCCACTAAGCAAGGCCCTAAGCAACTCAGCAATACCCTGACTCTAAATAAAATATAGAAAGGGCTGGGGACGTGGCTCAGGGGTCCAGCCTCCCCTGGGTTCAATCCCCGGCACCAAAAATAAATAAGTAAATAAATAAGAATGCAGAGGGGGATGAGGAAGGAGAAGAAAAAGAAAGACTCTGTCAGACTCGGAGCTTTGCCCCACATGCTCCGTGGCCTCCAGGATCTCCCAGGACTCAGCTCCCGCTCATTGGCACCAGGACACTCACAAGAAGACAGGCAGGAATCAAAGTTCCTCTAAATGCCACAGAAAGCTGTGCCTCTGACGGTCCCCACTCCACAGGCACCAAGCGAAGATCTGTGGTCGCCTTTGGCAGGAGAGGCAGAAATGAGCATTCTCGGATTTTCAAAGATAAAGATAATAAAAGTAATTAAGGTAATCAACCACCCTGAAGAGAGAAGGATTCACAGCTGCGAATTCTGTATTTTGCTCTGTCTGCCTTGTCGCAGCTGCCACGGGGCCTGATCCACAGCGCAGTGTCTGGGCCCCTCTGCGTCCAAAAGCATATGACAAAAAGCTGTGAGGGGCGGGTCTCCCTGGCACTCAGCCCCTGGGGCCTCCCTCTGCTTGGTCTCCCAGGTCCCCAGCGGGGATCAGCCCTTGCTGGGTCCTTCCTGGCCTGCCGGCTGGTCCTGCTCTTCCATCTCCAACAGGCAGGGACAGACAGCCCAGGGTCACCAGGGCAGGCGTCACATGCTGAGGAGCATCCATAATGAGGCCATCCCCAGCCAGAAGAGCAAGACAGGAGCAGATCCTCAGAAATGGCCGCAGGAGCCACCCAAGAAATAAGCAATGAGCCTCCAGGCCCGGTGCCGCCCACCTGGAGTCCCAGCAGCTGCAGAGGGTGAGGCTGGAGGATTCTGAGTTTGAGGCCAGCCTCAGCAGTTTAGTGAGATCCTAAGCAACTTGGTGAGACCCTGTCTCTATATAAAAGTCAAGAGGATGGGGAGGCGGGGAGGTAGCTGAGCTCCCCTGGGCTCGATCCCCAGGACCAAAAAGAGAAAGGAAGTGAGAGAGGAGAAATGAAGTGCTCCTGGAGGATGCAGTGTGCCCCAAGGGAGATGCCTACCAAGGAGCCTCTGCAGGGCCCAACGAGGTGGGTGCCACACATCTCCCCATCATGAGGCTTCAAGTGCCCCCATAACTCAGCCTGGCCCTCAGGGGACCAGCCCGTCTCCCTGGCAGAGTGGCCCATAAACCCCCTTGAAGCCCGTGGATTTACTGTGTTTATTTGTTGGGATTTGGAGAAATATACCTGGCATGCAGAGGCCTCGGGACACAGGGACATGATTTTGAAACACAGATTGTTGGAGGGAAGGAGAATTATAAGGCAGAGTCGCAGCTCAGTTCTCCCAGAGAGCAGGAGAGACACCACCGTCATTAATGACCGGAGTCAACATGATATCACAGGAGCCACGTGGAGAAGTCCCCAGCAGAGGCTGGCAAGGTCCCCAACCCCAGTTCCATGTCCCCAGCAGGCTGACTCCATCACCACCTTTGGAACTCACTGTTCCCTCTGCCTAGTCCTCTGTTCCTTGCAGCCCTGGCACCAGGCTCATCTCCTGATGGGGTCAGTGCTGAGACCAAGCAGCATGTCCTCCTGGAGGGCTGTCCCCTCTGCCCTCCTGCCGCTGTCCCCTTCTCATATAAGTTTTGTCACCACACCATCACTGAACATAAGTGTGGACTTGCCTACTATTTTCTCCCCAGAGAGTAGAAGCCTTTGTCCCCTCTGTGTTCCCAACGCTGAGCTCCAGGCAGGCACACAGTAGGTGAATGCAGGGCACACGGTGTTTGTTGAATGAGTGAGTGACCGGGGTCACCGAGGGCTGTGGCGACCCCTGGCTCCTGTTCTCCCCTCTTCTTCTGCCGTCAGCCCCAGAAACTGTGCAGGCCACTCTCAGGACATACGGGGACACTGAGGTTCCGCGTGTCCTGGGGCCACACTGTGTACGGTGGCAGGGCAGAAACCAGGACCCAAGTGACAGAGCGGAGACAAGTGGAATTTAGAGTCCCACTCTCTGATCTGGGGCCTGGGCTCTGTCCCGTCACTTGGCCTCTCAGAGACTTGATCCCCTCCTCTGTAGAATGGTGACAGTTCCATCAGAACTGGGGAACACATAGTAGGTGCTCACCAAACTGTGCCACAGGCCAGACCCACCTTGAGCGCTGTGTTGTTCATAGCCTGTCATTTCCCCTGACCACAGGTGCCAAGAGGGATCGCCTCACAGAGAGCAGGCTCCGCAGAGGCCCTTGTCACCCCGAGGCAGGCCAGCCAACAGGGGTCCTGACCGTGACCCTGAGCTCTCTTTCATTTCTACTGCGATGGAGGCTCCTCCACCTGTAAAATGGGACTGCCAGGGCTGTGGTCACCTTGCAAACCCCGGGATGGCCTGGGAAGATGGCTGGGAACGGCATGGTGGGCAGATGAGAGAGGAGAGAAGGTGGACGGCTGAGTGGACAAACGGGTGGGTAGATGGATGGATGGGTGGATTGACAGACAGATGGACTGATGGATGGCCAGATGGATGAGGGTGAGTGGGTGAAGCAGTGGGTGTGTGACTGGGTCGATGTGGGTGGCATGAAAGGTTGGACCTGGGGATGGACAAGAGGACAGGTGAGGGGCGGTGGCTGGGTCTTCAGAGTGGTGAGTGGGACTTGGTGACCTGGGGGCGGGCGCAGGAAGGCGGTGGTGAGTTCCCCTCAAGGCCATCTCTCCCTCCCACTGCAGTGACCCCATTTTTCAGAAGAGAAAATCAAGGGCGGTGAGGGAGTCTGCTGTCCAGGGTCTCCACTGCGGTCCCCACAGGGCCGGAAACTGCATATTGGTCAGGCTGGCTGTGATGGGTTCTCTGACTCACCATGAACAAGGTTTGTAATTCTCTACTTGGTTAAGTTTGCAGGCATTCTAAGGTAGTCTCTAAGGTATGTTTGGGGTAATTTGTCACATATTCCTTATCCTTCAGTAATTTTGAGTCTTGATATACAGTGATATAAATATTTAAACAAAAGTTGTAGCTACAGTTCTTCTTTAATTGACTTCCTCTTTGGATTCTTATTTGCTTTATTTTCAAGTTGTTGGTATAAAAAACATTACAGTTTGGAGGATAGACAGGTTTTAAGATGAGAGGACATAAGCTTTATGCCGCTGGCAATATAAGTGGGCACAGGATTTATTTTATTTTAAATTTTATTTCCCCATTTTATTGTCTGTTAAGTAAATTTTCTAGTTCTTTTATTTGTAAGGTCATTGCCAGAATCAAATGTGGTTTGGTACCTGCATGTGCTGTATCCAAAGCTCTCTGTAATCGCTGGCTGCCACTTTGTATAGTTTCTAGTCAGATGTGTTAAGAGTCCAGTAGTGTCTGGGGACACTTCAAGGATATGTGGAGACTTCTTTGGTGTCTTCCAAACTCTGTCCCTGCTTTGATTTTTAAGCAGCTGCTGCTGCCTGTGCTTTTTTTATTTTAGTTGCAAACATGTCTTTGTTCTCTTCTAGTGTCTCCCACCCTCACATGTGCTGGAGTCCAAGGATGTACAACCTGCCTCTCCTTGTTCACCCTGCTCCCATCTATTTTCTGTCACACCCTTCTTAGCTGTGTGCTTGTGGGCCACCTCAATGGCACTGACTTGCATTTAGGAGCTCATCCATGGAGGAGCTCCTTTTTAGTACAAATTTCATTTAGTTTAACATTTATTCAGTGCCTTGTATCAGGCATTTGGTTGGCCCAGGTATCTAAAATTCTGGGGAAGAAATTTTTCTTGCCCTGGCAGAGAAGGACAGAAACCTGTGGTTAACCTGTGTCAGAATGCATTTTGTGACAGAAATACACATACGCTGCTATTGGTACCAGTGGGGAAGGTGGCAGTTTTGGGTGTGAGCTGTTTGGATATGCCTCCTCCTGCCATGCCTTCCTCTATTCTCTAATCATTCTTTTATCCAAGGGAGTGGAACTAGCCAGGCAGTAAGGAATTGTGTACCATGAACTTTGTAGAGAAGGTCACCATCAGCTAGTCTGTGTAAAGAGGCCTGGTATCTGATTTTCAGTTTGGAAGTTGAAGTCACCACACCCAAACAGGAGAGAATAAATTGCATTGTAATTATCATGAAATACTGGCCAGGTTTGTTTTGCAGGCAGGGGAGCAGTTATGGGATCCATACCACGAGTTGAGTCCTGGGGTCCACAGTGACCTGATGCCAACCTTGGCCCCTATCTGCAGTCTGTTGCTCAGCCAATCCTGTTTACCTCACCCCAGCCCCCACTAGGGTTTTTTGTGTCTCACAAAATGGGACTGGCATTCATAGGGCACCCACTATGTGTCATGCACCACCCTAGGGAGCTGCAGGGAGGGTAGGAAAGAGAGGTCCAAATGCCCTATTCCCTAGGAACTCCTCTTACTGAGGAGGACACATATACTTGAGTCATGGAATAGACAACTCCAGAGAGACCAAGAATCAGGACCAGAGGAGGCTGAGGCCTGAAAGTTTAAGGGACTCTGTCCAGGCACTTTAGAAAATTGTTCCTTCTGTGAAACCCCAGTGAATCCATTCCCCTCCCTGCCCCAAAAGGCTCTTGTTGCAAGGTCTCCTCCCTCCTCCTTGCTATCTGCCTTCCTCTGGTCCAGCCCTGGGGATAGAGCAGTGGAATGAAAACAGGTCACCCTTACCCTCAGGAACTCATGCCCTGTGCATTCAGTCATAAATAAGTAAATTTGGTAGCATAGCTCACTTGGGGAAGTGCTGGGGTTGGACTGTGGCTTTCAGCAGGGCTCTCAGGTATTCAGGCCCCTCTGAGCAGGTGCCACTGGAAGACAGAGCTGAAAGGATCTGGGCTGGATGAAACCCACATGGCTCAAGTGAAGAGAGGAAGAGACGTGACCAGGAGCATCACAGGTCAAATTAGACTGCTCTGGAAGTTTCTGACCTTGATGCAGAGTCAGGACTTGTGAGTTTCCAGTGCAGATTCATTTGCTGGGACTGAAGTGACCTGGTGCCCAATGCTTGTTGCAAGATTGCTATTGTGACATGGTAGCAGTAAGCATCCTGTGTAACCACAGCACAAATATGAAAGGCAGTGATTAGAGTCAAGACACCACACTCCTTTGCCTCATAGTCATCACTGAAGAAAACCACTCTGCTCCTTACTCCTGTGCTCCCCAGTTACCTTCAAAACATATGGGATGATTTGCCAGTGATATCCCTGATGTGGACCTGGGAGGGTAACATGTCTAGTGTGCTGGACTGGGCACAGCCAGGTTTCTGCTTGTGAGAAAATCTTGGCAGAAAAGCCTGCAAGTAAGTCTTCTTTTTCTCTTTCAGATGGCCTTCTTGAGGATACCAGCCCCAAGGACTCATATCTAATCTCAAGAAACATCATGGCTGAGCCAGACTACATGGAAGATGACAATCCATAACTCATTAGGCCCCAGAAATTGATCAATCCTGTCAAAACATCCCAGAACCATCAAGGTCTTCACAGAGAACTCCTTATGAATCTAAAAAGCTAACATAGTTTCTGGAGCACGGCTTCTTTACAGGGATTTTAAGGTAACCAGATTTATCAATGGTTGTTTTTACAGAGGCTTCGACGAGTTTTTATTTCTTGACAATTCTCAAGGATTCCTTTCTCTCACCTTCAAGCCAGGTCATCCCTCCCTGAAGTGAAGCCCCTGCTTCACTTATTTTGCTTTATTTTCATTGCAAGTCTATAGAAAGGCTCCAAGTGAGAATAAAGGAAAAGTAAACCTAATTTTGTAAAATAGATCTTCTCTGGATTAGAGGCTGCAAATTACTCTGTAAAAATATACTTAGTGGGGCTGGGGTTGTGGCTCAGTGGTAGAGTGCTTGCCTAGCATGTGTGAGTCCCTGGTTCAATTCTCAGCAGCACAAAAAGGAATCAAATGAAAGCTATAAAAATATATAATTAGTAGTGTGATACACATCACTGCAGAACATATGGATTTAAGCAGTTGAGTCTTTCTAAATTTTCTAGAAAATGGACCTCCTTTATGTCTGCCTTTGACCCATTCTTCCTTTCCCTGTTTACATAGCTGACTCTTTAGCAGGCCCAGTGCAACTAATTTGGAAGAACGATAACTGAAGCGCTGAGGCATAGCGAAGACATTTGAGATCAGAGGTCATGAATTCTGAGCGTTCACCATTTAACTTGATGTACCTTATGATCTTGACCAAGAAACCCCTCTTGATATCTTTTTTTCACCTATAAAGTGGGGAATAATAATATATTTCTTTAAAAAATAAATAGTAGCATGTATTACAATACCTATTAAAATATATGGCATATAAATGGTCAGCTAGTACCATCCATCTTCTCCCCATGTGGCATGGGAGAAGAAATTCCTATTTCTTTTTTCCCTTTTCTTTGAAAGATTTCAATCTGATGGAATGTATTTTAGAAAAAAAGGCATATTTTAAGTCAAAAAAGATGAATATATCTTGTCATATGTTGAAGGTATAAACAGATTTTTTTAAGATAAAATATTTGTTTAGTAGCATCTTTTTAAGAAACGTAGTCAGTTTTAGGGTGAAAACTTCTCAAGCTCAGAAGAAAACTTTCCTTTTATTTTTCTTCCATATCATGAACCCTTTGGAGACTGTGGGGTTTTTATTTCTATTTTAGTACCAAATAATAGGAAGCATCATATCAATAATTACTACCAGGCTTGATTACTGGTTTGTACTAATAAAAACCTGTTTCCTTTTCTACAATTTGTGAAGGGTCTTCCTTTATTTTGTCTTACCCAGTGATCTTTCCAATAAACCAGCATGTTACCTTGCGATTGTCCCACTTTGACACATTAGAAAGGATTGTTTCTTGTTGAGAATTCTCTCAAGATCATGCACTAGATTTTTAGAATAAAAAAGGATAGAAATAAGCATGGAATTTAGGACAGTTTCTAGAGATATTTATAGTAATTATATAAACTAGAGAAAAGATTGAGTAAATGAAAAGACCAGAGAATGAGATCAGCAAAAAACAAACTTTACCTGTAGCATTGACCTTGGCTTGCATAACTACAAATTTTGCTCAAAGCTCTGCAGCAGTTAGTTTAATTTTTTTTTACAATTTACTTTTAGAGATTATAAGATAAAAACAGTTACTGCTTAGGAGAATAAGTATTCAGAGATCTTCTAGCTCTGAAAATGTGCTTCTCTATTTTATCATCTTTTTAGATTTGGCTCAATTTCCATTAGCAGTCTTTAAATTTCCACCTGGTCACAGTCTGCTTCTAGGTCTGATGGTTATGACCTTTTGTCAGGTTCTTGGGTTCCATAGGCCTTTATCAGTAGTGCAAAAGGCAGTATTCAGAAGGCATTATAAAGCATTATATTTTTAGTAGTTGAAATGTCAGTATTGGAAACATCTTTTAAAAAATAAGAATGACACATGGAATATTATTCAGTGTTAAAAGAGAATAAAATTATGGCATTTGCAGGTAAATGGATGGAGTTGGAAAATATAATGCTAAGTGAAGTAAGCCAATCCCAGAAAACCAAATCCCAAATGTTTTCTCTAAGGAGGCTGATTCATTATGAGGATTGAGGGGGGAGTATGGGAGGAAAAGATGAACTCTAGTTATGGCAAAGGGGAGGGAGAGGCAGAGAGGGGATGTGGGAGTAGAAAAGGCAGTGGAATGAGATGGACTTCATTACCCTAAGTGTGTGTATGAAGACATAAATGGTGTGACTCTACATTGTGTACAACCAGAAACATGAAAAATTGTTCTCTGTATGTGTAATATGAATTGAATTGCATTCTGCTGTCAAAACAAATTAGACTAATTTTTAAGAAAAGAAAAAAAAATAAGATGATTTCTAACACATTAAGAGATTCAATTTTCTATAGAGTAAATTTTGGACAAATAAACCAGTTAATTTGAGCATGCCCCTAATGGTTCTTTGTCTTGTACATTTCTAAGTGAGTGGTTTGTAGCTCCCTGAGTTTTCAGCTGAACTTTAGAGATGCTTTACCAGACAAATAATTTCTCAATGAATACTTTGATGCTCTACAGCCTGGAAAAAGATAGGGGAGGTTGTAGCAATAACAGAGAAAAGTATTTATACTTGAATCCAGGAAGGTGAAAATGGCTAAGCCAAGAATATAGATGAGGCAGGACAAACCAGAGAATTCCAAGATTCACCATCACGCTGAAATCCAAATGCAGCCATCCCTTTCAACAAAAAACAAAAACCTAATAGGCCCAGAGCAGTTTGGCTTGGGGGGTCAGGCACATGTGCTCTCTGATAGTTTGCTCCCCAGCTTCCTGCTCTGGCTGGTGATGTGTTCCTATTGAGGAGTTGACTTCATTCATAGCTTGCAAGCATGCTTGGGTTGAGATGAAGATGCAGTGCATATGGGCTTTTCAAGTTTGCCTCTCAATATTTAGTGTGTTTTGTTGATGTGAAGAAGAGTGAGGAAGAGAACCCTGTGTTTGTATAGGTGTGGAAAGTGTGGGGGCACACCAAACTGTTAGTAACAGGTATCTCTGGGTGCAGGAATGGGTAGGGCTTGATGGGAGCAGGCACTACCTTATATACTTCTCAGGGACACCACTGTGTAGAATACAGTGCAGATGGTCCTCCCATGATTTGTTTAATGGGGCGAGTTTGGGGTGTGCTTTTACTTTTTTTTTTAATGGATCTGGATAAATTGCCTGACTTTTTTTGGCAAAGACTCAAAGTGCACCTATTAAGTTCACAATTTTGAAACTAGGCTTTGCCCACTGAGATAGTCACAGCTAGCTCCATGACCAGGAAGCAGACTTGAGAATTCCTTGATCTTGGGTAGTATGAAGCCACTAGCTCTTGACTCCCTGTCAGTCATGAAGGGATTGAAAGTACTTGTTATGTGTATGTCAGAATTGATTGAAGAGAATCAAGTGTTCTTATGCAAGGGGTAATATTGTTATTTACAAAATTTGGAGGTGCTCATTTCTGCCCCTCCACAGTCTCTGCATTCTGATCCACTTAGAGAAACAGACAGGCAGTGCTTAATGTCTCCCATTTGGCACAGAAATTTAAGTGACCCACTATGATAAAATATTAACTGAAGGTCTATGACTACTTCTTGAGTGTTACAAGTGCAGAATTTTTATTAGATGAGCACCACTTTCCGGAATTGTCTGTTACTAAATATTTTATCTTATTGTCACCATCATATAAAATCTTTGAGCAGAAAATGAATACTATAGAATAGTTAAACCCATTTTTAAGCTGCAATGGAAAATCAGCTTAAAGTGTCATATATCAAAGTCCTTTCAGTGAGTTTTGCAGAAGATTGTAACAATAATTTAATTGAATTTTGCTGGTGGAATACAGTGAAAGAAAAATCTTTGAAATCTAAATTATTCAGATAACTAAATTCTTAATCCTAAAATTTAATTCTCTTAATTCTGTCTATAGTGTCAAATCAAGACTTTCTATTAGTCATGAAATTAAGAAGCTACTTAGTCTTTTTTTGGATTATTTTAAGAAAGGTTTTCCAGTGATTAATGACTCTTCTAACTGAACAGCAAGAGTGCTCAAAAGCAACCTTTAATGTGCCGATTAAATATTTGATTTCTAGAATATTCTGTCTGTATTTTCATACCTCTGTTCAGTCTTGATAACTGTGAGACAAACTATAATTAAATCAGAAACATGACCTGCTTCTTGTTTCTTTGGAAATTTGACCAAATTAATTTTTTAATTAAGATTTCTGCTAATATTTGAAATTTGAGAAAGTAGGACATATATACTATTTTGTCTTTTTGTCCTTATCATCAAAGACAGTTCATACTGATCTTTACTCTGTAAACAACTACATTGAAAAATTTTATTGAGATTTTTTAAAAAGGAAGTAGGAAAGTTGCCAGTTGTACCACATGAAAATGATGCCTTGTAGACTGGTGGGCAGTGGGCCTTATTACTTTTCGGTAGAGAGATTGTTTGTTGACATTTTTTTCTCAGGTAACTTTTCTACTGCTACATTCCCCAATGACTGAAAACATAATAAAGCAGCCTGGTAGAGAGGGACCCCTGAGAGTTTGGATGTGATATCTTGAGTTGAAGAGTTCTCCTTGAGTATATCCCAAGAACTATTTATCAGTTTTGCTATTAGTTTTAGAGATTTAGTTCTAGCCTGCAAACATAGACAACATCCCTTTAAAAAGTTTGTATTATTAGTAGCCTTTAACCTATTCAGAGAGATATTTACAAGTTTAAGAGAGAGAAGAGGATCTTTGACTGTTTTTACCAGGCAGCCGATTGGGTATATCAATCATCATCTTTCAGCAATGCTTCCTGTTGAGTTTCCAGACACTTGGACATGGTATGGGGGGAGCTGCACCCAGGATTTTACAAATGGCCATACAATATTTATTGTTATTATGCTCACAGGCCTGAGGATCACCATGAAAACAGTTCTTTGGAGAGGTTTCATTGAAAAATTTAAGACTCTTCCTAGAAGGAGTTTGGCTACATTTCATGAGATAGAAGGGTTTAGCCTTCCCTGCACTATGCTTTGAAAGAGAGTTAGCAGGTATAAAGTCTGTAGACATAGGTCCAAAAAGGGTGTGGGTGTACTGTGGTGTTGTGGGTTCCTAGATCCTATTGGGAAGCCCAATCTTATGTGTGTCCTTCTTCTCCAGAATTGAAGGGTGAGTTGTGCATGATTGTAAAAAAATGGATCTAGAGAGGGTTATCTGGGGATATCTTACAGGTAAATCTAGGTGATTGTGGAGGTCCTGTAATGTTGGGAGCTGTGGTGGATTGTCTTCTGGAGGGCATGCTGCCAATTTTAACCTAGAAATATGAATTAATTTTAACCTAGAAATATGCCAATTTTAACCTAGCAAGGGGGTTACTTGCTTTCCTCCCTGTTGGAGTTTTGCAGTGTTGGATGTTCACAGGACTACTTGTAATGGTCCTTCCAATTTTGGGGTTAGGGAAGAATCTTTCTATTGGGGAAGAAAAGCAGATGCATTTGCCTGGTTTGAGGGGAATGGAGGCATCTGAATTCTTTGGATATGGAAGCAACAAATCTCGTTGCTTTTATAACTCAGAGCATATAAGGAAGAGAAGGGGAAGAGTATTTTGGTCAGGGAGGGGTCAGGGCTCTGGTGAGACTCAATAAGCCAAACAACCGTTTACCTGTCCAAGGTTTTATTAGTGGACTACAGTGGCTGATCACAGACTAGAAGTGGGGTTGAGTGAGAGAGAGAGAGCATAAGTAGGGTCTTGATATTTATGGGCTCAACACAAGGTGAGTGGGAACAGAGGGGAGTTGGCTGTTACTTTTTTATTGGCTGAGAGTCTGTGCTACTTCAAGGAAGTGGGGATGCACCATTCAATATTTGTGCCCTTCACAGGGATTGGAGGTGATGGTTTGTGCACCATTCAGAGTTCCCGCCATTCAGTGCATCATAGACCTGAACTCCCAAAAGAGAAGCACTTCAGGTGTGGTCTTTACAACATGAATCTTTATTTAACACCAGTTTTTTTTTCTTTCTGGAAGACATTAGGCTCTTTGAAGATCAATGTTTTTACTCGGCCGTAGGAAATTTTCTTTTTTTATGACTTCTTTCTTCTCTTCTATTTTCTAATTTTTCTCATTTTAAAATTATGTTGGGAATATTTATTCACCTGGGCTAATCTTGTATGTTTTCTGTCTGAAGAATCTCTTCAATGTTATCTTCCAGGATTTAAATTAGGCATCTAAAAATTTTTTTTGTTTTCTTGTTTTTAATATACAAAGTCTCTGCCTTAGTTTCTGAGTTTTGCACCTGGTGAGGTATGATTCATTTAACTTATGTTTGAAAGGAGATAATCTTTAAGTTAATAAAATTTTAATTGTTTGTTATGATAAGAAAACTTAGTTTTAAAATTACCTTATCTGCTATATTATTTTAAGTAAAATAATTTTAAATGTTAAATATTTAAAATAAATTAATTTTCTTTCTCATTTGATAATATTTGTCAAGGCAAAATAATTCATGCTGATTTTCTTAGAATTTTATTTTATTTTATTTTAATATTTATTTTTAATATTTATTTTTTAGTTCTCGGCGGACACAACATGTGGTGCTGCGGATCGAACCCGGGCCGCACGCATGCCAGGCGAGCACGCTACCGCTTGAGCCACATCCCCAGCCCCTTCTTAGAATTTTATTCTGTGAAATTTGCTTTGTGATTTATAATTCATGTAGAATTATTCATAGAAATTTATCACTTTTTAAAAAATATCTGAGTAATCCAAAGAGGCAAGTCAAATAAAATTAAAGGTGTTTTTAATATGTAATATAACTTTGTGAATATACTTTATGATGGTAAACAGCCTTCAAGATGGAAAGTTGTCCAAACAAATGTGCTGAAGACCAAAACTGACTCTGAAGGCTTATGCCTTTCACAGCACACCATCAAAAAGTGGAGGTTTTTAAGGCCTGGAAGACTAAGGTGGGCATTTTCCTGAGAACATGTACTCTTGTGATACTCACAAACTTTAGAGGAAAAGCCATCTATAAAACTCTTGAACTGCAAGGACCCAATAATTCTGAGACCTATTTCAGATATGAGTCATCCAAGAGAGTTGCCTGACCATGATCTTTTGTTCACATTAGACTTTTTAAAGTGGATTACAAATATTGGTTGAATAAATTAACTGAGATGTGAAGATTCTGAACATTTATTTTGTCAAATATAAGGTCTAAAACATTACCCCTAGTGGAATAAAGCACAAATCTCTAGGGCATATTTTCCAAAGCTGTTGAATCTAATAAAAATGTACACTTAATGTGCCAAAATCTTCTCCAAATTTTTTAAGAAATAATTTAAATGACTCAGCATTATGATTGACCATACTTAGAAAGTCATTTCAAGAACTGTAGATTCATGCTTCCAGTAATGGCCAAGGTGATATCATATTTAAGTAAACAGTAAATTTTTAGGTTATTTGGGGTATAAGGTACAAATTCCATTAAAAGCACTGGGGAAAAGAAATACAAACACTGTCAGAAGGAGTCCTGATATATAAATATAAATCAGTAAAATAAATAAATAAATGAATAAAAATTTCAGACCAGGTATGGTGGCGAATGTTTGTAATACTAGTGACTATAGGGAATGAGGCATGAAGATCACAAGCTCAAAGCCAATCTTTGAAATTTTGCAAGATCTAGTCTCAAAACAAACAAACAAATCAATCAATTAATCAATAAAATCAATTCTAAATTACATCTTACTAAGTTAACATCTTACTAGACTCTAGCTTCATTCCTTGACCTTTATTCTTTTGCTATTCATTCTCATATTTTATATTTTCTGCTGAAGTTCTTTCCAGAAATACAAAATCCACTTCTTCCACAAATTATCTCCAGGAAGGACAATCTCTGTAAATCTTTTCACCTTTGGTAAGGATTGTCAAGCCTTCTATCGGGAATTAAGAACTATATCCTCTTCTTTAAATCCTTTTGACTGTTTTTCTGTTCCTCTCTTCATTGTGATTCATAACTACATAGTTACAATCATGGTTTACATAGCTTCTTTGCCTTAGAACAATTAAGTCTGATGCACACTTTTGTCTAAACCCCAAAACCCATGCTTTTTTTTTTCTTTTGGTTCAGCTACACCACTTGACTTGGTACAGATCCTAATGCCAGCAGATTTCTGTTTGATTCGGTCCTAGATTTCTCCATATCATATATGGTGCTCAGGATTCATTGTGCTTAGTGCTTCCCTCTTAGTAGGGTTTCATCTTATATACTAGCTTTGATGAAATGATATATCTTCTTTCAAATGTAGTAGATGTAATAAATGGATTTGATATTGGGTCTTCATAGAGATGAGTGACTGCAGTTTATACCTGTTGTGCCATGAGCCTTCCTCATCATATAAAAAATAGTCTTATTTTATGTTCATAAAACTTGTAATCATGAAATAAACAAACCAAGCTTAATGCAGTTCTGATCTCATTTACTTACTATATCTACTACATGTCTACACTGCATTGATCATTTGCTGTTTTTAAGGGCCATTTTACTTTAGTGAAGTCTAAATAATTATTTAATACCATATAAATAAGGAAAATAATATTGGGCACTATCAAATTTTCCAGAAACTCTGAGAGTAATTATTAATGATTGACAGATGATAAAAATGAGATTCCCATAATTTAGTTGATTTTTCACAGTTTATAGAGTTACTAAGTGAGAAAAACCTAAGATTAAAATCAAATTTATCATATATATATACATATATATATATATATATATATATATATATATATATATATATTTCACAAACTCTTACACCTAATAAATTATGAGGCAATACAATAACTTTATTGGATTTTCCATTTAAAATTTTTATTTTAGAAATATTTTTATTAGAACAAATAATTGTATTCCTGATTACAAATATCTAAAGAAATAATTAATATCTTCAACAACCACAATGTTCATAAAACTGTGTAAATTAGAATTTTAATATCTTTACATATGATTTTTGGGAAAAATGTTAAAATCTGGTGGTTTTAAGCATTTTTGGAATTGTGATGTTATAAACACTTATGTAGCTGTATCCCTGTAGTATTCTGTGATGCTCTTCAGTAGAATAATGGATAGAGAAAATGCACAGTAATACACAATAGAATATTATTCATCATTAAAAGAGAATACATTCATGGCATTTGCAGGGGAGTTGATGCAGGTGAAGAATATAATGCTAATAAGTGAAGTAAGCCAATCCTCAACAAAACAAATGCTGATTATTTTCTCTGATATAAAGATGCTGATTCAAAATTGGGAGGAAGGAGGAGTACAGGAGGAAAAGACAAATTATAGATAGGGCAGAGAGGAGGAAGAAGGGGACATGGCAACAGGAAATGAGATATATGCCATTATTCTAAGTAGATGTATGAAGACATGAATGATGTGACTCTATGTTGTGTATAACAAGAGATATAAAAATGTGTGCCCTATATGTGTATTATGAACTGAAATGAATTCTGCCATCATATATAACACATTAGAATAAATTTTTAAAAATTAGATTATAAAAGAATGTGAGTGAATGCAGAAGAAATAAAATATTTAATATAAAAAATAAAAAAGCCTAATTGTATGTCTAGAAAATATTTCATAAGTTCAATATCCAAGATTAACTATAACATATTATGTGAAAAATAAATAAATAAATAAACAACTGAAAGATAGATATTGGGGCTAGAGGTACAGTTTCCTGAGAGTTTGTGTGCAGAATATGTAAGGTAATGTTCAAACTCATCAGAAATAGAAGATGTTAAGGTGAGATGAAATTAGAAGTTTCTTTATCAAGAAAGTTTTTGATTACTGCTTCAATCTGTGTACTGATTAGTGACCTGGATATTTTCTCTTTCTTTATAATAAAATCTTGGCAGTTCATAGGTGTGCGAAGCCCATGAGTGTTGGTGCTTGCCCCCTCGATGCTCTGGATGCACATGGCCAAGAGATGTGAGCAAGATCCTCCTAGAACACCCAGTGCTCATGACCTTCAGGATCAGCTAAGTTGACTCCAAAAGGACTGCCCATCTGACCCACAGAACACAGGAGAATATGAAGTTCAGGTGATGAAGTATTGGGGCAAGCAGCAAAAACTAAGTATAACAGTCCCACCTTGCCAGATGTTATCCATCTTTTAAATAGAAATCATAATTTCAAATTTTTGTGTAAGTTCCAGTTTTGAAAAAAATTGAATTAGTAGCCAACATCCCAAACACATTCTACAGGCCAAACAAAACATACCTTTAGACTGCACTTGGCCTGTGGGTTGTTGGTTTGCAAGTGGCTATGCTGAGGGACACGAGGTGTTTGTCCTAATGCCTGTTTGCAGTCACTCACTCACTCACCCTTCTTGCCAGAGTGGCCAGTGCCCTCCACCTGTGGCTGCTGTCTGTACAGGATGCCTGCTGTATGGGCACTACCCCAGCTTCTCCGGGTGGTCTTTCAATGTGGAAATGTGGGATCACTCGTCCTCCTGGAGAGACTGCAGTGTGAGATGGAGTCCAAGGAAGGACCGTCGAAGGTAGTGCCTGAGCATGAGATCAGGCATGGAGGGGGAGCCCGTGGAGGGAAACAGAAATCCCATCTGTTTTTCCAGAGAATGTTGTTCCTGGAGGGAAAGCCAGGGAGAGAAAGTTGGAGAGAGGGGATTGTGGGGCCTCTAAAGGCCAAGCCAAGGATTTCCCACTTGGTTATCTGGGCAAAGGAGAGTAGCTCTAAGGGAAGAGAAGTCACTGGCAGCTTTTGCACAGGGGGCCCTGGGAAACAGGGGCCTGCTCTGTTTATCCACGTGCAGAATGAGTTTATGGCAGGAGTGGAGTCAGGCAAGACGGGGGCAAGACTGTTTGTAGTGACAGACGGAGTGTTGGCATTGGGAGGAAAAACCCGAGTGGAAGAATGTAAGTTAAGACGTGTGGGGACTTCTCTTGACCTTGAGATAGGGCTAGTTTTGCTGATTTTCTTATCTATATCATCAAGACATGTTAGTGTGTTTTCAAAGCACTTCCATCAGCAGCTTCAGATTCCCGGTTCCTGTCGCCTCCTTGAGTTCCGTCGTACCCACCCCCATAAGAATATGTAATGCAACTATGTTTGAATAGAAAAAAATGAGTACTATCAGAAGGATAAGTTGCTTGTTAAGAAGAATACAACTCTGTGTCCTGACAGGGGGATAAAGTCCAGAATATATTGGCTGAAAAGTGTCCACCATGAGTTACATGAAAGCCTTGTGACTGGTTTTCAGTTCCATGTATGTATAGAGATCTACCTTAAGTAGATTTGGAAGACATGGATAATTCACTTGTCAGATTTCACCTCAAAAATCCCTTCAATCACCCACCAAGTGGCTTGAATATAATTTTGTGTTTCTATACTTGGGTTTGTGTGCATATACTCATATGTATATTTGGACAGATGCAACCTTTATTTATGTGTAAATATGCCACGTAAGCCATGTACATATTCTGTTGAGTGCTTTCTTATTTTCCTTCCTCAAATGAGAACCTGTATTTGAGTTCTAGAAAATGCAGTGTGCACGTGGCCAGCTCTGCTGCAGTATCCTTGGACCCAGGGGACCCACCAGGAAAGGCACCTATGGCTCTGCTGATGGTGGCAACCTCTAGGGAGCCAGGCTGGAAGTGGAGGGGCAGGGCTCCCCTCCGTGCCTGATGCATTCCCACAAGGAAAAAGCAGTTTAGTTCCTGTGCTGACGTTTTCTCCCTTCCAGAACCTTCTCTTGTAGCTGCCTATGTTTCTGATGCCCAGTACAACAGGAACGTTCCATTCCAAACTTCCCCTCAGGCTATCAGGTAATTTAATCATCTAGCTGTCCCACTTGTCCACCTTAAGTTCTAGAGGTTGAGACAAACCTGGAGGTATTCTTTCTACAGAAACTTTTCAGAGGGGTCTAGTTACTGCACATAATTTGGGTAAAACCCAAGAGTGTTTTGTTCTGCGGTGCTGGGAGCTGACCCAGAGACGGGCCTGTGCTAGGCAAGCGCTCCACCACGGAGCTGCAGCCCAGCCCCTGAGCCTGCTGGTTTGGGTTAAGTTCTAAGAGCACAGTGTCCCACGTGCAGGGAGCATCCGGTCAGTTAAGAGCAGATCAGGGGTAATGGACACCACCAAGGCCAGGAGATGGAATGCCCAAGCTGGGCGCACATGGCCACCTTTCTTTCTAGCCAGCGTTACCTGGAGTGCAAAAGAGGGCTTCTCTTTTCCCTTCTGTCACCTCCTAATGCTACCCATACATTCACTCCTTTCCTGGGAATCCAGCCTTTTCTATCTCCCCCTAAAGTTTCAACTAAGACCAAGCCCTTGGCTAGAGTAAGGAAAAACCCACTCTTACATCAGCGCTCGGTGTCAGTGTCTCCAAAAGCAACAAATACCTCATATGCCCAGACTGCCAAGCAGGAGTGGGGGACTGTCCCACCCTGCAGGGATCTGGCGTGTGGCAGCCACATCTGTCCTGAGTATACTGCGTTGAGACTGGCTGTGCACATTTTCACATTGGACTCAGCTACGCCCACAAGGCATTAGGTCACTTTAACTGAGGGTTCACCTTGTCAGTCTCTGGTTCAGAGTGTTCTCTTATTACTGTCACAACAACCCCGTGAAGAAGGTGCTAAAGCTGGCTCGAGACTGTCCATCAAGTGTGCTTTGAGATATGTTCATCGTCTTGATGTTTTCTGTTAGTGTTTTATAGTTTGAGCTCAAGTAATATCACCCCTGCTCCTGAGAACCTAAAGGGCATGTGACCCATCACGAGTCTTATTTGTTTATTTGTTTATTTACCCGTTTATTTGGCAGTGCTGGTGATAGAACACAGGACCTGGTGCATGCTAGGTACTGCTCTACCACTGAGCTGCTGTCCCACCACGAGCCCCTGTTCCTCTTAGCACAGAAGTTTGAGTTTTTATATAACTCCTGCTCAGTGGTTATAACCACCTTTACTGTTTTTCCTCTCCAGACTTTACTATTTTTATAATCACTGGGCCATGCAGATGGCCACGTACTTCTTCATCTGTGTCAACCTCTCTCTTGCCCTGTTTGAGGAACCAGTGCTGTTTCTGCTACCGTTCTTGGTAAGCATTGGATAAAAGATGTTCAACCAGACCTTCTCACCAATGAGTGGGGACCCTTGCTTCTCCCTTGTTTTCCTCAAATGTCAACAAATAGGAATTTGACTTTATTTTTTTCTTGCTGGGGCTTCAGAGAATTCTGCTTGTTGGCTAATGTGCCAATCATAAGGGATTTTGAGGGCAATGGAACTTCAGAATAAGCTGCTGAATTTGTAAAATGAATCAGTTTTTAAAACCCGTCAATATGATGTTTCAGGGTAAACTACAACAAATATATGTTTATTCGGTGCAACTTGTTTGTTTCCTTCAAGAAAATGTTTCCTGATACATATAGGCCAGGAGCCAAAACCTGGAGACTTTCTCAGTTGAGAGAAGCCAGGAACTTTGTGTTTCATTGGAGAGTTTCTGCCTAAATCTCAGAAGCTGGACCTCAGTGACACGATCTGATAGTGGGTTTATTGGAGAATGTCCCCCATTCCTAAAATGATAGTATGGACCATATCCCGCTAGGCCAAGGGTACTTTTGGCTTCTGCCTTCTATTTGATGATATTTTCCCCTCTCTGCTCCCCCCAGCTCACTCTTGAAAGGCCTTCTGTTCTGCCAGCCATAGTGACATCTGCTGGCGGACATGGGAAGTCACAAATCTGAGGGACCCTCTCAACCAAACCTTGTTAATGCTGCCATTTATCACAGGGGCAGGGGTGCGGGCTCTGGAGGGCTGGGCGTCCTGTCATTTTTCCCATACCCTCTCCCAAGAGAGCAACCATGTCTCAAGCAGCCAGTTCCCACCTTCCATTTGCAGAACTGAAAGTCAGGCAGATGCAAACCCCAATGCTAGCGTGGACCCTGGAAAAGAAGCCACCACTCCAGGTGACAATAGACTTGACTGGATGCTTGGGGACTGAAGCAAGGTAGTTCTCACCCACCTCTGCTCACTCCTTATTTTCAGCAGGCCTCTGCCTGCGGCTAGGAGAGGAGTGGAGCTCTGTCCCCCACCTGGCCCCGCTGTCTCAGCGCTGCTTTAAGGGCAAATTTGCAACTAGGTGAGTCCAAAGAGGATTATTCCAACTCAGAGTTTCTTTCCTTCTGAACCAATGCAGGAGATGTCCACTTTGCGTTTCTGAGAAGTTCATGGTGTCCTAAGAACTCCACTTCACTTTGGCTACTCAAAGTGGGGTCGCTTGGTCAGCAGCACCAGCATCCCTGCTCAGAGCTTGTCAGAAACGCTGCCACTCAGAGGTGCTGGAGTTTTGCACTGACAGAAACCACGTTTGAAACAAACCCCAAGGCTATACCTTCACACACCCAAGTTCATGTGCTTGTACTCCACACTGGGTTCCTCACCTTGGCGCCCTTGGCCCATCAGGCCATATCCTTCTTAGTCTGTAGAGGTCTTCCCCGTGCAGTGTAGACATTCAGCAGCACCCATGGCCTCTACCTGAGTTTTGCACCAGCACCCCTGACTTGTGATAACACAAAAGGTCTCCAGGCATTGTCAAATGACCCAAGGGGAGGGGGAAAGTCACCTGTGTTGAGACCCATCACCTTCAGGTTCACCTGAGACCTTGTTACAAACACACATTCTCAGACCCCACCCCAGATTGGCAAAACCAGGAACTCCAGTGGTGCCCAGGAAATTGTTTAACTCTCTGTGAGACACAGGCACTCTGAGGTGGAAGAGGACTCGGGAAAGGCCCTGCAGTGAATCACTGTTTGGTGACAGACAAGTCACAGGGGCCACAGCATGACCAAGAGGTTGCAGGCTGTGGGTGATAAAGAGCCCAAAGCTGTAGCCACCTGGGAGGGTTTGCAGCCAACACTTCCCCCTGTGCTATCTCCATGACCTTGGCCAAGTGACCTGATCTTTCAGTGCCTCAGTTGTCACCTATGGAAAATGGGGACAACCAAAGCACTGTTCCTCCTGCAACTCTTGAGGGATGAGGAAGCTTTTATGATAAGGTGCTTAGAAGAGTGCTTGGCTCAAAGACCTTTGGACAAGTCAACTAACTGATCTTGTCTTCACCATCACTGTCCTGTCTTGCCCCCGATTGTTGAGTCCTCTACAAGCCAGCCAGGCATGTGCTTCATTCTCTGCCACATCCTCAGCAGGGAGCCCTGGCCTGGCCTGGACCAGGCTCTCAATGAACATCGGAGGAGAAAGGCATTGCAGTGCCCATGAGGACATGAGGACACCAGCAGGAACCCTCTGTCTCAGGGGCTTGAACTTTGCTGTGGATCCTGTATGTTCTGCAAAGGGACCCCAGCTTCCTAGATCCGATTCTATTAGAAGGTGTCCTTGCAAATGTGGCAACTGAGCAAAAGTGAGCTTCTCCATCCGTGTAGATTAGATGGGACCTCAGGTAGATCTACAGGCATGCTGTAACCAACCGTCAATCAACACAGGCTTAGAAAATCATGGAAAGACTAATGAGGGGGCAGGGTGCTTCACAAATGCTGTGTGTTTTCTTCCTCTACTTCTAGGATTCTCTCTACCCACCTCCTGAAGTCAGTCATACAACTATCCCCATTTCAGATATCCAAACACTGAGGTCCCAAGAGGTTACAGAACATGCCCAAGCTCATTGTCTAGTAAGCAGTGAAAGTGTTCTCATGCTGGTCTCTGATTCCAAACCCACACCTGCCTTTCTTCCCAGGGCACTTCCTGGTCTGCACACAGGGATTACATGCCTTAAGATTGGGAGGACAATCCTAATTTCAAACCTTCTACCTCATGTTATGCTGAAGACAATCCTAAGCAGCAGAGCATGTGTCTTATTTGGTTTAAAAACTCCATCTCTGGTAGTAATGAGATCTCTCTGCCACAGTCCCACCAGACAGCCATTTGGGACCACAGGAGTGTAGAGAAAGAGTGACCACAGGAGTGTGGAGAAAGAGGACATAATTCAGGAAAGCAAAATACAAAGAAGCAAGAGCTGAATATACTAGAACAGACAAGACCAGCAGAGAGAGCCCAGCTGAGAGAGGCCTGGAGCAGGGCTGGGGCGAGCCAGCGCATTCCACGGGTATTGATGAAGTTCTGCTGTGTGCTGGCACTATGCTGAGAAGTAGATGCTGCATTGCGTACAGTCTCTGACCTTGCCCTGCTAAAGATCCCAGTCTGGGGATTTAAAGGTGGATGACATTGTCCAGCACTATGCCATTTCTTCACACCCCAGCTGACCTAGAGCCCCCAGCACCATGGCCCATTTGCCTACAGTGAAGGCCACCAGCAGAATCCTGCCATGGCTGGCAGGAGTGGGTGGAGAACCCCAGCTCTCTCACCCTGTAGGAAGGCTTCTATTAGTAGCATGATCTACATGGACCCCCAGCACTCCTTATCAGAACTGTGCTTAGTCACTCAGTGACAACAACTGGCTGGTACACCCTGTCTTCCAGTTCCTAATCACTTCCTGTTCCCACCTGGAGTTTTCTAGCATCGCCTTCCAAGGAAACTACTTTCTAACAAATCTGGATCCCAGAGTCCCCACACTTTACCTCAGGGAAGCCAGAGCATGAAAGAAGGTTCTAGAAAGATGTACAGTGATCCCAGTCTATCTGGCCATTTTATGTCTGAATTTATAGTACTCCTTGGCTGCTCTGACTGCCCTGATAGGTTTAGGAGGAAAGACAAGCCATATTTTGGGATGTAAAATGCATTCAGGCTGAGTCACTTTCACACAACCTACCAAGTAGGGGTAGAATCTCATGAAACTTTAAGTACAACAGAATGCCAAATGACTACTCATTCCAGTGAAGACATGCTTCAAATAAGACTTAGAAGACGTGCTGCAAACAAGTCTTAGAAAAGTGTCCTCAGAGAAGATTCTGTCATTCTGCATTTGCTTCTGAAAGTTGAAGCACACAGTTCTAATGAGCCCAGGAAGAAAAGGTTGATACCCAGTTGAGTTGGCATATGATGTGCCAGAGCTCAGGACTTCAGGGCTGCTGTCAGGTGGTTCCCGGGCTCTTCTGGTTCTCACCTTCACTCAGTGTCTTTTTGTTGGTGATGTAGTTCAGCAATGGATTACTGGCCCAGAGACTTGTTCAGTATTGCTCAGCAGTAGCAAAACACTGTCACCAGTTGTAGGTAGCCAACTCCAGGTGAGAAACTTGATAGATGTTAATGCTCACGGCTTCACACCGGCAAGCTGCCCCTCAGTGATCCTGCTCTCTAAAATATACACCATGCTAAATTGTGTGGAAGAATTCTACGTCTAGCCAAACCACAGGAGCTCTCAAAAGCCATCCCAATAACATTTAGAGGATTCACTCTCCAAAGCAAGCTTGCCAATGCCTGAGTGCCCACACTCTATTGGCGCCAACCTCACCTCCTTTTAGAATGCACACATCCACCAAGATATCACTGCCTGTGGTGGTTGAATGGCCTTTCCAATGGACGAGGTGGATGTGAATGTAACACGTAAATGAATTAGCATTTACTAACAACTGGAAGAAACAAATTCACTCTCTAAGATATGATGACGGAGCTGCTCTGTGATCTAGACCATCCCCCGCTCTCCTGCATCCTCTCTGTTTGCCTCTGCCTGGATGGACCTCCAACTCAGCCCAGAAGGATGTGTCCTTTCTAGTCAGAAGCCCTGTCATGGCTTCCAATTCCAGGCCCTGATTCCTGGTTAACTGTAGCCAGAGCTCGCTCTCAAGGTAGTCTCTTCAGATCCCTTCCCTACCCTAACCACAGTGTGGGCTCTGGCCCCACCCTTACTCTCTACACCACCATTCCACATTATTGTCTTCTTCTCCCTCATTGTGGCCCAGGACTACCCATGACCATGACCAACTGTTGAATCAGGTGCATCAGAGGTGAGAAATGACCAGAGATTGCTAACTTGAAGATTTCACAGATAGTTAATGAGACATCCTGACTAGTCAAATCACATAAGAGGAAGTCAATGAATTCTAACCTCAAGGGCAAATCCTACAGTACACTGGCTGTCAAATTCAGCTACACACTGGAGCCACCTGGGAGCTGTGCATAGTACTGACCGCTGGACCACCCACTGGCCCTGGGCTAATGGAATGGCTCTGGACTAAGATGGGACACTGGGGTTTGTAAATTACCAGTTGAGTATAATATAAAGCAAACTTTGAGAACACTGCTTTTTCCCCACATGAAGAACTGTGAGCATACAGATGCAGAAGTACACAAATCTGCAGCATAAGGCTCCTTGAGATCCATAGATTAAATGCACTGCAGTCACCAGCATCCTGGCTAGGAACACCACCAGCCTCCTATTTCCACCTTCCCAGGTGATCACAGCCCTGCCATCCAAGCATGGAGGAGTCCTCCCTGCTGAGAGATTTCAGTGTGGTGAATGGAGAGCCCCTCTCTCCTCGGAGTCCCTGCTTTGACAACAAGTGCACTGGAGAAGTTTGAATCAAGTGGGAGGCACATGGGCAGACTCCCTAGATGAGGCCCTATTGAAGGGAATCTACATTTCCAATGGAACAGATGCTTCAGAGAGAAACTGAGAATGCCGGCTCTGAGAAGCGGTTCCACTTCATGCAGCTTCAACCAGAAACAAACCTCAATGTGCTTACAGGGAACAAGACCGTTCCTTCAATTGGAAGCTGCCTGCACAAAATACTTCTGTTCTGCACTTCCAAGCTTTTCTCAGCCAGCACATTCAGACGACGTTTACCCCCAAAGTGCAAATTGTGCTACGCAGAGATCCCTTGGGACGTCACCAATATTCACGTGGAACATTGGACGGTTGACAAGATTAATGGCCCAGAGTTTCATTGAAATATTTTTCTCAAATTTTTTGAAAACTAACTGGAAACGAAGGTACCCATGAGCAACTAACTCTGCTTTATACAAGACACAGAAACTTCTAAGTAAAGCCCGTAACTGCTGGCTCTAAGAAGGATTCCAATTCCTACTAGTTCAACCAAGCCCAAATCCCAATATGCTCTCTAGAAACACTTTTACATCCTGCAATTGAAGCTGTTTGTACACCCTGCTTCTCTTCTGCACTTCACACTCTTCTCATTGAGCACATTCAGAGAACAGTTCAGGCTCAATATCCAAAGTGTGCTAGCAGGAGAGCCCTTGTACCTCGGAGCACTTGCTCAGATAGGAAGTGATAGGACTGATGGGTGGGTCAATACCTCAAAGATTCTTTGGAATCCATTCCTCAAATGGATTCTGAAAACTATCTTGAAGTTGCATGACCCTGTCTCTAATGACCTCTGCTTTATTGAGTGCATTGATGGTTCCAAGTGAAATGGTGCCATCAGCTCTGACAAGAGGTTCTGCTTCCTGCATGTTCAACCAAGGAAAACCTGCCACGTGTTCACTGAGAACAAATCTACTTTGTGCACAAACTTTTTCTGTTTGCCCCCTACAAATGCACCTCAGGATGCACATTCAGAACATATTTCCTGCAAAAAACATGAGAAAGTATCATTGCAAAAGTCCACTCTGGTCTAGCATCACCAACATTGATTAGGAAATGAATTACACAAGTTTCATCTTATCCCCTTGGTCTCCTTCTTCTAAAAACTCATTGAAACTGCAGGTACCTGACAGTAACCAACTTGCCATTGACCAAGAGCACAGTTGCTTCCAATGGAAACTGGGCCTGCCAGCTCTCAGAAGCCATTGGATTTAAGGCTACTTCAGCCAGGTACAAAGCTCAATGGGCACGATGAGAAAAAAAGTCATTTCCTAATATGAAAGCTGCTTGCCAAAATTCTTCTGTTTTGCACTTCCAAAATATTTTCAGGAAGCACACTCAGAGCACAGTTTCAGCCCATATGCAAAGAGTGGTGGCAAGAGAGCCCTTGGACTTAGGTTCAGCAACTGGAGGAGAACTGTGGGCCCACTGGGAAGAGCAATTCCCCAAGGTTGATTGAAATCCATTGCTCAATTGTTTGTCACAGAATTCACTTGAAATCCAAGTGCCTGCCTGCATTGAACTTGCATTGACCAATTGTACAGATGCTTCAGAGGGAAAATGCCACCTCTGAGAAGCGGTGGTTCTTCATGCTAGTTTAAGTAGTGACAAACCCCAATGTGCTCACTGAGAACAAAATGAGCTCCTGAATGTTGAAGCTGCTGAGAGACTGCTTTACTTTTGCACTCCCAAACTACTCTCAGCAAGCACATTCAGATCCGAGGTCAGGCCCAAAATACAATGTTGGCTGGCAAGAGAGTCCTTGCGCCCAGGATCACCAATTTTGAGAAGCCAATGAGGACTGCTGAAAAGATCAATTACACGAAATTCCATGCAAATCCACTCATCAGACCTTTCTGAGAACACTTAAGAAGGTTTCTGCATGCAAGGAACTCTGGGTGACAGATGGCAATGTTTGCCAAAAGCAAACATGCCTACCAGCTCTGAGAAGCCATTCTCCTTCACACTGCTTCAAACAGGGAAAAATCTCCATGTGCTCACTGAGAACAAGTTAGCTTGTGCTACTTGAAGCTGCTTCTGCAAACAGCTTCACTTCTGCACTTCTAAACTGTTCTCGTCAAGCACATTCAGAGCACAGTTCAGGCATGAAACACAAAGTGTGACAGAAAGAGATCACCAACTTGCAGGAGGAAAGAAGACCAGCTAAGAAGGTCCATTCTCCAAAGTCTCACTGACATCCATTTGTCACACTTGTTTACAATATACATTTGAAGTGCAGGTGCCCACATGAGTGAACTGTTTTGGATCAACAGCACAAAAGCTTCAATGTGAAAGCATGCCTGTCACCTGTAAGAAGCAGTTTTGCTTTCTTCTAGCTCACACAGGAAAAACACCATGTGCCCACTTACAACAAAGTTAGTCCTACAAGTTGAAACTGCTTGCAGCAAATGGCTTCCATTCCCCACTTGCAGCCATCACTGGTTGACAGATGGCACAGAGGCTTCAATGTGAAACCGTGAATGCCAATCATTACAAGTGCTTCTGACACTCTAGTTCAACCAGGGACAGCCTAAAGTGCTCAACGAGAACACACTTTGTTCCTGCAAGTGGAAGCAGCTTGCACAAACTGCTTCAGTTAGAAAATTCCAAGTTCTTCTAGCAACCACATTCTGAGCACAGTTCTGGCCCAATAGAAAATGGGTCCTACCAAGAGGATCCTGTATCTATGATCACCTTCATAAGGTAGCTTCCCAACTTCTGTGTGGAAGTGTGTTTCTCCTTGGCCCTTACACTGTTGTGGAGACCACTAGGAGTTCAGCTTTGTGCAGGATCATCTGGCCTGGACTTTTTGCAAGACCTGTACAGCCCTCACACATGCTCAGATGCTCAGGACTTTTCAGACCAGTCCAGGCAACAGTAGGCATCCATTCATTGTCTGCAGTCTACAGATTCCTAGATGCATGGCATTCATTACCATCAAATGCAGAATTTTCATCAAAAACTAATATATATATCATTCCAATCTGAATCAAGAAAATCGGAAATATCACCAAATTTAAAGAGTGGATCCCCATTGTGATGCTACAAGTTGAAATTCCACAGCTGACCTCATGGGATGGTTCACAGTCAAAAGACAGCTGCATGAAAAATATTACATGACATGACCTTCCTGCTATGTGAAAAGTGGCATGTGAAGTACACATGCATGTCTTCCTCAGACATCAGTTCATTTGCAAGACACCTTGTGCACTTGAAAATACTCCAAAAGGGGAGAAATCAGAACCACGTCTCCAAAGTATTTCAGCAGAGACCAACTCCATCTGTCTATCTATCTCTCAGTGAGTGTGTGTGCTCTTGTGTGTGTTTGTGTGTCTTTGTGTTTGTACCATGATAGCCGATATTTCATTGCCCCCATTGGAAAACTGACTCAGATAATGCCATCTGCCAAACTCCTAAAAACCAAAGTTCTTGCTGATAGAATGAAACATTCCTTCCTGTTGGTTTGGATGTGTCCTTTAGGAATCACTGCTACATTTAGTATACTCAAATCATCAGAGTAGATCAGGTAACAAAAACATATATATTTTAAAATAATAATATATTAATGGAAACAACAAATACAGGATAGAGTAACAACTGTGTTACTAAACAAGGTCAAGGACAATGGCAAACTATAGATTCAAACTTTGAAGCAAATAATCATCAATGTAAATATTCCTGGGCTGCCTCAGCCCCGCCCAGGCACACAGCAGCAGAATGGTTTTGCAAGCATCCTCAGGAGGGCTGGAGCCTTCTTTGCAGGATGAGAGGGAGATTGAGGCTGGATCCATTCATCATTCTTTTGGGAGAGGCTCCTTTTCCTCAGCACAAAGTTGGATTTTTTGTGAGGATTCTTGGCATAAAATACATTGGCCTGCGCTGGAATCCTCAGCTCTGGGGAGAGAGGGTGTACAAAAAGAAGGTGGCATTCAGGAGGTGCTCCCTAGGACACGCCAACATCTGAGAGCCTGTGCCAGAAAAGGCCAGAGCCACACACCTGAGAGCTCTCCAATTCAGCACCAATACCAACAAAGACAGCCTCCACAGTCCTCCCTGAGGAAGAACTAGGCAGAGCACTTCAACAGACCTAATGTCTGTTCCTACCAAAGGCTTTGGACTCCAGAATATCTCAGGTCCTCTTGCATCTGCCAAAGCACACCACTAGATTTACATCTGAAATCTCCCACAAGAGGCTCCTGTGCTGAAGATTCAGTCCCCACATGAGCCATCTTCATAGGTGGGTTTGGAGGGAAGCATTGGATGGTGAGTGCTCTAATGTCAACATGAAATTCTCATTCAAGATGAATACACTACTGGGAGGTGGGAGGGCCTGGAAGAAAGGTTGAGCATGGTTGGAGGAAGACCTAAACAGGGTTGCGCCCTGGGCAACAGTACCTTGTTCCTGTTGGCTCCAATGAATCCTCATTCTCCAAGTAGAGGTCCTCCTTCTCCTCTCCATCTTTCTCTCTCTCCCTCTCTGACAGCCTCGTTCTCTCTCTCTCCCAGTCTATGCCTGTGTGGCAAGGGCTGAGGAGCTCTCCACTGCCACACACTAGAACTTTAAGGACAGCCTCAGTGCACAACCAAAGAGAAAGCTGTGAAACCCAGAGAAAAGGCCTAGGATTCCTCCTCTGAGTTATTTTTCTCAAGTATGGCCACAGTGAGGACAGGCTGACCAGCACAGATACCACATTAGAGCCATGCTTCTGCGTTGGTGGAGCCCGCCTCCATGTGAACCAGGCTTCTGAGAATGGAGGCCACATTCCAAATGCTGCCCTACTGAGAACAATGGTTCCAAAGACCAGCAAAGGGACTGCTTCCCTCCAACATGGTGTATGGCCCAGTGGTGCCATGACCCCGAGTTGGGGAATACAACAGCCTGCTTCTCCTTCCTCTGAACACCTGTTTCCTGTCACCCTCCTCTAACCTAGAGCCTGTTCTCCATCCCTTCTGGGATGGATGTGGGGATCTCTGCTATGAATTTCTTAGGCTACCAAGGCCCCAGACAGACTTCCTCTTCCATAGACTCTACTAACCTAACAGTAGGTTAAGATAGGAGACAAGTGATCCTAGAACTCATAGGGATGGTGGTCTTCAGGGTACATAGGCTGGGATAATGGCTGCTGTGGTGTTTGGCTCACAAAAACCAACCAACCAACCAAAGAAAAAGCACTGGCATTATTATCAGATGAGCTTTGTGGCTAAGTGCTCAGGAAGCCCTCATCTGACTTTAGTTAGGGATCACAACCTGGCTATTGTGATCACTCCTTGGCAAGTGGACTCAGGTGCGGAAGACCATGGAATTTATGCAAAAACAAATGCTGTCTCCCAGACTGTGTTTTCTTCCCAATTTCATCCTGTTACTGCTTGATAGAATCCTGGCAATGCTCTGCCCAGGCAGTGGATTTCTGGTCACACAGAAGGCTTTCAATAGTACTGCTTCAGTCCACAAAATGCCAGTTCCCTCTTTAGCCCATGCATTCCCATGTTCCTTTGAAACCACTCCTATCCTAGACCATGAAAGCATACTGCTCCTGGAAAGAGGCTTTCCTCCTCACTCCTCACAGATGTCAGCTTTGTATGCCTGTTCATGTCCAGGGGAGGGCACCTGGTGGGGAGCCACAATATCCACTGGGGTATACTATTGGACCTCAAGACCTTCCACCAGCAGAAGTGCAGTTGGCTTTGTGCACGAACCCAACACACCTGTTGGAGTGTTCTTGGGGGTCAGAGACTACTCTTTGGTGCTAAGAGTTGACCTGAGTCCACATCCTGACCCTTGCTCTCTGCCATCTGATTGTCTCACTTACTCTGACGGCGAGAGATGATTTGGCCCAGCTCATAATCGTCTGGATTCTCCTCAGTAAGGAAGTGTAGGTCGAGGGCGCTGCGGATGATGACAGGAGCCCTATCGTGGCAGGTCACCTGGAGCAGCATGGGAGACAGGCCTTCAGGAAATGGGCCTTGAAGTGACTACTCAAGGACAGTGGGCAGGGGCATTCCGGAGGCACCTCCACTCTAAATACAAGGACAACATCCATGACCTTACTACCTGAGGCTGACCTCCTGCTCATTGTGTGGGCTCTTCCCATAGGCTACTAGCCCAATCCTTGTATATAGGACTTCCTGGGCTTGCCATTGCTCTTTGTGGAGCTGCACTCCTCTCGGAGTGAAAGGACCCCACTACCTGCATACAGATGCAATCTCATCCCACAAGTTGGGAGGAATGGAACAATAGCCTCCAAGATCCCAGGTCTGCCCGAGGATGCAGGCAGCATTAGGAATGGCCTAGGCACAAAACCTAGAGGCTTTGGTCTGGATTGTCAGGGCCAAAAACAGACCCAGGAACATGACCCCACACAGGAGTGCTGAAAGATAGCCAAGAGAGCTCCTGGCCTCCAGAGGCTCAGTGCTGGCTGGGATGTAGGAGGGCACCTCATCCGGCAAGGGTGGTCATTGGGTTACCTGGACATTTAGTGTGCTTGCTCCACATCCATT
The DNA here is from genome assembly GCF_045843805.1 of Urocitellus parryii. Lineage (NCBI taxonomy): Eukaryota > Metazoa > Chordata > Mammalia > Rodentia > Sciuridae > Urocitellus > Urocitellus parryii. The sequence continues at coordinate 3,925,764 of NW_027554054.1, forward strand.
TCGACTCTGCAGAGAGACTCTCTCAGCTCCTTGTTCAAGGAACATGGAGAACCTCACACTGCTGTCCTCCTCCATAGATGTCAGCATCCCATACAGGGGAACCTGCAAACTAGGTCCTATCCTATTCTCGTCTGTCACCCATACCTGCCCCTGCCCTTCTGTACTACATGCTGCCACCTGTAACACAGACTCCCTCAGACATGGCAGTGGACAAGCTGCTGCTCTGCCTCATCTCAGCTCCAGCCCTTCACACTGCCCTCTCCCTTCTTGATTCCCCTCTATCCTCCTGATCATCCAGAAGCTCCAAATTCAAGAGGGCATGAGTAGTTCATGGTATTGGACCAGTGTCTGCTCCCCACCCAGGTGTAAGCACCAGGGGACACCCCTGCTCCCAGGCTTACCAGAACACTCTTGGCCATCTTTGGACTTTGTGTTTCTAAGTGGACACGAATTAAGCAGGTGTCTCCCACCTGCTTGTGGGAAAGCGGCCTGGAGGACTTGCAGGTTGATTCTGAGAACTGTGGGGGATGGAACATCAGCAAACCCAGAAACAGAAAGCCACCCCAGCCTGTCAGTTGGCTCTATGGGCTTCTAGCACATATGTCCAGGTGCTGAGGCTTCTTATTTCCTCAGGTGGGAGTGGAATGGCAGCACAAGTACAGCTTGAATAAGGTAGGTGTTTACCTCCTTTCCCTTGACCTGGGGGTGTTTCCTCACGATGAAATATTTTATTCCCGGATTCATGGACAGACACACGAGTGAGTGGTCAGAGACCTTGATTTCTGCAGAGTGAAGTGGAGAGAATTGTTAGGTGGCACTCAAGGATTATACCACAAAACACCCACAACCCCTGAGAGTCTCAGCCAGGCCCATCACACTTTGGTATTTTGGGGCCAAGGCCCACTTTCTCTTGGCTGTGAGTTATCCTGATCCCACTGTGGATCATGTCTCCCCAATGTCTGATTGTCCTACTTACTCTCATCCTCAGACATCATACTCAGCAGCTCAAAGTTGTCCACATCCTCATGCTGCAACAAATTTTGGTCCAAGGCCCTGCGGATGAGGCTTGTCACTGTCTCCTGACAGGTCACCTGGATCAGGGTGGGACAAATGTCATCAGAGAATGGCTTTTAGAGGAGCTACCCAGAAGCCTGTGGTCAAACATTCAGGAGAAATCTCAGCTACATATACAAGGGCACAATCTTGTTATCCTGCTACCCGAGTGTGTCCTCCATATACCCTCTGGGTTCTTGCAATGTGCTAGTAGAACAATCCTGGTACAAATATCTGCCTGTACCTGCCATCTCCCCTCCCCCTGGGGAGCCACATTCCACTCAGGTCAAAGGACAAAACTGTCTATGCACAGACACACTCTCATCTCACTGAGATGAGAGCAATGGGCCAGGGATCTGCGGACCAAGTGTGCTCTGGGATGCAGGCTGCCTTTGTGGGTGGAAGAGGCAGATGCACTGAAAATTTTGGTCCTGACTGCCATGACACAAAACAGACTCAGATACAATAGTGTGCACTTGAGTGCTTCATGATAGCTTTGAGAGGCCCTGGCCTCTGGAAGCTCGGTGAGGGTCTGGTTGTAATGATGTACTTGACTCAGCACTGGCAGTCACTGAACATGTCTCCTCTGCAGCTGGACACCTGCAGCATTAGCGTGTCTACTGCACATCCATAGAAATTCTGCCAAGAACCCCTTTAGCCCCGTATTTACATACATGCAAATGCTAACATTCAGAAGCTTTGGCATGACCCCCCAGGTGATCCCGACCCCAAATTCCTACACCTAGTCATGCTAAGGAGGTTCTCTTCCCTGCCACCAGGAACACATCCCCTCCTACACATGTGACAAGTCACTGCCACCTCCTCTGCTCCAACTTCACTCATTGAGAATACCAAGTACTAGGCACTGCAGCCTGCACCCTGGACATATGTCTGCCTTCATCTGTCCACAGCACTTCCGTCTGCACTTCTGGCCTGCAAAACCCACAATACACAGGCCCACTCACCACTGGAGCTGGGCATGCTGATGCTCTCCCTCCTCAGGTCAAGCCCTTAAGACGGACCTCTCTCTTCTTTGTTTCCCACCACAGCCCCGGGGTTGGCTGTGTCTCCTGCCTTCCACTGTGTGGACGGACACTCAGGAGGCAGCCCTGCTGTCGGGCTTACCAGGATGCACTTTGTCTCCCTCAGGCTCTGTCCCTCTAGGAGGACGTGAACAAAGCGGCTGTCCTCCACCTGCTCGCTGGAGTGAAGCAGTGAAGAGCTGCTACTGGTGACTTTTCTCATGCAGCACTCATTGCTTTGGGTGGCCTGGGGCAATGATCCTGCAGCCACTGCAGAGCTGCTGCTCACAGCTGTTGGGGTCCTGAATGCCACTGCCACAGAAGGCTCCAAGAACTGTGGGGGATGACAACATCAGCAAAGCCCAGCAACTGCACCCCACCCAGCCTGGCAGTTGGTTCTGTGGGCGTTCTACAACATCCATCCAGAACCTGAGGTTCTTGTCCCCTTGGAGGATGTGGAGTGGCACCAGGAGTAAAGAGTGAAGAAGGTGGCTGTTTACCTCATTTGGCTTGACCTTCAACGACTTGCTGGCAGCTGTTTCCCGAAGAAGAAAGTTATAATCCACTCCTCCATCCAGGGCGTAATATACTTTCCCATCAGCAGGGATCCTCAGCTCTGGAGAGGCAGGGGCAGAGGCGTGGTAGGTGACACTCAAGGAATACACTACCCAACATCCCCCTCCAACTGAGAGCCTCTGCCAGCTCAGGTCTCACACCTGAGAGCCCCCGAATCCAGCTACTGTTCCACCAAAGACTCCCCACTGATTCCTCCCTGAGGACCCTCTATGCACAGGAGGTCCACTACAGGAACACCTTTCAAGGAAATAGCCCCTTGTACCCCAGAACCTCTTAGTTCATGTTGGACCCACCAAAGAGAAACAGCTAGACTTTGTATCTGGATTGGTCCCCAAAGACTCATGTGTTCAAGGTTTTCTCCCCACTGCAGCAATGATCACAGGTGGGTTTGGGGAAAAGCACTTGATGGTGGGTGCCTCCACCTTTCCAGTGGATTCATCCACTCATAGAGGGCTACACTAATTTGAGGGGTGTGGTTTGGAGGTGTGTTGAGCTTGGGTGGAGGATGTCCACAGCAGGGCTGTGCCATCCAGAGCAATATATTTCTCTTGAGTTCCCCACTTCTGCATTTCCTCCTCATGAGTATAATTCTCATTCACATTTTTAATCAATTTATTGTTATACTTCTTGTTCGGCTTGTGCTTCTCCTTCTTGTTCTTGTTCTTCTTCATCTTCTCCTCATGCTTCTTCTTATAGTCATCTTGACCTTCTTATTCATGGTCTCCTCCTTCAACTTATTTTCATTTTTCTACTCCTCCTTCTCCTCCTCCTCATCCTCCTCCTCCTAATCCTCCTCCTTCTCCTCCTCCTCCTCCTCTCATCCTCCTCCTCCTCCTCCTCCTTCTTCTTGTCTCTCTCTCTCTCTCTCCTCCTCCTCCTTCTTCTTCTTTTATCTCTCTCTCTCTCTCTCTCTCTCTCTCTCTCTCTCTCTCTCTCTCTCTCTCTCTCGAGTTTACAAGCTGTGAAGGCTTCTATTCTACCACATACTTCTCTCTAGAAATGGCCTCTGGTCCTAAGTGGACTCAGTTTGCAATGAATATAAAGATTGGAAGCCAGAAATGATTCTTCATTGAACTGCTTTTCTCATGTACTCGTCTAGGTCAGGAAAGGCTGCCAAAGTAGGCACCCTGTGGTTGTCTGTCTTCTTTGACACAAGACAAAGAAGCCTCTCTTCTTGGCCCCACGTGGATAATAGCTTTGCAATGCCTCCTCAGGCCAAGGAAAGAAAACATGATAGGCAGGTCCACAGCCCCTGGGGAACATGAAGAACCTGTAGATTTATGCCCCATCATTACACTTTGTTTTGTGCACAAGTCCCACCATACTCTTCCTGGGCATTGGGTCAATGCACACTGTGTTTTCGCTCCCAGTTATCGTGAGCCCACTGTGCCTCACTGCTCCCTACCCTCTGATGGTTCCACTTACTCTGATGGTTCGAGACAATTTGCAGAAGCTCATAGTTTTCTGGATCCTCCTGCTGGAGCAAGTGTGCATCTAAGGCCCTGCGGATGATGACTGGAGTGCTGTCCTGGCAGGTCACCTGAGCAGGGTTGGAGGAAGCTCATCAGAGAGGGAATTTGGGAGTAGCTACCCAGAGGACAGTGCTCAAGGACAATCAGAGACAAGAGAGCTCTCAACACAAGGGCACCATCTTGTTACCCTGCTACCTGAGGCCTTCATGTGATCATGTGGGGTCTTCCTATGAGCCTCTAGTCCAATCTTGGTACAAGAGTTTGATTCAACCTGCTATGCCCTACAGGGACAAGGGAATAAGGACCAAAAGGCTTTGTACAGACACACTCTAGTCCCATCAAGATGGGAGGAATGGTCCAGTGGACTTCCATATCCCTGCTCTGGTCTGGGATGCAGCTGCATTTTTGTGTGGACCAGGCACAAACCCTAGGTGCTTTGGTCCTGACAGCCAGGGCACAACACACACTAGGACTCTTTAATGATAGGCATGGAAGTTGCTGGGCTTGAGAGTGTCAGTGCTTGCTGGGGTGTCAGGAGGTTTGGACCCAGCAGGTGCAGTGGTTCAACATGTCTCCCCTGGAAGTGGACACCAGAGTCTCATGATGGATACTCCACACCCAGGAAAATTCTGCAGAGAGCCCTGCTAAATCTCTATTCACATACATGCAAACTAGGACACTAATGGGCCCCTCCAAGGCCCCCAGTTGTCTGTGACCCACACCTACCCACCCTAATCATTCTACAATAGCTCCCTTCAACAACCAGCAACATATCCCCTCCCACACACAAGAAAATGACTGCCAACTCCTCTGCTTCAACCTCCACGGTTCAATATACTCCTCCTCAATACCAAAATCAGTAGAGGATGGCCTGTACCCTCGATATTTCTCTGACTTCCTCTGAACCCAGCACTCACTCCTGCACTTCTGACCTGCACACCCCAAAACACGCAGGCCCACTTGCACCCAGACCTGGCATGCTCTCCCGCCTCTCTCTTCCTCATTTTATGCTCTCCTTCCTGACCTTCCAGAAGCTCCAGTTCAAGAAGACAGGCCTAGTCCAAGGTGTTTGCTGTGGACTCGGTCTTCCCCAGTGTGGGCTCCCAGGAGACTCCCCTGCTCGAAGACTCACCAGGATGCTCTTATACTGTGTCGTCCTTTCATTTTCCAGGTAGACGTGAATGAGGCACCTGCCTCTCACCCGGTTGTTGTACTGGGGCCATGGGGAGTACCCAGTGGAGACCCCTGATGTCCTGGACTCTGGCACTGCCCCTTCCCAGGGAGAAGGCTCTGGCTCTGGGGTTGGCTGAGGAGCCGTGACAGGAACTGAGCTTGTAGCTAGAGGAGAAAAGATGCCAACATGACTGCCTTGCCCTGAGCTTCACACAGACAGACAATACCCCTGCTGCCAGGAAGAACTCAGGCCCTTAGCCCACACAGGACCTCTTTGCAGACTGGGGTCACTTCCTGAATGGACAAAGGTTTATCCTAATTTCCAGCCCAACACCAGGCATACAGACTCCCCACAGTGGGACAAGAGTCGGACCTTTCCTCATATACCCTTAGGTACTCACCCCAGTCTGCCTGGCTCTCAGGCTCTGCCTGGCTTGATATGCCATCTTCAGTTGGGGCCAGGAGGTGGTGTGCTTGATGCTCCAGGTACAAGCCAACCAGCAAGAGCCCCATATATGGCAGCAGCTGCTGCAGACTCAGAGAGCCTAGATAGAGGCTGATGGGAAGCCTCGGAGTAGAAGTTCACCCAGGTCCCCAGGAAGGAAGGTGAGGCACTGTGGGGAGGCAGGTGTGGAGTCAGCAAAACCCTGGCCTTGCCTTCGCCACGGCCTCCAGAGAGAACCTCTGACCCTACACTTCTGAACCGTCCCTGGTTCTGAACACACCAGTCCACCTCAGACAAGACACAGTGGCTGTACAGGCAGGGACAGGACAGGTCTCTACAGGCAAAGAACCTTCAACCAAGGAGCGCTAGATCCATGGTATGACCAGCTCTCCCCTCCTCTGGGCAGGCCTGACACTCTTCTTCCCCTTGGCTACATGCTCTCCAACCTGGAATGCACCTTCCGGGAGTGTCTGTCCTCCTGCCCACTCTTCTCGGGGCTCAAGAGACACCTCCTCCCCTGGCGTGGGCTGCAATGCTACCTCATTCTCTGTGAGCTCTCACTGAGTCCCCCTGAGTAGCGGTGGACCTCTCTTTTCCCATGAGTGCAGACCACATCTCTGTGGCCCTGGGGGAGGACAGGGAGGTGTAGTGTGGGGGGATCCCTTGTCCCAGGGGCTTCCCAGAGGACCATGACTCCACCTACAACTCCCCACCTTACCCCTCCTACTGTTGAAGCCCCACACCTTACACTGCAGGCAGAAAACTGAATTGGGGAGAGCAGTCTTTCCTCAGCCTTCCCAAGTCAAATCACCTTGCAGGTACCTATTCTGGAAACAGGAGCCCACCCTCTTGACCCCAAGCCCATTCCATGTTGAAGTTGGTCAAGGGGTCCACCATAGTCACTGAAGAGGACAACGTGCAGTTATGCCTCATGGAGTCAGGGATGCAGTCACATGTAGGATATGTACTCATGGCACCTGCAGTTTTAGGGTGACCCCCATGAAAAGGGACACAATGGCAGTCATTTGCACCCCATTTTTCACTGAATTATGAAACGTGACTGGAAACGTGTCTTCACACAGTGGGTGCTTTCTCCATGTTCATCAGTGAATGAGCCCAAACTGCTGATTCCAACATATCTCTGGGGGTGGGAGCTGCAATGTCCAAAGCCCCTGTCCAGCTATGTCCCAGCTAGGACGCTCTGTCCCACTATGTATACTAACATGTCTTTATTAACCCAAAAGTGCTTTTCCCAAGGCCTGAGTTTTGAGACGCCTCTGGCACAGATCTACGTTCTTCACAAAGCCAACATCAACCAGAAAGGCCACCTGGCCTCACTGAGTCCACCTGGGAATGAGCTCAGTGCACACCATTGAGCTGTGGTGCCCAGTGTGTGGGGACTGCTCCACGGACCCCTGTGGATCAGCTGGAGTCAGGATGGTTTCTCTGACTGAGAGGGAAAGTTCACTCCCCTTGCAAGACTGTGGCAGGCACCTCCAGGACTTGTCCCATTCAGGGCTGACATTCCACTATGAGTGTGGTCCTCTATCTCATTAGTTATCACAAACCTTTGGGTCCCTGAGAGGTACATGGCAGCCCCAAGACCCAGGCATGAGGGGGCTGCACACTTGGGCTTGGTGGTCTGGTGCTTACCTTGGGAACAAGAGATCCAGCACCTGCTGGGTGGGGATGGAATCCCAGGAGATTAACCCCATGTTGCTGCTGAAATGTAGGTTCCTCCCACCAATGACAGGCAGGAGCTCATTCCTAAGCTGGTCCTGCCTGTAAGGTTCAAGGCTCTGTACCCTGAAGGGCTCCTCCGTGTTCTGATCATTTTCACCCTGGGTTGGAACCAAGAATGGTGGGTTCAAAATGGAAATGGTGACAAACAGAAAAATGACTTGTGCCAATACACTAGAGTCAAAGCACAATGGGACAGTTCCCATCAGTACAAACACACACACACACACACAAACACACACACAGAGTAAGAATAGGAGTCCTTTGCCATTCATCAGGGATCAGACTAGAGGGCCTGCTGGGCTCACCTGCCCTGTGCTACTCACTGTTACTCTTGAGCTCCTCTGCGACAATTGCCAGAGGATCTGGCGTCTAAGATGAAGCCTCACCCAGTGTAACCACAAAAGGGCTAGTTGGCCCCCCTGAGATTCCTGGGAGCCTGAGGCTCGGCATTGTTTGCAAGGACAGGGGAACATCCTTCTCACTCCAGTGTCTCCAACCAAGTGAGCTTGGATGGCTTGGTCAGTGAAGTGGGTGCCTGGATACCAGGGTTCCATGTTCTGTTTGATCCATTGTCAAGGCAATGATGTCATTTCCTGTGCCCATACCTGAGCCTCTTTTCACATAAGACCACTTTCAAAAGCCCTATGGGCTGCTGATTTCTCCTCCATGCCTACCCATCTCAGGTGCGCAGGTGTTCACCAACAACTACCCAAATACCCCCACCAGCATCTGCCCTGCTTGGTGCCACTAGAGTTCCAGCTTGGAACCTTCAAATATGCATTCACAACCAGTCCTTCCCTCTCAGCAGCTTTTGGACCCTGGTCCCATCATTGTGCAACTCATGGTGTGCCCAGTCTTTTCTGGAAAGTAGGGTAGCATCTAATCAGGGATTGGTGTTCCTGATTCATACATAGCATATGGTTTCTATGAAATCCAGTGAGGGAGCAGGAGTAACGAAGCTGATTGCACACATGACCTCAGGGAATACTGACAGGCCAAATGAAAAATATGTTCCAGCTAACCATTGGTATTTGGGCTTCTCAGCCCAGTCCTGTTTTTAAAAAAGGTGCAGATAGGCAGTGTTCATTAAAAAAATGTCTGCCATTTAAAAGTGGGTAATTTAAATGGCATCTAGTTACACATCTGATAGAATGGTCTGGCAACATATGAATTTCATTCTAACAACAACAACAAAACATAGAAAAAAACATAGACATAAAGATAAAACCTTGTCTTCACCAGGATGCCTAGAAATAGGTTTTATTTGGCTCATGCAAATATCTTTCAATAGCACTTCTAATTTCTGCATGAACTCATTCAATTTTATAATGTCTGAAACCCTCTGTGAGCATGGGAAGCACTGCTGACAAGACACCAGAGGGCCAGAGCACTTGTGCCCCCTGTATAAGTGTCTCTTGGCTATCACCAAAGACCGTTCCCCTCCCGGGGCAGCTGAGAGCAAGCTGGGCCTTGGAGCAAGGATTAGTGCTTCAGGTATAGACTATGCAAGCAAGGGACAATGTCTTTAATAAAACTAAAATTAAAAAGTCACTTCAAAAATAAATTTAAAAAGAAGAAGAAAATAAGGTCAAGTAGAGGAACGGGCAGAGGCATCCAGAGGAAGCCCATTTTCACAGGAGAAAATCCCCCAGTGAAAAACATCAGAATAGATACCAAGAAAAATACCAACAAAAACAGTGTGCTCCCACTATGTATCTACTCCACATGCAAAAGTTAGAAAGCTAGATAATACAATCCTGGCCACAGGTAGAGCTATTCAGAAGAGCCACCTGGCAGTGCTTAGTCAAAGAAGTAAACATGCACACTTTGACCTAGAAATTCCACCTGTGTGTAAACCAGGTGGTGCTTAAGCAGTTTCACAAGGGGACATGCACAGGGAAATTTATCCTCAGGTTCCTTATAGAGTTGTCTGTGCTTACAGAAGGTTGAGGGCTGTCAGGGTGCCCACAATTGGGAAAGTGAAATGCTTAAAAGGTAATGGATGCCAACCTGAATATATTAATAGAAATCAATGAAAAACAATAGATTTACATGACAGTAAAATCCCTGAGTTCAAGTTCTTGCTAGCCTACCTCCCAACAATCATGCTTGGTTAAGACACTGACATACTTCAAGGCAAAAAAAGGAGAAAATATAATGTCATTATTACTTTTCTTAAATGCAAAAAAAGGAAATGGTAATATTTACCCAGCCATGACCTGTTATGCATAATATGTGAGATTATTGTGGACATATTGGTAAATGATTATCTACTCAGATACGTTCCATGACTCACCAAATGAAGAATTACCGTCTCCACACATGAATTCATCGTCAAAAGCCTTGAGACAACAGGGGCTTCACAAAATGGCTTCTTGGCCAACTTGATGAGTGTGTCCTCGGACAATGCTTCCACCTGAAAGATGTCACCAACTTGTTCTCATTCACATTTCCACAGTGCCCCCAAAAAGAAACAAAGTCTGATACTCTATTGAGTGAATCCTCAAGTGGACCAAACACCATACTTCCTTCCATATTTTAGAATTAACAAATGCAACTTCAACTCAATAACTTGCATTAGGCAACATGCAACCACAACCTCTTACACATACTCTTTTACACACTCACGTGTCCTAGGTTCTGATCTAACTGTCCATTGAGCATTCAGAACACGTGCTACTTCACATTCCTTACAGGCGACCATCCCATTCTCTGCCAAGCTGAATACAAATCCCTCGTCACAGGAGAATGGAAGCCTATCTCCCACAACAACATGCATCAGGAAACATCGGGGTTTTCAATAAAAACTCTGGGGAAACCCTTTTGAAAATCACTTACCCCCTGAAAAGGCGCCTGCCATTCTTCTTGCTGTGGGGGGCGGCGTATTTGAGTCGATTTTCAAACACCTCTTCACAGTTGAGAACATCACTGCACACACTCAAAATAACAACAACAATTATTATTATTATTATTATTATTATTATTATATTATTATTTTTAAAAAATCACTGCAGAATGGCACGGAGTAGGGAAGCAGCTCAGGACAGGACACCCAGGAAGCTGAGAGAGTGCTCCCCTCACCAGGACAGAATAGCAACCCCAGGGGCAGTCCCCAGAGACCCACCTCCTCAGCCACACCCTACTGCCTACAGTTACCACCCAGTTAGTCCCCACCAGGGGTTCAATGCACTAATTAGGTTAAGGCTCTCCTCACTTGCACTGTCTCACACGGGAACTTTTGAGGGACAGTAACAAACCATCACATCTGTGAGCTACAAACATCTGTACCCTCACCCTTTCTCATAGGATGTATTCCTGAGCTGTCAGCCCTCAGGCCTTCTGTAGTTTCATGGATTGGAAATCTCACTTATAAATGGTGCATCCAACTGAACACACTGCTCTACAGGGAGCCAGGTATTTCTGGTCCTATATACACTGGACAGAGAGATGTTGAGGTCCTACTAGGTGTCAGGTACTGTTCAACATTCCGGGATACAGCACAGACCTGGCCTTGGCCTCCCAGAGTCTGTCATTTAGCTACTTGTTTATGTGTAGCCTGAGATTAAGCAAGCTTTGAGGGGAAGGTAGGGGTGTATGTGTGTGTGTGTGTGTGTGTGTGTGTGTGTGTGTGTGTGAAGATTGTCACCATTCACAGATTACATTTAACTAATTAGTGTTGGGAGCATCAAAGGCAAATGAAACAAAACCTCTTCCCCATGGCAAAAGAGGGGAGATAGGGTGCATACTCAAATTTTAGTAATTGTATAGGTTACTTCCGATACACTGTTATAATTTTCCTTGGGTCTCTATGGTTCTACCCCTCATAAAAGAAGTCTGTATTTGTTGTAGAGGGATCTTTAAATAATATATTATGGAAAACATCAAAAGATTATGCCTTGCTTAAGAAAACAACAGGCATACTAAAAACATTGGGGTTTTTTAAGTCAGCATCCTGTTTTATACACAGTTTACTGCTAAGAATTACACTTCCCACCTGGTGTGGTGGTGCAAAAAATATGTGGTTGGCCATTATTTTTCACATCCAATGGACTGTTTTTTTTTTTTTTTTAGTGGATTGATGTTATATTTTTATGAACAAAACTTCAGTTTTCATGAAGTCCAATATTTCTATTTTTTTCTAGTTGCCTGTGCTTTTGGCATCTTATCAAAAGAAAAAAATCATTGTCAACTCCGGTGTCCTGAATCTACTGCCCTATGTTTTCTTTTGTAGGTGTTGTATTAGGTAAGAGTTCAACTTCATTCTTTTGCATGTGCATGTCCAGTTTTCCCCAAAATGATGTGCTGAAAAGACTGTTCTTTTCCTCACTGAATGGTCTTGTGTCCCTTATCAAGAGTCATTTGATCACATACACCAGGGCTTACTTCTGGGCATTCTATTCTGTCCCTTTGGTCTCGGTTTGGCTTCCTGTCAACACCGCCCAAGGAGTGGAGGCCACACAGTCGGCATTGCGGGCCAGCCTTGTGACTGGAGAATGATGTGAGCTCTGAGGTGCAGGCCAGTGTTCTGCCACGTTTCCACCTTAACACACTGAGGAGACTGAAGTACTTTCTCACACAGCCTGTATTGCCAGAGGTCCGTGAGGCGAGGCCGAATCCTCTGAGTGGGGTCTCACAGGCACCCATAAATGCACGGGCTGAGCCCTGCTCCTTCCTGGAGGCCTGGGGCTGCCCCTGCAGGTGGAGGTAACAGCTTTCCAACCTGCCCAGGGTCCTTGGTGGGCTTGGAGCGGTTCACCTCCTCTTCTGTCCTCTGCTGACGTTAAGAGCCCTTGGGATTCCATGGGGCCAACACAGTCATCTAGGGTGACCTCCCTATTTTTAAAGTCACTTGATTAGGAACCTGAATTACATCTGTAAACTCCTCATTTGTCTGAAAAGAAATAGATTATACACTTCCAGGGATAAGGGATAGAATCCTTGGGGCTGTAATTCTGCCCATCTTTCTCTCTCTGACCTTGACCTTGCCAACCATCAGGACCTAGAAGATTCCTGCTGAACCATCCAGAAGGACAGTATGTGCCTACAAACCAACCAGCAGACAGACAGACAGACGAAGCAGCTGTCTCCTGACAGAGCATCACTCAGAGAGGGAAAAGGCAGACTTGCTGTTTAATCATATTTATTGTACAAGCATTGAAGGATATAAAATTTGACAGTAATGGTAGCCTAAATTTAGATGGGTTCTTTTAAAATGGAAAGCTACGAGAGGTATTTCTAGATATTCTGCTCTTAAGTATTGGAACCCACTTTCTATTCTGGAATCTTCTCTGAGTCTTGATTTAAGGGCCTGCTCTGTCTTTGGGTGGGGGGGAGCCGTGGTGGGTTCTCCCAAGCATGCTTGTCGTCGTTTGGCCGCAGGAAACAGGAGAGGCAGGTGAACAGCAGTTGGCATCGCCATACCCTCCACGTGCCAGTTCTCCGCCTGTGTGGATGCTGCAGGGGAGGAAATCCTGTGTTTCTTTCTGGTGTCCTGTTTGTTATGGATCTGCCTGGTTCCTGGGGCTGAAGTGATGGAGCCATGCTGCTCTGAGCAGAAAGCCCTTCCAGAGTGTGGGCGGGGCTCTCCCTGCACAAATCCCTGAAGTGCTTGGGGAAGGGGAAGGCATCTGTCATGGAGTGATGGGCAGGACCCTCAGTGTGGCTCTCGCTCCTTCTGGGGCTGGCCCTGGTGAAAACATAAGCCAGGGAAGTCCCTGTCCTGCTGTGTTCTCGTGGGTCTTTTCTTCCAGCCCTCCAATCCCTCCTGTAGGAAATCCAGTTTCCATGGAAGTGGTTTAACTGTCACGTCGCCTCCTGGCCAGGCGTTCACTGTGCCGCTTTCATTCTTGCTGACGTCGGGGGAATCTATCTGCACCTCCCGCCATGCAGCGTGACCACGCTTCCGGTTCCCTCCATTGTTCAGGGCAGGTGGCTCTCCTCCTAGGTCTCCATAACTGCATGCGAGGGAGAGAGTTGGACAGCGACATGGCTCAGGTCCTGTCCATGTTGAATGCTGGTGCCTTCCTAAGGCACTGAGAATGTCAGAAGGGCAGGTTTGGAGCGAGCTTCAGCATTAGGGACGGGGATGGCTCTGAGGACCCTTCGCATCCCACAGGGGAGAGGGAGAGTGGGCAGGTTTTCCAGGGCCTGTGGGAGCGGGGATGTCGCCTGAGGCCAGCCTGAAAGGCCACAGAAGCAGGATGGGCACTGGGAAACATGACCGAATCCTCCTAGGATGCCTCCCTACACCTTGCATTGGTTATTCTCTTCGTACTTCATGACCTGCATCATCATCAACAGCCACATCTTCATGTCCGTCTTCCTGGCCATGGTCTACAACAACAACCTGCAGGTAAGTGCCTGAACCTGGAGCTGGGGGCCGGGAGGTGGGAGCGCCTCTGCTGACCCTTTGGAGGCGTCCCCTATTGTTTACTTGGGTGGAGCTGAGGGCTCCTTTGACATCTTGCTCCTTTCTGCTCCACGGAAGTCTCTTACCAGTCTTCCTGGTGGGGCTCAGGATGTATCTGAGGAGATCCGAAGGACAGTGGTTAGCCAGGATACCCACCCTTGTATGGCAAAGCTCCTGGCTCTGCTTGTTGCTTTTAATGCCTCCCGAAGCTCATGGCTCTTTGCAGTGTGCAAGTGCAATGGGACTGGGGATGTTCTCCAATCTTCCACCCCTTCCCCCTCAAACAGAAGGCAACACTCTAGAGCCAGCCCTGTGTGCTCTGCTTGTGACCACTGGCCTCCTGGGGACAGAGGCTGGGCAGAGGTTTCTGAGTGCCCGGATGGTAGGGAGCTGCATTTGCCTGGAGCTGCCCAACGCCCAGCCGTCCCACTCCCTCGCTGCACGGACCTTCTTTTATTGTAAAACTTACTGCACAGAGAAACCTTTCCTGAAAGGTCAGTTTTCCTTCTGGCTCTTGACTTTTTGGTCCTGTTTTGAATTTCCTGTTGCTGAGGGGTGTCCCCACTGGGTGGGCAGGTAGAAAGCTGGGGAGAAAGACAGGGCTTGCGGTAGAGGGCAAGAGAGCAGTGGAACTGAGTCTCAGAGCTGGACTTTGAAGACATTTGGCTCTATCAGGGTCCCAAGGAACCTCGGGGCCTCCTGGTGCCAAGGCCAAGCCTCCCCTGGTGGAAGAGGCTGCTCCTCAAGGTCTGGGTCTCTCTTGGCTTGAACTGCTGGACAAACAGTTGATGTGCCTCCTATGCCTCGAAACCAGCCTTCCTTAACATGCATCATCCAGCACACATGTCTTAGATGTGCTTTTTGTGCCTGGAAACACCTAAGGTTCTGCGGAATCCACAGTGACTGAGACCCTTTAAGCTGGTACCGTCCAGCTGTGGGAGCCCATCACCTCTTTGCTGTGTTGCGGGACAGCCTCAGGGAGCAGTAGGACTGAGCGCGGAAGCTGGACGGCTGGTTCTAACCTGAGGGGTATTGTTGAGTTTTCTCCCCTTCTGGAAAGTTCCCTGTGGTCAGACCAGATGGCAGCTATAGGAGTCCAGCTCCCACAGGGGGTCTCAGGAGACGAACAGATGGTGAGGAGTCGTCGAAAGGGGGTGGAGAGACAACGCAGACACCAAGATGAAGGTGCTGAACCCAATCGTTACTTGTGAAGTTAATCATATATACTTTTCATTTTGGCAGGCTCACAGTACTTTGTGGTTACAAAACAGAAATCATTATTCAAAGAAACAAAGTATTACATAGCTACAATTAGAATAGAAGAATGTATCTTGACTTATGCATAAGCAAGCATTTTTTACTTTCAGTTCACTTTGCTTTGAGCTGTTTCCACTTAGTTTTTAATAATAGTTAGAAATGTCCCAGACTACTGGCCTACACCTTGACTATTCTTTCTTGACTAGAATTGGTGCCACTGTTATGGTAAGCGGTTAACTTTGAAAGAGAGGCTACTAATTTTAATCAAACAAGAGCAAGAGCACAAACCATTGTGCACAGGAACAAGAACAAGTTGCCCAGTACTAAGCACTAATCTGTCTTCATAACATTAATTCTTCTTCTTTAGATTTTAATTTAATTTCTCAAAAACTTCCTCGACTGTTTTTCCTACAGGGGGTTTCTCATTAAACATTAACAATTTACGTTCCACAGTTGAATCATTGCATTTAGAGCAAACAGATCTATTCTTTAGAAGTAGTTGCATTAATTAGGAAATTCATGCTTTTTCCTTCATACTTAATGGTCATATGAGAAGTCACAACTAGACTTATTAAAGGAATACAAAAACAAACCAGCCCATTCCCAGAAACATACTGCACTCCTCCAGAGGATGGACGCCTGGCGCCATCCACCTCAGTAGGGCCTTGCCATTGCCTGAGTCAGGGGAGGTGGGCATCAGGCAGCCTCGGCTGTCTCCTCGTCTCTCTGGCTGTCTTAATGGAGTCCTGTGTCCCTCTCCCTGTGTCTCTCTCCCCTCAGTGGTGCCCCAGCCCCTTCCTTTCTGGAATCCTTCCTCTGGGGCTGAGTGGAGTCTGGAGCCTTCTGCTGTCGGTCTGTTTCTCACCACAGATTGTCCTCCACAAGTTCCCTCATTGACACTTGGTAAGATGAGTCTGTGACCGCAGGCGTGGTCAGCAAAATTGACGTGGAGCAGGGAAGGTGACGTGCTGCTCATTGGCTGACCCGTCAGTGACTCTCCCTGAACTCCTCCTTGACCTCCACGTGTTTGGTGTTGAAGAAACGGACATCTTCTTGAATCTTCTCTTAAAATACCCAACTCTGCTTTTCTAAAAACGGGGTTTGAAAACTTGCCTCCCTGAAATGTCCCCAGGTGCTGGAGGCATTCCGCCTTCTGAAGGTCAAGGTGGGCACCGAGGTTTTGGTGAAGGAGGCTGCGTGGAAGCAGCTGGTGAAGGTGGTGGTGCCCGACATCAGCACCTCCCACCTGGAGCTACTTCTGAGGACCTCAGACAAGGGACAGAGGGACAAGTGGGTAAGGAGCCATCACCTCTGATGGCCCTCTTCACTGTGCTTCCCAAAGCGATGGGAAGCTGGGGATGTGGCTCAGTGGTCGAGCGCCTGCCGAGCGTGGGTGAGACGCTGGGTTCGAGTCTCAGCACCACATAAAAATAAATAAATAAAATAGGGGTATTGTGTCCATTTACAACTTAAAAAATAAAATTAAAAAAGCGATAGAAAAAGCAGCAGTGCTGTGCAGTCACTCAGGATCTGAGGTGTTGGTCCCAGGATCCCTGTAGACACCAAATCCCAGGATGTAAAGCCCCATGGGGGTATGGCAGAGCAACTGCACAGAACCCAACACATCTTCCTGTACCCTCAGATCATCTCTAGATTTCTTCTAGTAGTTAATGCTGCGAAAATCCTTGTTACACCAGTAGTGACAGGAGAAAAAGTCTGCAAGTGTTCAGTGCAGACACATTTTTTTCCCTGAATATTTTTGACTTGAGGTTGGTTGAGTCTGGGAATGTGGAACCCAAAAGACAGAGGGATAAATGACTGTTATTTTATTTAAAAAATTTTATTAAAAAATGGTAGTGAGGATTGAACCCTGGGGTACTTAATCACTGAGCCACATCCTCAGCCCTTTATCTTTTTAATTTTAAGATGAGATCGGCAGAGTTGCTGGAGCTTCACCATGATGCTGACCCTGGCCTCGGCCTTGTGATCCTCCTGAGTAACTGGGATCACAGGTGTGAGTCAGCAAGACAGGTCCTCAGGAGTTAGCCAGCTCTATTTTGTCACTTGAATCATGATTATAAGTTAAATGAGACCAAGGTTCATCTGATTTGCAAAAGGAATTAGTCATGGCCTTTTTTATAAAGATCCATCCATGTGTGAGGAGAAGATGCCAGCAAGCCGCTGGGTTCAACAGACTCCCCAGTATTTTGCCTTTAACAAACAGCTGCCTCAATTTAAACATCACTCCTGGGCCAACCTGTTTTTGAGGAAGATAACCAGTCAAATTTGCTGGCTTGAGGGTGGTTGATTATGTTTCTCAGGATACAGCAGAGCTTTCTGCTGACTGGTGGCTCCTTCCTTAAGTGCTACTGATATACCTAGCCTAGTTATCTCATTAGATTAGAAGCCAGCTTGTCACAAGTTATGAAGGATTCATTTCTGTTTTCTGTAAAAATATCAGGATGTCTGTATGGCCTGGCCATTAGTTGATGTTGTAAAGCTGATTGGAATGCCTGCCCGTGCCCTGAACTCACCCAGGTCCAGTTTTCCCTGACCAGATAACAACCCTTTCCTAAACCTTAGTGACGCCTCATAAATTCTGGCCTTCCCTGGCCGGACAATGACCCTCTCTGAGTCTCTAAGATCTCCATAAACTCTGATGCCGGGGCCAGCAAAAATGTAAACTTGTGTTATGCTCCTCAGAGTGTTGTTATCTGTAACCCCCCCTTTGTGTAACTTTTTGGGCTATAAAACTGGGCCACAAAGAAGCCTCGGGGCTGTCTTGTTCCCGCTGTTTTGGGAGGGAAAGGCAGCCCGGCCAGTCGAAATAATAAGCTTGCTTTAATTTGATTTTAATTGGAGTCAGTGGTCTTTTCTTGCGTCCTGGTCTAACACTACTTTCAAAAGACAGTTTTAATAATACAGGTCTTCAATTACACACTTCACTCGGTCTCACCTCGGAAGAGGTGAAGGAGGGAAAGGGTGCTGTGGAGCGTCCCACGTCCCCACTGGGTCAGCAGATGTGAGGACTTGTGGATTCCAAGGCTGACACAGGAATCCTGTTAGCACCCAGAGTGTTGGAACTTGAATCCAGTGTTAAACAGAGAAGCATAAAATATAAGGGCAGAAAAAACGGGTGGAGTAGAATTATAATTTTTTTTCTTAGTGATATCTACTTTTTGTGGTCTCAAATGTTTTCTTAATATTTCCTTTTTTAAAAAAAATTGATTTTTTTAGTTATAGGTGGACACAGTACCTTTATTTTATTTTCATGTGGTGCTGAGGATCTGACCCAGTGGGTGGTGCTGAGGATCCGACCCAGTGTCTCATGCATGCGCTCTACCTCTGAGCCACACCCTCAGCCGCCAGCTTAATCTTTACTTGTTAACTGATACATACATAATAACATAAAATTGTGTATATTTATGGGGTACCCTGTGATGTCTTGACACATGTGTACAATGTATAATGTCTTATACTTGTTAATAAAGAGAGTATGAGGCAGGCAGTGTGGTCTCTGTCACAGATGCATATTGATGGAGTAGAAGGAGCCCCCTGCTGGGTCATTCTGACAGAAATGGAGCTCCAATGTGGTGGTGGTTTTAATGTCTCTGAGATTAGAGCAAAAACCATCTGGGGACTGCTTCTGGTTTTAGAACAACAGAAAAGAATTTTATCTTTTATCTAAGATAAAAAAAATTTATTTTACTTACTTATGATTGCTGGATGAGATTCTATATATGCCAGGAACAATAATGGTAAGGAATTATTTCATACATTCCTCTGTTCATTCATGAAAAATAAGGACATTCAGAGATAAAGATAAGTGAAAAAGAACACCCATCTCTCTCTCTTTGAATCTTCTGTCCCATCACATCCTTCAGTCATTTCTCAGTTCTGATCTCTGGTATCATGATTGCAACTTACTTTCTGATTCATTTATGGCTGAGCAAACATTTACTGAGTACCTGTTACGGGCCCTAGGCTCAACACCGAGGCTGATTAGAGAACAAACACACGCAGAGGCCTTGCTCTCGTGGAATGCAATCAAGTCAGAGAGACTTGTCCCATCTCTAGGCTGCCTAGGATGATCCCCGGACACCTGCTTTATTCTTCTGATAATCATCAGCTGAGCTCAACTTTTTCAATGGAAAAATTATTTTCTTTGCTTTGTTAATCTTGTCTCTTTATCACCTGTCTGATATTCATTTTTGAGGTCTATATCCAACCTCATGGAAATAGATCCAGGATGTCTTTCTTAATGATTGGGCAGCACTGACATACCCACAAATAAATTGGAGTAACTAGATGCACCTGGACACCAACATCCACCCTTGCATTGAATTCCATAGGACTTGGCATCTGGGTGTTTTGGTGAATGCTGCCGACTCACAAACACATCCTGTCTTCATCTAGCTGTGATATTTCACCTTAAGGACCCCAACTGTGCTGGACCCACGAGGATGTCATGAATGATTTCATCAGCAGGTCAATGTCCCAGAGCTAAATGAACAGCCTTAAGGAAGAGCCAGTTTCATTCCTCGTCTTCACACTTCACATTGTTCTTACTCCTGCCACATGAGATGAGAGGATGAACATTAGCGCCCAGTGACCATGGAGGCACATGGCAAGGACGTCGGGGAATGTGTGGTTGCAAGGAATGTGGTTTCCTTGTCCATAAATTTGCTTTGGTACCAGGGCTACAGAGAGTGGATTGTCCAGCAGGCTTCTAGAACAATAGCTTAGGGCAGGTTGGGGTTAGAGCCTGCCCTAGAGAAGACCTCCTGCTCTTTTATTTCCTTTTCTAGAATTCACAGTAGTTGACCTCTTTCGAGAAACTCCCAAGTTTGCCACTGCCCAGATGAAGTCCCAGTATTTGGCAAATTTCATGCCAAGCCTCCTTGGAATGTATTGGCTTCTATCATACCTAGTTGTTTGTAATTTGGCAGGGCACATGTCAGTCCTTACCTGGGCAGCTCTGGTCAGAGCTATAGAGCTGCTTCCACTCAAACTGCACAGCACAAGACAAAGCCCCTGATACAGGAAGGAATTGGCTCAGGTCACTTTCCTGATGAAGCAGTCATGGCATGGCAGACACCATGGGCTTCCTGGACTCCACTGCTACCAGGCCAGCACACAAAGTGAGATCCAGGGATCTGCTTGGTCTACGTAGATTTCCCCACATTGGGCACACATGGTTCATCAGTCACCTGCACACTTGTCATAGTCTTACTGGTAGCCTACCACGTGGCAGGCTCTGTAAAGACAGGTGCCAGACACCATGAGTGAAAAACAGACCCATCCCTGTCCACACAGAAAATGGGCAATAATCAAATAATCACACTGTATCAAAAGAGCACAGGCCATAAGGGCACACAGCCAGGGGCAGGACAGGCTGCTCTAATCAATGGGTGTTAGGGGAGACCTGAAAGATGAACAGGAGTGAATTAAATGATGGGGGATGTTTGGGTGGGGTTAAAGGTGAGCAGAGCATTCTAGGCAGTCGGACTGGTGTGTATCAAGACCCCAGCAACATGGGGCAGCATGGTGGTGACAATGAGAAACTAAAGAAAGACCAATGTATTGGACAGAGGAAAAAACAAGGAGAGATAGGCCTGGAGAGGTGGGCAGGACAGTCCAGGGCTTGGGAGGCCATGGTTGTGTTTTAGAGCTATGCTAACTGTGCACCACTAGATTGCCAGGTTCTTCTGGGCCCCGGGGAGTTACCTTCATGATGAAGAGGAAGGCTGGAGATATTAGAGAAGAGACAGATAGAAACAGGAAGATGGGAGTTCTCTAAGGACAAGCCCTCCTACAACATTTCAGGAGCACCATCACTATCTTACCTGTGACTTCTACTTAAGCCCAGCCCAGGACCATTCTGCCACCCCACACCTACCCAGTTGGCACTCCCAAGGCTTTGCACATCTCCCCTTCTGTGGTGTAGTGTGATCAAGGTCCCCCCACCTGCACACCTGATAATGGACAGAGCAGGAAAACAGGAACAAGGTACAATGAGGACACACAGGCCCCAGGGACTGAGCCACCACATGCTATTTTCACCGTTAAAGGAGGTGTCAAATATCACTTCCTCCCATGACTCCTAGATGACATGACACCCTGGAGCATCTGTGGGAAGACGCATTGCACCTGAACTATTTCTGTAATGTAGGGTAGGCATACGGAGCATCGAGTTCTTTACTGTGGTGTCTGCCACATTGTGGTGCATAGTAGACCTACAGTAAATGTTTACCAATTGAATTATAATGCCAAACATGTAAAAATTTATTTTCTCTTTTTACCTTGAGGGGAAAATTTGGAGAAATACCCAAACTCACATTGAAAACAATTTTCTTATGCTCAGGAAAGGGAAGGGTGAGTTCATCAAATGTGTTGTTTGGGTACAGGGGAATAAATCCAGGAGTGCTTTACCACTGAGTTACATCCCCAGTCCTTTTTATTTTTTAATTTGAGACGAGTCTAATTAAGTTGCAAGGCCAGCCTTGATCTTGTGATCCTCCTACCTCAGCCTTCTTAGTTGCTGGGATTACAGAAATGCACCACCACACCTGGCTCATTGTAAAAAATTTAAAAGGGCAGAAAAAATTCTTGGCCTAACTGGGGCTCCTGCAGACTTTGCTCTTATTGACTTAGAGGCCATTTTGTTGTTGTTGTTTATTTTCTTTTTGTTTTAATTATGGAGACTTTGTTTATTTTGTCCAAGTTGATACCCCAGTAAAGGACAGACTCCAAACAAGTAGAGTCTGTAGAGACTGATGTCTTAGCTGTGTGTGTGTGTGTGTGTGTGTGTGTGTGTGTGCACGCATGCATACCTATGTGTCTCTGTAGGTTCCTCTCTTCTCTAGTGACCCAGAAGGCCCCCGTTCTGGCTCATCAGTGAGTTGACAGCATATTTAGTCCAGGACATGGGGTGCAGCATGTAGACTTTTCCCTTATGAAACATCATACTTAGCACTTTACTCACCTCTGGACTTGAAGAGAAATTCTTGCTCTGGAGCCCCAATTTAAATGACAGGAGAGAGGAAGGGCCCCTGATTTGGGGGATTGCCTCCTAATAATACTCATTCACTGGCTATTTCTCTGCAACCAGGACCTGGGGACTGGACCCAAGAGGAGACTAGGATTCTCTCTCCACCGAGCATAGAGATGGGGGAACTGTGTACTCACCTGCCTGCCTATTGGAGCCAGAGCCCCGGCCCTTTGCCTGATAGAGTTCTGCTGATATATGCAGAGCTTTGTGCACTTTTCCACACATAATTTTTTTCTGGCGAAAGGACCCTTAGCCCGTCCTAAGGTTTTATGATCTCTCAAAAGCTAAGAACCTCTTATCTTTATAAAGAAAATTCTTCACATTTTATCTCATATTTCAGAATATCCACTGAGCCTGGCCTTTTTCCTGCTTGATCATCTCAGTTTCTGAACAAAGTGAATAGTGCATAGTGTCCTCCAGGGCTCACCAAGAATAAAGGTGACCAACTAGGAAACTTCCTGTGGATTAGAAGGTGGCTTTGCCTAGAAGAACCAGTGCTCCCTTGAAAGGAGACTCAGTACTCAGAGCTTTCTCTCTGTGGACCAAGCCTCCATTTCTGTTCTGCTATACAGACCAACAAGCTCCAAAGACTGTAGTGCCAGGGTAGAACATACCACTAATCACAGTCCCTTTCCCTGTTCTGGGCAGCACTATGGATCTTGCTTCTTTGGAGAGGGCTCAAGATTAAGGAAGAAGTGGGAGAAAGGAGAGGGTCTTGAGAGTCTGTCCCGTTCCTCTCCCTGTACTCACAGACTCCGGCCCAGGGAATCTAGCCAGAAGGGCCTTGAGGAGTTTGATAAAGTGGCAGAGTGAAGCATCAAGTCAAGGGCGAGGTTTGGAATCCATGGAGAGTTTGAGGAGGACTCTGCCTGGCCAAGAAGAGGCTGCAGGTTGGCTGGGGTGGGATCAGGGTGGGATCAGGTAGCAGGCATCAGAGTCAACAAGAGGTAAAGGAGTAAGAGTCTGTGAGGTGAGAGAAGGCTGGGTTCCCTGGTGGAGAGAGAAGCTCCAGGGCTTGAATCACGAGCTCTTTGGGTTGAAGAGGGGAGAGGTCCAGGAGCTGGAGCCCTTGGCAGCAGCCTGGGCTTCCTGAGGAAGGAAGAAGGCCCAGTAATCTGGATGAAAAGGGCACAGTATTGAACTAGACAGTCTGGAAGTATAGATTCCTGTCCAGGAAAAAGAATAAAGATTAAATGCTGTAGACCACCCAGTGTATATTTTTATTATGTTTATTTCAGCTCCTCTTTATCTTTGTTCCTCACTGTTTCTAAATTAGCAGGAACTTGATCAAATCAACTCAGTTTCTGCCTCTGTGAAGAATCGACTTGTTAGTAAAGAAAAGGATCTCCAAGAAATCTTTTGGCCTTGATAAGTGGAATTTACAGTTCCAAGTAAGACGTGCAGAGGCAGTATGTGGGCTTGTGTGTGTGTGTGTTGGGATAGTGGTGGTGGCAGTCATGTACCTCCAAAAGAATCCTTTGTGTTCCTCATCATCCTCCTTCTCATCTCTGCCCATACCTCTCCCTCTTCTCTGCTGTTCCCCCAACTCACAGCACCCATCCTCTGTCTAGGAGGTCAACAGGAATCTCCTCCATCCCTTCTTGACCTCCCCATGTATCTTCCACATAGTAGATGGAGTAATATTGTCAAATGTAATATGACCTTGTCAAATACCCATCACCTTCCAGGTTTATACCCTTCAAAATGCTTTCCAGTGCTTTTAGAATGTGGTGCATCCAGGAACTGGGAATACGGCTCAGTGGTGAAACACATATCTGGCATGTGTGAGGTCCTAGGTTCAAGCCCAAGAATAGCAAAAAAGAAAAGAAAAAATAGAATAAGGGGCATGCTCACTGCTCCAAGCTCCCATGCTTCTCTCCTTTAATTCTGCGTCCCTTCACACTGGACTTCACCTGGTTCCTTCCAAAGCACCTTCTCCCTCCCCCTCCTTGGACTGCATGCTCACTTCCCAAGTTTCCACACCTGTCCATTTCTGATCATCCTTCAGCTTTTAGAGTTGCTTCCTTAGGAAGCTCTTCATGTCCTCTCAGTCCAGAGTGGCCCCCTCAGTCTAGATTGCCATAGAATTTATTTCTGTTTTCAGAGCATGTATTTCCCTTTGCTATTATAAACTAAGGATGGTAATTATTCGATCAAGAGGTGTTTTTTCACTCAGCTGTAAGCACCACAAAGTCGGACATGCCTGTCGATGTATACCAGTGTATCCCTGGAAGCTAGATGGGGACTGATCCCAGTAGTTACTCAAGAAAATATATGTTAAATATATAAATGAATGGAGGTGACTGGAAACTACTTATTTATTCATTCATTAGCCAACAGAAATATGAAAGAGGGACTACTATGTGACAGGAACCGTGTATTTCATAGCAAACCTAACATATGTCTGTCTTCCAAGAACTTAAACCTTAAGAAAAAGATCTATCTTCTCTAATGATGTCACATTTGAGATGACATCAAAGCTACAGTGGAAGTTTGCCAGGCCAAGAAAGGAGGGGAAGGGATTCCAGGAAAAGATACAGCAGATAGGGAGGTTGGGGGAAGGGAAAAAATTAAGAGTATGAAGAAATCAAAGAAGACCAAAGTGGCTGAAAAGTAAGGATGAGCAAAGGAGAGTGTAGAGAGAGACGAGGTTGGACAAGGAACAAGGGACAGATCCTTCCTGTCTTAGAGGTCCTGGGGGAAATCTTGTGTTTTCTCCTGTGCACAGGAGAAAATCATCCAAGGTACAGTGACATGGGGCAGGCTGTGCTCATGCATCTGCTGGCAGAGAATGCACTGCAAAGGGTGAGAATGGAAGGTGGTGACTAGTCAGGAGGCTATTGCATTTGTCCAGTCAAGAGAATGACCACTTGCTTTGCATCAGCTTGTGACAGTAGAGAGGGACAGGAAGGCAAAATAAAGAAAAGTGCTCATGGTAGAATTGAAAGAACTAAGTGACAGACTAGATGTGGGTTTGGGGTGGTGATGAAGAATAGTGAGCCATTAAAAATGACTCCTAGCAACTCAGCAAGTCCCTGTATCTAAATAAAATACATTAAAGAGAGGGCTGGAGTGTGCCTCAGTGGTTAACCACCCCCACCTGGGTTCAATCCCCAATACCAAAAAAAAAAAAAAAGAATAAAAGGATGACTCCTGAGGCCGGGTGCAGTGCACATGCCCGCAATCTCAGCAACTCGGGAGGCTGAGGCAGGAAGATTGCAAGTTTGAAGCTAGACTCAGCAATTTAATAAGACCTGTCTCAAAATAAAAAAATAAAAAGGGGTGGGGATGTGGCTCAGTGGTAAAATGCCCGTGGGTTTAATCCCTGGTACAAAAAAAGAAAAGACTCCTGTGTTTCTGGCTTGAGTAACTAAGTGGTTAAAGTATGTACAGATGAGAACAATCAGTGAAAGAGTGAGTTTAGAAATAAAAGTCTGTTTCAAATATGTTAACTGTGCATAGTTGTAAGATACCCAAGTGGTTTTAAGTAGATAGTATACATTTGGCATTCAAAGACTTGTCGGGTAATTTTTAGAAATTGTCAGTATAAAAATGATGCTTAAAGCTCTGTGTATCAAGCAGGGTATGGTAGTATACACCTGTAATCTCATATACTAAGGAGGCTGAAGCAGGCGGATCACAAGTTTGAGGTCAACCTGGGCAACTTATTGAGACTCTGTCTCAAAATAAAAATTAAAAAGGCCTGGGGATGTAGACCAGTGGCAGTGTGCCACTGGGTTCCATCTACGACAAAAAAAAAAAAAAAAAAAAAAAAGAAACAATCATCCATGTATATCAGGGAGCCTCTGCTGTGTAATAAATTACCCTAAAATTTAGTGACACAAGACAACCATTTTGTTTTTTGTTTTGTTTTGTTAGTAGTACTGGGAATTAAACTCAGGGCCTTACATATCCTAGGTAAGCACCCTACTATTAAGCTACATCCCCAGTTCTTTTTAATTTATTTTGAGACAGATCCTGCTTAATTGCCAAGTTGGCCTTGAACTTGTACCTATTTCCTCAGCTACCCAGCTGGGATCACTGGTGTTTACCACCATATCAGGTACAACCATTGTTTACTAGCTTACAATTCTTTTGAGTTGGTAATTTGGTCTGGGATTAGCCTCCCATCTGTCCAAGGTGAGAATGGTCTGAAATAACTTCACTCACAAGTTTGTTAGGCTATTGGCTAGAGCATCTCAGTTTTCCTCCATGTGACCCCTTCTACAGGCTAGCTAAGGCTTCCTCACAAAGTGATTTTAGTATTTGACGTAAAGCAAGAACCAGCAAGTACCAATGTACAAATGGTTTGTAAGTCTTGGTTTATATCACTTTTATAAAATACTTATTAGCCAAAGCAAGCCCAGATCCTAGAAGTAGAAAAATACATTGCAAGGAGATCTCTACAGGAGTAGCAGTTCTTTGCAAGCTACCAGGCGTGGAAGTAAGATGAGCTCACTCAGAGTGACAGTGTAAACATAGAAGGGCAGTGTTCTGGGGGGAACCACCATGTAATGGCAGAGATAGAAAGTGGGACCTGACAAGTAGGGAGAGGAGCAGCCAGACGAGAGAAATCCAGAACCATTGACTTGTACATCCTGCAGGAAGGGAGCATTTCAAGAAGGCAGGAGTGATCTACAGTGTGGCAGGAGGTAAACTTGGGTGAGGACAGGAAACTAGATGTGACTAATGGGGTAGGATTCATCAGTGGGAGGCAAAGCAGGAACAATGGACTGAATTCAGTTGGACAAGCAATCCAAGCTGCTTCCTAGTCCCCTGCCCCCAGCCCTACTTTACCCTAGTCCTGTATATTGCCAAAATAGTGTGTGAACAGAGATTATAGCTCCCTGGTATGCCTCCTATCCTTCCTGACCCTTGTAGCCACTGTTTACCTTCCATATATCCATGAAGCTCCTACTAGGGATCAATCATACCAGGTGCTGGGGGTATAGGCAGGGCCTGCTCAGGTCCTGGTAGGGGAGGAGGGGAGCTCAGAATCAAATCTATCTTTATTGTTCACCCCAATCCAGTGCAAACCTTCATTCTCTCACCTGGATGGCAGCCAGTTCCTTCTGACATCCCTGACTCTCTGCTTCATCCTCTGAAGTCCACAATTCACAAAATTTCCAGGCAGATCCTCATAAACCGCTAGTCTCAGTATGTTGCTTCCTGGGTTAAAAGCACTCAACAGCTGTCCACTGGCTGAGGGTTGAATTCAGACGCACTAGCAAGGCTCCCACAATCAGGCACCAGACTGATCTTTGCAGCCCCACCACCCACCCGTGCCTCCCCAGAACCCACACACTGGCTCACTCAGCTTCATCTCCACCATTGCTCTAACATGCCAGGCCCTCCTGTGCCTGGCCATGGGCCACCCACGCTACCTAATACGGAACATACATACATTTGCTAACCTAGTGGACAAATGGGTGTCTGTTCCTCTTTGTTTCCCCCAAATATAGCATCAGGTCTCCTGACAGGTGAACAATCAATACATGTTTCTATTATTCCATGAACATGGTCCCATTACCCTCAACCCCAGAGCTTTCCAGGGTGCCCTCCTGTAGGGACAGGAATGAGAAAGAACAGACAGTGCACAAAAGTTGGCTCACCTGGCTGCTGACCTCAGCTCCTACTCACAGCTCAGGTGATCTTGAACACCCTTAAACCTTGCCTGGCCTCAGGGAGCTGGGATCATAGGGAGAAAGTCTGGCAGAAGGCAGCACAGTGTCAAGGGCTATGGTCCCTGAGCTATCTCCTTCCTAGAAGTTTCCATACCCCAAGAAGGTTCCCAACTCCTGTTAGACAGTACTCCTTACCAGGTGGCTTCCCTTACTTACTGGGTTCACAAAGATTGCCACTGCTCTCCTCCCTCTCACTTCCCCAGGGACACCCCTGGGCCGACAGTTGCACGATCCCCACCTCGCATGGGAGAACATGTTCCTTTGGTTGTGTGGCCCATGTGAAGCTCTAAACAAGGCAGCCCTCACTCCCCACCATCTGACCCATGAAGGAGTTCAGAGCACAGACAATCCTGTGCCCCACCTCCATCAACTTCCTAAATTGTTCCCTTGTGTGTGGCAGCTTTGTTCCCCAGTAGCCCATCAGCCTTCATGGCTTGACAACGGCCTGATGCACTCAGACTCTTCCCAAGCTCTTTCTCTAAGTCCCCAGTTTGAGCTGCCACCGTGCTCTGAGCCCCGAAAGCGCAGTTTAAGGACAACCAGCCTAGACTGGAGAGCCCACTATCTGTGAGACCAGCCCATGAAATAGCAATTTAATAAGGATTTGAGTGTACTATGGTTGTCCCCATTTTACAGGTGAGGAAACTGAGGTTGTGAGCAATGTGAGGAGGCCACTTGCTCAAGGTTACACTTTTTAAAAAGTTTAACTGACACTTCAACTTCAATCCCTAACATATTTGACACATTGTGTATGTGTATATATATATATATATATATATATATATATATATATATATATATATATAGAGAGAGAGAGAGAGAGAGAGAGAGAGAGAGAGAGAGGGAGAGAGGGAGAGAGAAGCACAAATTGAATAATATCTATAATAAAGCTATAGACAACTTCTACTTCCACATAAATACCAGCAATATGTTATAAACTTTCCCATATGTGATATTAAATACTCTATTTTGAATGTCTTTATGATTGTGAATTTTCTTTATGTCTGAAAAAGACATTTCAGTTCCTAGGTGTTGGGTACACTTAAAATTGTTTTTTTCATTTATCTTGGTCCTTATGCTTCATTCCATGCAACTGTCATTGGTGAAATAGACTTCTTTACATACTCCCGATTCCTTTTATATACAATTTATTTGCTTCTATCGAAAAGCTTTTCTTAAAATACTCCATTTTTCCTACCTATTCTATTCATTGGATCCATTTGCCTCATCTCAATTATTTCTTAGATAGTCTTTGTTTCTAGGAGCATTTTACAATTAACCTTACATAGATACAAAAGTCTTGGACTCTTGACTGGTATTTATTTAAAATAGACATCCATGTACATTAATTCAATATTTTTCAATCTTTAATATGCAGAAAAAAAGGTATTTTGTTAAAAATGAAGATTCTGCAAACTAGAAAGTTCCCATTTGATGCCACTGGTATTCGTTCAAGACCACACTTTCAAGTCAAAAGGTGTTAATCCATAAATATTTTCATCAACTTGGAATGATATAATTAATTATTCAAAATATTTACTGAACATTGACAACAATGGAAAATTCAAACACCAGATTCTGCTCCAGAGCCTAGTGATTAATTGATGGGGAGAAAAGAAGAAACATAAAGAGGAGAAAAGAAAAAATCAACATCCTTAAAATCATGTGATTCAATGGAAACAACCAAATAATTTCTTTCAGTTAACTTAATGAATTAATTATATAAACATTTAAAACTTTATGAAGAGATCCAAGATGGTGGGCCAGAGGGAGGCAGCATTCTATGTCACTCCATGACTTAGGACTCAAGTAATGAGAATACTGCTTCTCTGCAAGCGATATTCTTGCTCCCATGCAGGAATCACAGTCACCATACCCATCCAGGGCTCCAGGCCTCAGCATCAGAGTAAGTCTCCCAACTACTCGTCCACGTAGGACTACCAGGTACCCTAGCGGGCACTATCAACACCTGCACAGAACTTTCAGCCACCCATCTGAGCAGAAATCACTGACACCACTCTCTCGCAGGACATGGGCAGCTTCATAGTGGTATTGGGAGTGGGAGCATGGAAGATTAGAGAAATTCTAGATAGGGAAAAGAGGAGGGAGGAAAAGGGAGAAGGAAAGGAGGTAAAAAAAAAATATGGTGGAATGAGATGGACATCATTACCCTAAATACATGTATGAAGACATGAATAGTGTGAATATACTTTGTATACAACCAGAGATATAAAAAAATGTGCTCTATATGGGTAATATGAATTATATTGAATTCTGGTGTCCTATAAAACAAATTAGAATATTTTTTTAAAATTAAATCAAATTAATAAAGAATACAGAAAAACCCCTTTATGATAAAACTAATGAAACAAACTGCCGCAGTCCGGCTGCAGCAAAACAACCCGGGGGTGATGAGCAACTTGCGTAGATTGATACAGCAGGAGTGGGAGCCTTTTATTGTAGGACTGGAGGGGTATATATACATTCCACAAGCTTATCTTAATTAACATAAACTAGATACAACAGTCAACCAATAAGGAATCTCCACACTTAATGGCTCCCTGGCGTTACTTCACAAACCACTCCCTCTGCAAAATGCCAGGCGCCATCCAGACTTGTTTACAGACTCTAACAACAAACTTGGTCTTTATCATAAAATAAATGATAAACATCTAGTTTATATGGAATGTTTAGGGAACAAACAACTTCCTGAGATATAGCCACCTGAACAATGAGCTGAAGGAAGTATAACAAGGGTGCCTTGCAAATAGTAAAAGAATAAAAGAGTAAAAACCAAAGTCTGTGTTGCCATCTATCCTAATTGATCTATGCTGGTTCACAAATCTGACTATTCTAATAACTTAAGAAAACAGTGAAGAAAGCATGAAACACACAGAAATACCTTTTCAAAATCTGGGATGGCCTTCTGACTTCACTGTTCACTTGAAAAATGTTTCATTGGTTGATAAACAAGTAGCAAGGGTGAGGGTGAAAAGGTAAATGGGGTAAGAGGAAGGGATAGCTCTATTCTAGAAAACTCTGGTAAATATAAAAGCAAACAGTTGTCTTTTCTCAAAAACATTATCTTTTCCAATCAAGAGCTACAATTCATCTGGATTGAATTTTTGTTTTTTCTCATTTGATGTAAAGTTGAGGTCAGTTTATATTTTTCCATATGGAAATACTGTTAACCCTGCAGCATATTTGATGTTTACAAGTCAGTTTCTGGCCCATCTGTTGTGTTGGTCACTTTAGCAAAACCTTTGGTTTCCACCAAGTTTTTATTCTGTATCATGAAGACTCAAATAACGCTTACTGATGCACTCTTAGGACTACCAGGACTTTTACTGAGGGTGCATTTCAATATCTACAATTGAAATAAAATGTCCACTTTCAAAAAAAGTGCAAAGTAGATAGTACCTAATGTGGTATTATAGAATTGACCCAAAGAAACAAAACATAAACACTAAAAACATGTGTGTGAATCTTTTTGATTGTAAAATTAAAAAGAGTACTATTTCATAAAGTTACTAACTTTATGAGTCAAACTATCAATAGAATACACAATAAATTATAACATAATTCTTATGGAAAACTTTCTGTACACAAATCACCATCTCCTTGTTTAGTTTTAAACTATAGCATAATGAAAATAATCCCTTATCTTTCTCTCATACCTGAAACTATGTCAAATATATATTGGGTAATTCTAATTAAAATTAACATAAATGAGATGTTTTTTTTTTCTTTTTTTGTGTGTACCAGAGATTGAACTCAGGGACACTCGAATACTGAGCCACATCCACAGCCCTATTATGTATTTTATCTAGAGACAGAGTCTCACTGAGTTGTTTAGAGTCTCGTTTTTGCTGAGGCTGGCTTTGAACTCACAATCCTCCTGCCTCAACCTCCTGAGCTGCTGGATTACAGGAATGTACCTTGGCACCTGGCATTAAAATGAATTTCTGAGCTACTTAATTATGTTGACACAGTGCCTTGAGGTGTCCAGATTAGTCCATAGGTGCTACCATCTTTGGAATATTGAGTGTATCTCTTCATACTTTCAATCTCTCTTTGTTTTATCTTCATAATTTGCTCTATGGATGATATTGCATTAAAGATCCTGGTTTAGTCTACCTTGCTTGATAGTGTATTTCGAGGGTAAGAGAACTTTATGAAGATCTATCAACTCTTTGAAGATTCTGTAAAGTAAAGAGAGTTTCTCAGATATCTATTGTTTCTATTACCACACTCTCCATTTTAGTATAGTACCAAAAAAAAATTGTCTCCAAGTCATCAATTTCAAAATATTAACTTTGGTTTTAAGTATGACCTTAATTTTACTCCAGGCAAAAATTTTCTTTGAAATACTTGATTAAAAATAAAATGACCCTTGACAATAAATTTAAGAATAAATGCAATAAAAACATCCCTTTCACTTTGAATCTATCTATAAATACAAATTTGATTCCTCTGGAAACAGAGTCTATATCCTGAATGTGTTTGAAACACAATCTAGTTCTATATTTCTCTTCTGCATCGGTACATCAACAGAAAATTTGATACGTATGTGGGCCAATGAAAAAGGGTAAAGAAAAAGAACAGAAAATGACCTGTTTCCTGTCAACATAAGATGGCTTTTATTTCCTGTGTCTGCCTCTGCACTAAGGCCTTACATCACTTCAATCAGATATTCTGAACAAGACTGTCATTCAAAATATAATGGAGAATATGTTACCGGTTTCCATAACACCTAGAGGTCACTTGACTTCTGTTTTCATAAGCGAAACTTTTATGCGAGGAATATTCTTTCCAAGCCCAGAACTGAATCATACCCTTCATTCTAATCACTTAAATTTAAACTAACATGTACCCAAAACTTGATTTTCTGGTTTCCTAGCTAATTTGGAAAGCTTGTTGTGACTGAAATGAGGATAGCAAATCTCTTAAAATTTTTCTTTTTTATTTTCCCCCAGAAGTAGGAGATGTTTTTACATTTTGTCATCTGTATAAATTGCAAGTGTCATCTGCCGTTTTTTATTTTTTTTGTTGTTGTTGTTTTTTTTTTTTTTCTGGTAAGAGAACCCAGATATTTGGTCAAACTCCAACTTAGCTGTATGTAGCTGAGAAGGTGTATTTTTAGATGTATATGACACTTAAATCAGTGAATTCTGAATAAAGCAGATTATCTCTTATACCATGGGTAGTCCTTATCCGAACAGTTGAAGGCTTTATAAGGAAAGACTGAGGTTTCCTCATGAAGGAACTGTCCTCAGACATGCAAGAAAGAAACTTTAATTTCACAGTAGGAGATATGTTGGAATGGACTCACCATCACGAGATTCACTGTTGTACCATGTTCTGAACCATGTAGGGGCTACAGACACTATAAAAGATCTGTTGAAGGTGAAGCTAAAGTGATGAACCAAGAGAGTGCCCTCAGAGGATTCAGTGCTGCCTTACAGGATGCAATGCAGACTTACATCAGAGATTGCTTTAAGGCATTGTGTCTTCAAAAGGAAGAATACACAGATTCAGAAACCAAGGCACACAAGCAGCGGAGGCATCACTTACCATTGTTCCCAATGATTCACTAGGAACTTTGTGCTTTACATCCTTTTAACTGTAGTTGCTGAGCCACCCAAAGATTTCCTGCTCATTAGGAAGACTTTTGTGAAGGCTACTTCTGAGTGGGACAACATTACAGCTAGAATTCGGTTGCATTTTCATACAATCTTGCACATCCAAAAAACCACACTGTGCCTTTCCTTCATTCTGTGTCAATCATGAAAACTCTTTTTAAATTAAGGTGTGTGAGCTGAGGGAGGAAAGTTGATATCATCATTATGGCCACATGGTAGACTGGGATACCTGCACATACACCTTATTTGTACCTTCTGGCTTGGATGCATCATTTCCAATATACAATAGATGACCCATATGTCCAACTGAATTTTTGACGTTCAAGTCCAAACAATTCAATCCATCATGAGTAGATCAAACTGCATTGTCACAAGATTTCAAGGAATTCTGGGAATTTTAAATCTTTTAAGGGAATCTAATAAAATGTTCCCAACCTACGTGTCAAGATTCCACATGAATACAAATAGGATCCTGTCTCATTGAACATTTTTTAATTTTTTTAAAGACAGAGAGAGAAAGAGAGAGAATTTCAATCTTTTTATTTTTTAGTTTTCGGAGGGCACAGCATCTTTGTTTGTATGTGGTGCTGAGGATCGAATCTGGGCCGCACACATGCCAGGTGAGCGTACTACTGCTTGAGCCACATCCCCAGCCCATCATTGAACAGTTTTTAATCTAATACTATAATAATTTTTCATGCTTGGGTTTATTAGGTAAAAAATAGCAATGAGTAATTTAAATGCTTGTAATATCTGCTTTCTGTGCATGAGTGCTATTTTGTAAACTTTATTTAACTAATATTTTGATGATTTTGATATTAACTAATGCTTTTTTTCATGTGTTTGATTTATTCCCTGACATCCAATACTATTTATCATATCAATAGTCTATTCAGAGCACAGACTATTTATCGTGCTTAATAGCCTAAGGAATCTAGCAAAGAAACTAATTTTTAACTGAATATATCTTAAGAAATGAATCAAAGTACAGATTAGTTGCTCAACATTAATCCTAACTATTGATATTTAACCTCAAGTTGTATATGACTTCCCAAATTTTTTAACACCACGAAATCATAATGAACTAATTTAATTGATATAGAACATAAACTAACTCAATTGCTATAGAACAAAACACAGGAACATTAATGAAGCAACTTCTTACATTTGTTGAAAAAAAATGAGTTAGGATTGAAAAAGGAACAAAACAATCTCTACAATAACTTAGTCTCCCAGATATATTAACAGATTCAAATATATAAACTAAGCTTAATAGTATTGCAGGATAAACTCTGGAATTATTAAAAGTGAAAGAGTTTATAATGTATTATATGAAAAATACTTAAGGGAAAGGCATTAATTATGTAGCCATAATAACTGACTATCAGTTCACCTGTCTTGGTTTAGTTATAAAGTCATTTATTCACAGAACTATATTTCCTGGAATAAAAATAAAGCAAACAAAAGTCTTTCAAATACTAAGAAATGCATACTTGATGTCATCCAATATAATACTTTGACTTAACTAATATGTTTTAGAAGAAATGAGAATTATAAAAAGAATGCCTTACATCAAAACTCAGAAATACAAATATAAGTATATAATAGTTATTTATATGGCAAAGAAAATGTTACAAAAAATGCTTACTCTTATTTTATTTCAGTGGAAAGTGTTTTGAGTTTTTAAAAATGTATGCTGACTTCTAGCCAATTTTTTAAGTATATCTGCACCTTATCAGATGGATACACAGATAGATATCTCATCAAATATATATTTATAAAGAAATATAATGCAGCTAAATTTAGGAAAATATTTTATTTTTATGGAAATAAAAATGTTTTATGATTTAATTCTCTTAATTTATAATAGGTATATAATATTGTTATTGTGTTGCTAAGGTCATTAACTACCTGAATTTTCCAAGGATAAAAAAAATTGCAAAATTTAAAGGTACCTAACTTATAGCATATCTGTTTTTTATCCAATGCTAAGAATCATCTATTTTTCTATTGGCTATATGCTTTTCAAAACCTTCCTTTTGTGTTTAAAAAAGTTGAGAGGCTGAACTTACATGATAAATTACATAAATGAGCTTCACATAACCTGGGAAAATATTTGCACCCTAGCAATACAGCACAGATTAAATACTAAATATAAATATATTTATTTTGATTCATATATAGAAATCTAATTTTAAACAGTCAAAAGTGACACAAGTTAAATTACTAATCTCAGGAAGTCCAATAAATTCTTTCACGTATGCTTTCAACATGCTATATAATATGTTAAAATTAGTGATTTAATTTCCTCTTTATTTTTATTAGAAAACAATATCCTTTCCATAGAATGCCCTATTTTAATAATTCTGGAGGAAATACTATTCATCATTTTAACAAAATCAGTACCTAGAATCTCACTTCTTATTCTAAAATTATGATAAAGTAAAAAGTTAATTGTTTTGTTTGGTTGTCTTCTAAGCCATTAGTTTTATACGAAAATATAGAGCTAGTATAAATTTTACATATTTGATATATAGTTGGTTCAGTTTTGAAGAAGCTAATTTTATTATTATAAGGAAACATGATTCAATTCATATATATGAAGTTTATTATAACATTTTCTGTATTGTATCTCATGAATATATATATTAAAAGCCTTTGGTGAGATTTTACATTGAAATAACACAGAGAATAATTTTATTTCGTGGTTTTCATATGTGAGATATTGAGAAATCACACATTTAAAAAGATATTCCTTCATTTCAAATGTTGAAATGTCAGTATAGATATAAATTTCTTTTGGAACAAGTCATAGTAATCATTGCCTGTAAAGTATTTTGCTCAGAGATATTTATGTTTAATATCTTGGTGAGAATAAATTTCAAAATTCTCCAACATGTTACTATTGTTGAATTGCCTTTCATGGTCTAAGACAACATTCAACCAAAGCCTGCACAAAACCAGGTCATAATGACATACTCCTACCCATCATTGCAAAAAGGAATCAAAGGGCCTCTTTGTTTTCATCAGAAAACAACTAACAAACAAACATACACTTATCTTAGTATTTTGAATCACAGAATATAAGGGAAGCTATAAAAATACTCATCTGTTCCATTGGCTTATCCTCTGGGTGATTCTACTTCCAGACAAAACCACAAAAACAATTTTTGCTTAAGAAATAAGTGGAAAAGCAGACTAAAGCCACTAAAAATATGTGATTATATTCAGGAACACTTACTATCATCTTTTCTAAACTCTTATTCCTGCTCATACATAAAATATTTTACAGTATTCCATGAAAAGCAGAATAACTACATTGTTTTCTATGACCTTATGAAACAATGCCAGTTTTTGATCTACACCTCAAACTGATTTGCTTCCAGCTACTACCCTGTTACACATGAAGCTGATGGCTCAGCTCACACTCCTCTTCTAACTAGTGTCTGTCTTTCTGATCCTCTTCAACATCAACCTTCTTTAACAAGCTTTCTTACATGACAGAGTTGTTTCCATTACTTCCCAGAAACTTTTAACTACTGTAATCTGACTTTTGCTCTTATTAATGAAATAGCTCTTACTGAGCCCCAAAACAGTTTCTGTCAGTAAAGCCAATAGACATTTAATAACTCTCATCTTAATTGACATTTGTATAGCATTTGGTACCTCTGACATTGTCCCTCTGTAAACATGTTCCTCGACTGGTTTTCTATGACATTATACTCTCCTGAGGGTTTTTCTGCATCTCTGCCCATTCTTTTCAGGGTGTGCCAATTGTTCATTGTTCTCAAACTAGGAAATATCTTGAAGTTCTTTGAGATGTTGTCTGGCTTATGTTTCCCTGTTGCTCTATTCTTTCCCCAGGCAATAAGATCAGCCTGGTCCTTTTAATCCAGTCAAAAATTACTAGGGAGAAACAACTTACAAGCATCAATTAAAATGAATAGCAAAGCTGTATGGATTGAGTGATGAAAGTCTGCACTGATACTACACAAATGATGGTTTAGCCTGGAATATGTATTTGAACTTCATGTGACCCTATGATCAGTTTATAGCTCCAAGGAACCGTGAAGATGTTCAGCTTAAGAGACTGATTAAGAGTAGAAACTTAAAAGAGCGTTTGATTCTCTGGTTGATTTTTATCATTAAACAGATAACAATAACAATTATACAGTGTTCTGTATGTAGAAGTGTGGAAACATTCAAGCATTTAAAGACAATTGTTACTGCCCTCCAAGATAATCTCTTCTCCACTGGTTAAAGATGCATAAGCTTAATGAAAAATTTATATGTGTATCTGAGTATTTGTGTGTGTTCCTCTCTTTCCTTTCTCTTTATATATGAATATGTGTGCTTATATATATTGTATTTGTGTGTACCTACATATGTGCACGTTATTACAATATATTTATATGACATACTTAAACTGGCTATTTGTTTAATATGCTAATATATTTAATTATATACATCTATGACATATATGTGTGTGTGTGTAAATCTGAAATGTCTCCAAGTTCCATGTATTAAAGGCCCTGTCCAAGCCTATGGCTCCATTGCAGGTGGTGGAGTCTTTAGAAGGTGATGCTCAGTGTGGAATATTAGGCCATTGCAAGAGTGCCCTCAAAGGGGAGTTTGGGATACGGGTCTCTTCCTCTTGCTTTTTTCTTTCTTGACCATGAATTGAATGGGGTTCTTCTACCATGTGCTTCTACCATGATATACTGCCTCACCACTGGCCAAAATGCAATGGGGCAAAAGACTACAGACAAAAATCTCTAAATTCATGAGCCAAAATAAACCTTTTCTCTTAGATAATTTGATTATCTCAGTATTATCTTGGCTGAAGTAATAGAAAGCTAAGAAATAAGAAATATATATATATATATATATATATATATATATATATATATTTCTTTATACATATTTAATAAACACAAAAAGTGCCAAAGTCTAAATTCACACAAGGAGATCATCCAGCTGTGACTGAAGAAAATAAAGTATCAAACTTCTTGTTAAATCTAAGACATTAGAGAATCAATGTGCAAATATGCACCCAGAGAATTTAGCTCTGTATCTTTCATTTTCCAGAAAAATAAAATAATTTCCCCAACATGCTTCCTTTCTCTATACCTATTTTAGTCTGTTAATATTATTGTAGATAATATTATCTATATGGATTGACTTTTTTATTAGGAGCCTTTATTAGACTTATGGAAACTTAATGCTATAGGATAAGTGGCCATCCTGAAGGATCCCAATGGTAATTATAGAGGCAGGGAGTTGAAAAGGCCCATCAACAGTGTGTTCACTTTTCTCTTATAGGATTATGAGCAGATATTGAAGTGAAATTATTAGAAAAGAGAAAAAGGAACTTGAATAGTAAAAACCTTGGTTCCTGGTAACAGAAATACCCGGGGCAGTACAAGCATTAAATCCCACAGCTCCGAGTTTGGCATCCTGTACACACTGTGGTAGGAAATAGATCCCTAAAGGCGTGAGCAGTCCCACCCTATAGCTCTTCTCAGGTATTGTAAGATTCCTGTGGCTTTCCAAGTCTGGCGTGGCATGTAGCTGGTACTTCTGCCTTACTGGAGTGTCTACTTTGGATTCATATCACAGGTCACTAAGTACTATCCTATCAGGGGCTCCTGATGAGGACTCTGACCATGAAGAACATTTTTTTCCTGGCCTCAGGTGCCTTCCCTTGTAATTTTGATGAAAGCCACCATGACCTCATTACTCCTGCATTCTGCCAACCTATGAAACTGGCATCACAGGATCAATGCCAAATTCTGCCACCAGAATGAGGCTCATGAACCCATTTGAATCATAGCTACAGTGGCCTGAGAGTAATTTTCCAGTAAACCAGAATCCCAGTCTATCCTTGGGCACTTGGTGATATGGGGCTCTTTCCTAAAATAATACAGCCATAAAAGATCCTTTTTTCTTTTTTTTAATTTTTTACCTTTAAAAATTTTTATTAGTTTTAATTAGTTATGCATGACCATAGAATGCAGTTATGCACTTTGCTATATCATACATAGATGGGATATAATTTCTTATTTTTCTGAGTGTGTATGTTGTAGAATCATATTGTTCATACACTCACATATATACATAAAGTAATAATGTCTGTTTCATTCTACTATCTTTCCTAAACTCACATCCCATCCCCTCCTGTCCCTTCCCAAAAGATTCTTGGCAATATTCCCTATTTTCCTGATGCAAAGCACTTGTATTTTTTAACTCACACTAATCAATTTAGAAGCTGCCTGCTCTGCCACATGCTTCTCATTTACACCTTTACACACTTTTTTGTTTTTTCTCTGACTTGGTTATGAATTTTTCAAATAATTTCATTTTATGAAAATTAAATAACAACCCCACTAAAGTCAAACAACAACCCTACTTCTGGTACTAATTTTCTGTATTAGTTAGCTCTACAGTACTATAAAAATATACCTGATGTTGGATATTTATTTTAAAAATAGGTTTTATAAATCATGTTTTTGAATACCCAAAGTCCAGATGACATGGT
Organism: Urocitellus parryii; assembly: GCF_045843805.1. Classification (NCBI taxonomy): domain Eukaryota; kingdom Metazoa; phylum Chordata; class Mammalia; order Rodentia; family Sciuridae; genus Urocitellus; species Urocitellus parryii. The sequence continues at coordinate 3,965,829 of NW_027554054.1, forward strand.
GCTGAGTGTGAAGAGTGGCATGGCCACAACTTGGCTCCATCACCTCATGATACAGAAAGCAATGGCAGGAGCATGGACAATAGCAAGTAGATGACTACTTCTCAAACAAGAAGAACAAAAACCTGGGCATACCCAGGATTGCTCCTCTGTGAGAGTTCAAGTGATTATATGAGAATAACATTCTAAGAGCATACTACTAAGGATTTAACAACCTCCACTAGAAGCTCTCCACCTACCAGTAGTGCTACCCTAGGTATCATGCCTCCAATGACATGAACCTTTGAGAGAACACAATGACATATCTAAACCATAGCAACCTATGTCAGGATGTTTGTTGGAGATATGGCAAACTGTGGAGTGACTATATTACAAGAAAACTGTACATTCTTGCTTTTCATTGACCCATTATGTGTATTCCTACTTTTTCTTGACCCATTGTACTTTCTTTCCTGTGGCTTTATTATATTTTTTTTTGTTTTCATAACCATGTAACTTGTGATAACTCTTTAAACTGTACAGAATGTAGGGTTTATCTATTTGAAATTATACAGGGTAATAGGGGTAACTTTCAGCAGTATAGTGGAAGTTTAAACTTCCCATTTGGAGAACCAGGGAAATGATGATACAATTAGCTTTGAGATTTAACTAAAACAAGATAAGTAAGATATTATAGTAGTTGCGGATTCTGTTCCACTCATCCTATTGCATGCACACAGGCCACCTCACTTCACAACTCCAGTGTGGCCAGCAAAAAGCACTGTGCTACTCAGGTTTTCATTGCTTTGAAAATACATCTGAGAAAAACAATTTGGAGGAGGAAGGATATATTTTGGCTCAAAGTTTCTGAAATTTTAGTCCACAGTCAGCTGGCTCCATTACTCTGGGCCTGAGGTAAAGCAGAGCATCATGGTGGAAGAACATAGAGGAAGAAATCTTTTCAGCTCATGGAAGCTGGTAAGGAGGGGCAGGGAGAGACAGGACGGGGCCAGAGACAAGATATAGTAAGCAAAGGCATGCTTCCAGTAACCTTCCTCCTTCAACCATGCCCCATCGCCTGTAGCCCATTAGAATTATCAATTCATCAAATGGTAAATTTCACTGATGAGGTTATAGCCCTCTTGATACAATTATTTCCCAAACATCCCATTTCAGGATATCACTGTACTGGGGACCAAGTCTTCAACACATTGATCTTCAGGGAATTTCAGGTCCAAATCTGAAGTTAATGAGTCCTTTTGGTTAAAATTCTAATTTGTAGTTTTAAAATGCCATGAATTAAGATTGAAAATCATAAGTATAAACTAATTTCTCCATGAGACAATAAAAGCAGAGATGTAAACAATCATTTTAAGATCAGCACTTGTGATTATTCATTCCATCTTGTGTGTTATTAATTAGTCCTAACAAAAGAAGTGAAACATATTCTAAACAGTTTAACTCAATAAATTTAAAAGCAAAAAGAAAGAAAGAAAGAAAAAAAAAGCATAGATAGAAAAATGTTCTATTCTCAAACTCCATATCTTAAATTTATCATCAACTTGTGCACCCTCTCTTCAATCAGTCAGAGAAATTGTGTTCTTTACCAGATTATATACTATGTCCTTATAGTCACACAGTGTTATTGTTGATTATTATATAATATTGATCCATTATTTTACAGCAAGGGAAGTAAGTGTTCTTCACTTGTTTCTTATTATCTAGAATACAGCTTCATAGCTCCTTTTCAATAAATCCTTTCTGATTGATAGGCTTAGATGACTCTATCAGCATGGACATATAGATTATATGGCAGGCCACATAGACATTAGAGAATATAGTCATGAGAGGTTGAAAATCAATAGGAAAGCCAGCACTTCCATTAGAAAATAAACAAACAAAATAAAACACCACTAAGCTCTTTCAGAACTAAGGTTTAGAGCTCTCGCATCCTGGGAAATTATCTTTGGGTTTGTTTACCAAAGAAATTTTGTTATTGAGGATGCTGTCAAGATATAGTTTGCTTGGGTTTTATTTGTTTCTCCTTCACATCTTGTTGATGAGACATGCACTTGATCTAAGGATAACTGAAAAAAAAATGTTAAAAGGTTCTTAATATCCCTGTCTCAATTAAGGAGAAACTTGAAATGACTTTGGATGCAATTAAGACCTGTGGGCCTTGAATTTTCTATGCATAGCTGGAAGTAAGAAAGAAGACTCAGGGCAAGGATCCTCTGTTCTTACTGAGTTGGCCTTGGCATCTGCTGCTCATTTGTGCTAGTTTTTGCTTTTTTAAAAACTCAAAAATATTTCCAACTTCTAACAATAAGAAATTTAGGTTAACTGTTTAGTTTCCATACTTCTCAACAGATCTTCTTCCTTGTTTATTGGCACCAGGGCTGCTAGCATGACTCTGGAGTCCCTCCTTTCATCTAGATTGTGACTTTCCTTTAACACTTTCATTTTCTGCATCGGTCAATCCACAATTGTCAATCCTTACCTGGACTTGGATATCCCACATCGTCTTCAGTGATCACTGCCCAACCCCTGCCACGGTGGCTTATCATCTACGACTGCCACTGAAGAATCTCTCAGAAAATTACACCCCTTCCACATGAATTCTAATAAAGAAATCCTCCATCCAATTGATTAAAGCTGAGATGGTGGTTGATTTTGTTAACTCTCCTCCAATAGCAGAAAGAAGCTGTTTGATTCTCTGGGCAACCATAAACACACTTTTAAGTCCCAGATCAGATCCCAGTAGCCCTCTCTCCCTATACACCATGTTGCTGAGGGTTAGAATTATCTCAACCATCATGTTTTCTTGTGAGATAATGCCATCAATTGTAATTTTTTTCTAATGAAACCAGTCCTCAAAGCAATCATTTTGTTAGTAAGTATTCTATTTGATTCTTCTGTCGGCCTAAATATTTTTAATTTTTTTTAATTGTTTTATCTATAGCCTGTGAGCAACTAATTAAGACTTGAAAATTACAATGCCAAAAGTGTTATTAAATACAAACTTAAAATAATGTTATTGAAAATGATTATTTTATTTGGCTAAGATGACTTAAGAGATTTGTAATGACAAATGTGCTCAGAGATAAATTTGAAGATACACAGATTCTGAAATACAAACATTTATGTTCCCTAGTCCTAATCCTAACCTTCCTATAGAAAGGGCAAAGAGTTTTATTGCAATCCAACAAAAGATCCCTCCAGCAGTAACAAAGTGGAGACTCAGGATGTATAAGATAGTTTTCTTCCTTATAGAATATGGTAATTTATAAAAATCTTTCATGTTATGAAGACTGTTTTTTAAATCTTATATTTTAAATTTCCACTGTTTTAAACAATGCTTTCTACATCCTGAGCAGAACCAGAACTCTCTCCATTATTATTTTGATATTTTATTATTTTGTATTTATTATGACAAAAAATTCTTAGAAATAATGAATGCAATTTTCTAATCCAAAATATAATCAGATTTTTAGAGTCAAATAATACTTGAAACAAAATAAAAAATGATTTTATTAATTTGTTATAAAATCGTTACAATGTATAGCCAAACAATTGTAGACATATTAATGCAGAAAATATTTGAAAATAATTTTTCTTCAATTTTTGCATACATCTTTCACTGCAACTATTGCAAACAACACAAAAGTTTTCAAAGTAATGGACTAAAGGCAAATGCACTATGTAAATGACCAAAAAAACACAGTGAACAGGAGGAGAAATAGATATAATTTACAAGTTGGACATACAACTTGTAGATAAAAGAGAATCCCTGTAATCTTTAGATGGAGTTTAGTAGATATTAAATCTCCTTTAAATATTATATTAGGACTGTAATTTCCAAATTACAATTCAATTTTATGGCTAATTTAATTACAAACACCCTTGTTTTAGCTGCTAATTTAATAAATAAGTCTACACACAAAATCCAGAAAATTGCATGCCAAAAGTGTAATTAAATTCAAACTTATAAAATAGTGTGATTAAAATAACCATTAGGGCTGGGGATGTGGCTCAAGCGGTAGCGTGCTCGCCTGGCATGCGTGCGGCCCGGGTTCAATCCTCAGCACCACATACCAACTAAGATGTTGTGTCCGCCGAGAACTAAAAAATAAATATTAAAAATTCTCTCTCTCTCTCTCTCTCTCTCTCTCTCTCTCTCTCTCTCTCTCTAAAAAAAATAACCATTATTTCTTTCATTTGGCTAAGTTGACTCAATAGAAGTAGAATGACAAACATGTTCAGACATAATAAGTTTGCAAGGTTAGGATTTTGAATTCACAAGATTTAGCAGGTAGAAGACCTGGAAAAGAATTTATTGAAACCTACGTGTATAGCTGTAGTAAGAGCTCAGTAGGTAGTGTGTCCAGGTCACTCAAAACGATGTGTGTAGAAAAATGAAGTTACATGTGATGAAAAGCCAAATAATTTTATTTGCATTTTCTTTTTTCTTTATGTGATTCTTCAAAATCCACTACATCCTACCTCTTTCCTTGTGATAATCATTCTGAATTTCAACTCAGAATTTCAGTTCAGTCTGTTTAGACACAGCTGTCTAGTGATGGATAGGCAAGAAAGTAGTTAGATAGACAGCAGATAGTTCTTGATTTCTATCCTGGTAGCTTTCTCTGATGTGTCTGTGAGTGTGTGTGTATGTGTGTGCGTGCGTACGCACGCTTGTGTTTGTGCATGCACACGTGCGTTCTGCATGCGCAATATGAGAACTATAAGGTGAATATTCCATTTCTCCAAATTGATGATGGTCACTTCTGCCTGAATCTTTACCATCTTACACAAGTCTCATAATCCCATGAAACATTTGCATATTCAGCAGGCTCTATCTTGCCCTGCATTTGCTCTATTGACCTTCTCTTTTGGTTCCTTAATTCTATGATATGTCAATTCCTTATTTGTCTCTTAAGTTTCCAATTTGTTCAGAGTCCTCAGGTACCCTGACATATTCAGAACTCTTCTTATCTAAACTAGATGTCCTCCTCTTCACTTATTATAGAGTATCTCAGATTGCCCCAGCGATGTCTAGTTTAGGAATACTTACACATTAAAATGTAAATTCAAAGTCCCTATGCACATTGCTGAAATTAAATGAAAGTGCTTAATGCATGACTCTTTGTGTAAATGTATTTGTTTTGAAATTAATGCAATTATAATTAATTTTGCAAAATAAGTCATATATTTATTAGAAAAGAAAAAAATAATTTGGGGATTTTAAAGTCAGATTGCAAGCCAACTGTATAATAATATATTTTCTCTGCATGTTTTCTGGTTTAGCACAAGTCATGCATTAATAATCTGTGCCATCCTTTCTCCATTGCATGCTTTTATCACCTTTGTCTAATATAAGGTAGTTGTAATTTTGTGGAAGATTACCAATAAATAGGGAAGAGAGGTGGGAGGGAATGGGAGGGAGAAGGGGAATTGGAAGATGTAAGGAGACCCTCATGGTTATACAAAATACATGTATGATGATGTGAGGGAAAAAAAAGAAATGTGTCACATTAGATTGGGAAGAGAGAAGTGATGGGAGGGGAGAGGGAGGGGGACAGGAAGGGCAGCAGAATAAAATAGACACTAGTATTGCTGTATGTATATACGTGTCTGTCTAACCAATGAAATTCTGCAACCTGTACACTTGGAAAAATGAGAAATTATACCCCATTTGATTCAAATGTATGATATATCAAAATCATTGTATTGTCATGCGAAACTAATAAAAAAAATAAAAAAAAAACTCTGTTATAATAAAAAATAAATAAACTGTGTCACCATACATTTTGGGAACCAAAATTTTCTTTATCCTATCAATCATTTTAAAAATTACACTTATTATAACCTTTATCTTGGCTCATTTCCCAGACTCATGTATCTTCTCTACATTGCTGCAGTAATTACTTATGTTTTTTATTTGTTGAGTACCTGTATCAACCCCTTTACTTTCTGCTTATTCTGAAATGCGATGGTATAAAGCACACAGGTCACTGCTGATATCAGATCCATTTGTTCAGGTATTTTATCTGGTACTATGGATGACATGATAAACTGAAAATTCATACTTTTGAAATATTACTTGGATGAGCTTTGGTGTTCAATTTATACTGTCTCTTTTATGTGATTTATTTTATATAACCATTTTTTCAGGAATTCAATTCTTTTGAAGTACACCAAATTAAGAAAAAAATGAAATTTTGTTTATCCTAAAAATCATACATATAATTGTTTCTAGTACTTTTCCTACTTACTATTAGTATTTGTTGCATATATCCACTTTTTTTTTAATTTACTGGAAGCAATAATTCATGTATTATGTTTACTATGTTTTATATACTTTGGATTTTCTTAAATTTTTCATTTTAGCCCTCTAGGAGATTAGATAACCTAATAATGAAGCTTTCCTCAGGAACAGGCCAGTTTTGTTTTAAGTTTTTATGCAGATTTTCAAATAATTTTAACTACATATAAAAAGGTATTCTGACTGACCCATAATCAAATTTGAGCATCCCAGGGACAAGTGTCCCCACACCTACCCTATTCCTATTCAAACTTTTATAACAGCAAAGCATGTACAAATTAGAAGTATGTGTATGTAAATAAGTATCTGAAGTGAAAACGTGGTTCATAAGCTCCTGAGGAAAGACAATGAGAGAGACAAGAACAATCAAAGGAGAGTCATGGCATCAAGGTCCAATGGACTCAATATTATCATTTTAAAAATACTGAAGGTGAAAAGTTAAAAAGCTGTTTACATGACAAAGTTTGAAGATTTAAAGTAGGAGCAATACTGTTGTAAACTTAAAGTAACCAATTAAATAGTTGGGAAGAAGAACTCTATTTCTTGAAGGATCACAGCTTGACTTTGAGCTTGGAGGACTGAAAAGAAGGCGATGGCATTCAACACTTGTGGTGGCACCATGCTGTGGCAACAGCAGTGAGCATATGGCTCAGGCAGAGAAGCAGTGTTCTCAGGAATCTGACCCAGAGGCAGGGATGAAACCTGTTCCTTCATTGTCTTATAAGTGGTCACACCTGATGGGAATGGCAGAACAAGAAAAGGAGCTAACTCAACCCAAAGTGTACTTCATGCACTTTGTTTCCCACTGTCTACTAAGAATTGTGAGAAGTCAGACCTGAGCTGAGAACTTCCCAGTATAAAGGTTTAAATCACTCATGTTCATATTCTAAGAGTGTCTGAATCAAATTTATTTCTACGGTGCAGTTAATTAGCCTCTTATAAACATTTGGCTGTCTGGAATGTATAACCTTTTATATAGTTTTTAGATAAATGGTCCATCTAGACACATACTTTCTTTTGTAGCTATTTGCACTGTTAAACTGCAGAGTATCAAATCAATTTAACCATAGATAAACTCTTCTTCACTTCTAAGATCCAATAATAATACCATGCAGAAGAATTGCAAAAATGTTTGAAGATAAAGTATTTTAAATGCAGCATGGATCATTTTAAAGATATTTCAAACAATGTGTGATATAATGCATATTTGGAACATTCTAAGTATATTTTTATACATAATCGTTATATCAATGCACAGATAATCATATTTTTAAAGAATAAAAAATTTATTTTTGTTTATTTACTAGACTTTTCTCACCTTCTTTTCCCCTTCTTTTGAACTATCTCTTGGGCATGTTTTCATATTTTTTCCAAGCCCATATATTTTTACACCAATACATAGACAGACCATGTGTATGAATAGCATGAATGTATGTAAATATCATGTCTTATATAAGAGACCACATATAAATTTTTTGACATTTTCCCCTTAAAATGGGAATGCACTTGTAAAAATTCTATTGTAATTAGCTTCTTCTATTTAACAATAGAAATGACTGCATAATATAATGACTATACAATGTACTAGTTTGCAGTTATACCATAATTGCTTCAATTACTCACTGGCTTTGAATATTCCCATTTTTGCAGGGATTTTTTTTGCCAGTCAAAAGAATTCTACATGATAATGTTCATGGAGAATTATTAAAATGAAATATTTATATAAATGTAAATACATAAAATGACATGTTACGGTGCTGCAGCAAAATCTTTTGCAGCTTTATTTTCTCCTACAATTTCTTGTTTTTCCAAGACATTTAGATATCTTTGAGAGGATTTGTTTTGTTGAAGGACATAGGGATAATGACAGATAGTATTCCAGAAACTAACTATTGCTATTAGCACCAGCAATGTGCTGGAGCATTGCATTCTTTATGCTCTGGCAGAAATGGGGAGCATTGTGTTAGGTCTTTTTATTTTCTTTTTTCAGTGAAAAATGTGACATGATTAATAGTGAAAATAAGCTACCGTTTTACACATATTTAGTGGATATTTTTAATTTTCTGTGAAAACCTTTTTCATAAGTTTTAACCATTTTTTTTGTCCTGGGGATTGAGTTCAGGGGTGCTTTACCACTGAGTTACATCCCAAGCACCTTTCATTTTTTCAGGTTCTCACTGAGATGTTCAGGCTTACCTCCAACATGCAACCCTCTTGCCTTGGCATCTCTGGCCACTGGGATTACAGGTATGCACCACTGTGTCAGGCTAACCATTTTTCTTTTAGATTGCTGTACCTAACTTATCAGTTTATAAGCACTTATTCTTATCCTCCTCTGACAATGTTCATGTAGAATTACTAAAATTAAATATGTATATAAGTGTAAATACATAAAATGACATGTTACAGTGCTGCATTTATGAGACAGAACTAATTAGATTTTAAAGTTAAAAAAAAGATGTAAATCATCTAGCATTTTTTGCTTTTGTCCTAATAAACATACCAAATTTTCAGATTAACTGAGCCACTACTGATCATTAATGCAAGACTCCTCCTTCTGTGACCCAATTTTACTCAAGTGGATAATCAACAAGAATAATAATCTATTTCAGGTGATATGTCAGTGTTTAAAAAAAAAAACCTCTCTATTACTAAGCCTCTAAAAATACTCTAGGAAACATTTTAAAGAATATGTTTAAAATTCAATGCTTAGCCAGTCAGAAAGAAGAAAAATTCTCAAAAATTCTTCTCAAGAAGCCCAAATTCAGACACACAAGTTCTTAAGCACCAGCTGTCAATTCCTAGTAAGCTAAGCTTGAGATTTATTTATTTTTCTTTAAGATATTTTATTTTTATTAGGATGATTTTGATTGTCCATATTTATGAGGTACAGTGTGATAAATAGATACATATATACAATGTATAATGATTAAATCAGGGTAGATGGTGTTTCTATGTGTTTAATTTTTAAAAAATTTCTATCAGCAAATAATGATTATGGGATATAGTATAATATTTCAATATATTCAATGCGTGTGTCCAGTGTATACCTATCAAATCAGGGTCATGACCATTTACATCTCTTTATAATTGATTTACATTTGGAGACTTGTAGCTCCTCTCTTCTAGCTTCTCATAAAATGTAAGCCATGCCTGGGGTAGGGGATAAGACTGGGTATTCTGTATGTAAGAGATCCCTTGAGTAAGATAACGTCTCCATGTTGGACATAAACATTGTATTAGAAAAATAATATTTTGCTTCATCAAGAAAGATGAAAACTTGTTTAACTGGACCTTAACTCTGAATGGCAGGAAGAAAAGCCTCTCTTAAGAATTCCCACCCCCCAAAAGGTACATTCATACATTGCTGAGACTGCAAATTGGTACAACCACTATGGAAAGTAGTATGGAGATTCCTCAGAAAACCTGAAATAGAACCAACATTTGATCCAGCTAATCCACTCCTCCATTTATACCCAACATACCACAGTGACACAGCCATATCAATGTTTATAGCAGCTGAATTTACAATAGCCAAACTATGGAACCAACCTAAGTGCCCTTCAACAGATGAATGGATAAAGCAAATGTGGTATTTATACACAATGGAATATTACTCAGTATTAAAGAAGAATGAAATTATGGCATTTGCTGGTAAGTGGATGGAGCTGGAGAATATCATGCTAAGAGAAATAAGCCAATCCCAAAGAACCAAAGGCGGAATGTTTTCTCTGATATGTCGATGCTAATTCACAATAAGTTTGGGGGCGGGGAGTAGGGAGAATATAAATACTTTGGATTAGGCAGAGGGGAGGGAAGGGAGGAAGGGAGACATGAGAGTAGGAAGGATGGTAGAATGAATTGGACATTAATACCTATATGCATATATGACTACATGACTGGTGTGATTCTACATCATGTATAACCAGAAGAATGAGAAGTTACACTTCCTTTATGTATGATGTGTTGAAAGGTATACTACTGTCATGTACAACTAATTAGAACAAATTAAAAGAATCAAGATGTAAAGCAATTTTATCATCCCATAAAATGTTATTGTGTCTCTTTGTAGCTAGCCTTTTCCCCACTCTCCAGCTATTGGCCACTTTTCTTCTGGTTTCTGTCTCTGTAAGTTTACTTTTTTGCATCTGGCTGAGATATGAGATTTATTCACATTGTTTGTAACAGTAGCCTGGTCCTTTTGATTGCTGGATAATATTCCATTGAAGAGATACAACAGAATTTCTTTCTTCATTTACTGGTGGGAAGGTATTTAGATTGTTTCTAAGTTTTGACATTTACATTCTTTATTTAAACCTAGGATTGCTGGGTCATATGGTTAACAGTGTGTGTTTAATTTTATGAGAAACTACCAAACTCTTTTATAGTGATTATACCATTTTGCTTTGTCTCCAACAGTATAGAGAGTTCAGGTTGTTCCACATCCTCATTAACACTTGGTATTTTCAGTTATTATTTTTAAAATGTGCAGCCATTCTACTAGTTGTGGTTTAAGTTGTGTCTTCTTAATCATTAATATTAAAGATGTCTATGTGAAAAAAAATAAGAATCCCCTCCCCAAAACATGACCATAAAGAAATGTAAACAAACAATAACAACAAAAGAACTGTTTTCAGATTTCAGATATTTACTATTATATGAAATGGCTATTTTGTGTGATCTTAAGTCTAACTCAAAATATCCATAAGCCTTAGGTTGCTCCTCTCTTATATAAGAAACATCATTTTCCTAACAGTTATTTACTTCATTGCAAACAAGATATTACAAATAAAAGCCCTAAAACTTTTCAGATTTTAATTTATACATGCATTTATACCCACACCTTTGAGTCACTGGACATTTCTATTTTTATTTATTTTTTATTGACTTAAAAATGATAGTGGAATTAAATACAATTCATATTACACATATATACCACAATTTTTTATATCTCTGTTTGTATATAAATATGTTGACACCAAATTCATGTCTTCATACATGTACTTTGGATAATGATGTCCATCACATTCCACCATTCTTGCTAATTCCCTGTCCCCTACCTTTCCCTACCACCCCTCTTATGTGACGACATTTGTACTTTTTGTTTTTATATAACCTCCATTTTCTGGAATATCTGAAAAACTGGTACAAAAATACTAGTAATTCCTTTAGTTGGATTAACCATTTACTAAAATATTTGAGCATCTACATTCTGAGTCTCTGCTTGCCCCCTCTCTCATTGTCTTGCTATTTCCCCTCACCATTGTTGGCTCTATATATTTTTATATCTTCTGAACTATTTTATTATTTATTTTTTTTTAGAATTAGAGGGTGATCTCAGGAGTGCTCTACTGCTGAGCTACATCTCCAGCCCATTTTATTTTTACTTAAATTATCTATTTATTATTTATTGGGACAGAGTCTCCCTGACCTTAAAGGTGTCATCCTCCTACCTCCTGAGTAGTTGAGATTGTGGACATGCATCAAAGTATCTGACCTTCTGAACTATTTTAAAATAATCAGTACATATGATGGCTGTGTGTATCTGAATTACTTGTTGTACACTTCTTTAAACAAGGGCATTGCCTTCACATTTACTTATATAATCAAAGTTGATTATTAAAATGAGGGAACTTAACTTTAATATGATGCTATTATTATTTCCATAGATTAGGCTCAAATCTCATCAATTGTTCTTTTTTTTATTGTTGGTCGTTTTTTTTAATTGTTAATTGTTCTTAATAACTATAATTTCTTAGCCTGTAATGCAATCCAAAATAACATCCCCTTAAGAAATACCTCGTTTTCTTTAATTAAACTGTATTATAAGGTTTGGGGTTTGTTGTTGTTGTTTTGTTTTGTTTTTGTTTGTTTGTTTTTTATTTTTGTTTTTTTTTGGTGTATCATGGTACTTACATTTTTGGAGTATGGTCAAATTTTTTGAAATATCCCTAATGTGAGCTTGTCTTATGTTTCACCGTGACTAGATTCACGTTACATATTTTGGAAGAAGTACTACAAAAGTGATAATGTGTCTTTCTCCATGAATCAAATCAGAAGTCAAATAATTTTGACTTGAGTATATATTGGTAATATTCTCTTTTAATCATTTTAATGAGCTAGTGTGTATAGGTTTCTTTACTCTAAAATGACTGTTTTCTCTTTTTAATAAATAAGTAAATTTATAGAGACATATTTTGAGACCATAAAAATGTTCTTCACCATTTGTACTACATCTGTTGCTTTATGTTGCCAACATTAATCATTACTGTGATGATAAAAGGTGATTTTCTATTACTTTGCTTAATTTTATTAATTAAAATGCTACTATAATATAAAGTTTTCTGCAAGATACCATTTATTTATGTATTTATTTCTTATATTAGTATAGACTGATGCATTTTATGGCACTACATGGATTATAATCATTATTATAATTGTTCAGATTGACCTGTATTTGGCTAATGAGAGCACATTCAAGTCTATTACTGTGTCCTTTGACATGTTTCCAGCACTTTTTGAACACTTGTGTTTTCAGAAGTAATTGCTGGCATATGGCATTTCAGGTTCATCTTATATTTTTCCAGTCCCAGTCCTGGAATCAGTCATTTCTGCAAGAAGCCTTCACTTCCTTACATGAGCACTAAATGCTCTGTCCTTTGTAGGCTTTTAAAATAGATACAACTAGAAAATTATACACACATATAAATCTATATTATATCAATAAAGATGCATATTTATAGACACATGAGGACTGTGATTCATAAACTTGTTTGATAAATCTGATTCTCTGACAATGGCACAAGATTTATTCTACTCTTCTCTGTAATTCTCAACAGCAATAACCTGGTTTTCATTTTTCATAATGCATTGCATTTATGTACTCAATTATTATAGAGTAAATAGAAAACAGTATTAGAATTGCTAACTATTATACTATGAATTTTTAAGTCTTTATAATCTACAAATCAGTTCTGTTTTGTTCCCATCAGTGTAGGAATGATTCATTAAAAATAAAATTATATAATTCTTCCTGTATTTACTTTATTTTTGGATTTAATCCAGGGAAGATTTACCTCTGAGCTGCATCCTCATCCTGTTTTTATTTTTATTATTATTTTTTTTAAAATTTTTAAACAAGATCTAACTAATTTACTTAAAGGTCTCACTAAATTACTAAGGCTGCCCTTGAAATTGTCATCCTCCAGTCTCAGCCTCCAGATTTGCTAAGATTATAGGCATGCACCACTGTGCCTGGCCCATTTTACTTTTTATATCTTTTTTTCTGGTTTTACTTATCAAACTATAAAATATTAACATGTTTCTAAAAGTCAAATCTACCTAAGCAGGTATGTTTCTTGAAACATAACTATCCCATTCTGTCCATTTTATTCAAATTTATACCCTGTAGTTAGCAACTATTATATTTTTTCTTTGGTTTATGAATCATTTTCATGTGTTTTGATAAATTTTTTTCCAATGTTTCTTTGGTTTGTGATTTTTTTCTTTAATTTTTAAGACTTTCTAATGTGTTAGGTTAGGGCTATTCATCTTTTATCTGTATAATACCCTGTAAAAATCTTCTTACAATTTATTTTTGCCTTTGCTTGTGGTTGTTTTGCTTTTGAAAGAGTATTATTTTATTATTATCATATTATTATTATTAGGAGATTAAAATATAATTCTTTCTTTTAGTGAATCTGATTTTGTTTGTTTGGGTACTTGGAATTGAACCCAGGGCCCCATGTAGGCAAATGCTCTACTATTGATTTTGATCCTCAACTTTGCACCCTCATTGCACTCCTCATCTTGATGATCTGGCTTGCCATAGTTCCAAAACAACAGAACTAATTGATCATAAGTTGAAACCTTTAGTTACCATGAGCTAAAATAAATTTTCTTTTCTTGCAGGTGTTTGTGTCAGGTATTTTGTCACAGTGACAGAAACATAATTAACACAGTGTTCACTTTTGTCCCAGTTACAGAAATGTCACTTTTGTTATATGCTGAATTTCCAATTGCATATGACTCTATTTCTGGACTTCCTATTCTATTCTAGTCCATTATTCTATGTTCCCATACTATGTTAATAGCATATTCTTTTTAATAACACAGGCTTTACATTTATGTTCTGATATTTTGTAGGTTCATTTCCTTCTTGTAATTTACTTTTCTTTCTTTTAACTGTTCTTGAGTGTTGTTTGTCTCCATTCCTGAAATTCATGAAAAAAAAATTTACATATCAATGAAACTGATAATGCTGGTAGAAAGTAGATTAGGTTTTAGAGTTATGTTTAGAGAAAAAAGTCTTGGTTACCCAGCAATTTTGGGGAAACCCAGGTGTCTGATGGTACAACAGTCTGACTCCTATTTTTGCTATGTGGGAAAACAAAAATATGATTGCTAAGCAAGTACAAGATAGTTAAGGAAAAAATGTACAGTTTCCTCTGCCTATGCACACGAGTATATATGTGCATACATACACACATATTTTGCACTGCTCTCTCAGTCTGCTATACTACAAGAAAGCACCTGAGGGTGGTGACTCATAGTGGATACAAAGTGAACAGTGAGACTAATTATGATGTTTAAGACTATGTAACAGGAAAGTTGCAGGGGCAAGGAAAATGCACAAAATTCTATCTTGTCTTTGAAACTAAAATGGTCCGAACAATACAATTATCTGGGAAGAGCTGGACATGGTGGCATGTGTCTTAGTTATGCAGAATGCTGAGATGGGAGGAACACTTGAGCCCAGAAGTTTAAGGTCAGAATGGAAATAAGAAAAAAAGTCAACAAAAATACTAAATTTTGGTGTCAGAGAAACATATATATAGTCCACATGTTTTGTTACAGTACAGGTTGGAATCTATCAGTAAATCTTAGAAGAATAAAGTTTCTGATTGAATTGCAAATGTGAAAAATGTAGTGAGAAACTTAGCCATTGAAAGACTTCCAGGAATGAATAAAATCCTTTCTTGAGATCTTAGAGATGAAGATAACAGGATAATAGGGTTTTTTTTTTCTTTAATAAATTTTACTTTAACCTTTACTGTTTCATGTGGTAAGAGTCCTTCAGGAATCCCATCCTACGTTCAAAATTCATCTGGGCTGATAGATAAGAGAAAGTAAAATAGGAGAAGCCTAGAAAATACCATGTAATTATCTTCAGTATGTTACTAGTTATCAAGTAAGAGCATCCAAAACAAGGAAGAGGAAACATTGGACCTTGGGGCCATTCTCTTAGCAAGCTGGTTAGGCAGGACTCTCAGATTTTCCTTCGAATCTCAGTTTGGCTTGGCACTGGCAGGCCTGACTTCAGGGCAGAACTTGGCCTGTGTGAATTAAGCACCAAATACATTTTCCCAAGAAAAATATGGGGCTGCTCTGTGTTGTGTGCCTTGGTGTCATATATTAGACCTGAGTCTCTTCATCTATAGCAGTCCATGCAATATCAGATGAATAGGGATTAGAGGATAAGGAGGGTATGTCACTCAAATTCAGCTCAGATATGTTGGGCAAAGGACACCTGCACATGTGGCTTTATGACAGGTGGTTTCTCTCTTGTTTTGATTGTGTTTATTGATGAAATGGTGACAAACCATTTTGTCTGCAATATACTTAAATACCTGCAACTGAAGCAAGAGAAAGTCATAGCAGAGGTTCCAGAGGCTTCTAGGGATGGGAACATCACTTCATCTCAATTATTCAAGGAGACATAGCTTTCCATTGTCCATAATAGTTTTTAACACTGACACTATCACTCTCTTTTCTAATTATTATATCAGTACGGCAAGATTTAAAATTTTTAACTTTAAGAACTCATTCATAATAATTTTCTGAAAAAAGACTCAGAAAATGACATTTTTATTTTTTTGTATTTTTAGTATTTAATTTAGGTAAACATTTTACTACCCTCATGCCAAGATAAACATATTTGCATAGAAACTAGTGAATATGACTTTTGTCCATCTGGTCTTTTATTTTGTTTGCTTGATTATTTAATTTTATTTTTGCATGAAAACAAAACATGAGCTCCATTCTCATAACAGAATGCAAGTGTACAATACAATATAGTTATTTATAGGCACAGTGTTGTACACTGGATCTATAGAATTTACTTATCTTCCAAAATCAAAATTTCCTAACTGTTGCCAGGCAACTACCAATTTCCCTCCTCCCCACAGCCACTAAAACTCAACATTCTATCCTTTACTTCCATAAATCTGAACATTTTAGAAACCTCATAAAATGGAATTATATAGTAGTTATCTAGTTGTAACTGGCTTGTTTTACTTAGGAAAATGCCCTTCCCATTCATTCATTTTGATACATACTATAGAATTTCCTTTAAAAAGGAAAAACAGAAAAATATACTGTCAGATTTTTTTATTCTTTCATCCATTGATGGACATTAGAGGATTTCCACATTTTGACTATTGTGGAACAATAAACATGGATGCTTTAGGAAACATGAGAATGCTAATAATGTTTGATCTCGACAACAAGGGGAATTGCTGAATCGTACAACAATTGTAACTTGGAATTTTTGAACAAAATCCACACTTTTTCATAGTGGTTGAACTGTTTTTCACTCTCAGAATTAAAAGTTACTTACCCACCACTGTTAATATAATATAGTAATCAATAAGTGTCATATTTTCCTTTAATGCTGAGCTGATGTTTCCTTTAATACAGTGCTGATGTTTAAAATACTTTTATTTTAATTTGAAAAACTTCCTTTATCAACTTTTGCTAATTAAATTTACTTTAAATGACATATAAAAAATAAAAGTTGTATATTTTACTAGGGTGCTATGTGAAGTATATATAATGTGTGTGTGTATGTGTGTGTGTGTGTGTGTGCTTATTATTAAAATGTTAGTTAATCCAATGGCTGGGTTATGATTAATTTCATATGGTTTATTTAGATGTCTATCAGTTTTTCTAAAGCACGAAATCAAAATATAAACCAAATGCAGAAAAACACAAATAATAAATATTATATTTATTCCACTTTAAAGAAAAGAACAGTACTGAGGAAAAATATTTGGCACAGTATTCTTGGTCGGCAGAGGGTGAGAATTTTGGAGAGACAGTGTTTTGTTACTGCTTTTAAAATTGCTACTTTCCTATTGAGGAGTGGGGTGCAGGAGCCTTTTCAGTATTTTCTGTATTTCCCAGAAAAGGTGTTGATGGATGAGATGATTTTGACTTGGTGTATCCATAGGGAAGGAAGGAGAATCCAAGTTTTCCTCTTGCGCCATCTTGGTACATCACTAGAAAATAACTTTTTAAATGGAATTATCCATTTTTCCTCTACACTGATCTTTTCTTTAAAATGAAGTAAAAATAAAATTTATTATTTAACATTGTTTTCCTAACTTTAGCTTTTATTTATATTTTGTTCTTTGGAAAGCTGATATAAAATTAAGTAAACCATATGAAATTATTCCATCATAACCCAGCCAGTGGACCCATTTGATCCTATTAATCAGTCAGCACTAGTTAAAATATCTGTTTGCTTAGGTATTAAGAATATCAACGCTTTTCATATAATCATAGAGACATTTATTTATACCAGGTAGCTATTATATTTTCTTTATTGTAGAGAAGTCACAGTAGCATTGAGCTAGCAATTATTTTAAAGAGCTGGCTACTCAGGAAACTCAAGTGGATTGGGATGTTTTTTAAAAAATGTTATTTAAATCTCTAAATGCTTTCCAATAATGGCATCTTTTTAACTTTCTTTCATTTTTGTCTTCTTGTAAAGCAACTAGCTTTTTTGCTTTTTTACCACATTTACTTCTTTTCTAGTTTAAGTAGTTTAATAGATTATCCAGTTTTATTAAAAAGCAATGAGACATTTAGTAAATATGTACTCACAAAACAAAAAGAATCAACCAAACAAAATATATTTCTATTCTAACACCAACAAAAACTAGGCAGAATGTACTTTAGTTGTCATAAAACCTTAGCACATTCTATGTCAGAAAAAAATAAAACAACAAACAGGTGATGTTAAAACCAGCACATTCTGAACCACAGAATTGTAATACTGTACTTTTAAAACAGTTATCATATTTCATCATGACTGGAACCCATTTAATAAATGGATTAAGTAGTTTCTTAAAGCAAGACCTAGGTCTTGTTTTGTTTTGTTTTCAACCTGATGTGTTTCTGTTTTGACCTCCACTTTTTTCAACAAAGTGTGAAAAAAAAATAAGAAACAAACAAAAGCATCTCAGTTACTTGTGCCACATTAATCAATCATAGTAATTTTTTATTGGTGTAGAATCTAAAATAATATTTCCTTCGATCTTGGACAATTTTAGAATAGTATGGATTGATTCTAGGACAGTTGCATGTCTCAGACTATCTGCATGAAAATCAATGTGCTGCAAAACTTATAAAATATTAGGTTATCACATAAATTTGTATTCAATAAATTTAAATGTGAACATAATGAAGAATCTGAGACTTGTAGAAAATGAACCATAACATTTAACATCAAGTTCCCAAATTTTTTTCAAGAAAATGTCATCTATACTATTTAGGAGAAAACTATCAGAGTAAGGTTTAGAAAATGATTAATTATTACAAATCCAAATAATGTATTAGGATTGTTATTTTAAGTAAATGAAATGATATTCTTCAACTGTAGTGTTACAAAATCCTCAGTCTCTTAGGAAGTTACCATAGTACTGTCAAACCAAATTTAATTCAGAAAATCCCCCCAATAAGTGTTTCTAGGACCACATATATCCAGAATTCATATAATAAATAATTTATTTATAAGGAATTGCTAGAATAAAAGGAAAAATCTTTGAGTCAATCATCTAATACTGATATTAATATAGCTTGAAAGTTATATCGCCACAATTGTTCACTTAACCTATGATTTCTATGTGGCTGCAGTGATGTCTGAGCTTAAAAGAAGAGCATATAGCTGGACATGGTGTTGCACACCTGTAATCCCAGTTGCTCTGGGGCTGAGGCAAGAGGATCTTACGTTCAAAGCCAGCCTCAGCAACATGGTGAGGCCCTGTGTCAAATATGGGTAGATAAAAAATAAGGAAAAATAGATAGAAATAGGAAATTGATTATAAACAAATAAGTAAATAGTTGATAAGGTAACTCTTATGGTGGAATTGGATTTTAAAAACAAAGGAAAAGTAAGGTTTAGGAAATAATTGATTATTACAACTGCAAATAATGTGTTAGGATTATTATTTCAAGTGAATGAAATGATATCCTTCAAATAGAGTGTTAACAAGGAGGAAACAAGGTGGAAAATATATATACACAACCTAATCAGGAAACAATCATTATTTAAAATATTTTTAGAATTTATTTATTTTGTTCTATTTGGTTACATATGACAGCAGAATGAATTTCGATTCATTGTACAAAAAGGAAGCACAACTTACCCAGGGTAACAATATTCATCTCATTACACCACCTTTCCTCTCCCCATGTTCCTTCCCCTGCCCTCCCTCCCCTTTGCCCAATCAAAGTTCCTCCATTCTACCCACACCCTCTGCCCCCATTATGAATCAGCATCAACTTATCAGAAAGAATATTCGGCATTTTTTTGGGGGGGGGATTGGCTTACTTCACTTAGTGTGATATTCTCCAACTCCATCTATTTACCTGAAAATGCCATAATTTTTCTCTTTTAATTATGAGTAACAACCACATCTGAACTTTGGTATATATACCACAGTTTCTTTATCCATTCATCAATTGAAGGGCATGTAGTTGGTCCCACAATTTAGCTATTTTGAATTAAGCTGCTATGAATATTGATGACACATATGATGTGGCTGTGTCACTATAGTATGCTGATTTTAAGTCCTTTGGGTATAGATCCAGGAGTGAAATAGCTGGGTCAAATGGTGGTTCCATTCTAACTTTTCTAAGCAATCTCCATACTGCTTTCTATAGTGGTTATACCAATTTGCAGTGCCACCAGGAACGCATGAGTGAACCTTTTTCCCCACATCCTTTGCAAAGGTTATTATTGCTTGTATTATTAATAATTGCCATTATGACTGGAGTGAGATGAAATCTTAGAGTAGTTTTGATTTTTATTTCTCTAGTTACTAGAGAGGTTGAACATTTTTTCATATATTTGTTGATTGATTGTATATCTTCTTCTGAGAAGTGTCTGTTCAGTTCCTTGGTCCATTTACTGATTGGGTTTTTGCTGTTATTGTTTTTTGGTGTTAAGTTTTTTGAGTTCTTTATATATCCTGGAAATTAGCATTCTAGCTGATGTGTGTGTAGTATAGATGTCCTCCCACTTTGTGGGCTCTCTTCTTCTCAGCAAAGGACAAAATCTTAATGATAATAAGGGTTCTATGATCTTAAAAATGATGTAAAGATAAATAAAAATGAGACAAGATATTAAGCAGAGAACTCCATGTGATTACTGCTCTAGGTTGTTCTCACCAATGCTATAATGCATTTTACCAGTAAATAAATATTTCAAATGCAACACTGAGTCTGAGTCTACCGGTGGCATAACTTTGCGATAAATATGAAAGAAAGCAAAGCCTCACTTTATTATCTAGAAATATAGGCTCATCATAGCAACTCTTTAAAAAGTGAAAAATTAAATGTAATGATTTATTTAAAAGTTATTAAAATCATTTGTTAAAATGCATATCTGCAATATGTTGTAAATTATTCATTATAAATGTTTATTTTCTCAAATATCAGACATTTATTATAGAAAGCCGGCTCCTAAATTTTCAGCTGGCAGCTGACAACACTGATCTAGAGAAATGATGTGACTAACCTTCGTGTGCTTCTCCTGGATGAAATAAAACAAAATAAATGGTTACAAAAGGTAAATCAAGATGGGAGGATGACAATTATAAGAAAAAAAAGATCATCAACAAGAGATGAGATGGAAATGGGAAAAAGACTGGAGTAATCTGGAGCACAGATGTCAGGTGGATTTTTTATCTCATGAATTTGAAGAATAAAATCCAGGGACACAAGGGTGAGAGCAAAGTAACGGGATTTATTAGAGTAATAGAAAGAAAGCAGAACTAGGAAGACGGGGGTGTTCCAGGAAAGGATGCTCCCTGATAGCTATCGTCTAGAGCTTTATATGAATGTGTAGATTTAAGAAATTCATCCTCCAGCCCCATCCTGGGTGAAGCACTCAGTGTCCCTGAGGCATTTAGTCCAATCAAAATATTGGTCAGGCATTTTTTCCTTCTTGGAAATGCTGTAGATTCCAGGTTCTCTTGGTCCTGATTTAAAAAATAGCCTCTTGTAAGTTTTACAACAAAAATTCTGCAGCTGCTGTTTGTGCTTTGCTGCCTGGGAAGTTACCCAGGGACCTATGTCCTTTTCTGACCAGATTCATCTCTTCCTCTTAACTTCAATGGGACACATAAAGCACTAAGTGAACTGCATGTGTCCTAAAAGAAGGCTTCTGCTTACAATCTTTCACACTGACTGAGATCTCAAAGCCATCTCCTTAAAAGTCAAGGTTTGGTGAAATAAGAGCTGGAATCAAGGAGAGAAATAAAAAGTATGGGATTCTGGGCTGGGGTTGTTGCTTAATGGCACATGTGAGACACTGGGTTTGATCCTCAGCACCACATAAAAATGAATAAACAAAATAAAGATATCGTGTCCATGTATAACAAAAAATATATATATTTAAAAAGTATTGGCTTCTAACTGAGACATACTTTTTCATAGCCCTCTTCCTCCACCTATCTTGTATACCTCTTTATATCTTCTGGTCTTTAGTTCATTTTCATTTGTTAAGTGTGCATAATAATAGTGAATAAAATAGGATAGTTAATGGGTGCAAATTAAGGGTTTTTTTTAAGTCTCCTCTATGAATTGAACTTATAGAAACATTGCAAACATTCCAATCAAGCCTTTGTCCCAGGATGGTGAGAGTAATTGGAGTTGGGGCAGACCTAAATGGAAGTTAGAGGAAAGTTCAAATTCAAGGACTAAAAGGGCACAGCATTTCAGCACCGAGGGCTTGTGGCCTGGGAAAATTGTCTAGAGGAGGCCTGCCCTGCACTTGTGGGCCACGCTGCAGGCACATGACACGCGGGCGTGGCAGAGAGAGGAGGGTCACCGGAGCAACCAGGGGAGCGACAGTGTGTAAGGAAGAGAGGAGAGAGGATCCCCTGGAGCAGGCCGAGCCTGGGGGGGAGGAGAACTCAGGGGTGACGTCTTGGTGGGCAAGGGGCGCCGGCTTGTGAGGACTTTTCTAGAAGGAGGAATAGCAGGTTATCATCACTCAGGCAGCGCCTCAGCCTTGAGTGAATGAGCTCTGGAGAAGGCCACTGAGTCTGACCTGCAGGAGGCCATGCTGTCCTTCCTAGGGGACAAGATGGGCAGTGCAGCGGAGAGTGGCAGAGGCTGGGGAAGAGGCCTCGGACTCCGAGGCTCCTGTATTTGCAGAGCTGGGAGCAGAGGGGCGGGTAGGAAGCAGGTGCACAAGGCTCCCTCCAAAGCTGTCACCTCTGCCCACCGCACGTGCTTCTTACTCTTTCCATTGGTCACTGGGCCCAGGAAGTCAGGAGTGAGGTGGGAGGCCCGAGGGAGGGCTTGTCCTGGAAAGCCCGCCCTGGCTGGCCCCAGAAGGCGCTACCTGGTCCCCCACTGGATTTTCCCCTGCAGTATCAGCCATGTCCGCAGGGGCAGGGGAACCTCTCTGAATGACAGTCCTTCAGACACCAGCTGCGCTGATCCCCAGGGGAGATAAAGGCTGTGAGAACCAGGTGAGGGCCACAGGCCGCGGGTCAGAGGGGCAGAGCTTTGTGGGGGCTAGGGGTTGAGTCGCCGCCATCCTGTGCACTTGGGCTTCCTCTTCTCTTGTTCCTGCTCCAGGACCTTCCCAGCTCTGACCCTGAATCCTGGATGGGGACGCGGTGGCAGACACTGATGGGAGGGAGGGAGAGATGTTTGGGACCACAGAAGGCAGGTTGGGGAGGCCGTTAGAGTTCTCCTCTTAGGGTCCCCTCCTCTTGCTCTTCCCGGTCTCCCCTGTTTGGCGCCCTCCCCGCTTCTTCCTGCCCCTCCCTTCTGTTCCCGTTCTCTGTCCTGTCTCCCCTCTGTCTCTTTCTCTCTCCCAGCCAGCCTCTGTGTTCCCACCCTGCTGAGGCCTCAGTTGACAGTGGAGGATGGAGACCAAGGATACCTCCCTTCCCAGGGACCTCGGAGAACAGGAGGGGCCGAAGCTGGGGGTGTGGGGAGCTGCAGAGGTGCAGAGGACTCTTGGATGCCCAGATAGGGCCTGCGGTCCCCTCTGCTAGCCCTGAAGTCCTCCTGGGGACAGCTTCCCAGCACTGTCCATAGCCTAAGGCTCCCTCCAGTGGTCATCTGGGGAGTTGCAGCCACTCAACCCTCCTGGAAGAGGTCACAGCGGGCAGCTGGCTGAGCCAACTTTCCAAGGGCCTGAGGGACATGACTAATTGAGAGCTGGAAGTAGAGAGTGATTTTGCACTTAGAAGCAGCCTGTTTATTAAAATCTCCAGGGGACTGGTGAGGACAGAGACCTGGTGGCCTCCATCCCATCATTTACCACCTCTCCTGGCAGATGAGAGCAGCCCAGAGCTCCTTGGAGGCTGGACTGGAGACTGCTCGGGGTCATCAGTGGCTGGAACTGTGAGGAGTTCTGGTATGGCTGGGTGGACGGGGCACTGCATGAGCAGTCAGGAGACCTGGGCACACTGGGCTGGGCACAGTAATTCCTTTCACAAAACCTTCACATCCTCTTCTTTAACATGGCTTTTTGGGACAGCACTACAGGGTTCAATCTCCAGCACCAAAGTGGGGGATAAAAAAAAAGGACAGAGAATTCCATCACAGTCACCAGGACACTGGCAAGGCCAGACATGGTGTCCAGCATGCATTAGGGAAGAACGGGGCCTGGCCTGAGTGCATGGGGAAGAAGGTCCCAGGGCCGCAGCCACACCCTAGAAGAGCCAATGGTGGTGGTGGGCAGCCTGGGGTCAACAAAGGGCCTTCTTGACCAGCCTAGAGCTGGAAGAGCCTCTGGGAGTCACAGAGAAGCCCCTCACCTCACCTGGCTCTGGAGGGGCTGGTGATGCTCCTGGTTCAATAGGAGGGAAGGTCAAGAGGATGTGGGCAAGAGGGAAGGAGATGCCCGAGAGGCAGCTGAGGGTCCAGCCTTGGGTCACAAAGCCAGGAACCTAAACAAGAACCAATCCCCTCCTGCCTTTGGAGCGGGGAGTGGGGCTTCGTCCCCCTTTGCTCCCTGTCCTGAGGAAGGAGTCTGTGTAAGGATGGTGGCTGTTGAGGCATTAGAAAGGGGCATATCTACCCCTTGTGGCCACTGCTGGGTACTGCAGACATGAGCCCCGAAGACCAGAGGAAGTGCCAGACACAGCTACAGGCTGTCCCTGTTGACAAAACCCTGGATCTTCACGATCTGTCAGCCTCCCTTTTGTGAGCCATGTTCAGAAGCAGGATGCAGGAGCCTCAGAGGGGTGCCTTTCAAGATCCCCTGCAGTGAGTGTGGCATTCTCTGGACATGTTGTGGGTCACAGGCACACAACGGTGACAGCAACAGTGGGGATTGAAGAACTGCAGGACATTGATGAGCTCCTGGCCTGTGCCAGCCTGTGCCAGCCTCCTGGGATGCAAGGGTGGACAGCACATGTCTGCGCCCTCCATGGTCCCAGCGGGACACAGAGAGCAGACCCAGGTTGATGCCACCACATTACCCAGATGATGGGAGGACCTCGGCCTCTCCTCTCACTCCTCTTGGTCCTGTTCATGTCGAGAATGGGGACTTACTAGGCTGGGGAATTTGGGAGGAGAAATCCAGCAAGTGACCCCACTCTTCTGCTGGCCCCGTGTATCTCGGGCCAGCGTGCTCTCAGGACCACCTGTCCTAGCCTTCCCTCTGCCCTCTGGCCAGGGTCTGTCCTGAGCAGGGGCCCTTTGGTCAGGTCTGCCTGGGTAGGGGGCCCGTGGTCATTCTGCACTGCTCCTCTCTGGGATGGGAGAGTATAATGCTGGGTGGTGCATGAGTAAGTTCTTGTGACCACAGGTCAATAAGCCCCATTCTCCAATCAGCTCTGTTGCCCAGGTTAGGATTTTCATCTCCCTGTTGGGGTCCATACCTCAAATGTTTCTGGACTCAAGTGTGGAAGGGGATGTTATTTGATATTTGTCTCAAGGAGGTGGGGAGATACTATCATCATGTAGCATGTAGAAGCAAAGGAAAGGATGCAAACAGAAATAAATCCTAAAATACACAGGACAGCCACCGCAGTGCATCACCCCGAACAAAGTGGGGTAGTACCCAGCTTGATGAGCCCTGACCTGAAACATCAAGTGCTATGAGAAATGAAAACCCAAGTTTTTTTTTGTGTGTAAGATGCGAGGCTTAGGTTGAAGTTTATTTATTTTTTTTACCTAAGATGTCCCCTTGTATCTGTACCATTTGTTTAAAACTGTATCTTCCATTGAATTATTTTTGTACTTTTGTCAAAACTATTTGGGCACCTTTATGGAGGCTTGTCTCTAGATCCTTTATTCCATTCTATTTTTTTTATGTATGTATCCTTTTGCTAATACCATACAATTTGATCACTCTGGCTATATGATAAGACTTGAAGTTGGGTAGACTAATTCATCTCCATTTATCCTACTTGGTCAAGATTGTCGGAGGTATTTTAGCTCCTTTGCATTTCCATGTATGTTTTAGAATAATCCTGTCTATGTATGGAAAATTGTTGCTGGGATTTTGATAGAAATTACACTAAATCTACTTGGTGTTATTGAGGAGAGTTGATATCTTTACTCTTGAATCTTCCCATCCATGAACATAGTATGTGTCTCCATTTATTTATGTCTTTGATTTCTTTCATTAGAATTTTGTTTGTTCTCAGCATATGAGTCATGTAACAATTTGTTAGACTTATACCTCAGTATTTCTTGAACAATTGTAAATAGTATTGTGTTTGCATGTTTAATTTCTGTGTCCACATGTGCATTGGTACAGAGAAATGCAATTGATTTGTGTCTGTTTATTGAGTATCCTGAAGCCTCTGCTGGCCTCACTTCTATTCCATTTCCTTCTTGTCATAATTCTTCAATAAGATAATATTTGGGGGGAGTTGAATTATAAATTCAATTCCCTGAATAGTTTTAGGGCTACTCAAATGATCTGCTTTAGATTGGTGAATTGTAGAAGTTTGTGTTTTCCTAGATACTGACCCATTTTATCTAAGTCGTCAAATTTGTATGTGTAGTGGTACACACAGCATGCTCTTGTTAAAAATTATTGATGCATTATACTTATATGTAATAGTGGGATTCATTGTGACATGTTTGAACATTCCCATGACATCATTTGGTCATCTTATTTTTAAAAAATATTTTGACATACAAACAAGGAGTACATCCTATTCTAATTAGGATCCCAGTCTTGTGGTTGTACATGATGTGGAGATCCACTGTGGTGTATTTATATATTTATGTGAGAAAGTTAAGTGAGATTCATTCCACTGTCTTTCCTATTCCTGTCCCCCCTCCTTTCCCTTCATTCCCCTTTGTTTAATCTCCCGAATTTCTATTCTTCCCCTCCCCCCTTGTTGTGTATTAGCATCCACATATTAGAAAGAAGATTTGGGCTTTGGTTTTTAGGGATTGGCTTATTTTGCTTAGATAATAGTCTTCAGATTCATTCCACTTTCTGGCAAATGTCATAGAGTCATTCTTTTTTAATGGCTGAGCAATATTCCATTGTGTATATATGCCACAGTTTCTTTATTCATTCAACTGTTGAAGGGCACCTAGGTTGGTTCCATAGTTTAGCTATGTGAATTGAGCTGCTATAGACATTGATGTGGCTGTGTCGCTGTAGTATGCTGATTTTAAATCCTTTGGGTATATACCAAAGAGTGGGGTAACTGGGTCAAATGGTGGTTTCATTCTAAGTTTTCTGAAGAATTTCCATACTGCTTTCCAGAGTAGTTGTACCAATTTGCAGTCCCATCAGCATTGTATGAGTGTGCTTTTTCCCTATATCTCACCAACATTCATTGTTACTTGTATTCTTGTTAATTGTCATTCTGACTGGAGTGAGATGGAAACGCAGTGTAGTTTAATATGCATTTCCCTAATTGCTTAAAATGTTGAACATTTTTTTCAATATTTCTTGACCATTCATATTTCTTCTGTGAAGTGTCTGTTCCTTTGCCCATTTATTGATTGGATTATTTGTCTTTTGGTGTTAAATTTTCTAAGTTCTTTATATATCCTTGAGATTAATGCTCTGAGATGAAGGTGGCAAAGATTTTCTCCCATTCTGTATGCTCTCTGTTTGCATTCTTGATTGTTTCTTTTGCTGTGAAGAAACTTTTTAGTTTGATACCATCCCATTTGTTGATTCTTGATTTTACTTCTTGTGCTTTAGGGATCTTGTGGAGGAAATTGGTTCCTGATGAGACTTGAGCCTACAATTCCTTCTAGTAAGCACAGGGTCTCTGATCTTAATGCCTGGGTCCTTGATCTGCTTTGAATTGAGTTTTGTGCAGGGTGAGAGAGAGGTATTAAATTTCATTCTGCTATATATGGATTTCCAGTTCTCCCAGCGCCATTTGTTAAAGAGGCTCTTTTCTCCAATGTATGTTTCTGGCGTCTTTGTCTAGTATGAGATAACTGTATTTATGTGAATTTGTTTCTATGTCTTCTATTCTGTACCATTGATCTTCATGTCTTTTTTGGTGCCAAGACCATGCTGTTTTGTTACTATAATATAATGTTTTTAGAGGGAATGCTTTCAGTTCTTCTCCATTCAGTATGATGTTGGCCTTGGGTTTCACATATATAGCTTTTACAATGTTGAGGTATTTTCCTATCATCCCTAGCTTTTCTAGTGTTTTGGACATGAATCTATGCTGTATTTTGTCAAATGATTTTTCTTCATCTATTGAGATAATCATGTGATTTTTGTCTTTAAGACTATTAATGTGGTGAAATTATATTTATTGATTTCCATATTGTTGACCTAACCTTGTGTCTCTGGAATGAAGCTTACTTGATGATGGTGTACTATATTTTTAATGTGTTTTTGCATGTGATTTTCCAGTATTTTAATAAGAATTTTTGCATCTATGTTCATCAGGCACATTGGTCTAAAGTTTTCTTTCCTTGTTGTATCTTTGTCTGGTTTTGGAATCAAGGTGATACTAGTTTCACAGAATGAATTTGCAAGGGTTCCCCTTTTTCTAGTTTATGGTCTAGTTTGAGGAAGATTGGTGTTAATTCTTCTTAGAAGGTCTGATATAACTTGGCTAAGAATTCATCTGGTCCTGGGCTTTGCTTTGTTGGTAGGTTTTTGATGGCATCTTCAATTTCTTTGATTGAATTAATCTGTTTAAATTTTCTATGACCTCCTGATTCAATTTGGGTAGGTCATATGTCTCTAAAAATTTGTTGGTGTCTTCAAGGTTTTCTATTTTATTGGAGTACACATTTTCAAAATAGTTTCTGATTATCTTCTGAATTTCAGTGGTGTCTGTGGTGATATTTCCTATTTCATAACTAATTTTAGAAATTTGAGTTTTCTCCCTCTTTCTCTTGGTTAGCATGGCTAAGGGTTGATCAATTTTATTTTTTCAAAGAATCAACTTTTTGTTTCATTGATTTTTTGTTTCAATTTCATCCCTAATTTTAATTATTTCTTTTTGTCTACTGCTTTTATTGTTGATTTGTTCTACTTTCTCCAGGCCTTGTGAGATGTAATGCTACCTTATTTGGCAACTTTCTATTCTTTGAGTGAATGAACTTAGTGCTACGAACTTTCCTCTTAGAACCACCTTCATAGTGTCCCAGTGATTTTGATATACTGTGTTGCTATTCTCATTTTAAATTTCATCCCTGATTTCTTTTGCTATCCATTGATAATTTAGTAGCATATTATTTAGTTTCCAGGTGTTGGAGTAGCTTCTAATTTTTATTATATCATTGATCTCTAATTTCATTTCACTATTGCCGCAGTCTGTCTGAGCACAAAATAACCGAGCCACCACAAAAATTTGTAGATTCCAACAGCAATTCTTTATTCCCGAACTCTCACCGGCACTCTACACACACGTTCTGGGGAAATTCACTACCTCCACCTTCTGAATCTCGGATAACTCAATGGGAACTCAAGGAGCAGGCGCCTGAGGAAGCAGGATACGCCCTATTCCCAGCAGGATCCACCTTAAACCTGGAACCACCCTAAACTTGGATCCACCCTGGTCCTTGAGCAGGGTCACCTTTCTCAAACATTCATGCAATGTCACTGCAAATGACCTTGGTCCAAGGCAAGCCCATTTCCACAATGGAGAGTCCTCCCTCTAAGCAACATTGGGTAGGCTGACAAAGAAATTGCCATGTGTCATTCCTACTTGGCTATGGCTCTCAGCACACTATGATAGGATAAAATGTAATACATTCTCTCTATTTTTTTTGTGTTTGCTAAGCATTGCTTTGTGGCCTTAGATGTGGTCTATTTTTAGAAAATTATCTGTGTGCTGCTGAGAAGAAAGTGTATTCAGTTATTGATGGATGAAATATTCTATATGTCTATTAAATCTAAACTATTAATTGTAGTTTTTAGTTCTATGGCTTCCTTGTTTCTAGATTATATATTTTATCTTCATTGACTGAAACTTTTGTCTTCCAAGTGGTCTAGTATGCTAGTGTTGCTTTCCATTGAGTTTTTAATTTAGTTTATTGATTCTTTCCTTTTGAGAATCTCCAATTGATTCTTCTTTGGTATCTCTATCTCCTTGTTGAAGTGATCTTTTACTTCTTGGGTTTTTCTGATTTCACTCCTTACATCATCTTTTACCTCATATATCAGTTTAAGTCTGATCTTTCTAAATCCCTTCTCTGACATTTCATCCTCTGTGATATCACTGGAGCCTGGTCAGGAGGTATTTTTGAATTGTTTGAGATGGTTTGCTCCCTTGCTTTTTCATGCTATATGCATGTCTATCCATTTATCAGTAGGAATCGGAGATGGCAGAGCTTCTACCCTATGGATTCATAGTGTCCCTGAAGGTTTCTATTACCTCACAATTTAGGGGTAGACAAATAATAACCAGCAATGCAAACAATATTCAGCATTAAACTAAATACTTGGTTCCTATTTTGTCCTCTACAATGTTAATTAGCACTATAAACAGAAATGTAACCAGTTGCCAAAAGTTGAGACATTATGTTTAAAAACAGATGTGCTTTTTCAAAAAGGAGAAGAAGAAGAATGCAGAGGAGATTTTTAGGATGTAATAACTGGGAGTGAGTATGAGAGAGAGTAAAGAGATAAAGACTGAAAGAAAGAACAATAGAATTTGGCTGTTAGTGAAAGAGAGGAAGAGAAGCAAGAGAAATAGACAGGAGAAAAACAATATAAAATAACAACAACAACAAAAACAATGTAAAACAAAACCAAGGTATACTAATCAAAAACCCTTGTTCTCAAAAGACGAGAGTCAAAAAAACAAAAAACAAAACAACTACCTTCAAGAATTGCTAGAAATGAGAAGAGTAAGACATATATGTATATGTACAAATGTTTAGGACCTTTCAGCACCCAAATTAAAAAAAAAAAAAAAAAGGAAAAAGGTGTTTTCTTTTTTTTGTACAGGGGATTGAACCCAGTACCACTCAACCACTGACGCACATCCCTAGCCCTTTTTATTTTTTATTTAGAGGCAAGGTCTCACTAGGTTGCTTAGGAGCTTGCTAAGTTTATGAGGCTGGCTTTGAAGTTGCAATCCTTCTGCCTAAGCCTCCCAGGCTGTTGGAATTGCAGGCATGCACCACTGTGCCCAGCAGAAAAAGGTTCTTGATGGAAGATTAGGAATTGTTTCCATTGAAATGGTCAAAAATTGTTTATAATAGTATATGTTTGTTGTCAGGTCCCAGTTGTCTTTCTTTTCATTTTTTTTCTTGAGCCATGTATTGTGTGCAATTGTAGTAGTCAGGGGCTGTCAGTTCTTTCTTCTTTTGGTGGAACTAGTCAGGTTGACCATTCTCAGCTTCCCGTCTTGGCAGTAGGAGGTGGGGCAGGTGGGAGGGTGTTGTCTACTCCAGTTACAGCAAGTTTCCTGAAAGTGGTTCCTAGAGGCTGAGCTCCTGGAGGTGCAGCTAGACCCTCAGTGCTTTGCAGAATGATGTTTGGTGAAGCTTTTAAATCAGCACAGCTCCAGAGCCTGGCTGCTTCTGATCCATGCTAGGCACCTGTACCAGTGGATCTCCCCTGGGTTTTCTTTGACTGGTGAAGGAGCCAATCCTTCATCCCCCTCTGACCCCCATTTCCCAGCCTTCTGGGCTCAATCCAAAGGGTACATTCAGTCCACCTGGCCCCCCAAGTTCCTGGTTGTCTGCATGGGGTCTTGCGAACTGTGAAACTCAAAGAGTAAGAGGCACCCAGGCAGGATCTCTCAGGCCTGAGCCTCTTGAATTCCCCTGGGTGCAACAATTTCCACACCCGAATTTAACCTGTCATATTCTAGTCACAATCTGGGTCTCCTAGTGGCCCTCTGCCAGGTCTGGTTTTCAGACCCGGGTGAAATTACAAGGTCTGGGTACCTGGGGTTGGAGGGGGACCTGAGTTTGGAGCCACACCTGCCGGCCACCATAGTGCAGCCGGAAATATGGCAGCTGCCTGGCTCTCGCCCGGCTCCTGGGAGGCGCACAGCGCGTACCTCTCACAGGAGAACAAAGTGCAGCTCACCCAGTGGATCAGCTCAACAATGTCCCGATCACCGTGCTCTCCGCTTCAAGACATGCCAGAGTGGAAAACCAAAGTGTGGGCTCTCTTGGCGCCCCTTTCCCACATGGCCATGATGGTGGGTCCACATCAGCTGCTGCGGTGCCCGGGGTGAGTTTCTTTCTTTCTTTTTTTAAAATTTATTTTATTTTATCAACCTTTTTAATCCCTAGGCAGTGCTGAAAGTCCAGTATTAAATCCCGGCAGGGTTCTGTCCTGGTCTCGCCTCAGGAAGCCGCTTGCACGGTCGTCTCCTCCACGCCGCCATCTTGGGCCCCGTTGGCCTCTGGACGTCCTGTGTCCTGTGGGCGTTTGTGGGTTCGGTGGGGACGTCCCTGTTTCTGATGTGGTGATTTGTGTCCTCTTTCTCTCTTTGTAATTCCTGTTAGGGTTTGTCATTTCATCGATTTTTTTTTCAAAGAATATATATATTTTTTTAAATTTTGTTTTTTTCTTTCCCTCCTTTGGTTGCTTTTGGATTTCTTTTCCTGGGTTCTGGAGGTGGGTGCTTAGATTATTATTTGAGACTTTTTCTCTTTTCTATGTTTCATTTTGGAACTATAATTTTTTTTTCTTGGCCTAGTTTTAAACTATGACCACAACTTTGGACAAGTTGTATTTTCATTTTAGTTTAATATAATACGTTCTTTAAAAAATTGTTTGAATTAGTTGAACAAGACAGTAGAATGCCCTTGGATACATCATATATAATGGAGTATAATTTCTCATTCTTCTGGTCATACATGATGTAGAGTTCTGTATACTTTTTAATTGACCTTGAGACTTTGTCTTTTACCCAGGGGTTATTTAGAACAGTGCTTCTTAGTTTTCAATTGTCTGGATATTTTCCTATTGTAATTATGTTATTGATTCCTAGTTTGGTTCCCTTGTGGTTGGAGAGTATGCTGCATAATTTCAGTTATTTTCACATTTTTTTAATGGTATAGGATATGGTCTATTTGGTGTATGCTATGTAGGAACATAAATAAAATTCTGCAGTTTTGGCTGAGGTGTTTCATAAATGTTGATCAGATTTTTTTTTATATTTGGTTGAATATTTGTTTGTGGATATTTGGTTGAATCTTTTTTGTCTTATTATTTATTTGCTGTCACTTTTTTAAAAAAAATTAACCGCAGAGAAAGGAGCACTAAGCTCTAACTATAATGATGGATTTTTCTATTTCTTTTTCTATGATACAGGTTTATAAGATTTTACTTTACAAAGTTTGTATGCCTTTGCTGCATGTATACTTAAGATTGCTTTTTAGGGGGTCCTTGTTAGATAAACATGTCAATAGAGTGTATTTTTTAAAAAAAAATATTTATGTTTTAGTTGGACACAATAGTTTTATTTTGTTTATTTTAATGTGGTGCTCAGTATCGAATCCATGGCCTCGAATGTGCTAGGCAAGCCCTCTACCACTGAGCCACAACCCCAACCCAGTAGACTGTATTTTGACACATCATACATACATGGAGTATAACTTCCCATTCTTGTGGTTGAGCATGATGTGGAGTTTCACTGGTTGTGTATTCATATCTGGACATAGGAAAGTTATGTCCGATTCATTCTGCTGTCTTCCTTATTCTCATCCCCTCATCCTTCCTTTCCTTCCCCTTTGTCTAATCCAATGCACTTCTAAACTTCCCCCTAGCTAATTGTGTGTTGGCATCCACATATCAGAGAGAACATTCAACCTTTGGTTTTGGGGGATTGGCTTATTTTGCTTAGCATGATAGTCTCCAGATTCATCCATTTACAGCAAATACCATAATTTCATTCTTCTTTATGGCTTAGCAATATTCCATTGTGTATGTATACTACAGTTTCTTTATCTATTCATCTGTTGAAGGGCACATAGATTGGTTCCATAGCTTAGCTGTTGTGAATTGAGCTGCTATAAACATTTGATATGGCTGTGTCACTGTAGTATGTTGATTTTAAGTCCTTTGGGTATATACCAAAGAGTGTGATAACTGGGTCACATGGTGTTTCCATTCCAAGTTTTCTGAGGAATCTCCATACTGCTTTCCAGAATGGTTGCACCAATTTGCAGTCTGTCAACATTGTATGAGAGTGCCCTTTTCCCTACATCCTCACCAACATTTATTGTTACTTGTATTCTTGGTAATCGCCACTGAGATTTACCGATTTACCACTGAGCTACATCTTCAGTCCTTTTTATTTTTTATTTATGGACAGGATCTTGCTAAGTTGTGAGGCTGGCCTTGAACTTCTGATCTTCCTGTCTCAGCTTATTGATTTTCTAGGATTACAGGCATGCACCCCATGCCATGTTGAATGCATCTATTTATATAGCTTTCTTTTAGTTATTACTCTTACATTATAGATGCATAACTTATCATTTTCTATTGATGTAAGCATATTGTAGAAATGAAAATGTAGAAATATTTTCTCTTTTTAAGTTCCTTTATCTTCCTTTAAGTATTTATTCCATATATATTTGGAATCACATTAGATGGTGATATAATTTTTATTTCACCTGTAGAGAATTCAAGAGAAAAAGAAGTTTATTGCACTTACCTATATTTTCCTTCTTTTTTAAAAAATATTTTTAGTGTTGATGGATCTTTATTTTATTCATTTATTTATATGTGGTGTTGAGAATTGAACCTAGTGCCTCACTAATGTGAGGCAAGCACTCTACCACTGAGCCACACCCCAGCCCTAATTTTCCTTCTTAATGTTCCAAGATTCCTTCTTTTACCATATCCTTTCTATCTAGATTACATTCTTCAACTATTCTTTTAGAGTAGGTCTGCTGATTATCTTTGTTTTCCTTCATTTGAGATTTCCTTCCTGGTTTTCTCTTAATTCCTAAAAGATATTTTCACTGGATACAGGATTAAGGGTTGACATTTTTTTTTTTTACAGCACTTGAAAAACATGGCACTTTCTTCTTGTCTATGTGCTTTCTAATGAGAAATCCTCTGTCATTTAAACCTTTCATTCATTTTTTTGGTCTTCATATTTTAGAAATTTGACTATGATTTGTCTTGGTGTGGACATGATTGGGTTTATTGTAGTTGAAGTTTGCTTGTCTTCTTGAGTCACTAGGAGGCTTATGCCTTTGCCAAGTTTGGGAAGTTTTCTGCCATTATTTCTTTGATTACTTTTTGCCCTTTACTATTTCTCTTTTCTTTCTGGTACTCTGATGACATGAATATTAGATCTCTTGTTATAGTTGTACAAGTGCCTGGAGGTTTATTCCTTTTTCCCTTCATTTAAAAAATTGATACATAATACATTATGGTGAGGGTTGTTGTTATACATTCTACCTGCACAGAATATATGTTTCCTTTTCTTTTTATTTCTTATTTTTTGTTTTCAAGATTGGGTTAGCTTTATTGTTCTATCTTCTAGTTCAAATATTCCCCCTCTCTTCATCCTTCTGTTGAGCTCATCCTTTTGGTTTTAAAGTTTCACTCATTATACTTTTTAGTTTTAAAAATCCTCTTAGTTCTTCTTTATGTCTTCTCTTTCTTTGCGGAAACTTTCTGCTTTCTTCATGTGTTCATAACTGCTTATTGAAGCATGCTTACGACAGCTGCTTTAGAAAATTTGTCAATTAGTTCTAACATCTTTTACATCTTGTTGGCATCTATTGCCTTTTTCAGTTTGATATCTTCCTAGTTCTTGGTATGATTTTTTAAAAAATGAGAACCAGGACATTTTAGGCATTCTGATATGAGATTCTGGATATTATTTAAACCTAATGTTTTAGCTTGCTTTTTCTGACATTGTTTCAGTAGAGGAAGGGGCATTGGGGTCAAGCTACTGCTAGGTGAGAGTAGAAATCCAGGGTTTCCAGTCAGCTTCTGATGACAGGCAAGGGGGCCTCTATGGATACCTCTGAGAGGGAAGGAAGGGGTGCTTCATGGCTGCTCCTCATGTGCTCCACTGTCACCGTGGGGGTGCCACTTATTACAGTGGGGATGAGGGTCCCACCTCCCTAGTTGGTCTTTTCTGACACCCTGCCCCCATTGGAGAGGTTTGGGGGTGGTGAAGCTAACCACCCAAGCCTTGGTGGTGTTTTGAAGGAAGAGACCAGTTTCCCACATCCTGTGGTGTTTGACTCAAGTACAGCAATTATTTTCTGGAAGTTTCTGTTTTTCTAGGCTGCCTATTTGGGGTCCTTTGGTTAGAGAAATCAGGTGTTGGTTGACCCTTCGTTTATTTATGCCTGGGGACATTTCTGGGTTCAGCCTTCTTCAGCTCCAAATCTGGGAATATATGGAAAAAAGAAAACCCAGAGACCTTACCACTGCTCTGGTTTGGATTTTGAATGTTTCTCAAAGACCTGTGTTGGAGGCTTGGTCCCCAGGTTGGTGCCATTAGGAGGTGGGGCTAGTGGGATTTCCTTGGTCATTGAAGGTGTACATCAAAGGAATTAGTGGGACTCTATCCCCTTTCTATTTCTCATCTTTGATTTTTGACCATAAGGTAGATGGATTTTCTCTGCTTTGCACTTCCACCATAATATGTTGCTTAGTAACCAGGTCAATTGATCAGGGACTGTAACCTCCAAAACTGTGACCCAAAATAAACGTTTTGTCTTACTAAGTTAATCATTTCAGGTATTTTGTTACAGATGGAAAGGTGACTAATACCACTATAATGTTGTTCCTAGGGTTCTCAGATCCTTACCTGATCCGCCTTTTTCTCTTTATCTTTTGGCATCCCTTATTTGTGAGTATACATATTCATTCTACTGTTTTCAGTTGTAATCAGTAGGGGGAGAAAAGTGTGTTTGCTCTATTTTTCCAGAAGAAGAAGTGTCTTGCTTTATTTTTACTTTTTTTAAAGTTTGCATGTATATTTTTAAAAATTGTCAAAGTGACAACAGCACATACTGAAAAATAGTGCTATTATGGAAGCCCAAGATCTCTGAAGAGCTGGGTGCACAATTTGCCAGATCCAGTGCAAAATGAAAATGTAGGTCCCTTTGTGCAAAATGCAGAAAAGCGCCTCCTTATGAAGTTATTACAATAAAAAACGTTTTCCTTTCTTCCACAAGGTCTCTGCCACTTGCCATGGTGTTTTTTATTTGATATTAAATGTTATTCTAATTAAAAAAATTAAAATTGCTAGCATGAATGGCAGCATTCATCTTCATATTGTGTAATGCCTGTTTTAAATGTAAATATAACAATATTTATCCTAAGGAATCACTGAATTTAGCCAATTAGTATTTCATAGGTCATGCATTTGGTGGAAATGATGCCCGGACTGCTTCAAATGTTTCATTTCACTTCTTGATATGCATTCTCCCAGCTGTCTCTCCCTTAGGCTGTCTGGTAGGCAAGAAGGACAAGGACCATAGGTTTTACTCTTTCTCACTTTCTTTCTATGCAGTCATTTCTGCTGGGAAATGTTGTTGGCTAATTGATATAAATTGTTGTAATGTAAATTGTTGGCTAATCTATGGAAATAACATGAATAAGAACGAATATAATAGGATTCCTTGGTCTTTTATGTTTCTTAGAACACTTTTGCTCTTTTTCTGAATTCAAAGCAAGTTCTACTTGAATAAAAAGTGTGGCCTCCCAGGACTGTCAGTGCCCTGTGTACCCACTCACAGCTATGGCATGCTTGCCTGCTCTCATTTTGATTCTCTTGCATAATGTGTCCACTGCCTGCTGTGCTCATGGGCATTGCCAGATACTCTATGGGTGTGAGACAGGAAAGACAAATGGACAAGCTTAGTGCACATCTTGTTTGCTCACAGGCATGCTCCATGGGCCCATTGGATTTGACTTACAAAATAGAAGTTCAAAGACAAACTCCTGAAGAATTTCATGACACTAATGGAAGAATATTAAACTAAGCATGGGGCAATTTGAGTTCAGGGCCCCATGCAGCTGCACATACCCATGAAACTGACCCTGGGGCCTTGCTTATCTCAAGCCTATTGACCAGATGGAACCTGACCTTTCTGTTTTCAAGTTTTGTTTTCTTGTGATTTTTCTCTTCCATGATATATTCCTGTTTTTTGACGATCAGTGTTAGAGATGATTCAGTCAACTTCTGCTGTGATAGATGAGAATTAACTCACTTGATCACTTTCTTTCACCTCTACTTCCTACATAATTATTTTTAGTCCCTCTTTTGTTTATTTTGGAGCTTAATATAAAAAGCATTTTTATTTCTTGAAAATATGTCTCGAGTCTCTATTTTGTAAAATGAGATATTTGGACCCTTCACCTGTTTTTTTCTTTTATATTCAAGTTTTTTCACAGGTGCTTTGGCTTCCTATATTTGTTAGAGTAATAGTAGATGCTGAAACATATGTCTTAAAACACAAGTTTATGGATTGCTCCAAAAACAGCCCTGGGGAGTGGATAGATTAGGAGAGCATTCATTGATTTAGTCTCATGGAAGCTTCATGAGTTCAACCACTAATCAATGTTGTCTCTTTAGTTATAAATCAATGTAACTCATCTTGTCTTTTGGCCAGATGGAAATGGTCTGTTAGACCAGGATGCAAGAAAAGACCACTGACTCCAATTAAAATCAAATTAAAGCAAGCTTATTATTTCAACTGGCCAGGCTGCCTCTCCCTCCCAAAACTGTGGGAAGAAGACAGCAGCAGCAGCTTTCCTGCAGCCCAGCTTTATAGCCCACAAAGTTACACAAAGGGGGGTTACAGATAACAGAACTCTGACAATCATCACACCAATGGTAGTTTACATTTTATGCCTGCCCCAACATCAGAATTTATGAGGACCATTAGAGCCTCAGAGAGGGTCGTTATCTGGCCAGGGAAGGCCAATATTTATGAGGTGTCATTAAAGTTTCAGAGAGGGCTGCTATCTGGTCAGAGAACCATGCATGGTTGAATTCAAGGCATGGGCAGGCATTCCAAGCAGGTTCAGAATTTGCAGTAATTTATAGTAAAGCCAAAATTATCTTTTCATGGCTTTGTGGCGAGGTGGCTCCCAATTTTAAGAAAAAATCAGGTTGGGTCTATCAGGTCAGGAGTATGGACAAGAGTCCAGGGGAGAGTTTGTGAGCAAAACCTAGAAGTGGCACTTGTCCCATCAATTGTATGCTGTTGGCCAGAACTGTGGACACACTTCACTGTGAGGAATTCTGGGAAGTGTAGTTTGCTTAGGAGCCCATCATGAAGAAAAAAAAAAAAACAACAATTTTAGTTGATAACCACCAGTCTCTGTTACTCTTATATGGTGAAATTTACAGCTTTTTTTAAAAATAGTTTACAGATAGGTTGATTTTAAAGGCTGAAAATATATATCTAGGATTTACCTAAAAATTCATTCTGGTCAGGATTCTGGTACAGAACCTAACCCATTCGACCTGATCTGAATAAGAAGGTATTATGGTCTAATAATGTTGTGTCACTCCCACAGTTATGTGTGGAAGCCTAATTCCCCCCAATAATGGGATTAGGTGGCACAGACTATAAGGTAGTTAGGTCATGAGGGTGTAGTCTCAGCAATGAGATTAGTGCCCTTATAACTGAGGTCCTGGAGAGCTGCCTTGCCACTTTGCCTTGTCAAGACACAGGAAGAAAGTGCCATCTATGAACCAGAAAGCAAGACCTCACCAGACACCAAATCTGGTATTGTCTTGGTCTTTGACTGTCCATCTTCCAAAACTCTGAGAAATATATTTCTGTTGTGGTATTTTGTTATAGTTACCAGTGGACTAAGGCAGAGGATTTTTTTTAATCACTGTTGGAGATTGAACCTAGGACCTCATGCATGCTAGTCAAGAGCTCTACCACACAGCTACACCCCAGCCCCAAGACAGAGAAATTTATTAAATGGATTTAAACATTATCTAGAGGACGGAAAAAAGTTGAGGGGCTAGGGTTGTGGCTCAGCGGTAGATTGCTTGCCTAGCATGTGCCAGGCCCTGGGTTTGATCCTCAGCACCACATAAAAATAAATAAATAAAACAAAGGTATTGGCTCCAACTACAACTAAAAAGAATATTTAAAAAAAATAGACCCTAAATTGAGATTTTAGGAACCCCTTCAGAAATAGTGCCCATGAGATCTGTGACTCCTCCACAGTCAGGAAGCTGCCATCTCTGGAACCATACTGGCCAGCTGTCTTGATGAAGAAATCACCACTGCTGCAGGCTCTGGAACCATGCAGACCAGAAGAGTGAATGCCCCAGGACCCGTCTCAGCTCCCTAAAGTGTTGGCTATATTCTCGGCCCTCTGTTACTGTGGCCACAGGAAAATCAGCACATCCATAGTTGTGCATGTCAGCAGGAAACAGCATAAGCAGTAAAAACCCACCCCTACCCTTGTCTCGCTTCAATCTTCAGAAACCTTAGTGCATTGGATTAATATAACACAGATCAAATCTAAAACTCCAGCTTCAAAGGAATCTGAGAAATTTGGTTCTTAATTTTTCTCAGGAAGGCACAGGAAAATGACAGTGCATGAAGTGTCAATCCACAGTACCCATTAGACTCTATCCCTTTGATAATTATGTTCTTTAACTTTTATTCAAATAGACAAAGAATTGAAAGCCATAACAACATTCTCCTTTTCATATAATGCAATCATCTGTATAAAAAATATTCACTGTCTTCCCTCAAACTGATGAAACATGAGAAGTCCCATTAGTTATCATAAACATCACTTGAAGATGAGCCCTCCTTCTCTGGCTCCACTGCAATTCCCTTTTGATACATTGTAGCACATGGATTAAATGAAAAATTTAACTACCAAAATACATTCTATAAAAAAATAGTAAGGAGGAAAACAGGAAATTAGTATTTTAATATAATAGAGTAAGAAAGAGAATGCAGTTCACTATTATATTCCTTTATTTTCTTACAAATGGTTCTAAGGTTGTATTTATTACTTGGGTATTTATCCAATGAAACAGCACAGAACTTTATTGCTGAGGGTTGTGAGTTTTGTCTCTCTTTAGTCACCATAGGTTCTATCCATTTTTCTACCAGATGTGTAATATTTGGGGACACTTTTAAGGATACATTTTTTTTTGTTGTTTGTTTGTTTTGTGATGCTGGGGATCAAGGCCAGGGCCTTGTGTATGTTAGGCGAGTGTTCTACCATACCACAGAGAGACTTTTTTCATTTTAAAATTTATTTTGAGACAGAGTCTCTAAAGTTGCTTAGGCTGGCCTGTAACAGTGATCCCCTGCCTCAGCCTCCTGATTAGCTACAATTACCATATACACAACCACACCCCCTAAGGATCCTTTGAGTTCTTTTTTTCCTCATATTT
Organism: Urocitellus parryii; assembly: GCF_045843805.1. NCBI lineage: Eukaryota > Metazoa > Chordata > Mammalia > Rodentia > Sciuridae > Urocitellus > Urocitellus parryii. The sequence goes on from NW_027554054.1 coordinate 4,007,172, forward strand.
TAATTGTTGCATTATAACTATGCATATTGATAGGGTTCATTGTTACATATTTGTATATGCACTCAATATAACAATATAATTTGGCCAACATGATCCATCAGTATTTTCTCTTTGCCTCTCAACTTCCCTTCTCCTGGTCCCTTTCCTTTAGTATACTGATCTTCCTTTGATTTTCATGATATTTTCCCTGCTTCTTCTTTTAATTTTTTTCTCTCTAGCTTCCAAATATGAGAGAAAACATGTGACCTTTGACTTTCTGAGGTAGGCTTATTTCACTTAACATAATATTCTCAAGTTCCATCATTTTCTGCAAATGACATAATTTCATTCTTCTTTATGGCTGAATAGCTATATATATCACATTTTCTTTATCCATTAGTCTATTAATAGACACCTGGACTGGTTGGCTATTGTGAATTGTGCTGCTCTAAACATGGGTATGTATGCAGGTATTGATGTAGTGTGCTTACTTTAATTCTTTAGGATAAATACCAAAGAGTGGTAAAGCTGGGTCATGTGGTGGTTTTATTCCTAGTCTTTTGAAGAACTTTCATGATGATTTCCATAGTTGTTATACTAATTTATACAATAAATTAGTATACATAGTTGTTATACTAATTTAGACAGTCCCACCAACAGTGTAAAAAATCTTTCTTTTTATCCTTATGCCCTTCAATATTTATCATTGTATATATTCTTGTTTAAAAATTTTTAGCTATATATGGATGCAATACCTTCATTTTATTTATTTATGTGGTGCTGAGGCTCATGCCCCACACATGTGAGACAAGCACTCCACCATTGAGCTATATCCCCAGCCCTCATTGTGTGTATTCTTGATGGCTGTTATTCTAACTGGAGTGACAAAATCTCAGACTATTTTTGATTTTCATTTACCATTTTCATGTATTTGTAGTCCATTTGTAGTTGTTCTTTTGAGAAGTGTCTGTTTAATTTATTTTCTCATTTATTAATTTGATTATTTAAAAATTTTTGGTGTTAAGTTTTGTGAGTTCTTTATATATTCTGGATAATAATCCTGTCAGAAGAGTAGCTAGCCAACATTTTTCTTTAATTATGTAGGTAGTTTCTTCACATTTTAAATTATTTCATTTGCTTAACAGAAATTTTTAAATTTGATGCCATCTGATTTTATAAACTATTGGCATTATTTCCTGACCTTTAGAGGTTTTATTGAGAAAGTCATTGCCTGTGCCTATACTTTAGAGTGTTCACCCTATGTTTTCTTCTAGGAATTGCATAGTTTGTACTCTAATTCCTAGGTTTTTCATTCATTTTTGAGTTGAATTTTATGTAGGGGAATGATAAAGATCTTATCTGATTATTCCATATATGGATAACCAGTTTTTCTAGCACCGTTTGTTAAAAAGGCTATCTTTTTTCAAGTGTAGGTTTTTGGATGAAGAATCAGATGACTGTATCTGTGTGGGTTTGTCTCTATTTCATTGGTATATACATCTACTTTTACATCAATACCCATGCTGTTTTTAGCTCTGTAGTATAATTTGAAATCAGGTATTTTGATGCATTTTATTTTTTCTTACAATTTTATTTTATTTTATTTTTTTATAATTACTTTGCCTAGACTGGGTCTTTTATTTGTTATTCCAAACAAATTTTAGAACTATTTTTTCTCCTAGTTTTGTGAAGAATGTCATTGGTATTTTGATGAGGAGTGCATTGAATCTGTATAATACTTATATAGTATGGTCACTTAACAGTATTAAGTCTGCCTATCCATGAACATAGGAGGTCTTTCCATCTTCTAAGGTCTTCTTCAACTTCTTTCTTCAGTGTATTATAATTTTAATAATAAAGGCCTTTCACCTACTTGGTTAGATTTATTCCAAGGTATTTTATTTCATTTTTTAGACTATTGTGAATAGAATTGTTTTTCTGATTTCTTTCTCAGCAGATTCATTAATGGTGTATAGGAAAGCTATTGATTTTTATATGTTGATTTTGTAACCTGCTACTTTCCCAAATTTGTTTTTTAGCCCTAGCAGTCTTTTGGTAAAGTTTTTGGATTCTCTTAAGTATAGGATGATATCGTCAGCAAACAGTGAAAATTTGACTTCTTCCTTTCATATTTTTATCATTTTCCCCCTTCTCTTGCCTAATTGCTCTGGCTAGAATTTCTAGTACTACACTGAATAGATGTGGTGAGAGTGGATATTCTTTTTTTAATATTTATTTTTTAGTTATAGTTGGACACAATACCTTTATTTCACTTATTTATTTTTATGTGGTGCTGAGGATTGAATCCAGAGTCTCGCATGTGTGAGGTGAGCGCTCTACTGCTGAGCCACAACCAGCCCCCCCCCCCCCAGAGAGGAAATTATTGATTTGTTCTAGATTTTAAGGAAAATGCTTTCAATTTCTCCCCATTCACTATGATGTTGGCTATACTTGTACTTTTTTTGGAATTGATTTGTTGTTCTTTTTCCAGGACCTTGATATATATCATTAGGTTTTTTATTTGGGATCTTTCTTATTTTCTTATGTAGACACTTGTAACTATAAACTTTCTTCTTAGAACTGCCTTCATAGTGTCCCAGAAGTTTTGATATGTTTTATCACTATTTTCATTTGAGTCTAAGAAGTTTTCATTTCTTCCTTGATTTCTTCTAACACCATTCATCATTCAAAAGTGTATTGTTCAGTGTCCATGTGTTTGTCTAGTTTTTATTGGGTTTTGTTGTGTTGATTTTGAATTTTATACCATTATGATCTTATGAGATGCAAGCAATTATATCATCTTTTTTTTTTTTATATTTGTGGTGTTGCTTTGTGACCTAAAATATATCTACTGTGGAGAAGGTTCCATAAGCTGCTAAGAATAAAATATATTCAGCTGTTTTTGGATGAAATAAGCTATAGATGTTCAGTAGGTCCATTTGATTTATAATATTTTTTAGGTCTAAAGAGTCTTTACCAAGTTTATATCTGGATGACTTATCTAATAGTGAGAAAGGTGTGTTGAAATTGCCTAGTATTATTGTACTGGGGTCTACCTGAGACTTTAATTTGAGTAGTATCTCTTTTATGTAATTAGTTGCATCTACATTTGCAGCATAAATGTCGGATTGTTCCCTTTATCAGAATGAAGTGATTTTCTTGTCTCTTCAGATTAATTTTGTTTTGATCTGCTTTGTCAGATGTGAGAGTAGCTATTCCTGCTTGTTTTGGGGCTCCATTCACATTGTAAACCAATTTCCATTTTTTTCATTTTAGCCTGTGACTCTTTACCTGTAAGGTACACCTCTTGTTATCAACCTATAGTTGGGCCTTGTTTTCTAATACATTCTGCCGACCCATGTATTTTACTTGGAGAATTAAGGCTGTTTACATTCAGTGTTATTACAGACAGATGTTTATTAACTCCTGCCATTTTGATTTATTTATAATGTTTAATTTGGTCCTGTTTCTCATTTGCTTAGCTATTCTTCAAATGAGATTTATTCATTTGTGAACTCTGGGGTTCAAAAATTTTGATTTTGATTTTTTTCTGGATGAGTATTTTGTTAAGTAACTTCTGAAGTGCTAGTTTAGTTGTCGTAAATTCTTTTAGTTTCTTCTTATCTTGGAAGGTTTTAATTTCCCCTTTGATTTTTTGAATGGTAGTTTTGCTGGACACAGAAGTCTTGGTTGATAGTTCAGGACTTAGAACACACCATTCCCAGCCTTCCTGCCTTTTAGAGTTTGTGTTGTGAAATTGAAAGTGATTCTGATAGGCTTGCCTCTAAATGTGATCCAATGTTTTTCTCTTTAGGCTTTTAAAATTCTATCCTTGTTCTCTATTAAATTACTTTCACAGATAGAAACAGTGTTGAGAGGGATGGTGTAAGGGTAAATCAAGTGTTTAGAAAGCCCATAGATGCCACTCCTGTCAGAACTACAATAATAAGAGAAGACAAATTAATAAAAGTGTTCATTCCAGGAAGGTCAAATTGCTTCCCCCTTGTATTAGTAAGTTTGTATCACTGTGATCAAAATATCCAACAAGAACAACTAAGAGGAATAAAAGTTTATTTGGGGCTCATGGTTTCAGAGTTCAGTCCATGGTTGGTCAAGTCCATTTCTCTTGGCATGAGTGAGGTAGAACATTATGGTAGAAGGCATAGCAGAGAAAATCTTCACTGCTCATGGTGTCCTCCATCCAATGGAAGGAGGAAGGGAAGGATGGAGAGAGGGAAGGGAAGAGAGAGAGACAGAAGGGGGGAAGAAGCCAGGGGGACAAGACATAATCTCCAAGGGCACACCCCCAGTGATCCACTTTCTCCAGCCATGTCCTACCTGCCTTCAGTTACCATCAAGTACAATAGTCTTCTCAAATTATTAATCCATCAAATGGATTAATCAACTAGTTAATGACTCAGCCAGGCATGGATTAAACCTCTAAAATATGAGCCCAAAATAAACATTTCCTCCTATAAGTTGTTTTTGTTGGGTTTGGTCACAGCAACACAAAGTTGATTAACAAAAGAGGGGAAGTAATATATTATTGCTGGAATAATCTTTTAGTTATTCCTCCCTTGAATACCAATACAGAAGCGTTTGGGGGACACCTCATATCCAAACCATGGCATCCTGCCCCTGATGTCCAAAAGCTCCTGTCCATCTCACAATCTTAAATGCATTTAGTTCATCTCCAACAGTCCTTGAAGTTTTAACAGTTCCAACATTGCCTAAAAGTCCAATTCTAGTCTCCTCTGAGAGGGAAGGCAAACTCTTAGTTGTGAATCCCCGTAAAAATCAAAAGATATGTATGATATATCTAATAATATATCTAATATATAGTGGTACAGGGTAAGCATTCCTATTCCAAATAGGAGGGATGGGGGAATAAAAGATGGAATGGAACCAAAACAAGACCAGAATTTGGCTGGTCAAACATTAGGTCCTGCTGCTCTATGTCCAGATCTGGGGTGCATGACAGTATAATGTAACTTCCATGAGGCTTGGGAAGCCCCACCCTGTTATCTGTTTTAGCCCACATAGCCTCTCTCTTAGTCTGGCTCTATCCCCAGCTCAAGACTTTCATTGGCAGGAGTTCCCTGTTACTGGCATCTCTTAATCTGGAGGGAGGGCAGTGAGGGGTTCTCCATTCCAGCTTCTGCTTCTGCCTTTGCCTTCACTTCTTCACATACCACCCCATCAGGGAGTGCATTCAGGGATTCTAACCCTGCTATACTTTTCCTGATCTTTCAGGCCTTCCTTTGAAATCTCAGTGGAGACTTCCATGATCCCTTAGCTTCAGCATCCTGAGTTTCTGCAGAACCAGCACCGTTGGATGACAGCAAGATTTACTGCCAGCTTGAGCAGTAGCTGGGCCCTCTTGGACCCTTATCCATGGCTTCAGTGGCCTCTGAGTGCCTGGGCAGCTGAGCATGGGGAAATGAATCCTTGGGATACTGTTTTCTAGGCACACCCAGGAGAGCAGTGTACCCCCAAGGTCTCTCAAGTGAGTTTTCACTTCTACACCCTTGAGCCTGCCATGGGCTTGGTCTTGATGATTTCTGATAGGCCCTCAAGTCATCTTTCCTACTGTCTATGAAAAGGATTTAGCTTCTCTTCTACCAATAGATTATTGGTAGTAATCTATTCAATAACCACAACTTCCTGATACTCGTTTTATGAGTGATTTTCTGGCCAAATTGCAAAATTTTCAAATCTTTCTCCTCTGTTTTCTGCTCTCAATTATCACAGTAAACCTGGCTAACGCTCGGCAGCAATATCCATACTACCATCTGATTGCTGTGCTGCCTTGAAATTTCCTCTGCCAGATTAATTACTCCATCACTTTTAAATTTGGCCTTATTCACTCTCAGGACATGAGCAAAATATAGAAAAGCACTTTGCTGGAATGTAACATGTGACCCAATTGAGTCCTTGTTCAATACCCAATTGAGTCCTTGTTTCCTTCTGAAAACTCATGAGAATAGTCTCTACTGTCCACATTCCTATTAGCATTCTGGTTCTCTGAGCTCTATCAGAATCACCTTGTATTAGTCAGCATTCTCTAGAAGAACAGAATCAACAGGAAGTAAAATTATAAAAAGGGGATTTATTAGGTTTGGTTTACATGACCAGAAGCTGGATAGTCCACAATGGCCATCTGCAGGCTGGAGAGCTGGAAGAACCAGTAGCTGTGCAGTCCAAAAGGCTGAAGCCCGAGAACAAGAAGGATCAAAGGTGCTACCCTAGTCTGAGACCAAAGGCTCTGGGAGAATCACTGACAGAGTCTGCTTTGGAAGACTGAAGAAGTGAGAGTCTGATATCCACAGATGATCACAATAGCAATCAAAAAACCATTCAAGAAGAATCAAGCCTGCATCTGCTGCTGATTCCTTATTCTTCCAACTTTTATTCTATCCAAGCCATCATCCTGTTGGTCATTGCTGCCTATGCTTAGGGAAGGTCTCCGTTTCAGTTGGCTATCCCACATGCCAATCATTCCTAGACACACTGACATACCCATAATCCTTGGCATCTCTTAATCCAATCAAGTTGACAATTCAAATTAACCATTACACATCTTTTAAGTGCTGTTTACAACATCTTAAGGCTTCTCCAGCCTGCCTCTCCAAATTTCTCCAAACCTCTCCTGTAAACTAGTTTCAAAATCTTCTGAACCGTATAGTCAGGTATGATCACAGCAATAATCCCACTTCTTAGTATCAACTTTTGTGTTAGTCAGCTGCACATCACTGTGACCAAAATATCCAACAAGAACAACTTAGAGGAGTAAAAGTTTATTTTGGGTTCATGGTTTCAGAGGTTCAGTATATAGTTGTTCAGCTTCATTGGTCTGGTGGAAGGCATGGCAGAAGAAATTTGCACTGGTCAGAGCAGCCAGGAAGGAGAGAAGGAGAGAAGGTCAAAAGGCGGGGTGGGGGGATAGATACTGATTTGAATTAATCAAATGGATTAATTCACTCATTAAATGACGGCTGTCAAAATCTAAAAATTTCACCTCTGAACATTAACACAAGTGCTTTTGGGTGACACCTCATATCCAGACCATTATACCCCCTTCATGATGTATGGCTTCTAATAGGGTGGAACAGTTATTCTGTGTGCTCAGTGTTGGCTTCTGCTATTGGCACTCAGCAATGGTGGAAGTAGGATCAAGTTTTTTGATGGGAAATCCAAGTCTCTATGACCTCCATCCCTGCTCTCATGGCCCCATTGTTTATGAGCCCATTGGGAAAATACTGTGGCTGGATAAATAATCCAACTGATATCCATGGAATAGTTCATCTCATTGACCTGATTATCTGTCTCTCCTTCATTTGGTATATGTGGTAAGCATAATAATGGTCATCCCACAGATGTCCATGACCTAATCTTTGAGAACTGTGATTGGATTTCCTTACATAGAAAAAGTGACTTTGCAGTGTAGTTAAGGATCTTGAGATAGGGATATTGTCCTGGATTCATTCAGGTGAGCCCTGTATAGACACTAGCATCCTCATGCATGGGAGGGAGGAGAGAGTCAGAGAAGGAATGTGATGTTTGAAGCAGAGGTCAGAGTGATGTGATTGCTGACTTTGAAGATGAAAGGAGACCATGATTCTAAAAGCTGAAAAGGGCAAGAGCATGAATTCTCTGATGGTCTCCAGAAAGGAATGCAGTCTTCGACTGGCACCTTGATTTTAGTTCAGTGTGACCCATTTCAGACTTTTGACCTCTAGAATTGAACTTCTTAAACCTGCACATTCATATCTTTTAACAAATTTGGGGGAGGGGTTGGTGTTTCATTTTTATTTCATTTTCCTGTTCCATTTTTAATTTCTTATCCTTTGGGAACCCCAGTAGTATATGTCAGACCTTTCAAAAATTGTTCCATGTGTCCTTGAAGCGCTGATAATTTTTTCCTGTCTTTCCCCTTTACTCATCATCTTGTTCGATTTCCTCAAATTCACTGATACTTTACTCCATCATCTCATTCTACAAATAAGCAATATAGTGAACTTTAAAAATTTCAGATACTAAACTTTTCATATATACATTTTTTTGTTTCTCTGCTATATTGCTGATATTTATATTTATTTGGAGCAGATATTCATTGATCCATTTGAGCATCCTTATAATGAATACCTTTGAGTGCTTGCCTGATAATTCCGTCTGGTTCTTCTCTGGATAAAGCTCCAGTTAATTTTCTTTTCCTTTGAGAATGGGTCTTTTTTTTCTGGTTCTTTGTACATCAGTTAATTTTGAATTGTATCCCAGATGTTTTGGACACTATGTTTTGGAGGCTCTGGATTTTGATATATTGTTCCAAATGGTATTGATGTTTCATTTTTATCAAGCAATTAACTTGCAAGAGTCATACTTACACTCTGCCTTACCTGTGGAGAGTGGCAATTCAGATATCCATTCAGACTGCCTCCAAGCTGCCCTGCACATATGTCAGGGGAACCAGAGACTTAGGCAGTCTATGCACAGATTTGGGTTTTTTTCTCCCTCTTCCACTTTTTCTTCCTCTTTCTTCTCTCTCTCTCTGTATGTGTGTCCTCTACATTCTTTGGCAGTCCTGGTTTCCCTGATCTCTTGCCTTTGGTTCTTTCACTGAGAATCATGATATGTTTCTCCATTGGAGCTGCTGCTGCTCAGGACCATCATGACAGTGCTGCCACACCCAGAGCAGTCAGGAGACAGGAAACTCGACCCATCTGCCAATGTCTGCAGCCTTCATTCACTCTTTAGAGCCTCCAGGTAGTGGTTGACTTTTTATTTATTAATTTTGAATTGTATCCCAGATGTTTTGGACACTATTAAAAAAATTAAAATTTTTTTCACCATAGTTTTTAACTGTTATTTATAGAAGGATTGGGTTATTTATAGAAGGATTGGGTTGTTATTTATAGAAGGATTGGGTTGTTAAATGCTTGTTAAATGCTGAGTATTAAACCCAGGGCCTTGTGCATGTGAAGCCACAATTTGTTTTATTAGTGGGATAGATAAAAATCATACCCCACTTCATGTGATACAATTGGTTTTGGTGCTAGCCCAGCCAGTGATGCATAACTGAAATGTATGATGGGAAAAGTTGAGACAAGTATATATCGAGGGACAGGCTATGAAACAGTGATCTATCATCATCAAAAGACTCCAGGTAAGACAGAAATTGTTACTTTCTGAAAGGGAGACTAAAGAGACATGATATCTAATCACACAGTATTTTATGTTAATCCCAAGTGTACATACAAAATCTGAAAAATTAGTTTCTAGACTAAAATATTTTATAATAAGTAACTTGATTGAAACTTAGTACCCATTGACCAGCCTTACCCTCCCATCCCTGCACCATTCCCTTGGTCCCCACCATTCCATTCTCAACTTCTATGAGAGCAACCTTTTCATATTTCACAAATGAGTGAGGTAACGTAGTACTTGTTTTTCTGGGCCTGGTTTATTTCACTTAAGATAATGATCTCTAGTTCCATTCATGTTGGATGACAGGATTTCATTATTTTTTGTCTGAATACTATTCCATTGTGTATAATCTAGGTTACAAACCCAATTGTAAATTCATATGAAAATAATTTGTTTCATTACCTCTATATTTTATAGTTTTATGGCAATGTTTATATGTTTAAAAATTCTGAAAAATTTATTTTATTGAAGAAAGAGGTTACTGAGGTAAGCAATCCTGAAAGTGAGGTGGTAGTAATAAAGTAGTATTAATTTCCTGACTTTGATGGCTACATTTGTTTATATTGTAGAAAATCACCCGTGCACTCTCCAGGTAAGGGTTCCCTGCTGCCACCTCCCACTTGACTCTCTTGGTGTCCATCATCCTCCGGGCCCCTGGCACATAAGTTTTCTCCTGGCCTTTTACTTGAGATCTGGTCTCTGGGTTCTTTCCTGGAGGTCTCTGTGGAACCTCTGTTTGGGGGGGCACCTCATTGTGCCTGACACTATATGAAAAAGGAAGGGATACACCAGATGTGGTAGTGGACACCTGTACTACCAGTGACTCAGAAAGCCGAGGCAGGAGGATTTCAAGTTCAAGTTCAGCCTGGGCAATTTATCAAGACCTTGTCTCAAAATGAAAAAAAAAAAAAATAAGAGTTGGGGAGATAGCTCAGTGGTAATATGCCCCTGGGTTCAATCCCCAATATGGAGAGCAGAGAAGAGAAGGAGATATGGCACAGTGCTGGCCCTGAGGGTGCTTGGAATCTCTAGCAAGAATGTAAGAGAATGGGGGCTGGGGATGTGGCTCATGTGGTAGCACGCTCGCCTGGAATGCGTGCGGCCTGGGTTCGATCCTCAGCACCACATACCAACAAAGACGTTGTGTCTGCCGAGAACTAAAAAATAATATATTAAAATTCTCACTCTCTCTCTCTTTCTCTAAAAAGAAAGATCTCTCTCTCTCTCTCTCTCTCTCTCTCTCTCTCTCTCTCTCATAAAAAAATTCTCTCTTTAAAAAATTTTAAGAATATGAGAGAATGGGAGGCAGGAGTGCCTAATGGTTACCACTAGGCAGCATCTTGACCAGTATCTACCATGAGTTGCCAGAACATGTACCTTACCAGTTGTTGGATATTTTGAATAACATCCTGCTGAAGGATGTCAAAGGTGTTCTGTGCCTCACTAGCTGGCCCTGTGCCATCTCCCATCAGCTGTGTGACCTAGGGTAAGTTAACATCTCTGAGCTTCAGAAGTGCTTCTCTGCAGTGTGAGAACTCACTTCATAGCACATTGAGGATGAAAGGGAGTGGGTAAACAACTGGAGAGCGTTTGCATGGAGCAGGCACTTAATAAACATTAGGGCTGTGCCTCAGCATTGCTAGGGCTGCAGAATGCTTCTCATACTTTGCATTTCAGCTGCTACTTGAAACACGCATTATCTCATTCTACAGATGAGACAATAGAAGCCCTGAAAGTGGAATGACTAGGTCACATGACTGGTAGGTAATTAGAGTTGAAATGTGAATCCAAAGTTTGTATTCTTCCATGCCATCCCCCAGCCGGAGTCGTAAGCCTGATGTACCAGAGAACTGAGAGAATTAGTCACCTGACCAGTCAGTGCACAGGCTTCTAGAGAATGCTAGAGGAGTTCATAACCTTGGCCTGAGGATTGAATCTTGCTTAAACGAAAATAAAAGTCAATGACCAAGCAAATCAAATCGAAGTTCCAATTGACATAGAGCCACCAGGCAACGTCACCGCCCAGAAGTGTCTTTCCAGGGAATGCAACAGGCAGAGCGCCCCCTGGAGGCGGACGGCAGGTCCTGGGTGTACCTCACCTGGTTGTGGAAGTGCTGTCCAGTTTAAAGCATGGGCTTGGGGAGAAGGAAATGTTTTTGTCAATTCAGAGTCCTGTGAACTTTGGTAAGCCCCCTAGCCTCTAAGCCTCAATTTCCTCATCTGTGGTGTTGCCTATTTTGTGGTGTTGTGGTAAGGATTAAATGCACAGTAAATCACTTAGCACAGGGCTGGGCACAGAGCAAGAGCTCAAGAAACAGCATCTGCTGTCGCCATCCTCAAGTGCTTGCTGTTCCCGGTAGCTAGGAAGGGACTGAGCAACATTGTAAGCAGAGTCCTCCCCTGAGGGCTTTGCAGGTGTACGTCATGGACTTTGAAGGGCGGTGGAATGCAGAGAGATGTAACAGAGACATTCTGGGAAGGGGGTGCGAGGAAGCAAAGAGAGGCAGAAGTGAACTGACTGTGCTCCGGCTGGGTGTCCTAGGAGCTGGGAGAGGAAAGGCAAAGTCAGAGTTCAGGGAGGTAGAGTGCAGGGTCAGGGATCTGGACTCGCTTTGTGTGGCAGCAGAGAGCCATCTGCTCCAGTAGATTCTCCAGCAAGACTGCCCTGGCATGGTGTGTGGGTGAACGGGAGGAAAGAACATTTGAAACAGGGAGCCACACTGTGGTGGCCAAAAGACCAAGTGATGAGAATGAAGCATTGGATAGACTTGGGACATCCTGTTATGACTTAGGTCTCAAAATGCTACAGAACTGACAATGGCTGCACCCTCTCCTCTTTATTTCATTACTGCTACCCCTGCCAACTGACCTCCCTGACTTCAGCCGTTCCTAATCTTTCTTGACTTTTAGCAAGCAATGCTCCTGCTCAAGAGCCTGGAGTGGCTATAATTGCCTGTCACCAGTTATTCCTGAGGACTAACTTGTCTTTAGGCCATTCAGGATACCTGAGCTCAGGCCCTCAGGCAAAACCCTGAGCTTCAATGGAACCTTAACTTGACCATCTATTTTTTTTCCTCTCTACACACTGGGGTGGGCTGATAGAAAGGCTCAAATCAGACAGTAGAAGAGACGGAGAGGAAATGTCACACCTTAATTCATTAGTCCTCCAACAATGCAAGAGGAAGGAACTTTGGTGTCCTTCTATTTTAGAGATGAGGATACTGAGGCCAGAATGTGAAGGTGATTTTTAAGATCTTATTAATGTTAGCAAATGACAGAGCTGAAATTCCAATGGGCAGTCTGACTGTAACCACTATAAGAGGTTGCTACATTTTGGGTCTTGGGCATGTGCCATTCATTAATAATTATATACTGGATTAGGTGTGTAGTTCAGCGAGGGAATGCTTACTTAGATGTACAAACCCTGGGCTCAATACCCAGCATTACAGAAAAAAAAGGATATAGGGGGAGCTAACAATTATACACCTAGGCTTATTCACTTGGCACTGTGCTAAGAGTGGAAGATGTCTACAAGCCCTTCTGTTTGTTTATCAGTGAATTGTTGAGCCATTTATTAATTACATATGTCACTGCTAAAAATAACAAGTAATATTTAGACTAGCCTTAGTACTGTGTCCATAATGAGGCAGAAACTATCATTATCATCCTTGTCTTACAAAGTTGTAACCTACTCGAGGCCAAGATCTAGAAAATGATGGAGCTGAGATTTTGAACCATGTCCAAATTCTACACTCTTGGGCTCTCCTTGAGGGATTACCTTGCGCTGGACTGTGGAAAGGACAGAAAAGAGACCAGTTCCTACTGTCAGGGAGGAAGTGTGGGAAATAATGACTTCCTCACTGATTTTGGAGGAGTCCATGAAGAACGAGGCTTGAAGAGTTTATAAATTATGGAAGAGATGCAGTGGGACAGAGAGGTGGGCAGGAGGCTGGAAAGTATGAGTGCCCAGGCCCCAGAATCAAGTGTCCTTACTGTGGAGACAACTGAGGACTCTGCCTATATGTGGGGAGGGGCACAAGTGGGTAGTAGCCAACTTACTGGAGGAGGCGACCCAGCTGGACTGCAACCACCCAGTGGGGTGTGGGGCAGGGATTATGCAACTGGAAGAGGAAGTAGCCATACAAAGAAGATTTTAGTCTGAAAGCAATAAGAGCCTATTTATTTTTATTTTTTAACATAATTTTCCAATTTATTTAGGTGCAATATGACCAATAACCTATTCTCTGTAACTCAGGATTCTAATATTCTGTATGTGTGATTCAGAAGTGAGCATGGTGTGTGTATGTGTGCTCACGTCTGTGTTTTAGAGTCAAAGGCAAATGTGGAGTCATCTAGGTGAAGATGAAAGGAATTTAGAACAAAGTTGAGCTAAGTGCTCCTATCTGGGCTGAAATTGACCCAAAACAAACATGTACAGTGATTCATCTGTAATTTAGGTTTAGAATTTAATGTGCTGAAATATAGCCAGGAGGGTCCCCAGAGGGTTGCAGCCCTATCCTTATCTGAATCCCATCAGTCATCAACCTATAATGTAAGGAGCAATATACACATGGAACTAAGCCCTGAGACTCTCAGCCTTCTAGATAGGAAGGAACTTGACCGAACTTCTGGCCCAACTGCCTACTCCCATGTTTCCCACTAGAAGTCACCACTAGCCCTGCCCATTCTTTCATTTCCTTTCTGGAATCACACAGGACATGCAGAAAAGAAATCTTTCCCCCCAGAAGTGGTTGCACATTCTTATAATCCCAGCTACTTGGGAGGCTGAGAGTCGGGAAGATTGCAAGTTCAAGGGCAGATCCGGTAATTTGTCAAAACCTTGTCGACCCTGTCTCAATAAACAATATCAAACTAAAGCATTTCTTTATTTTTTTTAGAAATGCAAATGTATTTCCCCCACATTTTTATTGGTGCATTAGAGTTGTACATAATGATGGGATTTATTGCTACATATTTGTATATTCACACGGTATAACAATATAATTTGGCCACTATCACTCCCCAGCAGAACATTCCTACTGTGACTCCTTATCAAGGTCCTAACATTCCTACTGTGACTCCTTGTCAAGGTCCTAACATTCCTACTGTGTCTCCTTGTCAAGGTCCTTACCTTCTCTAGATCCCCAACTTCCTCCTCAATAAAATGGACATAACATATAGGCCCGCCTTATTGATTGATTAGTAAAATGTGCAGGCAATAGCAGACCAAAAAGATTCCTTTGTAAACTGTAAAGTGCAGTACAGATGGGCGTTTTTGTTATGATCCATATTGGTATTGCTTGGGAAATCATCAAATCAGAGGCCAAACATCCCGGCCTCCACTCTTCTTAACCCAGGGACCGTCCGACGGTGGCCAAACTTCACTGCGGTGCGGTGCGCTGCGGCTGCTGATCTGGGGACCAGGGGTCGCTTTGAGGAACGCTGGGGCCACCGGGTCAGGGCTCCCAGCGCTGGGACCCTCGGCACCCTGACGTGGATCCTGGCCGCTCCTCCACTCGCTTCGCCCTGGGGCGGGGGCTGCGGGGTTCGGGAATGATAAAGTGGCGGCCGCTTGGGCTCCGGGACCCACGAGTTGCGCGGCACAGGGCCATGCGCGAAAGGCTGAGCGCCGCTTGCGAAGCGGCCTGGCCGCGGCTGTGCTGTTTTCTGCGCTGGATCCTCCGAGCGAAGCCCTCCCGCCGCCCCTGCGCAGCCAGGTACTCCCCGCCCGTCGAGGTGTCCACGACAGAGGGTGGCAGGCGTGCGACTCCTGACCCGGACAGTCCAGCCTGGCCAGCACGGATCCTCTGCTAGAGAAACTGGAGCTTTTGAATGTGCCCCTTGCTTCCTTGAGGGCTTCCTCTGCGCGCTTGCCTCCTTGGAGCGCTGCAGGAGCCACGTATGGTCCAGGAAAGCCCCAGGTGCACCTTGAGAGGAGGTGTCTGTCAGGCTGAATTGCGCATTTTTTGGCACTTGGGAGCTTGAGATTTTTCAACACTGGGACTGCTACTTTCTTTAGATGGGATGTAGTGAAGAGAGCAAAGACGTTCTTTTACAAATTCCCCTTCCGAGGAGGGCCACCCCCACTCACTTGGGGTCTAGGCTGAATAGGCTGGTGAGAAGTGGCATCAACAGGGGAATTGGGCTCCCACGTCAGTCCCAGACAGCTATAAACTACACCTCTGACCTCAGCAGTCCTACCACTCCAGGGCTTCCGAATAGCTTTGTAGGTCTAAGCAAGCCACCACACTACCAGCATTCCTTTTGAAGGACGGTGCTGAAGGTCCTTCGTCAGCAAAAGGCCCAAGCAGGTCCAGGCACAGCTGTGGGGTTACTCAAATTGCATGAGTGTCTGTGGACTCAGATAAACGATGCTGTAATTTGGAATCAAGTATCCAGAGTCTTAATGTGCTCATCTGACAACTGGTCACAGGATCTTGCAGCACCTAGATGAAAGAAATCTGCTAACTAGAACAGACAGGCCCCTGGATAAAGCCTTGTATATTCACTTTTCAAAAAAAAATTATGAAAGGAATTTATAGCCACCATAAAAAGTTGGAAGATACAGAAAAGTAAAAAGAAAAATTAAAATTGCCCATGATCTCACCACGTAATGCTAATGGCTGTTAACATTAACTATCATTTCCCCCAGGTTCTTATATACACACACAGCCAGCATCAACCACATATGCAGTTCTGAGGCATTGTTTATAAGAGTGGAGAAACTAGACACAATCTAAACATCCAGCTGTAGGTGATGGGGTCAGGCTAATTATAGTTCATCCTTATGGCGAATTTTCAGACAGCCCTTTTAGATGATGCTTTTTAATATTTGGGGTAGATGATTAAGCAGTCAAAAACACTGTTTCTCAATCTAAATATTGCTGAGAACTAGTTGATGTTTCTCATTTGAGACTTATGAAATCATCCAACTCTTATGAAATTGTCCACCCCTATCTCCAAAAGTAAATGAGAGGAAACCAGAATGGGTGCAGGATAGAGGGTTAGAATGAGTGATGATGGTGAGAGTGAGCAGAGCATTAAGGCATTGCTACTGTGGGGAGCCCAGCCTAAATCATCTTCCTATGTAAGTGGCCCCCTGGTGCCTGCTCAGCATGACTTATCTCTCTCGTCCTAATGTCCAGATTTTCTATATTGGCTCTCCCACCCCAACCCATGAAGCACATTATTCCAGACTAGGTGAGTGTGTTAAAGAAAAAAATTATTCAATGATAGTTGTTTAAACACAACAAGGAAGGCTCCCTATATATTCAGGTCAGGTGCTGGATATGGGGACCCTACAATAGGGTCCTTCAGTGGAGGAGAGATATTGAGCTTAATTCAGAATACTGAATGAGCAAATGGGAGTTGATCTCCAAGGGACAGGGTGAGGGTCAGTTCTAAGGGTGATGGAAAAGGTCTAAGACGGAACGAATGTCAGGGGTAAGAAGGATTGTGTTTAAACCAACGGAACAAAATTCTTGCTGAAAAGAGGCCAGGATGATGAAACATCATCTGGGGATGGTGAAGGATGAGGAACCTGATTAGATATCAAGGGTAGAGGGTTCTTGCTAACCTGACTTAATGGAGTTCTTTGCTAAAACTAGATTTTTACAGGGAAATGAACAGATGAGCATGGCTTGGGATAAGAAGAGATATCATTCTTTCCCTTGAACAATATAAGTCCTTTTTAAAAATTTAACTGTTAAAAAAAAAGTTCCATGACACTTGCTGAAGCATGGTAAGGATATCTGTATTAAGGGACCACTGCAACTGAATCTTGCAATGGAGGAGAGAGATTGAGCTCAACTTGGAAAACAGTATGGAAAAGTGGGAACTGATAGCCAAGGTTGGGGGCCAGTTCTAAGAGGAGAAGTTCTAAGAGGTCACATCAGGAGTAAGGGGGATTCTATCTAAATCTGTACTAACAAAATTCTTGCTAAAAAGAGGTTAGCATGACCAGGTACAGTGACACATACATGTAATCCCAGAGATTTGAGTGGCTTGAGTCAGAAGGACCACAAGTTTGAGGCCAGCCTGAGCAATTTACCAGGTCCTTTTTCAAAATAAAAAAATATATATAAATAAAAAGGGATGGGGATTTAGTTCAGTGTAAAGCACCCTGGGTCCTATTCCTAGAATCACAAAAATAGCAAGCAGGCAAGGCCAGGATAATAAGCCTCCACCTGAGGATGGTGGAGGATGAAGAACCTAATCAGTTATGAAGGGTGCTGAGCTATTGTGTTTGGGGGAGTTACTGCTAAACTGACTTGTCGTGGTTCTTTGTTAAAATCGCGTTTTACAAGGAAGTTCACAGATAGGCATAGTAGAAGGTTCAGAAACCTGATCAAAGTTTGATCAAGCAAAGAATCTTTGCCAGATAACTAATAGATGGTCAGATGGACAGCCATTTACAGGGATGCTGAATCATTTGATTCATATCTAAGTTGCTTTGTGACACATACAAGCAGTCCGCCCTTATCCATGGGGCACACATTCCCAGATCCCAGCAGATAACTAAACCCACAGTAGTACCAACCTCTATAAATACTGGATTTCCCCACTTAACAATGGCTTAATTCATAAATTAGGCATAGTAAGCAATTAACACAACTAATAAGAAAATAGAACTGTTATAACAATATACTGTTATTAAAGTTATATGAATGAAT
Organism: Urocitellus parryii; assembly: GCF_045843805.1. Lineage (NCBI taxonomy): Eukaryota > Metazoa > Chordata > Mammalia > Rodentia > Sciuridae > Urocitellus > Urocitellus parryii. The sequence continues at coordinate 4,025,027 of NW_027554054.1, forward strand.
GTACATCATTGAACCAGGACAATGTCAATGGTCTGATGTCATGAATCAACTTCTTCAATTCTACTGGAAGTAAAGCAGCAGCTGCTTCATCAATAGATGCAGCCCTTTCAATAATTTATATATATATATATATATATATATATAAATTTATTCCTGAATCTGCATAACCATCTCTTAACTTGGAGTACGTGGCCTGGTGTCACTTGTTTGGAGTCTTCCTATAGATTCAGGGCCTTTGGGTGGAACATATTGTCATCAGTCCAAACATCCTTTATGTTCGTATCTTCCACCCACAAATTTAGGGCCTTTTCCATCTTGACTAAGCACTTATCATGCTGTGGCTGTAATTTTTGCAGTTTGGGGTATAACAGAAAAACTAGCATGGGTTTCTTTTTCCTTCTTCACAATTTCATAATTACTACATCTTTCTTTTTTTTAGAATTTTAATATTTATTTATTTTCTTAGTTTTTGGTGGACACAACATCTTTGTTATGTGGTGCTGAGGATCGAACCTGGGCCGCACGCATGCCAGGCGAGCGCGCTACTGCTGGAGCCACATCCCCAGCCCACAATTTCATAATTAGAAAAAATGCATTCTTGTCATAAATGTTAGCAACCTGACCATACGATATTTTTCTTTCCTTATTAAGTCCAGAACTTTTACCTTTTCACCGAAAGGAGGTACTTTATAGCTTTTCTTGGGCAATTCTGAATTGCCAGAGTCACCCGTCTTGTGCTTTGGGATGATTATTAAGTAAAATAAAGCTTATCTGAACACAAGCACTATGACAAAGTGGAAGTTGGTGTAATGACCAAGACCACTGCTAAGTGACTAGTGGGCAGACAGTGTATACAGTGGGGATTTGGTGAATGAAGGGATGATTCACAGTCCAGGCAAGATAGAGGGGGATGATGTAAGATTTCATCATGCGCCTCAGAATGGCATGCAATTTTAAAACTTATGGATTGTTTATTTCTGGGATGTTCCATTTAATATTTTCAAACTTTGGTTGACTTCCTACAACTGAAACCATGGAAAACAGAACCACAAATAAAGGAGTTCTACATACCTACAGTCTCTTCCAGGGATACTATCTTTTTATAGTTATAAATCACCTAATGTTGTATGAAATGTATGTAGTTAATTTAAACAATACTACACATTTATTATTATTATATTATTATTATTATTAATTGTTTATTTATTTTGGGTACTGGGGATTGAACTCAGGGGCAATCGACCACTGAGCCACATCCCCAGCCCTATTTTGTATTTTATTTAGAGACAGGGTCTCACTGAGTTGCTTAGCACCTCGCCATTGCTGAGGTTGGCTTTGAACTTGTGCTCTTCCTGCCTCAGCCTCCCGAGCCCTAGGATTACAGGTGTGTGCCACTGTGCCTGGCCTACAGTTATTATTTTTTTCCCAGTAAATCCAAGCTGGGTGTGGTGGTGCACACCTATAAACCCAGAGACTTAATTTCTAAGCTAGCCTGGGCAACTTATACAGACCCTGCCTCAAAACAACAACAACAAAAATGTGGGGGATGAGGGATGTAGCTAAGTGATAGAGCACCCTGGATTCAATTTCCAGTACTGAAAATAAAAAAAGGAATCTATGATCATTCATATTCCAATCTCATAGATATATGTATGAAGAAAATGAAAGACCCTTATTATATTCTTTAACCTTCCCCCTCTGACAATGCCAAGAACATGGGGCACAATAAGCTTTCAAGGTAGGATGCCTCGATGGAATGATTCTCCCCAGGGGCAGGCAGGTGTGGGTGTGACTATTGGAGGGTGCTCACATATGTGCACAGAGAACGCCTATGTTGTCTACTTCCTACAGCAATGTGTAAACTTGAAATCCCAAACCAAAACCAATGATTTCAGACAATCAAGGCTTTTCCTTCTTCAAAGGACAAGCTCATTTCTTGAAACACAACTTGTTGTTTTAAAATATATCAAACCAATATGTTTGTAAAAAGAATCCTTTTGAAAGTATTTCTAGAAGAAATACTTACTGGGATATGTATGTCAATAAAGATGTCATGACATCTTAGATTTGCTTTAAAATAAAGGTGTTGCATGCCTGTACCCAGCAATTTGGGAGGCTGAGGCAGGAGGATCACAAGTTAAAGGCCAGCCTTAGCAACTTATTGAGGCCCTAAGCAACTTGGCAAGACCTTGTCTCAAAATAAAAAAGAAAAAGGGCTAGGGATATGGCTCAGTGGTAGAGCACTCCCTGGGTTCAGTCCCCAGCATTGCAAAAAAATAAATAAATCAAATAAAATCGTAGCTCGGTGGCAGAGTGCTTGCCTAGCATGTATGAGACCTTGGATTCAATCCCCAGTACTGTAAAAACAAACAAATAAAATAAAGGCAGAGGATGGGTGTCAAAACCAGATGGCCATGATAACTGATGAATGGGGTTGAATCTGAGTGAGGGACCCATGGAAGGCTATTACGTCTCTCGACTTTTGCAAGTTTCACATTTTCCAGAATAAAAATTTAAAGTGTATAAACCAGGATAAGTTTCATGTTTTGGATAAGGAGATCAAGTCACTGAAAAACAATCAGGTGGTGGGCAGAGCTTGCTGCTGGCCTGGGAGGGGAGAGTGGACGGAGCTGTTCTCGGCCCACCTGCCCCTGTTCCACATGGGCACTTGGCTTTTGAAGAGGGTATTTTCCCAGAACTTCTGTGTGTTGCTGTCTGGGCCAGTAGCTTTGGCTCAGGTCCCCTCATATCCTTTTGTGTGGGAAAAAGAGAAGAAGAGGAAGGATGGGACTGGTGGGGAGATTCGGTCTGACTCATTTCCCCACCCTCCGTCCTCCTTGACTGGAAGCCACGTTCCGTTCATTCCCACCCTCTGGACCTCAGTCCCCCATCTGTCAAGTGAGGGGACTAGGGGACGGCACTCCAAGATCCCTCTCTGCTCTCAGACTCCATCTCTGATGGCTGTTTCCTTTCGTAGCCCAGGGACGCAGGATGACCCCAAATGTCACAACCTCAGCAGGCACCAGAATGGATCTCTCCCTCCCCTCCCGGAGATGGCAAAGGAGAAGCAGGTGCCCTGGAAAGAAGCCCACAGCGATGCATTAGATTAGAAGCTTCTCCATCTGCCCAAGCTTCCTCAGCCCCTTCCCTTGGAAACCACTCTCATGTCACCTGCTCTGGAAGTCCTCCCTCATTTCCTCTATCTGTGTAGGAGTCCTCCTCTCTGTTCTCCATGTAATAATGCTCCCCTATGTGAGATTGGCTATAACAACCTCCATCACACAGAGCCATAATGGCTCATGTACATGTCTACCCTCCCCCAGAGACCGTGATACTAGCCCTGGGTGTGACCTATCATAAGCACTCAATACAGTCTCTGAGGAATAAATAATTTAATAGATACTTCCCTTTCTGGGTCTCAGTGTCCTCATCTGTAAAATGAAAAGGTTGTGGTGGAAGTTTTCCAAGAACAATTTCACCTCTACCCAATTGTGGTGGGAGTTTTCCAAGAACAATTTCAACTCTACCCAATCTCTGTCTTTCTCTCCGCCCCCCTCTACTCCCCCTTCTCTTTCTGGAGAGCAAGGACAGTAAATAGAGTAAACCAAGACAAATCATTAATTAAGAAAGTAGTCATGAGCTGGCTACAGGTCCTTAGCTAACAGGACACAACTTAACGTGACACTGGTGTCATTGGGTGAGCTGGATGGGACAGAAGATCCCATCAGTCAAGGTTATCCAAAGGGTGTCTATTTGGCAAGAGGAATTAAAATATTCCAAAGAGGGGCAGGGAGAGTCAAGACATTTTCAGGAACCAAAGCCAAAAAAGAGGCAGGAAGTGTATTTGGGTGTGAACGGAACAGTTGGGGCTAAGGAGCCATGGTGGACCAGGACCTTCATGAGCAAGGCTGGAGGTGGAGACTCAGGAACATCATGATGTTGTCAGCAGCCTCTGGGGACCATGCCCCAAAGTAAATCAACCAGAATATATGCATTACCCATGGATGAACCCCTCAAGACACTCCTGCCTTGGACAGTTTCCTGGGAATAATCAGGAGTGAGCAAGTAGGAAGCCCAAGTGGGTAGCAGGGTCCCTAAGGGAAGCTGGAGACTGAAATGCCACTGTCTTTAGAGGAAGGACATACACCCTCAATCTAGACTCTCAACTATGCAAATGCCTTCCCTGAGAATCACAATTGTCTACATCCCAATGCCCATGTATGGCCCCCACACTCTGACATGTCAACAAAGCCCACCTCAGAGACTTATGGACACACATGCACTTCTTTTCTATTTTGATTGACATTTACTAAGTATGTAGCACCCATTGGGGTCATTAGATAAAGAAGCTACAGACCCTGTCCTCAAGGAATTCAGAGTGCACATTAACATAGGTATACAAATGACACTACACACACTCCTGTCATCTAACGTGTGTTCACACACACCTGCGCATATATATCCCCTACATTCTCCGAGAGGCCCGCAGACAGACAGTCACATGTGAGTGTGCACTCACATGCCCCCCATGAATCCCAGGAGATGGGCTTGTAGGTGGCTTCCCAGCCACCAAGGTTTAGTCAGCAGGTTGTAGAACTTGCCAAAACGACACCTTCTTCCATTTGCACACTCAATGTAGAAATGCAACTCTATACTTCTTTCTGCAAGAGAGACCTTCTGGATCTTTTATGGGGACATTCTCTTGTGGCAATCTTATTAGCTGGCATTTATAGGGATTCAATCAATAAATTAGATGCTGTTTATAATGATGCATTGCTGGCTCACACTGGCTTAAGAGCTCTGAGGTTTCAAAGCCAAAATTGGAAGTTTCATCCTCTTCTTACACACACACATACACATGCACACCCTCCATTGCATAAAATGTCACTTTCGCCATGATGGAAGTTAGCTTCTTCTTTGCTTCCCATGGAGAAAACTTGATGTGTGGTGGGGTTAGGGGGTTGTAGGCTTACCTTATCAGCTAAATTTCTTTAAGTTGGAATCTCCTGAGATGAATGAATGGAGCCATGATATAGCAAAGCTCCCATTCTGTTGCTTTTCTGCCACTGGGGGGAAGAGAAAAAGGTCTGGATTCAGGCATTTAGAACTCTCCTTCCCTCACTCAAGTACCCAAGCTTACCAGCCACATCCCAACAGTAAGTATATTTAAAGGTGATGATTCTCTCTGCCCCACACCAAGCTGTCAGATCCCATTTGCCCAACCAGGATGTCATGATCCCCCCACTAGACTAAAATATCAGCAGCCCATTTCAAGCAAGATGATGGACAGGGCACACTAGAAACACCACCCACCTTCTGAGCCTAGAGGCTAAAGCCCTGGGCTGACACAGGCACTGGGAAATCCCATCAGTTATGTCAAGAAAATCTGTGTCCAGCTAGAGGTTCTGTCTGAAGGAAGAACACAGTGACCTTTGAAGCCTCCTAAGGAAGGAGAACCTGCCCTAAGCTGGAAATGGGGATATGATCCTATTAGACTGTCCATATTGCATCTCTTTTGACATCTCCAATGAGCTCTTCCTCAGTCATATACACATCTCTTTTGAAAGCACATAGAATTTCTCATGTTCTAAACCTTCTTGGGGCCCCAGGAGTTGCAAGGGTCCTCTCTGCCCAGGCTCCATCATTCCTACTCGGGGGTATCTTGCTCACTTTCCCAGGCTATGGAAATGAGCCACCTTCCCTCTGTCTTCCCCAGATGCTCACCAGCACCTTGTTCTCTGGCTCTTCTCTCTGAGTCTCCCCTCCCCTGGCTCATTGATAGGCAGGGGAAAAATGTGCTTGATAGAACTTCTTGGTCTGTTAAGACCTGTACGTGGGCTCTTGACACGCTGAGAGCCCTTTGCTTCAAAGCCCTTGTTTTGTTGATTTCAAGAGCCTGTGATGAAATTTAAAAGTCGGCGTTGGGCTCAATTGCATGCCACTTGCTGACACGGTAGCCATACCTGATGAGAGCAGCTGATAGAAGCTGCCCTCCGCCCTGGGCTCGCTCAGTGGGGGCAGAGGAGAGGCAGGAATCACGTTAAACACTTGGCACAAAACACATCTCTTTATGCTTCACCATATTTTCCTGCTGCATGGATAAAAAACTAAACCACACAATAAAGGATTTTTTTCTGTTTCAGTGGAAGTGTGTTCAGGGTGGGGCAGGAACAGAGCAAAGTGGGGTTGGGGGAGGAAGTAATGGCAGTTTCACAAAGGTGGCAAGTAACCCTTAAACTGGGCATCTAAGGGTTAGAAGTAATTCGCAAAGCTGGCAGAGGTTCTCGTATCTGGGGGAAGGAGAACGTTGGGATGATTAGTACTGGGATACATTTTGGTGTGGAATCCTGTGTTTGAGTTCTGTGCTACTTTCCAGGAGGGCCACTATTATGGTTTAGATCTAAATGTCCAGCCAAAAGAGCTCCTGAGGGCTTGGTCCCCTGTGGGTGGTGCTACTGGAAGATGGTGGAAAGTTCAGGAGGTGGGTCCTTGTAGTACTCACCGGGCTAGTGACTAATAAACACTTACTATTAGGTCAGGGTTAAATGAGACAATGTCTGCACATGGATTTCACACGGTGCCTGCCATAAAGAGGGATGTGCGTGTGAATCCATCCTGTTTAGTAGTTGTTTGTCCAAATGATCACTGAATGGGAGGGGCAGGGCAAACTCCTATTGGATATTCCTTCCTGGGAACCTATGCAGCCTGCATGAACCAAGGCCCCTGCCTCCCCTCACTGGCTCTGCCTGCAAACTGAAGAGGGGCAGGGATGATGGATACAGGAAAGGCACCGAGGCGGTCAGGGCTTAGAAGCTGTGCAATGGGGCTGTAATGGTCTATAATTGCTTTTCCAATTGGCCTCCAGGTTGGAATAACCTCATTACGTGAGCTACTGAACCTTGTGGCTCAGCCTGAGAGGAAGGTGTTATGGGGGATCTATTTCCTTTCATACAGCCCTGCATTTCACACACTTCCCTCCATGGAAACCTTCCTGTGTGGAGGGCCTCCTGCTTCTTGGACTGTCGTGAGCCTGGGATAGGAATGCCGTTGATTTGTGCTTCCCTTTTTTATATCTTTAGTTGATATATTGCTGAGTGTGTGTGTGTGTGTGTGTGTGTGTGTGTGTGTTTGTGTGTGTGCAGTTTTGTTCTTCCAAGGTGGAATGTGTTGTGTGTGGGTGTGTCATTCTGGGGACCAGACCCAAGATCTCTTGCATGCTAGGCAAGTGCTCTACCACTGAGCTACATTCCCAGCCCAAGATGGGACTTTTAAGGAGGTGATACATTAATCCTTCAGTGCACCCCAAATAATCTTTTTTTTATATGAAAATGTTCATCTTTCTAAACACCAATGTAGCAATATTTTCTGTCCTGTAAGAGGAGATCCCAGGACTCCACTGCTAACCCATATTGTTTGAATTTAGAGAAATCACTTCTCTTCTCTATGGCCTAATTCCCCCATCTTTTCTGTGGACTAGTGGCACCTTCTCAAAAGGCCTCATGGAGCTATTGTGAGCATGAAATGAATTCTGAAGGCATCTTTGAGAAGGGAGACACATAGCTGTAAAGCAGTATGGTGTTCAGACCAGTGTTTCCAAACTTGGCTACACATCAGAATCACCTTGCATCTTTAAGAACTTCTGATGCCTCCCGATGCCCACCCACTCAATTTTAATATTACTCAATGCTGCTTGGGTACCACCAAGGCATCAGTTTTGAAAGTTAACTGAGAGATTTTAATGTGCAGGAAAATTTGGGGACCACCAGAATAGACTGTGCCTTCCCTGTGATGGCCTCCTCCAAATTCCCTGAAACGCCAAGACATCCCCTAGCCAGAAATAGCCTAAGACTGTTTGGCCCACTGCCAAGAACTTTCTCAAACCTTTGCCCCAGTGAACTGACTCCTAATGAACCATGAATGAGCTTTAAAAATATTTCATAGCTCGATTTTACAGGTGATTTTTTTTTGCAATTGCATAAATTTAGTAAACCTGTGAGAAATAAAAAGCAGAAGATTAATGTCAGGGCATGAGGAAGATAAATCTAAAGTCCCTTCCTACTCAGGCCTCCCACCCGAGGTGTGAGATCAGCAGAAGGGAGCTTAGTTCTTCAGGGGTTGCGAGATCAGTCCTGGCTTTGTTAAAAGGGTTTCCAAGACTGAGTTCATGTTCTGCAGAAGTATTTGCTGTGATCTATTAGTGATGTCTGCTCAGGTGCCAGATGGGAAAGGGGTAACCCAAAGAGCAAGTCAAAGAGCTTCATGCACTGAGAAGTTCTAAGGCCAACTTCTTACTATGGATGGCAGCTGTTATTCCTTCCTTAAAGTAAATCATGTCATCCTTAGGCTGTGAGACTGGGTTTACTACTATATTATGTAAGCATCTACGGGGTGTCAGTCTGTGGCATTTGGGTACAACTTATTCATGTCAGCTCCTGGACTCCGTGTGCACAGGGGATGCAGGAAAAAAGAGATCTTATGTTTATCGCCCTTTCATGTTAATTTCCTCTTACCCTTTCTTCCCTTTATAAGAGTGATCCTAGGAAAGGCACACTCCATCCACCACTCAATGATAGGGTAAGTTCTAGGTAATGGCACTCAGCAATGTGTGCATGAGACACCTGTGAGGCCTCATAGTGGAGGGGTTGCCCAGTGCAGGCTTGGTCACCATCTCCTGGGTGCCCTTGGCTTCCAAGTTCATTCAGCTCTAAGCACACACTTGACTGGGCTCAGGTGCAGAGAAGGGCTCGAATATCCACGTGGAGGTCTAAGAACTAAGGACCCTCAGGTGATCAGGACTAGGCTGAGAGGCAGATCATTGAGTTATGCAAAGGATAAAGTATTGCTGAGGCAGCCAGTTGGACCCAGATTGTCTCAGACAGGTTCTCAGTCCTAATTCTAATGGGAAAAGGAAGGGAACTCAGGACTCCCTACTGCTTGGCTACTAGAGCCAGCCATTGATTCTACAGTGGGAGAGAACCTGGCTTTTATTTTTCCCCCTCTGTACAAAGTACAAGAAGGTAGCAGAGGTTCCAAGAAAGGTTGGCTCAAAAAGAAATGAAAACAAATAAATGATTTTGAAAAATGAAAGTGGAAAGACACGATTTAGAATCTGAGTGAGATGGGATCTCAAGAAGAAGTACATTAAAGACCAAAGAGGGCAGTAGAGGAGGGGATGGAGGTCACAGGGAGTGGTTCTAATACTGGCTGAGTAATTCACAATATCCAGAAAGCATGGTGTAAGATTCCCCCGATGTATAATCTCATTAATGCCATTCACACTGTGAGGGAAATAATGAAATAAATGGTGTAAAGTACTATCATCTATCATCCACATTTTGCAGATGAGGAAACAGGCTCAGAGAGGTGAAGGATACATACACAGAAAACAAGAGCTGATAAAGAAGAGACCTCTCCCAAGATGATCCATGATTCAATGCAAACCCAATCAAAATCCCATGAAGTTATTTTGTAGATATTGGCAAACGGATTCTAAACTTTATATGGAAAGGCAAAAGACCCTGAATAGCCGACACAACACTGAAAGAGAAGAATGAATCAGAGGATGGATGGTACCCAGTTCCAAGATTCACTATGAAGCTATAGTAATCAAGACAATGTGGTATTGGCAAAAGAATAGACATAGATCAATACATATTGATCTACTGAGAGCCCAGGAATAGACCACATATATGTATAGTCAACTGATCCTTGACAAAGGCATTGTGGGAAGCAATACAACTGAGAAAAGATAGTCTTTTCAACAAATGGTCATTTATATGTAGAAAAATGAATTGAGACGCAGGCCATATACCATTCAGATTCTAATCATTGAACTCACAGGCCTAAATGTAAAACATAACATTATGAAACTTCCTTTTTTAAAAAAAAAAATTTCCTTTGTTCTTTTTAGTTATACATGACAGTAGAATGTATTCTGACATATTATACATACATGGAATATAACTTCCCATTTTTGTGGTTGTCCATGATGTGGAGTTACACTGGTCATGAATTAATTTATGAATATAGGAAACTCATGTCTAATTCATTCTACTTTCTTTCTTCTTCCCATCCCTCCTCACATATTTTTGTTCCCCTTTGTCTAATCCAAATTACTTCTATTCTTCCCTGTCCTCCCACATTGTGTGTTATCATCCATCTATCAGGAGAACATTTGGCCTTTGTTTTTGGGGGGATTGGCTTATTACACTTAGCATGATGGTCTCCAGTTCCATCTATTTACCAGCAAATGCCAAATCCTTATGGCTGAGTAATACTCCATTGTGACTATATACCACATTTTCTTTGTCCATTCATCTGTTGAAGGGCACCTAGGTTGGTTCCATAGCTTAGCTATTGTGAATTGATGTGGCTGCATCACTATAGTATGATGATTTTAAGTCCCTTAGGTATATGCTGAGGAGTGGGATAGCTGGGTCAAATGGTGGTTCCATTCCAATTTTTTGAGGAATCTCCATACTGCTTTCCAGAGTGGTTGCACCAATTTGTAGTCCTGCCATCAATGTATCAGTGTACCTTTTCCCCATATCCTCACCAACATTTATTGTTACTTATACTCTTGATAATTGCCATTCTGACTGGAGTGAGATGAAATATCAGTGTAGCTTTAATTTTCATTTTCTCTAATTGCTAGAGATGTGGAACAATTTTCTATAATTTTTTGACCCATCATATCTTTTTTTCTGTGAAGTGTCTGTTCATTTCCTTTAATCCATTTATTGATTGGGTTATTTTGGGTTTTGGTGTTAAGATTTTTGAGTTCTTTATATATCCTGGAGATTAATGGTCTATCTGAGGTGCAGGTGGAAAAGATTTTCTCCCATTCAGTGGGCTCTCTCTTCACATTCTTGATTGTTTTCTTTGCTGTGAAGAAGCTTTTTAGTCTGATACCATTCCCTTTATTGATTTTACTTCTGGCAATTTAGTAGTCTTAGTGAGGAATCTGGTCCCTAAGCTGACATGATGGAGATTTGGGTCTACTTTATCTTCTAGTAGGTGCACAATCTCTGATCTAATGCCTAAGTTCTTGATCCACTTTGAGTTTAGTTTTTATGCAGGGTGAGAGATAGGGGTCTAATTTCATTTTGCTACATATGGATTTCTAGTTTTCCAAGCATCATTTGTGGACAAGAGGCTATATTTTCTCCAATGCAGGTTTATGGAACCATTGTCTGAGGTAACTATATGCATGTGGGTTTGTATCTCTGTCCTTTATTCTGTACCATTGGTTTTTGAGTCTGTTTTGGTGCCAACACTATACTGTTTGTGTTACTATAGCTCTGTAGTATAATTTAAGGTCTGGTATTGTGATGCCTCCTGCTTCACTTTTCTTGCTGAGGATTGCTTTGGCTACTCTGGCACTTTTATTTTTCCAAATGAATTTCATGACTGCTTTGTCTATTTCTATGAAGAATATCATGGAAATTTTAATAGAAATTGCATTCAATCTGTGTAGCACTTTTGGTAGTATGGCCATTTTGACAATATTAATTCTGCCTATCCAAGAACATGGGAAATCTTTCCAACTTCTAAGGTCTTCTTCAATTTCTTTATTTTTCTTTAGTTTTCATTGTAGAGGTCTTTGACCTCTTTTGTTAGAGTGATTCTCAAATATTTTATTTTTTGAGACTATTGTAAATGGGATAGTTTCCTAATTTCTCTTTCAGTTGATTCATTACTGATCTATAGGAACATAATTGATATTGATTTATGTGTGTTAATTTTATATTCTGCTACATTGCTGAATTAATTATGAGTTCTGAAAGTCTTTTGGTGAAGTTCTTTTTTTTGGTATTCCAAATAAAGAATCATGTCATCAGCAAATAGAGATAGTTTGAATTTTTCTATTCCTATTATTATCCCTTTAATTTCTTTCTTCTGTCTAATTGCTCTTGCCATTTCAAGGAATATGTTGAATAGAAGTGGTGAAAGAGGACATCCTTGTCTTGGTCCAGTTTTTAGAATGTTTTCAAATTTTCTCCATTTAAAATGGTATTGGCCTTGGAGATATATATATATATATATATATATATATATATATATATGGCTTTTTTCAATGTTGAGGTATGTCCTACTGTCTCTAGTTTTTCTAGTACAAAACGATAAAATTTCTACAAACTAATATGTAAGAAAATCTAGAAAAATGAGGATTGGACAATGACTTTTTGTATACCATATCAAAATCATGGTCATGAAAGAAAAAAATTGATAAACTGGGACTTTGTTAAAATTAAAATTTTTCTGCTTTAGGGTATCAGACTAAAATGATTCTTCACAGCAAAGAAAACAATCAAGAATATGAAGAGAGAGCCCACTGAATGGGAGAAAATCTTTTCCACCTGCACCTCAGATAGAGCATTAATCTCCAGGATATATAAAGAACTCAAAAAACTTAACACCAAAATCCCCAGTGTGATAAAAGATGGAAGGGAAGGCTAGGCATGAGTGGAGGCAGAGGGTTATGAGGAACCTCTGTACCTTCTGCTCAATTTTGCCAGGAACGTAAAACTGTTCTAAAATATAAAATCTATTTTAAAAGAGACAGCAAGAGAAAGAGAAGAGGATGCCCACTACCACCACCACCAAGAAACACTGATCTTTTAGTGGTTCCCAGGGACTCCTTTCTCTCTCTACCTTAGCTCCAGCTGTTTTCTTCCACTGTGATTTCTTCTCCTCGACACCCCTGTCTCTCCACCCAACTGTAAATCCATGTTCACCTTTTCAAACTCCAACTCAGGATCACTTCTTATAGAATGTCCTCAGCCACCCTTTTCATTCATTGCTCCATCCACTCACCCAACCGTCCATCTATCCATTCAGTATTCTTGAATTAGATGTCTCTCTCTTACCAGACATGGCTCCAGGCACAGAGATACAGATGGGGAGCCAGCCCTCAAGGAACTTAGTGTAAAGAGAAGACCGATTTTAAGCCAAGAGCCAGACCCATAATTGTATAGTGACCACTTGTAATTGATTTAAGAAGAAAATATAGGATACTCTGGGAGGGTATAAAAAAAGAGTACTTAATTAGATTGGATCAACAAGACTTGCAAGATTTGTGAGCCAAAGCATTAGGAATGCTGGTGACAATGGCATTGCCTAACATTATTGTTTTCTCTGTGCCAGGTGCTTTCCAAGCTCTCTGTGTGTATTAGCTCATTTAATCTTCCCAACAACCCTATAAGGTGGGCATTATCATTATACTCACTTGCAGATGAGAAAACAGAGGCACTGAGAGGTAAACTAACTTTCCCTCAAATTGCTCAGCTAATAATAAGCAAGAAAGTCAGTATTTGTATGCATCCATTGAATGCAGACCCCCTACCCTTATTGAGGGAAGAAAAAAAACTGTATGCATTAGGGAAAGAATAGAGGGAAGTGGTGAGGTAGGAGGAAGACTGCTGAGCTCTCAGGCCCTTGAAGGGTTTTAGACCTGGTTCAAAGTGTGAAGCCACTCATTCACACACAGGGTTTGAGTAAGGGAACAATAGAATTAGATTTATTTAAAAGTATATGGTGGAACTGGACTTGGTGGTTCATGCTTGTAATCCCAGCAGCTCAGGAGGCTGAGGCAGGAGGATTCCAAGTTTGAGGCCAGCCTCAGCAACTTAATGAGAACCTGTCTCAAAATTTAAAAAAAAAATACAAAGAGCTGGGGATGTAGCTCAGTGGAAAAACACCCTTGGGTTCCATCTCCAGCATTAAAAAAAATAGTAGACAGTCCCTACAGTGAATAGATGTGGGGGAGAGAGAGATTAGAATTGAGGTTGGGTGAGTTTAGGGAAAAGGAAGAGTCAATGAGAAAGGAAAAGAACGAGAAGGGGATGAGAGAAAGGGAGAGAGAGGGACTGGATCAGTCCCTCTGGTCCACCCACACATTCTCCAGGTGTCTTTGTGTTGTAATTGGTCAATTTTGTCCTTGTCTCTCCTGCTAAGCTCCAGCCGAGTGGCAGGTGTGCTATGCACCCCGCTCTTCATCTGCAGCACCTAGCAGGGGCTTGACACAGAAAAGGCTCCCAGTACATGTTTGTCAAATGTCCACTTTATGAATGAAACCCCTAAAGACTGTACTCCACTGCCTGCACCTACTCAGACGCCGCCTCCAAATCCTACCCCATTCTCAGGACCCAGAGAGCTCGCCCAAGCAGCGTGCACTCTCCACCCAACCACTGACTTAATCACATAAGGGAAAAGCACCCCTCAGTCTGGGTGCCTGGCATCCTGTGGAGAGAATGAGTGAGGGGGGAGAGTGTCCACGTTTTCCTGGCACAAATTGGGGAAATGCTGTCTGCCACCATCTTGGCTAGCTATGGGTCCCCTCTGCCTTTGAGCTGATGGCGAAGCAGATGTGTAGGCAAGATGGCCAGCTTTGTCTTTCAGGTGGAGGGAGCTGCCTTGTCAGTAAGTCAAATCAGTTTTCAGATTGGGATGCAATATTTATCACAGCAGTGACAGGATGCAAACAGGAGACTGGCATGTCGGGTGCTCTGCAGATGCTGTCGCTGTGGTTAAAACATGCAACTTCGTGCACAGAACTGTGGGCAAAGAGCCTCCAATTGGAATCAACTCAGATGCCAAATTCCTGACAGCCTGAGAGCCGGAGAGGGAGACTAATGGCCAAAGAGGAGGCTTCTTTGGCATGAGAGCTCCTCTGGGAGCCAGGGAAAACAGAGAGCCCTGCCTTCTATGCAGACAGGCCCTATAGATGACGAAGGAGGGTTGTAGTTATTCAGAAGGCCTGTGCTTGACACCAGGTTTGGGAATTGAGAGATTTGCATCGCTAAAGAATTCATCACAGTTTCCTTTAAGGAGCAGCCTCCTTAACATCAGACAGTAGGATCCTGGGGACAAAACCTCATGTACTTTTCAGGAACCTTTAGATGGCACAAAGCATGAGTCGGTGAACTATGGCCCACAGGCTCAACCAGCTGGCCGCCTATCTTTGGTTTGTCAGCTGAGATTGTCTTATAGTTGGAAATGGTTGAAAACAAACTTTTTTAAAAAGAATAGCACCGGGAGGCATGTGAGAGTTATATAATTTTCCAGTGTCAGTATTCATAAAAAAAGTCTTGTTGGAACAGAGCCAACACTCATTTGTTTCAGTATTGTCTGTGTCTGTTTTCATGCCGCAACAGGGCTGAGTAGTTGTCACAGAGTCTGTGTGACTGGCACAGCCTGGAATAGTCACCATCTGGCCCTTGACAGAAAAAAAGTTTGCAGAGCTTTGGTTTGCATGATGAATTCTTGATCCTATCCGAGTGAGCATTTCCCTGTGTTCACTGGGACCTGGGACCCCCTGCAAGTGGCCCCTCTGGGAATGAGTGGGTGATAAGGGCTGTGTTTGCAAGAACGGTGGCCCCCAAGGGAGAACATTAAATGGAAAATAACATCCATAGGGTAGTTCTCTTGACTGATAAGCATGTGAACATGTGTGTTTTGCAAGTGGGTTCACATGGAGTAAGGACTCTAGATGAGATCAATATTTTTGCAAAGTGTGTTCCATGTAATACTAGATCCAAGCAAGTTGTAGATGTGATAAGATGAACATAGACTTGGTGGTCAAATAAGTGTGAGAAGCCCTGGGTGAGCAGCAAGGCAGCTTTCTTCACAGCAGGCCTGGGGTCAGGAGGTTCCAGGTGCTGTGACCACCCTGACTTCCTGAAGAGGAACCATCAGAAGCAACATTCTTCCACCCACTTGGCTGCAGAGAGTATTTATAGTAATGCTAAGCTACTCTTGCATGATCACAGGTCCTCAGCTGCCAAGTCCTTTACTCACCAGGCATTTAGCCCATCTGCCAGTCAGGAACATGGACACTTGGTAGATGGTAAGACCTGTCCAAGCTTCTGAGATGCCATGGGAAGATTTCCTTGAAAGAGTTGACAGGATCTTTGAGACTGGCTGGTGTCATAAGTGGCAAATGGGAACCTTTGTTGGGCAAATGAGACTGTCCCATTACTCTCCAAAAGGAGATCCTGAAACCATCCAACATACCCCCTTCTCTGGATTTCACCTGGGATGTTTGTGAAAACCAGGATTCTAAGAACCTTGGTCAATCAAACAGCATGGTAGCACTGACCTATCACCTACAGAGGTTCCTGGGGCAAAGCCAACATCACACGCCAGAAACAGGCCAATTTGAACATCATTCTGAAGGAATTAGACAAAGAGAAAGAATTTAAAATATAAGAGGACCCTTGAAAGAATTCAGAATCATCATCCCAGAGCAAGATGGATCAGAAGAAGGAAAAAAAAAAATAGGTCAAGCGGTGTAGTTTCCAGATCATTTCAGATGTTTTGGGCTATAGATGCTTCTAATAGGTTTCCTGGAATCTTAGCTACTAGTGAGAGGGGATTTCAGGACACAAAGCTGGCTTGTACCAAGTGAACCATCTTACAACTGGGTTCCAGGATCCAGGTTCCCTCATGACCTGATAAAAAGAGGAGACCAAAGGCAAATCACATCTCAGAAGGTGGGTGGAAAGTCAAGTGAATGTCCTTCAACCTGAGAGATTGATATGCAGCTGAAAACAAAGCCCCCAATCCAGGAGATGGATAGTGGAGGACCAGATGGAAGGATGAGGAGGAAAGGGAAAAATGGACTCACAAATTCAAGAAGTTTCCATGATGCCCAGGAGTATTCTTAGGGTACCGCTACCATGAAAGGCATAAATGAAAGGTGCAGAGCTATGGCGGTCACAGACTGATGGGCAGACTTCTAAAGCCTCCACCTTCCACATTTCATCCAGCCCTGCAAAGCTCTGCTCATGGATGAAGTCTTCTTTCCATGGAGAATTGACCTTGATCTCCATATACTCCATGAACTCTAACCTCAGAGCATCTCTTGCTCCCATAGTTCTCATTTCCACATCCATTAACTCATCCCTTCATCAATCTATGGTGTACTTGGTGGGAAACAGCATGCCAAGTAGGTCGGTAGAGGCTTCTTGCTGGGTCCCTACCATGTATGAGGCAACGCTCTCCAATCTCAGATCCAGAGACCCACTCTGGAAGGAGGCTGGGCTACAGGAGCAGCGCTTTAAATATCTGTTTCATCTCAGCGAGAGAGCTACCTCCCCCCAAGGGTTTCCCTTGTGTTTACCGTGGTACAATTAAATGTCTGGATAAATAACAGTTATTAAATGGGTAAATATATTCCCAATGCTCAGCAGAGTTGGAGTCTCCTGACACCGTGGCTGGACTCATTTGTTTATTTAGATCTTAGGGGACACCAGGGCAATAATAGGTGACTTCTGACACATTGTTCTGGTTGTTTAAACAGAGAAAGGTCTCGAGCTGACTTCAAGGGGAGAGGACAGAGAGCTGCTGTGGGTATTTTTAGATCTTTCCTAACAAAAATCACTTTCAAATAAATGCTGGTTTCTCTTTCAATGCTTCTCTTCGGGCTATTAAGGCGGTGGAAATCACACAATTGAGCTACCTTCCCACCCTGCACTGGCAATCTTCAAATAAAAGGTTCCTGGGTTGTAGTTGAATCTGAATAGATGGTTTGCCAAACAAAAAAAATCCAGTTACAATAATTAGGAGAATGTATTGGTGGGGTTTCCAAGCCTTTATCTTTCTTACTGCTGGTGAATTGGAGAACACATTTATCTTGTGGGGCTTGTCTGAATGGAAAGCAGATAGGGGAAATATGGGTTTTGTGGGTGAAATGAATTTTCTGTCAGTGGAAACAGATTTCTGTTCTTGTGATAAATATAAAGCCAAAGCTTTCTCTCTCTCTCTCTCTCTGTTTTGGCCTTGGCTGGGGATTTCATTTCCTTATTTCAATTATTTCCTCTTCTAGGAGTAAACATTCATTATTAGGTCCCTGAATCATCAACCACAGAACTGCCACATCTTGGGGGTGCACATTGGGGGTTCTCTTGCCATGATCTGCAAGTGCACCCCCATTTAGGAACACCCAGGATGTGGAAAGGCACATTTATGCCAAGCTCCCCTCCCCACCACACACACACACACACACACACACACACACACACAAACACATGCACATACACTGTGTGTAACTGCCGGGCTTTTCATAAGCATTTAAAGTTGGAACTGCATTTATGCTTAATATTTAGTCATGCAAATTTTCTTCTCTTCACCCCTTGTGTTTTCACTTAAAAAATAATGGTAAGAGATGTGAAGCACTCAGTGATTTCCACATGCAATTACCAACCAGCCCTCCAGAGTTCCACACTCGACTAACTACGAACTTGACTGACTCTGAGCCCTCGACATGTCCCCTTTCCTTCGGCATTTTCTCGTTGCTGAGAACAGAGGGTTGCCTTCTGCAGGGATAGGACAAAAGAGGTTGACCAGTTATCCAAAAGCAATGCTTCCTGTTAAGACTTTTTTTGCTGTCATTATGCACTTGACGTTTGGATAACTGGTCAACCTCTTTTGACATGAGGTTATGCAGGTGACCCTAGTTCATGGCTAGAGTCTCTTCAAAGGGATGGGGGTCCATTGTGGAATTTGCCAGCCACTCCCAACCCTAATGGAGAACACACAAGGAGAAGGGAGGCTGCCAAGAGCAGTGAACAGCAGTGGAAGAGTCGATAATGGCATTCCTTTGCACACTCAAGTTTGAGAAGCACTGCTCTCACACAGTCTACTAAAGACCTCTAGGCCACGTGGATTCAGAAGTGAGGCTTTATTTAACAAATATAAAAATGGCATTTAATATTGTGTCAAGCTGTAAGTGACCTCTTAGAGATTCTAATGGAGCCTCCCCTTCTCTCACCCTGAGTTGAGCATTTGTTTCACCTGAGTGTCTCTGGAATTCACAGTTTGCTCTTGGCCTGCATTGAAGACAGTGTCTGACAAAATGATCTTACAAGTCTTACGCAGTTGTCGTGAAGACATTGTTTACTATCCTAAACCACATCCTCCTTATGAATGTCCATGGGAGAAACTGCCTACAGAGCTTCGTACTAAGAAAAGGGCTATGAACTTGAAGAAGATAGAAAGCAGTTTCTAATTGACTCTTCTGCCCTCTTCTGCTTTGACCACTAGGAATCTCAAAGTCAAATTCTTTATTTCCCTTTAATATCCATATAGAAATCTACATTATATGCTTGCTTTAAATTTCTCCTTTGGGGAATCTTCTGCCAAGTCTGTATTTCCATTATCTTGATTTTCATATAATCAAATATTTTCATTATATTCACAGACAGATAAATACATAGATTGGCATGGCATGGTTTAAATCCTTTCTGCAATGTGCGGAACTAAAAAGTTCAATTTATAGCCCATGCTGGGCAAAGAGCTCAATCTCACTCTTGGTGAGGATGGGATCAAGCAAAACACCCCATAGCCATCATGTTTTATTTATATATGTGCCCCCATTTCTCCTCCACAGAGAGGGCTTAGAAAGAAGGAACACATGGGAAGAGTTTCATAGTAACCATTTGGTACCAAAGAAAAATGCTGTACAGATGCTGTCTTTGACTTGAAAGAGTAGAAAATGGAGCTATGCAGGCAGAGAACATAAATGATGATGTACCACCCGGCTCTCAGAGTTGGAGATAATCAGCAACAGGTACAGGTACAGGTAGTTCTTCACTGGAGTCAGTCTCTGAGGTGCTTTAACAGACTCAGCACTTGATTAACCAGTTAGAAGTTTCCCGATTCATCATCTGGGTACAGTGGTGGCATCAGCGTGAGGGAATCATTAGTGGAAGAACAGAAGCAGAGCAAGCCCAGGCTCCCCAAATCTATCAGCAAGGACAGAAAGGCAGCCCCTCTGATTAACAGGGAGGAAACTGTTTTCAATCCAAAGAGACAGAGCATAGGTGAAA
Source organism: Urocitellus parryii (assembly GCF_045843805.1). Lineage (NCBI taxonomy): Eukaryota > Metazoa > Chordata > Mammalia > Rodentia > Sciuridae > Urocitellus > Urocitellus parryii. The sequence continues at coordinate 4,044,856 of NW_027554054.1, forward strand.
AAAATACATGGAAAGAGTTTTTATTTTGTTATGTACACAGTTGGTAGGTTGGTGGGAGAATCAATATTCAAGGAGCAAAAGTACATGTGCTGCTGATGTGGGAGATATTGTCACAAATGGGTAAAAACCAAGAAGCAAATTAGGACTTCGGCCTATGGCAGCAAATTGAATTGAGTTGAATTGGATTGAATCAAACCATATTTAGGGATTTTTAATAAGCACAAAGTTCATATGAGAATGTTAGTTACCTGGCAAACTTTAAGCACAGAAGACAATATCTCAGGTGACTTAAACCCAGCAGCCAGATATTTCCTTTTGAAATATCAGATCAGCAAGAGGCAGCACGTGGAATAAGATAAAGGTGATGATCTCAAGTCATGCTACTTAAAGTACAGCCCTGGACCAGCATTATCAGTGAAACTCAGTGGGTGGTTCCAAGTAAAACCTCACTCCATACCTACTGAGCCAGGATCTGCATTTTAACCACATTGCCTGGCCATTCCTTTGCACACTCAAGTTTGAGAAGCACTGCTCTCATAAAGACCGTACAGTCTGTGACACCCACTCAAGTGTCCCAGCCACCTGTCTATACATTATTTATGAAATTTTCCCCATGCACCTTCAAGGCTCATGGTGTGTTCTGAGCACCATGAGGTATGAGAAGATGGGTAGGACTTTGTCTCATTCCTGAAGGAATTTCAAATCTGTTCAGTGAGTAGGAGGAGGAACACCACAAGGATATAAATATGGAAACAAATGGTAAAAAATAAATATCATAAAAAGTGTCCAAACAAGGTGGAAAGACAGGTCATATGAGATCAGAAATCAAGAACTTGAGCAATGGAGAGCAGAGCCATGCAAACAGTTGGTTGGGTGAAGAACAAGAGCCAGGTGCTCCAGTTCAACCCCAGCAGCCTCTCCTGCATAATGTGGCACATTTTCTTAGCTGATGGACACTTCTCCTTCCTACCACTATGTAGAAGACCCTCATTTTCTCTCTTCCTTTCCTCTAAGAAAATCTTCTTTCCCTAACTAATTCCCTCACCAGAGGTGGGAATGATGGATGCCAGCTTCAAGTGTGGTCCTCTGGGCCACATGGACATCAAGGCTTTCCAATGAGGTGGAACCCTAAGCCAATGCTTGTGTACAGCAGATTCCCTTTTCCCAAAGAGCTTTTAATCTCACCACTTATGTCATTGCCCATTTATTTTTTCCTGGGCATGAAGTTGGCAGAACAGATGTTAGTTTGAGAGGTAGCACACGGCATGACTGTCAGACACAGGCTCTGGAGTCAGACTAAGCTGTATGCCCTCAAGAAAGTTTCCAAACTTCTCTGTGCTTCCCTTGCCCTATCCATACAGTGGGAATAATAATCCTAATGACCTCCATGGATCTGTCAGTAGGAAAAAATAGTGGTTAGTTTTTGAGGTCAGCTATTGTCATTCTACTGCTTCCAAAGTTTTCTGAATTTTCATGATGATAGGAATTTCCTGGGATGTCTTCTAAATGCAGGATTTCCCAAGATCATGTCCCTGGAAACCCTGACACTGTATGCACAGTGGTCCCTGAAATGTACAAGCTTAACAACTACCCCTTGATGTCTCTACTTGTCAAGGAAGATTGAAGAAATGACTTTCCTAGGGGCCATGCCCCTGTATAAGAGCATAAGGTGATAGAAGGAGTCACTCCCCACCTCCTCTGTGGGAGATTCTGAGTGTCTCTTCTTTGGGCTTCCTGAGCTTTACTGGGAGCCTGTACACACCAAAGTAGGCAGCGATGCAAGGAGAAAAACCCAGAAGCTCTGGCACCAGACAAGCCTTGGACCTCACCCTGACTCATCCACTCCTGGAGGTGCCTTGGTTGTTGTGTGGATAAGATCTGAGCCTTTGCAATGTCCAGGCTGCAGAGAGGGCATCACATATTCTGCTTTGAGCTTCTCCAGGGTCTGGGAACACCAAAGCCAAGCTGATAGAATGCTCCAGTCTAGAAGTTTGGAAGGGTCTAGCCACAAAGTCATCATGATCAATGAGACACTGGTCAGGAGCCGAGAGTCAGATGCTGTTGAGGAGGTCACAGGGTCAGAGCCATTAACAATTCTGTTATTGTAGTCACTCTGCTTGTCCACATACACCCAGTGAGCTCCTTATCCTCCTTATTTCTTTCTTAATTTTTTTTTTTTTGTGGGGGGCGGGTACTGGTGATTGAACTCAGGGGCACTCAACCACTGAGCCACATCCCCAGTCCTATTTTTTTTTTTTAGAGATGGGGTCTCACTGAGTTGCTTAGCACCTCACTTTTGCTGAGACTGGCTTTGAACTTGAGATCCTCTTGCCTCAGCCTTTGGAGCCCCTGGGATTACAGGCATGCACCACTGTGCTGGATTGTTTCTTTGTTTTGTTCCTTAAAATTTATACCATAATATTCTGCCCTGATCTGCATGTTTATGTCCCCTGCCCCCACCAAATTCATGTGTTGAAACCAATTTCTACTATGGTGATATTGGGAGGCCGTTGGACAGTGATGAGTTCAAGAGGTTGAAGGGGATTACTACCCTCACAAGAGACCGCAAAGAGCTCCCTCATCCCCTGTGCCACACAAGAACATGGTGAGAAGATGGCCTCTATGAACCAGAAAGCAGACTCTGCGTGGACACTGAATCTGCTGGCATCTTGATCTTGGACTTCTCAGCCTCGAGAGCTGTCTGTTCAGTCTATGGGATCTGTTTCCACAGTGAAGACGAGATGGCTGAGTGGACTTATCAAATCCAGGATGCCCACTTCCTTGCATAATTCAGATAGACAACTATGGGAAGGTTGCTGGCACCTTGATCTTGGTTGGATTTCCCAGCCTCTGGAACAGTAAAAGGGAAACTTCTGTTTTTCGAAAACTATCCGGTTTATGGTGTTTTGTCATAGTAGGCTGAATGCACTCAGACACAACTTCTATGTTATAATTTTTTTACCTATCTCCCCCAGCATTCAATAAATAATTGTGGGCAGAGGAAGGGAGAGAAATAAAGAGGAAAGGAATGGAAACATGAGTATACAAACATATTCCCAGGTTAAATAGAGTCTGTCACCTAGGCCTAGAGGTGTAGGGAACAAGTGCACCTACAAAGAGAAAAATCAGAAAGAAGTAAGTGGCAGGTTCAGGTGTTTGTCCCATTTATTGATTCAGGGCAGAACTCCTGCTGGACTGGGAGCTGTAGGCAGAGACCCACACACAAGCCCTGGAAGAAAAGCATCAGCTCCAGGAACACAGAGACTCTGGGACCTACCTGAGATCCTCAGTCCCAGCTGCCACTGCTGTAATTTGTCTGCTCAGGGACCAGCCTATGACATCTCCAGGGCTCAGGGCTGTGCCCAGCTCAGTCCCCTGAGCTCAGAACTAGCTCCCCCCACCCCACCCCCCACTGCCATTGCAAATGGAAAAAAGAGCTGGTGTCCATGATGCCCTGGTCCAAGGATGGTCTAATGGGGGAACCAGCAGGGTGGGGGGGCGGACATTGGAATGCTGCCTAGAGGGAGCTGGGGGATGGACGCATGTCACACCTTAAATGCCTCAGGACCATGGAAAACCCAGGGATGTGGTGACCTTTAAGCTGAACCTTAAGCAGCACATTCCCGGGGACAATTTCCTCCACTGCCATTGAACACACAGACAGACACACTCGAATAAGCAAACACGTGGGACCCCATTCCCCCATCGGGGTGCCAGTGGCACGCACCGCTGCGCTCTGCAGAGCCAGGTGCTGGATCTGTGTTAATTGGATGAACATTCTCATTCGCATGATGGCTTTGATTGGTGCTTTGGGGTGCTCCATCAGGATTTCTTAAACACAAATTGATCTCTGCTGGCTTCTCCTCCCTTCCTCGCGGTGTGTTCCCTGAGCCCAGGATTCCTGCGAGACACTTGCTCCAGGGAGTCTAGATTATCTTACTGCATTTTTCTCTCTTCCCGCTCCCTCTTCCTTTCCCAATGTCTCTACCTTCAGTTTTGGCTCTAATGCCCAGTTCCTTCTCTCTACCTCCTTGTCTCTCTAATCCTCTCATCTCTGTCCTTCCCCCCACCTCCACTTCCTTCCTTCCTTCCTGTGTTGATAAAACCTGCCTCTTCCCTTCCCACCCTGTCACCCATCTGTTCCTCAGAGCCCAGCCTCCCTCTCCTCAGCTGACACCTTCTGCCATCACCTTTCCCATCTGCTGCCTCCCCTTCTCCCAGGGGAAGTCTCCCCTGTCCCTGCTTAACCAGCCTGGGGTGAGGGGCCACCCCTGCAGGGGTGAGAAGGAGGAAGGAGGAGTTGTTGAAAGATGAGGCCCTGAAGTGCTGCAGGCACTTAAACAGTGTCCCCCAAAGCCAGGAGGTCACGCTCGGAACATCAAGAGCATGTCCCCAGAGAATAGAACCAGGGAAACTCATGCCTCCACAAATTACCTTGGTCAGACTCTTGGAGCAGCAATTAGTATTTATCAGAGGAAAAGATCTGTTGGATGAATGAATGAACCCATCAATAACACCATACCCAGAGCCAAGCTTCACCTCGGTGTGCGTATTTGTTTACTAATGATCTATCACGGACCAATAAAATTAAACATCAATCTGAAGTGATGGCAACAGCAATTATAAGGTAAATTCATAATGCACAGGCATCCAGGCAGCGAGATGCAGTAGAACCCCCTAGCAGACTTCTCCAGGCAGATCTCCATTGTGATCTTCCACTCCTCATCACGTACCTCCCACAGGTAGTGTCTTTGCCTCTGCACGCCTTGACCTAGTCACCGTTCCTGCCAGATGCTTCCCCACATGACCTTGCCGATTCCCTAGGGTCCTGTGCCCTTGCTCATGCTCTTACTTCTGCCCGGAAGAGCCTCTCCCTAACCTCTTCTCCTTCATCATGAAGACCCAGCTCCAATGCTACCTCCACTCTAAGTGTAGCCTGGGCTATCCAGCTGCATTTCTCATTTGTTTTTCTTGGGTCTTCTGATGTGCTGGGCACCCAGCCAGGTGTGGATGGAAGAGGAATGGCCCTGCTCTCAAGCTCCCACTGGATCTGCATGCCCCGTGGTGTTTCAGCATTCCCACCTTGCTCGACCTGGCTCACCTGTTGCATCCTTCTTGCATAGAGGAGGCTCCATACTAGTCATCGGTGTACAATCAATGTCAATTGAACAAATGAATAAATGCATGAGGAAACTGAGGCTTAGGAGATTAAGAGATATACCCAAGAACAAACCCCTATTGAATCACTGATCCCAGCCTGCAGCTTCCATCTGTGAGTCCCCTGCCAGCCACCAGTTTCCCTGCATGTCAGAGGCACCTTTGGTCCTCACTCTATACTTGCAGCTCAAACCAAGCACTGGGCCGGGTGACAGGGGAAGCCAACCGCTAAAGGGAAAAGCTACCAATGGTTGTGACATTAGATGGATCTTGAGAATAGGTGAGTTTGGGTGCGTCTGTTTTTAGAGAATATTTAAAATTAAGTATCCCCTGGAGTCAGCATTCAGTCCAACTTTAACCTGTGCGTAAAACAGGTTGACAAATGTTCAATTTCTTTGTAAAATTAGTATTATCTAGATGCTATTATTACCAGTAATAGTAATCTGCTTTGAAGGCCCAGCTGCTCTTAGTATGCAATATCATTTCTAAATCTAGCAAAATTCCTGAAAGTTAAGGATTACCCTTATTTTATCTAGAGACAAGAATTCTGAGAGGTGACATGGGCATGTCCAAAAACCCTCACTGGTGAATACTAACTAGACTTGGGATCTGAACCTGATGTGGTTGACATTGTTGCCTTCTGCTCTGAGGCACACCAATGAGTACACAGGGTTTCCTAAGGAGCGTAGAGCCTTGGACTTGACCAGGGTTTCCCCAAAGTAGGAACTGAACACTTCAGTGGTCTGGGACGAAGGCACTGTCATGCTTTTCTGAACCAGGGGTTGGGGGAGCCACTGCAATGGTGGTACTCACCTGTTGAATGGAAATGCCCTTGTGGTCATGGAGATTTTGGCAGCCAAGCTGCACCCAGGCAACCTTGGGAGGACCAGAGATATCAGGTCAGTGTGTGAGTTCCCGCCAGAAAGACTCTGAGACAGATTTGCATGCAAGTGGTTCTGGTGGGAGTGGGACATAGCTGTGAAAGAGCAAGGTAAGATGATATGGCAGAGGGAGCAGTTGGTCTCCGCTTCTTCCTAAAGAGGTCTGGAGTGGAAGGAGCCCTTCAAGGGTGTTCCTAATGAAAGGGAAGGGCCATGCTTTGGACCCCTGCATCAACCAGCTAATGGATAAGGCTGATAATGATGGGTGAGACTGTTTCCTCAACAAGGAAATGAGAGCCTCAGACCTAAGGAGACACCTGGATAGTGCACAAGCATCCCTACCCCGGGTTTTCAAATTTCCCCTGTAACATAGAGAAGCACATTGTAGTGCTACTAAATCAGCTCCTATGACTACTCCCCGCCCTCTCCTTATTACCATGGTACAGTGCTGGACAAAGTGAGTGCCTGGTAAACAGTTGTGGAATTGAAGACTATTCCAGTGTCCTCACGGGTCTTTCAGATGATATGGATCATTTCTGAATCATACAGATGAGGAACCTAGAAGTATCAAGTCTCTTACTTAAAGATACACAGCTTGGGAGAGGCAGAGCCAAGAACTAGAACCAGGCCTCAGCCCTAGTATATTCCCCATGGGGGGAATACCATGGTCTAGATCATGAAAGTCTGCAAAGTAACGGTGAGCCAATTTCATCTCTAATGAATATTCTTCAACAATGGATTAGAGCTTAGATAGGAAGTATCCCCCAAAGCTCATGTGTAAGTCAGTGCATGAAAGTTTAGAGGTGAAGTGTTGGGTTAGGAGAGCCTTAATCTTACCATACATTAATTGACTTGAATGGATTAACTGGGTGGTAGCTGCAGGCAGGTCGGGTGTGTTTGGAGGAGGTGGGTCCCTGGGGGTGTGCCTTTGGGGTATTATTTTATCCCTGGTGAGCAGAGCTCTGGATGCTTTCCGGTGCCACACCTGAGCTGTTTTCTTCCACTATGCCCTTCTGCCATGAAGTTCTGCCTCACCTTGGGCCAAGAGCAATGGAATTGGCCATCTATGCACTGATACCTCTGAAATTGTGACCACCTCCTCTGCATTTTTCCTGTCGGGATTTTTGGTCACAGTAGTTGACTAAAACAAATGAATCTGGCTCTTCGCCTGTTTGCCTCTGTGGATGAGGCTGGGATTTAATGTTTTCTAAGAGCATACCCAATATTGTCTGGTAGATGTCATTTTTCACCATGAACTTTTTAGCAAGCATTTCCAAACTTTTGCATTTAGGACAGAGTATCAACTCCTCATGCCCCCACATCCCCAAAATAAGACAAATAAATCTAAGAGTTAGTCACACACCTCTCTCCCTACACCCCAATCCACTGTGTTTGAAACAGGCTGTGCACTGCCACCAAGACACGTCCCATACATACAACCAATGGGCCCAGTCCCCCTGAGCAGCAGCACCACCTCCACCTTCCCAGAAGTGACTGGTGAAGACTGTGAGGTCACACGGGGCTCTTACAACCGAAGGGTCTTCACAACACACAGTACACCTGACTGCTACAGCGGAGCATCTGGGGAACAGTACTGTGAACTGCTGAGCTTGTCCTTGCTGGAGGAAAGCTAGAGGCCCCACAGCCATGGGGATCCAGGCACTCATTTAAGGCTCAGAAAGCCATGCTGGGTCATGGAGGAGAAGATAAAATCACCCAGGATATGCCACTCCTGCTCGGCAAACACTGGGACTTCTGGGAGTTAGCCCAGCAAAATGGATATGCTGAATCTCTGCCAGCTAATTTTGGTCCATTCACTGATACTCTCTTGGCCTCAATTTCCTCATCTGGATAGGAAGGATAAATACTACCTCCATTAGAGGCTAGTTGTGGTTTATGCTTTTAAGTTTTACCTGTTTTTAAAAAAATACATAAAATTATGAGGAAGATAGCCATCATCATCATCATCATATGAAATTCTACTATTAATGTTATTTCCATTAAGGTTTTGGAGACTGAGCCCTTAAGCATCCTTTTTATGAACATATCTGTCATTGTTGGGGGCAAATCAAACTGAAGTGTATCCAAGCCTTCGCACAAGCCTGGCAGATAGAAGCAGTCACTGATGGCCAACCGACCAATTTCTCATTTCACTATCACTAGCCCAGGTCATCTGGTAGAAACAGCTTGGAATTTGGAGCAAGAGAGCATGGATTTGGAACCAGATTTGACCCCCTTCAAGATGGGGATTTTAAGCTGGGAGCAGTGGCGCACACCTATAATCCCAGCAAGCGGAGGCTGAGACAGGAGGATGATGAGTTCAAAGCCAGCTTCAGCAAGAGTGAGGCTCTAAGCAACTTAGTGAGACCCTGTCTCTAAATAAAATACAAAATAGGGCTGGGGATGTGACTCAGAGGTCAAGTGAGTTCAATCCCTAGTATCCCCCCCAAAAGAAAGAATTCCAGAGCAAGCCCTGCCCTGATCTCAGTGTGCTTGCTCACCTATGTAATGCAATAAAAACATTTGTTTGATGATAGGAGCTTTGGTATCAGGCAGGCCCAGCTGTGGGTCTTGGCTTTGCCACTTACTAGTTATTTTACTTTGGGGCAATCTATTTTTTTTTACCCTGGTAGCCCTGGTTTTCTCCTATATAAACTGCTGCTGGTGAATCACACCAGGAGTATTCCAAGAATGCAGGAGACACAGCCAGAGGCTGGCCCACAGCCGCTCCCCAAATAAATGCAAACAGGTAGCAGCCGCAGCAGCATCCAGAGTGACAGCATCAGCAATTCATTGCATTATTGTGAAAATGAAATGAAATAACATCAACAAAAAGTTAGGAAAAGTGCTGTGCAAGTATTTTATCATTTAACCCTACCAACAAATGATCTATGTGCATGGCAGTTTCATTAGCAGACCTGTGCATTACTATAGATGTTTCTTGCCCAGCAAAAAAAAAAAAAAGTGTGAACGTGGCTGGAGAGATTTTTAGGGTCAATGTCAGGGTAACAGGATCAATATTTCAATTAAAGGCTCCCCTCATTTTTCATTCCTTCCTTCCACAAGTAGCCATCATTAAAACATATTTTTTGAAAAGCACTTCCGTTAATCGCTTCCAGGGCTACAAGTAGATGAAGACATCGCCTCTAGTCTAAGTCCTGTTCTGAGCAATTAGTGAATGTATATTATCTCACTGAATCCTCCGCAACAGCTTGGAGAGGTTGTGGATTTGATTCCATTTTATAGATGCAGAAAACAGGTGCATAGAGATGAATTGGCCAGAGGTCACAGGGCTGGGAAGACATGGGAGTCAAGTTCTTGAGCCCATGGTTCTTACACTGTAAGTTCCTAAGGGCACCTTTGTCTCCGTGTGCACTACATGCCAACAACTCTACCCATAGCACCCACAGAGCTCAAAACCAAACCAGGGCATGAATCTTTCCTAAGCAACTATGATTCTCAAAGACAGGTATTTCTTTTCTCTTAAATGAAAAATAAAAGGTATTACCAGGCACCCAAGATTATCTGTGAATTCAAAACACCAGTTGTGACATTTTTCAGATTTTGACTTCAAAATATTTTCTTCTGACTGACAGCTCATAAATGCCCACTTCTTGGGTTGAGTGTAATTAATCACCATATTTTGACCATTCCTGATACAAACTCATCATCTCTCAACCTGCGAGTCGGCAAGTCTTCTAGCTCTTCCCCATCCCTAAAGGAGAAATGACTAGATATTCTGGTGTTCCCAAAGCAAAAGCAAAGGAGCATAGGGAATAGAAGAGTGTCATCCTTGCCCGAGGCATGCTTGTAGCACATTAGAAGCAGGGGGCAGCATGGAACAGTGGAGAATAAGGTCAATTGTATCTGAAGGTCAAGACCAGCTACACCACTATTGGGATGTGAAACCTAGGACTATGCCTTAATGCTCTAAATTCTCACATCTTTGAAGAGGGAATAATAGTAAGAACATGTCCCATTAAACATTTAAATATGTAAAAAAATTATGAGCTATAAAGCATTTTAAAGAGATTGAGGATGATTAATACAATAAACAAAAAAGAAAAATAAGAAAGGGCGATTATTGCTATTATTATGACCATGACTAATATTCCCATTATCTGCATAGATGCAACGATTCTTTCTTTGTTATCAGCATAATCAGCCACACATCTTGAGCTGAAGCACAAAGCCACCTCCTTGGCCTTGGGGTAACTGAGTTGTTATACACAAGATGTGGAGACTCACTACTTCCTGACTGTGAAATGCTAAAAATAAAAATAAAAAGTTGGTCCCCCGTGCCATTTTCATTTATTATTATTATTGTTATTATTATCGTTTTACTAGTTCTTGATATCCGGAGGCCTGGGAATCTTTGAACTTGAACTTGAACATTTGGGAATCTCAGAAAGAAGAAGTTTGAGAAATCACTCCACATTTTATCCCAGGAAAGGGTAACTTAAGCCCTATTTGGGGGTCACATTTATGGCCATCAGACCTGCCAATGAGTCAAACCAAGTGTTTTGACAGCCTGGTACCTGCCTGGTCTATGCCAGCTTGATCCATGTGATGTAGCAAGTGACAGAGTGCAAAGTTTTGTGTCCAGCCCAGCTTTTACAACTGTGCCCTATGTCAAGCTCCTTGATGGCTCTCTGAGACTAAGTTTCCACACTGGGAAAGTGAAACACAGTAATGGCTTTGTAGCAGCCTTTAGTGATATTGGTAAACCTGTGCTGGTCACCAAGCAGCAAATGCAGATTCCAGTTCTACAGGCCCCAGGAGGTAGTTCAAATGCACATCTCCAGGTCCCGGGGCTGGGCTGGATCCATCATCCCTTCTGGCACCTAAAATGTGGAATTTTTCATAGAATAGTAATTTAAATGGACTTTAATTAACCATTGGCCCATTTTATTTTGTAAGTGAGAATATTGAGGCCCACCATAATACTTCTCCAATCATATATGACTAGAGCTGATATCTATGGTTTATAAATTAATGCTATCAGAAACAACAGGTACAGGAAACAGATGTAGCTATGGACACATTAGAGGTTAGGGACAAGGGCTTCAACTCACTGGTGAGGCAAAGCGAGGCCTGAATCTCAGTCCCAGTTCAGCTGCCTTTCCACTGTGACTTGGGACAATTCTATAACCTCTCCATGCTTCAGTTTCTCCTTCTGTCAATTAGAGTTAAGGGGCTGGGGTTGTGGCTCAGTGGCACAGCACTTGCCTAGCATGTATGAGGCCCTGAGTTTGATCCTCAGCATCACATATAAATAAATAAAAAAATAAAGGTCCATCAACAACTAAAAACATATTTTTAAAATCAACAAATAAACTAGGGTTAAAATAATACATCGCAAAGGTATTGCAAAAATTTAAAATGAGATTTTGTATATGTGTTAGTTTGCTAATGTTGCCATAACCCACTCTCACAAGCCAGAGGAGGTGTAAACTTCTGACATAAATTTGCTCACAGCTCTGGAGGCTAAAAGTCCAAGATCCAGGAACTGGCAGAGTTGATTTCTTCTGAGGGCCATCTCCTCCCTGCATCATTACATGACTATCTTAATCTTCTTATTCTAAGGATATGGTTCATATTGGGTCAGGGTTCACTCTAATGTCCTCATTTTAAAAAAAATCTTAATTACCTCCAAAGATAGTCATTTTTGTAAGTGCTGGGGTTGAGTACTTCAACCTATGAATGGGAGTGGGGCATGATTCAGATCCCAAGAATAAATAGCACTAAGGAAGCACAGTACACATACATAATATCTGCAATTAACATATTCTGTCTTGTTCCAAAGAGGACAAAATTAGGAGGGAAAAAAACAACAACGATGAAAGCTAATAATCCCCTGAGAGACACTTGCAGGCTTGATTATTTTTAGGGCCACACACTTGGCCTGAAGGCTCTGGGAAGCCTCTTCATCTGCACACCCAGTACATGGCCTGTAGGCTGTGTGTGTGGCTTTTGAGCCCTTAAAATGAGGCTCTTGTAAATTGAGATGTGCTGTCATGACATTAGTAATAGTTTGATATTTTTTACATGTTGAATGGATAAATTTATTGAAATAACGTATAGGAGTAAACAAAATATATGATGAATATTAATTTCAACCTTTTAGATTTTTTTTCTCTTTTCATATGACTTCTAGAAAAAAATTAAATGACATCCATAGCTCAGGGTTTATTTCTCTTGAACAGCACTGCCCCAGAAAGTGGCAAAGGTGGTATTAGTGAGCTATATTAGAATTCTTAAGCTTGGTTCGTTATCACAGATACTTAAAGGAGGAGGGGTGGGGAGATTATCCTAAATACTGATTCCCCAAAAATCCTCCCTTAGAGATTCTATTTCAGTAGGTTTGAGAATCTGCATTTCTGAATATGTGCCAGGCATTGCTAAAATATGCATGTCTTATCTCCTTGAACGCCCACAACCAACCCATGTAAACAAATTAATTTTGCAGATGAAGAAAAAGGGGTTAGGGAAGATTAGGGTATCTGGCCCAAAGCCTGTCACCTAGTAAGTCATGGAACTGGGGCTGATTCCAGAGACCCCTGATTTCACAGCACTTAAGGGGCTCCACTAAATTCTAATGACCCTTGAACCCCATAAAATCCAAATCTCCTAATACAGAGTGCAGGCCCCTGAGCCTAGCTAGCTGCAGTACACATCACCCATAGGCAGAGCTATACCTTTGGTGCTCTGGGCTCTCAAATAGAGGGCCCCTGTCCAGTTCCTACAGGGACATCTCTGGAGAAGGTGTGGAGGTTGGGTCCACACTTGGAATGATCGAATCATATTCTCATGGGGAATCATAAGGAGAGGGGTAGATGATGATCCTAAGTTCCGATTGTCCAGATGGAAAAGTGTGGAAATGCAATTTGCCAAAAATTATGACTGGAACTGGGACTAATTTCCCAGGTATCATCATGGGAAAGAAAGTCCAATGCCTTTTCTCCGCTCCTGATACATGTTTCACGAACTCCTGTTATCAGCAGCTTCCTATTCTGAAAACAAAACTTCCCATGAAAACCCAAAATACAGCCAGGACTGATGGTGCATGCCTTGAATCCCAGAGACTCCGGAGGCTGAGGCAGTAGGATCTCAAGTTCAAGGCCAACCTCTGCAACCTAGCGGGACCCAATAAATAAATGAATAAAAAGGGATAGGGATGTGGCACAGTGGTTAAGCACCCCTGGGTTCAATCCCCAGTACCAAAAAAAAAAAAGAAAACCCAATATATAAAGAGTGTTACTGGTGCAGGAGTGGGCCGGCTAGATACCTGCCCTCTGATCATCCTGGATCCCCAGGCAGGCATCCCCTAGAGCTCTGCTCTGTAATGCAGTTTGAAGGCCCTAACCACCCTCATTTTTCCACCCATAACATTTTGTGTGTTAGATGCAAGGAGCACCCAGCACGTGCCAGACACTTTCCTATACATGTCCAACAGGCATGAATTCCTTTAATTCCTACAACAGCCCACAGTGCAGTCACCATCTGCATTTTGCAGATGAGGAAACTGAGGCACTTCATGGTTCCATGACATGGCCAAGATCTCACAGTGACGAGTAGGTGCCAGAGGTAGGATTGAACTCAGGCTGTCTGATTGCAGAGCCTCGGCAATGAGTCCAACAATCAAGGCAGTTCACGTCCTTGTTTCCATCTAGCTTACAGTCGGTGGAGGTGGACAATCAACTGATCCACAAATAACTGAGAAGTCAGCACAGCCTTGAGTGCAAGAGGTAATCAGACTGAGCTGTGATAGAAGGGAAGGGCTAGGAAGGAAGGGTGCTGAGGGAGCCCTTGATCTTGGGCTTGATGGATATGACAGGAAGGAAGGGACGGGGAGCCTTCCAGACAGGGAAGCGGCAGGTGAAAAGACCCTGAGAAAAGGAAGCTTCAGGTGCTTTGGGAAGAGCAGGGGGACCATTGTAGCTGAGCAAAGTGGGACCAGGAGGAGGAGAAGTGGGGGTCAGCAGTATCCTGCTATGGGCTCGTTCAGATGCTCTCATGCACATGAAGTCCCTGGAGGGTTGTAAGCAGGAAGAGATCAGCCTTTATTTTTTTTTAAAGATCACTCTGCGAAGCAAGGAGGATATTCTCTTAATAAATGGTGCCGGGGCCATTGGGCATCCATTGGCCAACTGGAAAAAAAAAAATCTTTGATCTAAACTTCACGCCTTATAGATAAAGAATTAATTCAAAGTGGATCACAGATGCAAATGTGAAATGTTGAACTATGAAGCTTGTAGGGAAGAAATAATAGGGTAAAATCTTCAAACCTTGGTCTAAGGCAAAGAGTTCTTAGACAGGACTCAAAAGGCTTGATTTATAAAAGGGAAAAATTGATAAATTGAATTTCATCAAAATTGAAAACCTCTGCTCAGCAAAAACCTTGTTAAGAAGATGAAAAGACAAGCTTCAGATTGGGGAGGGAGAGAGTGTCGGCAAACCACCTACGAGATCAAGATCTTGAACGTGGCAAATAGGAAAGTCCACCTGCCTGCTGAGGGGCAGGGCATTGCAAGGGGCAGGAGTCCGTGGATGGTTCCTGCAGGAATCTACACAAGAGAGGCTAGTGGCTTGGACTGGACCAAAGAGTCTAGTCCAGAGAGTGTTGGGTCAGGATGCCTTTAACTGTGGAGTCGCAGGAATTCCCATGGCTTGGATGTGGAATGGGGAACATGGTGAAGAATTAGGGATGATTCCAAGTGTTGGGCTTGAACAGCTGGGTCCAGGAGAGACCATTCACTCGGCTGTGGGAGTATAGGCAGCCAGGGAGGGAAGGAGGGGACATACAGGACTGTGAGCTGCTGGGGATGGACCCCCATTCACTGACCACCTTCTCTGCGTGTCTCTTGGTCTGACCTCAGATGGCCTAAGCCTTGAACAGGGCTGAGCTCTGTGTTCTCACTCTATCCTTAAAAACTTGACACAGCAGCTTTCACAATGTCTATGAGTATTACTTTTACCAAAAATTGCCAGTGCGTCTCCCCTGAGAGTGAATGGGCTCAGAGGATGTGACCACTACCCTAGCCCCAACACCTTCACCTACACACCTGTCCTGCATGCCCAGCCCTGTCCTGTCCATCCACCATCCCACCTGTCTCCAACCTCTCCTGCAAACAATGGCAGAGTCAATATTGCCCTCAAGAGAGCAATGCCAACGAACAAGCACACACGAAGACCCCCGAGCAAAGCAGAAGTCCTGCGGCCAGCCACTCAGGAATGGTGTGGGGAGGAGTCTGGGACCCCTTGCAGAATTCTGTGGCCATGGGGCCGCAAACCAGGCCACTTCTAGCAGGAAATCAGTGGGCAGAAAAGTCGAACCCATGTGACCTTCAGAAAACTCTTTGAATGTAGGCAACTTGGGAAGCAGAAGCTGGGAGAAAAGTGTAGGATAATGGGAACCCACTCCATGCCCATCCAACCCAGTGATGGGTGACAGGCCTGAGTTTCCTTTTGGGACACAGTTCCTGTAATCCTCTTCCTATAATCCTGCTCATGACTCGCACCCCTGCTTGCCCTGAGTCAGGCCCTGTGCTAAGCTTCTCACATATGTTAGCTTATTATACCCATTTCACAGAGGACAGAACTGAGGCTCAGAGCAATTAAATAGCTTGACCTCAGCTACTTGGTTTGGTAGAGCCCAAGAGTCAAATCCAGGCTGCTGTTAAGTAAATAGCCGTTCAGGACAGAGCAGGTCCTGCTCCCTGCTGGGACCTCCCGTCTGCCCTGTGGACTGAGTCCATCACCTACATCCTGACTCCTGAGCATGGGCACCTCTGACCTTCCCCTAGTTGGGACTGCACCCACTGCTTGGAACCTGGTGAGATTCTAGGATGTTAAGTGACTGATCCATGAACATGGCTGAGCCTGGTTTCAAACACAGGTGTCTCTAACTCTAAAACTTGCTGAGTGTGCCAACCTGAAGTTGCTTTCCTGTATCACTTGGACCTGAGTGGTGGTGGGGGGCTGTGTGTTTTTACCCTGTCTCCCCAAGAGTGAGATGAGTTTCCACTTCCCTCACTTGTTCTTGCTTGTGAGCTGGGGACACCCTGGCTTCAACGGGGTGGGCATGGATGTCTCAATAATTTGGGCAGGACAGAGTGTATCTTGTCAGTGCAATTGGGGTCTTCCCCCCGCCAGGGGAGGCAGCATGGCCTGGCAAGTCAACACCACAGCTTCTATGGCCAGACACCTGTCCTTATTCCAGTGGTCACCCAGCAGCTATGGGACATGGTGCAATCTGCTCACTCTTGGATCGAAATTCCCTGGTCCATACAACAAAGCAATGAGCGTCTTTCCACACAGGATGGTGTGAAGAGGAATGAACTGGGTTTTAAGGTGCCTGAACACTGCCTGGCCAGTGAATTTTCCTTGTTGTTATGTTCTTATCACCATCTGGTCTATTCTATTCAAACCCCGTTGCTGCATAATCCTTCCCTCATCCTCACATCAGGAGGCGGGACTTTCTGCATCTGCTTCTCTTCCCTGCCTTCCCGTTGCCCACCCCCAGCCCAGGGATGCTGGAGAGGAGCTGGGTGTCTCAGGCCTGTGGGCCAGGAGAGCAGAAACCCTGGGTAAGGCTGGTTCTTCATTCCCAACACGAGACAAAGGCCTGAGCTGGCTTTGTATCTAACCGAACTGATTAAGCTGCACGTTAGCTGGGGATAAAGCGTCTTACCGAATAACTAGACTTTTGCTGAGCCAGGATGATAAATTCATTCTTAATACATTGATAATAAAAAGAGATTTTTCTTTTCTCCCCACCCCACCCCCTGTCCCCTTCTGTTATTTCCCAGAGGCTTGGGGGCCTTCTCTGTGTGGAACACCGCCATCTAGAGGGAATATGGGGAATCACACTCCCTCCAGGCAGAAGCAATTTTTTTTTTTTTAAGGAACATCAGAACTTAACACAATCCACAAGAGGTTCAAAGTAGACACCCTGGGAAGCCAAATGTGTTTACAAAATGACTTCCAGTAGTTACTTATTACCCTGGAAATGGCATCCTTCTGAATGTGTGCCCTGATGCACGCCTCAGTTATTCCCAGACTCCTCTATCAGATGCAGCTTTGGCTCCTGTGAATATCTTACCCTCATTGAAGCAGTTTTGAACATCTACTCTGTGCTAAGTACCATGCTAGCACTATAAGGCATACGGAGAGGAGCAAGGCACGACCCGTCCTTATGATGTTAAGATGCTAAAAAGTAAAAGATGACTTTAAAAATAACATAACTCAGAGTAACCTCTGTGCCTTATGAAGATGCAGATGGTTATCCAGAGAGGGAGCTTGGTGGGATCAGAGGAAGCAAGAAAGGAAGACGTTAACATGTCTACTCTATGGGTCTGGGTATTGTCTCACTTAATGTGCTCCTCACCCCATGAGATTAGATAATGTTCCACATCTCCCCCCAAAAAAAAGTGCACAGAGGTTCAGAGAGGTTAAGTCTCTTGCCCAATGCTACCCAGCTGAGAGATGAAGAAGCCAGAATTCCAACCCAGACTTGTCTTATTCAAAAGCTTTCTAAAATGCCAGGTTGCCCATTGAAGGAGAAGAAATGGATGAGGAAATCGGTTCTTGAATTATCTCAGTGGTGACAAGTATTTATCTCCAGGAAGTGAATTTGATTTTCTGAAATAATCAAAAAGTCTTTCTAAGCCAAGTCATCCAATGGATAATGGGATTTGAGGATGTATTTTTAAAGTGTGAATTTAAAGCACATTTTTCCCCCAACTCTTGATAAAGTGGCTAAAAAGTATTTCTTGAAGTCTGGCAAATAGCAATGGCAGGCAGAGGGGGTGTGGCTGGCGGAGATGACATTGACAGGACCATCCTATCAGGTGCCTCTGCCCTGTGTACGTCTAGTTCCAAGGCAAGATCTTATTTGCAAGTACTGATGGAGGCTCTGCAAACCCTTCATGTTTCCTCCCCAGATCTAAACAGGAGCAGCTCTTCTCTGTTTTAAAAATAAAGAAACGAGTTTGAAATGAGAGGGAACCCTTGAGGCAGCTCAGTGAGGCTCAGTGAAGCCAACAAACAGGGTGCAGAAGAAACCCAGCCTCCCGACCTCCCTCTACACCCCAGTAGGGGGCGTTGTAGAGCAAGGGAGTTGAACTCCCCATCCTAGGATCTCACGCTGGCACACACACCCCACAGTGGATAAGACAGCCTGTGTAGGAAGAGGTATTCACAGAAAGCTTCTGCAAGAGGTGTTGCCAAAGTCCACCTGAGAGGAAAGGAACAGTTGGTCACTGATTAGTGACCTCCATAACCCCAAATCTACTACTGGGAAGACTTTTAATGATGTCACAAAGGCTGCAGAGGTTGACCTTTTTTCCGATGTGCACCCAGTCTGGATGCTCATTTTCCATTCCAAGGTAGCAAGCCAGCTGGGGCGGAGCAGTCTGGATGCAGGTGGTGAGGTATGGACACTCTCTGTGCACAAGAGCCAGGTCTCCATGTAATTATGATTGACCTCAGGCTGCAGCCCAGTTGCTCAATGGACATGCCATGTGAGCTGGGGGTGTAGGGTGGAAGTGGGGGTTTTCCTTACTACCAGAGTCTGTACCATAGCAGTCATAGTAAGCCAAAGAGTAAGTCCCTACAACTTTGCCCCTCAAATCCCAAGATGCTCTCTGTTGCCCATGCTGAGGCACAGAGAAGTTATCATGATGAAGGATGATAATGGTCCTGTGAACCAGCGCAGCATTCATACTGGATCCTTTCCCCATCTGTTCATCCATTCGATAATTCAGGGGGTGGAGTATAGGCAGAATCCCAGAGAGGAGAGTGCAATTCATTCTGAGAAACTCCAGGAGTTCAGAAGGATCAGAGGATAGACCCGAGGGAGGTGGTGAGAGATGAGGTCCTACACAGACTGGGTGGTTTATAGACAATCCCTTCACAAAGGCTCACCTCGGAATAACATCCACAAATACATTTGGAGGTGGGGCACAAACATTCAGTCCACGGTGCCTGCCTTGTAGGAATGGCTGAGGGCCTGAGCCAAGGCACCAACCAACGGAAAGCACAGATGGTGGAAACGCTGATCTTGGATGAGACCCCTTGTTAGCAGGCCATTATGCTAGGTCACTCCACAGCTTCCTGAGTACTGCTGTTTGGGAGATGCCTCCTGTGGATTTTCTGTCCTTCATTTGGCTATCATCAGGGCCTCTCCCACTAGCTTGGATCCCCATAATCTGAATGTCCATTAATGATCCCTAATGAGTTCGAGGCTCAATATTCATTGATGAAAACATTATTGTACCCAAGAAGAAGTAAAGTGGCTACCTTGTCAGATGACTATTCTGTACTGGGGGGAGGGCCCGAGGATATCCAATCCAGGGATGGTACACGTAGCAGACACAGCTGGTCTCTCCTGTCCTGAATCCAGATGGCATTTCTTTCCTAACAGAATCTTAGTTTTTCTGAAGTTTAGAAAGGAACCAACTAAAATGCTTCTTTCTCCAAACTCCCATTCAATGAGGTGCTTCCATGTCAGACAATTTTAGCCAATGAGGTGTAGAAGTCTGTTAGAAATTCTTGGAAAACGTTTTGTTTCTAGACACAAGTATTCTTCTTTCTCCTTCTTTCTTTATTCTCATTCTTCAAAATGGAGGCAGGAGACTGAGTGGGACAAGTGTGGTCATAAGCAAGAAGGACAACAATGACACTGATGGCCCCTTAATGAGCCCTCCTACCACCATAGATACACCAGAGGCAGACATCCCAAGTCAATCCCAGCACTCTTTCCTAAGGAGCCTAGACATTACTGCAGACTCTCCTTCAACCCAGAACTCCAAGAAGTCACTACCAATTGATCAAGATTGGCCTTTGGATAAAATCCATTAGCCATATCTTGTTTTTTGTTTTGTTTTGTTGTTGTTGTTGTTAGAGCTTTATAGTTATACATAATACTTGGGTTCACCCTAAAAAAACTCATATATACATGGAAATTGATCTCATTTCATGATCCCCCATTTCCCCCTTCCCTCCCTCCTCTCTCCCCTTCTTCTCTAGTTCAATCCTCTATTAATTTATATTTGATTGGTTCTTTATGTTTCCCTATCCTTCTCTCCCCTTTCCTTTATTTTACTCTAGCTTCCATATATGAGGGAAAAACATTCAACCTTTGAGTTTCTGAGTTTGTCTAATTTTACTTAACATGAATATTCTCTATTTCCATCCATTTACCAGCAAATGCCATAATTGTGTTCAGTTTTTATGAACTTCATTATGTGTGTATATACATATATATACATTAAATACATTATAGTTTTTATATATACATACATATCAAAGTTTATTAATCCATTCATCTATTGAGAGGCATCTAGGTTGATCCCATAATTGAGCTCCTGTGAATTGCGCTGCTATAAACATTGATGTGGCTGCATCACTGTGTTGTGCCAATTTTAGACCTTTTGGGAAAATGCCAAGGAGTGGGATAGTTGGGTCCATTAGCCTAACTTTGCCTTGGCCAAACTCAAACTTTGCCTTTACCCACATTTTGAATAAAAATGAGGCCTGGGGAATTAAAAATAAAAAGCGATCCTGAAATAATGAATTAATGTTGTAAGCCAGAGTTGAAAATGGGCTCCTAACTCCTAGCTGCCTGATGCAGTGGGGGGGGGTCTGAGTCTGGGAGACGGAGGGCCCCAGTTCTTATCTTGACTGTGCTGCTTCCTCTCTGTGTGACATTGAAAATGCCATTTCACCTCCCTGAGCTTTAGTTTCCTTAACTGTGAGATGGAGATAATGCCGCAGACCTTGCAGACTAATCCTATGGAAGAGGAATTAAATTGTAAGACGTTCAGTAGATCTAAGTGCGTCTTTTTTTCCCCTTCTCTTTCCCAATCTGGTGCAATTCCAGAGAGAAAATGGCCAAAATTAGAGAAGCTTAACGAGAAAGCGAGGGAAGAGATTGGTCTGATTTGCCCAAAATGAATTATATTCATTCCCAACCTGCCATCCTCCTGTATGAATTTGTGACTTTGCCAAAAGAATGAAGAAGCTCACTTCCTGATCAACTGGGCAGCAGGCTCCCTGCCTTTGGAGGTTTTAATGAAAATCTTGGTATGAAAAATTGTTAGTAGGAAAGAAACAGCTCACCTCTGTTGCTCTTGCTTTCGTTCCAACCACCCCACCTCTAGGATGTAGTTGACCACAAAAGCAGTTAGTTAAACATACACTGAAGAAAAAAGAAAAACAGCCACCAAAAAATAGTTAAACTCTGTCTCATTTTCTGATATATTTTCAACTCTTATGCAGTTTCAACTTATTAGGTACAATTTTTTTAAAGTTCCTTAGCAAAACAGATCATCCAGCAAAACCTTAGGAATTAGAAGCATCTTTCTGCCTATAAACTAAATGGCACTAAGTATGTGACTTCCATGTACCCCTCTTCAACGTTCTCATCTGCAGTAGGGAGAGACGGCAGCAGCTTCCATTTATTAAGCACTGACTGTGTACAAGGCACTATATTCAACATATTTTATTATTCTTAATTCTATCAAGCCATCTTTACCTCCTGCCAACAATCTCATTAGTTAGTAGTTATTATTACATATCTTTCAAACAAAGAGGTTAAATAACTTCAGCAAGACCATACAGCTGAGATTTGAACCGTCATTTTTTCCAAAGGCAAGTCTTCCCATTGAGTGTGATACAGTAACATGCCTAGCTGATCCTTAACTCCACATTCGTTCTCTTTCCTCTTCCTCTTCTACAGCTCAGGTAGTAGATGCACAAATGTGTAAAAGTGGTTTCTAATGAGGATCCCACCAACTGCTCCCCAATAACCTTTGCTGGGTGTGTGCAGGCAAGCGCCCTCTGCAGGCCTGGGCCAGGAACTCCTGCAAGTTCAACCCTCAGCAAAAGCAGATCCTTGGCACCCCAAGAGATGCTCATGGAAGCTCAATGGGGCCTCATCTTGGGACCAATTTGTACACACAGACACGAGCTCAAAGAACAGGAACACAAAAGGAGAGTGAGAGACAGGGAAACAAGATATGTCATTTGGACATAGAGTCAAAGAGATGATACCCAGAATTCCAGAAGGCCCTGGAAAGGGCCCCTGAGCAGCATCCCTTATGAAATAACTCACATCATAACTGCCAACCTACGTTATTAAGGATTTTAACTCTTGTCCTATCCCCAGAGTTGTGTGGGATCAAAGCTCTTAGTTCATTGCATAATGAGCAATAAATGTGATTCCTGTCCCATCCCCAGTGGTCCGTTGAGCAGGACAAGTCCCTGCTATCCCTCTTGCTGATGTCCTTCAACCCTGGGTGCACAAATCCAACCAAGGCCACAGATGCTCCTCTGTGTCAGAAGGCACTATCCCCTCCAGCCTGCAAGTGCAGAGCCCTGTCAGAGACCTCTCAATTAGTTTCTCTTCTGGAAGACAAGTTCTGCTACCGTCCCAGGGGGGGAATTGAAAAACCAACCCTGCAGGTTTCAATCTGAAAAGCATTAATGCTATGAAGTATTTCAATCCTAACCAAGGAAAGTGATAAAGCTGTGAGCACCCAGCAGATGCAGGATGGGGAATTGCCGTCTTCACGGGCCTTGATTACAGAGAATTGGTTCCTGTTCAAGAAGCAGCTGGCAACAGGGGTGAGAGGCAGATTTACAACCTGGAAAATGTGGTGGGGTGCCTGGAAAAGAAATAAGCATCATCAAACAGCAGTCAGAGTTGGCAAAGAGTGAACTTCTCCATGCCCAGAATTGTGGTGGGTGCTCTGTTGTCAAAGAATCGTAGTAGTGGTAACAACTACAACAACATCAACAGCAATGAGCTTATATTGATCCTGGCCCTTGCTGTTGGTGGGATCAGCACTAGAAATCACTTTTACACATTTGTGCATCTACTGCCTGAGCTTTAGAAGAGGAAGTCCAGCGTCTTCCATTTGACAGAGGGAGATGTCGGGGTTCAAGGAAATGAACAGCAATCTGCAGGGCTGGAGCTGGGACTCGGGTCTACCCCAGCTCAAAGGGTGGCTTTTAATTAACTCAGCAAATAAAGTCTCCATCACACGTACTTGGGGACAGAGAAAGCAGTCAACTTTGAGGACTCTGCTTTCCGCAGCCCATCACAGAGCTGAGTGAGATGATAGGAGGGGCTGGCCACATGTGGGATCCCTTGAAAAATCCCAGAGAACCAGCTATTCCATTTCTTAAACTCCTACCTAGAGCCTCATGTCGGAGAGCCCTCAGCAATGCCCAGTCTGCTATGGACAGAATATTTTTGTTCCCCTTGTTCGCCACAGAATTCGCACGTCGGAAGCCCCAATCCCCAATGCGGTGTGTCAAAAGATAAAATGACAACAAACTTAGCTATAGATCCAATTGGCTTTTATTCACTTTCATGAATCAGGGGAAGCCCTCACTCTACAAAAATAGAATAAGAGCTCACATAAAGCAATGGCAGGATACTGCGTTTTGAAAGGAAACAGAGTAATAGTGGGAAGACGTCGGTTGGTCAACGTGAGGTTGCTTCATGTTGCTTTTCTGTAAGGGCTGATGTGACACTGACTCAGACTGGAATCTTCTGTTTGGGGGAAAAACTGGCCTCTTTGGGGATCTGTCTGCTTCCTTCAGTATTTAATGTGGCATTTAGCATGAGTGAGTCCTTTCTGGTATGTTGAGACCCAGGGCAGGTGCTCAGTTCAGAACAATGGCTCCCATAACTTTGGTATTCGGAGGTGGGCCTTTGAGAGGGAATTAGGGCATAAGGGTGGTGCCCTCAGAAGTGGGATTAGTGCCTAGGAAAAGAAGACATGGAATCTCCTCCTCTGCTCCCCACCATGTGAGGGCCCAAGAAGGCCGTCTGCACACCCAGAAGAGGCCTCTCCAGACCAGGTCTGCCCAGCACCTTGATCCTGGACTTCCAGCCTCCACAACGGTGAGAACTAATCAAGGTTTGTTGGTGAAACCCTCTAGTTTAGGCTAAATTGTTAGAGGAGCCCAGACTATAAACAGAGTCCAAACCCATTATTTGACAGATGAGGAAACTGAGGTCCAGAAGAGAAAGTGAGTTGTCAGAGGCCATCAAGTGAATCAACCACAGGTGTTGGGTGGCAGCGCAGGCCTTCTGTCCTTAGATGTCACTCTTACTACCGCAACTCATTCTACCCTGTCCTGATCCACCATTTCCCACATTTCATTGCGAGAATTTCACCATTTCCAACAAAGAAAACAGAAACACCTCTCTAATCTGAATTCTCTGCTTTGATAGGGAATTCCTTCTTTCCACACTTAAGGCTTTTTCACCCAGGAAGGAGCCACAAATTCTTCATTTCTCTGTGGACAGGCAAAGATGGTACATGCATTGCTGACACCATCTGCAGATGCCTGTGTCTGAAGTAAGGGTCCATAAATACAGGAGTCCCAGCCTGAGGAAGAAAGAATACTGACCAGGCGTAGGTGTTCATCTCTGGGTCTCCTGTGCCCGTGGTGAGCCCTGGGACAGTAAGCTTTCAACCCATATTGCCAAGGGAAGTGAACGTCAAATAGGCAGACACTGCTGACCTCTCTCTACGCAGTTTCATCTCCTTGGTTGGAGTGCCATTTCTGGGCTTGTTGTGGATTACCAGGAAAAGAGGTGAAAGTGAATTTGTGGTGTAATGATTCTCTCTTTAAGCATCTTGCTATTGGAGTTCTGAGATTCTAGATCTCTTAGATAATGGAAACAAGAGTTCTGCATTGTGTTTTAAATTAAACTGTTAGAGTGACTTTGTTAAAATGTATATGTAACTTTTTTTTTTGCAATAAGGAATGCCTTTAGCGATATTCCCACTTCTAAGAGAATCTATGCAGATGTTGCATGCTTTGAGTTAATTGGAACTAAATCAATGAAGCCACAATCCAATGGGTTAATTATCTCCAGACTGGAGAATTAAAATTCACGCCTATTGCAAACAAAGTTTACAGACTTAACTAACACAGTATTTGAAACAAATATTCTAATAAATGCAGTGTCTTAAAAAATAAATATTCATGGTTTTGAGGTTACAAATCAGTTGACCTTAGAACTTTTTAAGTCTTTCAATAGGTCTCACACTCTTTTTTTTCCTGGTAGTGTATAGAATGAATGGAATCTTTAGGTTAGGAACTAAGTAGAGATTTAAGGAACTAAGTAAAGATTTAAGTTGAATTTTATGAAAATTGGTATGCAGATATACTTTAATCTCTGTCATTATATGTGAGCTGTTTGTCAGTTAATTGATTCAAGGGTGACTTGAATTCTTAAAATTGTGTCAATAACATCTTTAAAGTTTTTCATATTTCTGGCTCAAAAATAAATTGTGACCTCTGATTTAAACTTTTATTAATCTCCTTTTTTTAACGTGTGTGTGTGTGTGTGTGTGTGTGTGTGTGTGTGTTGCTAAGGATCCAACCCAGAGCCTTGCCCATGCTGGGCAAATATTCTACCACTTACCTACATCCTCAGCCCTGAACTTTTTCTTTTTATGATACAAACTAATTTTGAAAGCTTTGAGGCTTTTTTTATTCCTACACTTATTAGCTGATATTTAAACATATTTGTATGAAATCTGTCACTATATCACACCCACACACAAAGCTGAGAAGGTTTTCTCCAAAAATCATAAGGCATGCTTCCAATGGTCTGATTTAAGATAAAGGTCCCAGCATAGTTCAGGAAATATACTTTTGAAAGTCTTGGCAAAGCCACAGAGACAGGAAGGCTAAAACTAAGGTTCATTAGGGTCGAGAGTGAGACCCTTTGAGAGGCTGTGCCTTGCATCATGAGGTATCAGAGATGGTACAAAAAAAATAAAAAACAACAAAAAACAAAAAACCAAGAGTTCTCAAACATGGGCCTCGAATCTAGGCACCTGGGCAGATGCTCTGAATCACACTTGCCAATTTGCTACTGAGCTACTTCTCCCATGAACTGCACTGTGCAGCCTGTTCCAGGGGAAAATAGCAGCAAGGATGTTTTCCCATTTAATGATGGCTGATAATTGTCATAAGCAAAACCTCCAGGTCTCCCCGTATGTATGTATATGTCTGTGTCAATATCTATATTAATTCATCAGCATCAAAATCGACCGACCAATAAAATAAGCTGCTGAGGTGGCACTGGGCCAGAGTGGACTTCAATACTGGCACCCAGGATGAGCCCAAACAGCTCTCATTTCTTACTGTTTCCTCTCCCAAACAGAGAGCATAACTCTCAGCATATAGACTCATGTTTACTCATCTACCATCATTTTTCCTCCAATTTGTCTGAGAACCAATCCCACCATCAAGGTAAGAGAGTTAAACATCAGGCAAAAAAAAATAGTCTGCAACTCAGAGCAAAGTGCTACATGACTCATGCAGGACATACTAAGAAAGCCACACACAAATACAAAACAATCCCAGCACCCTGGAGGATGTAAAGGTTGGAGCTTGAACGTTAGAGGAGATTCACTCAAAGAGAGTTGCCCTGGTAGGTATTAGGGCATTAGCTAAACTGCTCCTTTCCACTTCAGAAGTGGATTCCAGGAGACCACTTGCAGTATAACATACCTCTGGGAGTCTCCTGAGCCACCTACAATGGCAGGGACCTAAAGGGTCCCTGCTGACAGGGTGACTTGCCCCTCTCTAAGCCCCTGTGCTAGGAATAGAAGCCAACATAGCGAGTGTCCCAAGGCCTCCCATGGGGAATACATGGCCCAGCTCCCCTGAGCCATGGATCCACAGGAGGGGACTGCAAAGACCTCACACAGGCACCCAGAAGGAAAGCCCCTTCTAGAAACATCTCCTCCGACTCCAAGTATTACATATTTATCCCATAAAAAAAGATCATGGCAGCACCCGTCAAGCAAAAATGTCCATGTTCTCTATCTTTCGCAAAAATCCGCTGACTTCCCAGAAGGACCAGGAATAATCCAGGCCAGGTAGAAAAATAAAGGACCGGAGCACGCAGCCACTTCCTATTCCAGGCTTCCAGGGGAGCTAGCGGGAAGCCTGACGTTCTGAAAAGTTTAAGAATTACAGGGGACTGGACATTTTATCACTGAAATCACACTATTTTGAGACTTCACAGTGACCCAAGGACTTTTCATTTCCTGAAAGTGACAGGAAATTGAGGAACCTGCCTGAGATATCATCTTCAAGTTGACAAAAAGGGTTGATAAAGTAAGTTTGCCAGACAGTCCAGAGAGGAGGGGAAAAAAATAAAGAAAGCTGCGTCACCATCACACCCTGTCAAGTTCCACTCTGTCACCCTCGAGGTAACTTTGGGTCCAAAGTTCTTTCTCTGGCAGAGAGCAGGAATGACTGGGCAAGAGTGGGTGCTGACCCCAGTGCTGGCTGATGATAGTTTGATAGATGG
Organism: Urocitellus parryii; assembly: GCF_045843805.1. Taxonomy (NCBI): domain Eukaryota; kingdom Metazoa; phylum Chordata; class Mammalia; order Rodentia; family Sciuridae; genus Urocitellus; species Urocitellus parryii. The sequence goes on from NW_027554054.1 coordinate 4,072,252, forward strand.
GCCATCTTACAGGTCAGCACCAGATGATGTCCAGGAGGAGGGCGCACAAGAAGAAAGCAGAGATCAGGAGCCAGGGAGGGAGCTGGGAAGAGCAGGAGGTCAGGCGTGTGAGTGGATGCAGGGGGGCCAGGGGCTTGTTTTCATGATGTTCTCACGCTGAGGTTCCGAGGGCACTGGCTGCTCCAGCACAGGAGCTTCTGTAAGGAAGGACTCCTCAACTAGCAAAGACTAGAGAAAGGAGAGGAGGGCAGGGCCCAGGAGGAATGTGAATGAAGCAGCAGAAATCTCCTAGTGCCCAAAGCAAGCAAAGTAGTTAAACAAGGAACAGGACGAGGAAGACCAGCAGAGAGGCCTGTGTATGATGCAAGGCCGGCTGTGCTGTAGCACCAATCCCCAGAAATCTCAGGGTCCTTAGCCAGGGCCACAGTGGGCTGGCTGGGATTTCACCCTGGGCTGTCCTCACTCTTGGACCGAGCATGAAGGAGCAGCTATGTTTTGGATCATGTTCCGTGACTACCGGCAGAGGGAAGATAAAATGTCTAATCTTGTGCACTGGCTCCTAAAACTTCTGCCTGGAATTTTCGCATCTCACCTCCAATCACGTTTCTTGAGCCAAAGCACTTTACTTGGGTGCACTCAAAGGCCTAGAGAGAGAGGAAGAAAAGCCAACCTAGAATGATGGATCTGAAAATGAGGGAGCCCTATTGCAATCCATCTCAGTGCCCAGGAAAGAGAAACAGGTCCTTCTGAAATTAGAACTGGAGAATGTTCCTGGACATAGTGAGGAAGACCTGCAAGATCTGAAAGCCCAGGGTTACAGATGGGAGCTAGCATCCCACAGGGGACCAGCCTGACCTGCCATTCAGATGACCTGAGCTCAATGAACGGAATGGCCAGAGCCTGGTCCTAAAGCTGCGTTCCTCTCCATTCATCTTTTATTCATCCCCTATATAGGTACTTACTGAACTCATACTATGTTCCAGGCACCATGCTACTGCCTGAAGAGAGACCCATCACCAAGACAAGTGATCTTTGACCTCTAAAACATCAGTCAGGAGACTCCTAACCCAAGGTCTCCTCTTGAAGTACGGAAATCAGGTACAGCATGACTGAGGGGGAAAGAGCCCTGGATTTGGAGATAGAAGACCTTATTCTTGCTCTAACTTAATGACATAACATGGGTCAAATTCATTCTCCTCTGTAGGCTTCATTTTCCCATCTTATGCCAGAAACTTGCCATTGCAAAGGATGGTGCCTGGTCAACCAGCTTAACTAAAACAGAGCACTAAGGAAGAACAGAAAACCCCACAAGAGACCAGAAATCATGAATGAGGTTCCTCTCTGTTGTTCCAGCCATGCACTGGAACAATGAGTTGCTGTTGCTCCACCCATCTGCAAACATCTCTCCTCCCCAAGTTTGTATCCAACCATGGCTGTTCCAGTGCGGACCCCTGGACATAGACATCCTCTTCAAGTCCAGTGCTAACAAATTTCAGAGAGTATGTGTGTCCTGGACTGTCTCATATATCCACTGCTAGTGCCATCAGCTACCAGAGGTGGAGTCTTTTGTCTACTCAGTAAGGACTTTCAGAAAAGTAGATGCAGAATGGGTCTCTAAAATGTAGGGCTGAGGGGGAAGCAACGGGCATCATCTCTTCATGGAGCGACTGCAAAATGATGACAGTCCCATTCTGGTCGTCACAACCCTGCATTCAATGATACTTCGTTTCCGAATTCTGTGTTAGTCGGCTTTTCATCACTATAGAGAAATACCTGAGAAAATCAATTTATAAAGAGAAAATGTTTATTTTGGCTCACAGTTTGGAGCTTCCAGTTCATGATTGGTTGGCACTGTTGAGCATGTTCTAAACAGTTGATAACTTTTCTGCCCTACTGTTGCTTTGGTCCTGTGGCCAGGCAGCACGTGATAGCAAGAGCATGTGACACCATCCAGGGAGCAATCAGAGCAGAGGAAGGGACCAAGATCCCACAATCCCTTTTGAGTACACACCCCCATTGACCTAAAGACCTCTCCTTAGGCCCCACCTTTTAAAGGTTCCACCACCTAGCCAGAGCACAGCACTGGGGACAAAGCCTTTGTTCCTTCAGGAGACATTCAAAATGCAAATTGTAGCAGACCCCAAACTACAACTCATTGTAAAAGTGACTTACTTGCAGACCATATCAATCTGTTCTCTAGAATAGCAGCTCCCATGACCCATCCCTTCACCCTTACCCCAATCCTTCCCCATCCAAGGGCCTGGACAAGGGGGTGTAGGCTGCAATCCCAGAGCATGTTCTAAATGGTTGATAACTTTTCCATCCTGTGTGGTCTCCTGGGTCCCCAGGCCCAAGCTGGGGTCAAACCCTCCCAATAAGTCTGTACCTTGGTGGTCCCACATCACCGTTCTTCTCTGGCTGGGCCACCCCACAGCCCTCCAGCAGCAGACATGCCATGCTCAGCATCTGCTGTCCCTTGGGTCTGAGTCCTGCTGTGGGCACTTAGGACCTAAGGAGCCACTCATCTCTCCTTGCAGTTTAAGAAGGTTTGTGTTGCTGATGTTGGTAGTGAACCAGGATTCCATGCCCACCCCAGGGAATGTTGACTGTCCTCATTCGGCTCCTTCCCATCGCCTGACTCACAGGAAGTTCAGGCCTCAGTGGGACTGACTGCTGGGCCTTGAAATTAGGCTCTGGAAAGGGAGCTGCAGGAAGTGGCCCTTGGGCTGGGGAGGTCGCAGGGTTTAGGAAAACCATGCTGTCAGCTGTAGGGTGGAACCAGAAGGGAAGGCAAAGAACAGTGAGAGTGAGGACAGTTAGGGTCGACTGAGCCCTCCTTCCGTCATGTGTAAGTGACCCAATGAGGTCATGAGTCATTTTGAAACCATAAGTTTTTCCCTTGACCGTGGCATCTTTTGAGCCATGGATCAGGTGCGCCACGACTTCTGCAAGCTCTTGTATTCTACCCCCGGCTGAACGCTCTCTGACAGCTGATTGATCTGTTAGGTGGGCACCAGGCAGTGCCATATCAGCAGCACGACCCTGGGGCTCATTGATTCAGCCCCGATGCCCAGTCAGAGCGGGCATGAGTTCAGAGCAGGCATGAGTTCAGGCAGAGCCTCTTCCTTCAGCCAGCACCTGCTCCAAGGTGGCCAATTCCCCACAGTTGCACCAGCAGATTCAACCCAAGTGTAGCTCAGTTGCTTTGGAGTTTTTACCACCTGGATATGGGTACTAAATCCATGCTACAAAATCCCCTCAGCTGTGCCATCTTAGGAGATTCTATCCAAGGGAGAGGGTATGGGTCAGCAAGTGGGTGGCTGGAACCGTGTGCAGAGAGGGAAAGTGGAGGGAAAGAGGAGATGGAAAGTGAGAATGGACGTGTCCTAAACTACTATCCCAGGATTTAGATCAGACAATGCTAGGTGCACCCTGGCCTCGGGGCACCCAGGCCTCCCTAGGCTGCGATCTAATAGAGTGTGGGTGGATACCTCAGTGGGCCAAACCACTGCCCTGGAACAAAGACCAATAGTCGAGAAGAAACCTGCATCTTGTTCAGGCTCAATGCATAGATGGGTTTGTTACAAAGTAGAGTCCTAGGGATGGGTCTACTTCTAAGTGTGAGGGACACAAGCAAGAGAATGAATGACCACCCACAGACCACAGGTCTAACTAGCCAAGAGGAGAAAGTGGAGCCATCCTCCCAATAAATAAAATATGTCCTCTTCTTTTGATTTAGAAATATATTTGTCATAATTACCTATTATTTATCTATATTGATAGATGAAGCAAAATTATGTATATGTGTATATACATATATATGAATATATACATTATATATATACAAATGTATGCATACCTCTCTTGCTTTATATATAGATAACATAAAATCTTGCTATGTTTACATACAAATATGTGGTGTATGTGTATATATACGAACAATTCATATCTATTATATATAAACACATAACTTGCTTTATATACACATATATAAATAATCTGGCTTTGGTTTTTATCTGACTGAAAATCAACGAAACATCAAAGATGACTAAGTTCAATGTTCACTGCACATATCTGGGCTTTCTGTTGACAACCCACTGCTGTTCCAATGAGTAATATAGTGAAAACATACATTATTTACAAGTATTACATATTTATCCCATAAAATTTATGTTTTCCTGTCTTCATGAGAGCACAATCACTAATTGTGTGGTGATAGGCAATATTTTTTTTGTATTATATGTGCTTTATTGAGATCCCTGTCAGATTAGACAGCTTTGCTTGACTCATTGGGATTTTTTTTTAATTCATCGCCATTTAGACAAACAGCTCTGCCAAGACAAGTTGGGACTGGGATTGTCAACGGAGGTATTAAAGCAAGGCCTAGGTTCAAAACAAGACTATAAATTTTATATAAGGGTTCAAATGCTGCAACGGGGCTGTGTATGGTAATCACGTCTCCGAAAATATTAAAAATGTGAATTTCATGGAAGATCCCTGTCTCACATCCTGCTTTTCATTAGTTTTTAGAGCAAAGTCGGTAACGAATCTGTACCACACTACACAGATGCTCCACCTACATGTGTACACACACGTGCAAACACGCACCTCCACACACACACTTGAGGGCAAGATAAACTCTGAGTTTTTATTGCAAGAAAAGGCGCTTGGGCTGGGGAGGTCACAAGATTTGGGAGAAAGGTCATGCAACATGGCCTTGGCCTCCACCTGCAATGCTCCTGGTTTTGTGACTACCGCCCTCCGTCCTGAGCTCTACCAGAGCCACCCATGTAAACAAAGAGCAAGTGGGCAGATCTGCTCTTTACATAGAATCCACCATTTTCATGGTGTCTGGAAGGAAGGATTTGACGAGGTAATTAATTTCTCTTTCAGCTGGCTGAAGGCCTCTGTGGCTCATCCCCTCCTCTCCCTCGGGGACCGGCAGCCCTGCAGCCCTCATGGCCTGGAATTCTACACAGCTCCGTCTGGGGGGATGCAGGGCTCGAGATGGGTGGGAAAGGCCTGTTTCCTGAGAGTGACAGAGTTAGCCACCAATGGTCAGTAAGGTTCCATGTTGTTCTGTATCAATGCTGAGCCGCGCATCTGGAGGGCAGAGTACAGAACAGTGTTTCTAGACATTTATTTTTTTGTGCACCATTATCTGTGGGGCCCTGTGAAAACATGGGGTCCAACACAGGAGGCCTAGGAGCTGTGTGGCTCACCCCCTGTAAGAAGTAAGGAGCAGCTGCTATCACCAAGGCCACAGAGGGCAGAACGCACAGGGAGGAGGGCGAGACAGAGCAGGACTAATGACCAGCCACGGGCGACATGTCCATCTGTCTTTCAGCAGGAGGGGCTGGGGGACACCAGGAGGAACTAGCAAGCCAGAAGATACCTTTACTTCATTCTCATTAGCACAGGGACAGCGGTTCAGCCACAGAGGAGGATCTGCCAGCGGCTCACTGCTTATACCTTTGCTGGGGCTGCGGAAAGGGGAGGGAAAGGCAGGTGGGTTCCAGCCACTGTAGGAACCTCATAGCAGTTTCCTGAAGCTCCTCTTCTAGAGCTCAGCACCGGAGTCCACTCCAGGCTCCTTCATGAAGGGCAGGACCTGGAGGCTTGAGATACACAAACACCTGGCTTTAGAGAAGGAGAATGCCTCCATATGGCTGTGGTTGGTGACTGAGTGCTTTAATGGATCATCCAGTGCCTTTTGGGGGCTGGTAAGATCTGCCAAGCAATGTGCTGGGCTTGGAGCATACTGGAAGGTGAACCACATTAGCCCTCCGAGAGCTTGCTGGGGAGCGGGGGTCAACCACGGGAGGAAGAATAATGATGCAAATAAGGATGTAGAGAGGACGGAAGGAACCAGTGACACATCAGGGGGCGAAGTGTCCGTGGACATCCACAGAGCGCTGAGCCTTGACTCAGGTATCCCAGGAGAGCTCCCAGGGCCCCCGTGTAGTGCAAGGTGGCTCCTTCAGTCTGGTGATGGCTGGTGGGCAGGGCAGGGGGCAGGGCGGCACGTGACCTGAAATATCTGCTCCTGTCTCGCTGAGCACACATGTGAATGGCCAGTCCACCCAGTGGGCAGCTCTGCTTCCCATTCCCCATGTAATTGAAAATTATCCCCAATCCTCTGCCTGTCGGCATGAACAAGCTTGATCAATGATTAAGATGTAACTTTCCAATGGACCATAGATTTAAGGGGCAGGGCCTATGGAGGGCCTGACCATGGCTCATCAGTGACTCTCCGGAGCCTTTTGTCTGGTGACTGCTTATGTGCTTGATGCCAGCCTGCCTGCCTAGGGTGGCACAGCCAGCCCTGGCTCTGAGACAGCTGCTGGCAGAGTCAGCTGTGGGCCTTCCAGACACCAGCCCCTCATATGCTGAGTGTGTCCCAAGCTGACTTGATGGGACGGTCAGATCAAGGGGCTGTGGCTTTAGGATTATGAGCTTGAATATAAGACCCCACACGTGGACCAGGGAGGGACCTCTGTCCGACATCAGAGCTCAAAACCAGTCTCCATTGTCCTGCCAGGTACACACATGGGAGCCCCCATAGGAGGGCAGGGCTCACCTTCCTGCAGTGGGACCCAAGAGAGGTTTGGGCGCCCTGGACTGGGGAAGGCACCCCCTAGCCCTGACCCTGGCCTGGCCAGCAGGGATTCTGCAAGCTGGGAAAGCTGGAAGACTATCTGAGAACCTCTTTGGGAATCCACAAACTACACTTAGGTAGCAGCCCAGAGGGACCCCAGGAGAGGGACAACAGAATCAGGAAGACGCCATCTCCAGTGGAGCATGCAGTACTCATTTCCTGTGGTGGCAATAATAAATCATCCTGAACCAGGTGGCCTGATGCAACACAGATGAATTCTTTTGCAATTCTGAGGCCAGAATTCTTCCACAGGCCCCACGGGGCTAAAACCAAGATGTGAGCAGCACCCTGCTCCCTGCAGAGGTTTCCCACCCTAGCCCAGGTTTCGGTGGCTGCCACGTTCCTTGGCTTGTGGCCACATCACTCCATGTGTTCTTCATGTTGCCTTCTTTCCTCTGGAGCCTAATCTCCCCCTGCCTTCCTCTGCCTCTCTCCCATAAGGACATTGTGGGTGATCTGTTGATGATAATCTCCTTATTGCAAAATCCTAGACTTCATCCCATCCTCAAAGTCTGTGTTGTCACACAAGTAACCGTCACAGGTGTAAACCCTGCTAAGCTAGGACTACGTGTCTTTAGGGGGCATCCTTCAGCCTACTGCAGGTGCTGAACTGTTATTTGATAAATTTGGTAATTCCAGTTTGCACACAGACCCTGCCTTAGACGGGGGGGCTCCTTCTGATAAAGAACACCAACATGGTGGACATGGGCCTCCCATTGCGGCACTTTCAGGGTAGCTGGGGAGGCAGATACATAATCAACTAGCTGCTCCCAGGAGCAGGAACCTCCCAGAGACCCAGGACTGAGGACTCTGGACTAATTCAGGGACCAGCCTGCCGGGCTTTTGTTCAAGAGGTCTTAGGGACACTCTGTTTAAGAGTGTCCATGTGACATCTGAAGCCGGTTGCTAGGGACCTTCACACAACGAATTGATCCCTGATGCTCTGGAAGCAGAATCTGAGAATAGCTGATGCCGAAGGGTAAGAGAAGGAGGAAAAGATAGACAAGGAAGAGATTCACACCCTTTACCTGATGGAGAGCAGGGATGGATGGGGTGGAGGGGGAGGAAAAGAGGGAGGGAAGAAGGGAGTCTATTCCACCTTCCCACCATGCTTTTTATTTTATTTGTTTATTCAATTAATAATTTTTTTGAGAAATTAGTGTATGGAAAAATTAAGCAGAAAGTTTAAACTGTTCTCTCCTCCAATCTACTTTCCCCTACTGTGAACATCTTATATCTCTGTGGTACATCTGGTACAACTGATGCACCAATTTTGCTACATTATTACTAACTAAAGTCCATAGTTTGCATTAGGGTTCACTCTCGGTGACAAATATTTAATGACATGAATCCACCATTACAATATCATACAGAATAGTTTCACCATCCCCCAAATCCCTTTTTCCCCCAAATCCTGGCAACCCCTGATCATTTTTTAACTATCTATATAATTTTCCCAAATGTCATATACAGTTGTTTAAATCACACAATATGTAGTCTTTTCAGACTGACTTCATTCATGTATCAATGTATTTGGGATTCCTCCATGTCTTTTTGTGGATTGGTAGATCCTTTTTTATCACTGAATAATATTCCAGTTATGGATATACCACAGTTAGTTTAAGCATTCACCTATTAAAAGACATTTTGGTTGTTTCCTATTTAGGACAATTGTGGATAATGTTGCTGTAAATACTTTGTATGTGTGTAAATGTAAGTTTTCAACTCATTTGGGGATATGTCTAGGAGCTTGATTACTTGTACATAAGGGTAAAAATACATTTGAGTCAGGTACTTTGGCACCAGCAGCTAGGAAGGGAGGCTGAAGCAAGAGTATCACAAATTCAAAGCCAGCCTGAGCAACTTAATGAGGCCCTAAGCAACTTAGAAAGAACATGTCTCAAACTAAAAAAATAAATAAAAAGGGCTAAGGATGTGACTCAGTTGTTAAGCCCCCCTGGGTTCAATTCCCTAATTCCCTAATGTATATTTGGTTTTATAAGAAACTGCCAAGTTGACTTCCAAAGTGGCTGTACCATTTTGTATTTCTACCAGCGATAAAGGAGAGATCTCTGTTCCTAAACATCCTTGCCAGCATTTGATATTGTCAATGTTTTGGATTTTGGCGATTTTAGTAAGTGTATAGCAGTAGCTCATTGTTTTAATTTATAATTCTCTAAGAACATAAGAGGTACAACATCTTCTCATTTGCTTTATCTGCCATCCATCCAGATCGAGACTATGAAATCAGCGATTAAAAACAAATGGACCATCAAGCCAAGAAAAGACATCGATAAGCCTTAATTGCATCAATACTTGCTATTTTTTTCTTGGGTGACCTGTCTGTTCAGATCATTTGCCCATTGTTTTAACTGGGTTATCTGTTTGCTATTGCTTAATTTCAAAACTTCCTCACCTATTTGTGGATACGAGTCCTTTACCAGATACCTGATGCACACATTTTTCTCCCATCTGTGTCTTGTATCTTCCTTCTCCAAACTATCCCACCTGTTATTTTTTTTTTGGCTTGATGAAAGTTCTAGGAGTGTGCAGTATGCAGATACTTGAGGAGGAGAGAAAAGATGTTAGGTGAAGTGGTGCTGAGATTCACTTTAAGTTCCTATGAGAGATAAGAGGGCAAAACGCAATCCATGTTCAATCTTAATTTTAATATGCTTGCTCTTTGAAAGGGCTATCCCTCAAAGGGGCCACCAGCCCAGGCTGCAGCCTCCACAGGGCTGCATGTCTCTGCAAAAGAGATCCCACTTTGTGAAACCATCCATATGCCCATCTCTCTGCCAAACTGTGACCATGTAGGGAAAAGGACTCAGCTCCTCCCTCACCGTCCCCCTGTGCCTGCTCTGCAGCAGGCAAATGTGGAATGTTGAAAGGACAAGTTTAACAAGAATAAAATCAAAAGCATCGTCATCCCTCTGTGCCTGCTCCTTCCTCTGGCTTCTCTGGACCAGCTGAGAAAAGTTCAATGTCCAGCATTCCCACCAGCCATTTGGCCTCCCTCTCAGCATGCCTAGAACATCCCCTGAGTCTTATCATTCTATAGGTCAGTCCATTCTCTGCAGAGGCAGCCCCTCTGCCCCTCCCTCAGCCGGTGTAATTGTGTCTCCTGTGGACTCACCTGAAACCATTCTGCACCGGAACCAGGGGAAAGGAGACTCAAATAACGTCAGGCTCCAAGTCGAGAAGAACTCAAGAAACACGGAATTGAAACATCATGCAAAAGAGTTGGAAAAAACGCAAAGGATGAAGTGTTCGTGTTTAAATATTCCAGCACTTTAATATTTCAGGGAAAAAAATCAATGGGTTCAGAATTTTCAAATTTCAATCTTAAAAGCTATGCCCTTGAGCTAGTTCCTCTCTGAGATCTCAAATTCAGCATCAGTACAAAGGGCAGACTGGCCATCTGGTTTCCAAGCACCTTTCCATATCTTATCTTTTCAGAACGCAAGCAATTTCTGTTCTTTCTGGAAGATGTTTTCATCATTAAAAAAAAAAAAAAAAGAAACCCCAAAATATTTGTTTTCCTTCAGCAATTCCTGGATTGGCCACTAGATGGCAGAATGAGACCACAATGGGGCTGGCTGGAGATCTGTATGCCGCCTCGGTGGCAGCAAGCTAGCAAGCCTTTCTCCTGCAGGCATCTGATTAATAATAGAGTTGTAATTATCTTTACACAATCCTGATTGCAGCTCTAGCTGTTAAATTAAACTGCACAAATAAATATGCTGGGCAACTCTGCCTCCCTGCAGTCCCCACTCTGGGTGGCTTCCAGGCTTATTAACATATCAAAACACAAACTCAACCCTCCCAGCTCCCTTCATTTTCATAACAAAGGAGACCCGCTTTCATCTCCCCAGCAACCCATTCTGTATTTAAATAGCTCTGTGAAGACTGATAACATTATTACTTTATTTCCCCAGTCTAGCCCAGGGGATAACTCCAATCTGTTACCTCTGGAAACTGGATGGATGTGTTTTATTAGGAAAATGAATCACCCTCCACCCCAGCTGCCTTAAGCTCAGGGATGGATGTAGGTGGGAAGGAGAGCAGGCCGGACACCTCTCTTGGAAACTCTAGAAATCACTGATCAACCCTGCTGTTTCCCTCCCAGGCCGATCAGTGTTGTCTGATCTTTCAAAATGATCAAAGTGGAAATGAATGAAAAATAAAGACAAAAAGCAAACACAATTTAACATCCAGATGCATTCTGCACAGATTTGGGGTCACAGGCATGGGTTAGAGTTACAAGAGTAGGGTCCTGGCACTTGGTCATCTTGGAGTGATTAACCACAGGACTCTGGGGAATTAAGACGTCTTAGGAGCTGAGAGTTTACTTAAAAAAAAAAAAAACAACAACACTTCCCCCCAGGCTCTTAGGGGGCTGCTGAGTACACTTAATTTATTTTGCCACATAGCCTCTGAAGGAGCACATCTGCAAAGAGCATCCATTTTTTTCCACCGAGGTGTTAAGCCTTAAGAACTCATCTTCCTTGCCTTGCAATCTGTTCATTGAAGGATGAGGAACCAAAGTCCAGGAAAGAGAAGAGTGTGACCCAGGGTCTCAGGCTGAATCCTTTGCAGAGTGGGACAAGGCTTCTCTGGGTCCTCTAACTCTACCACTTCTAATCGCCTCAAACTTGATCTCCGCAAGCCTGTGTCCCCCTCAGGAATTCTGAAGACCTGTGAAAAACAACCCTGTTCCCTAGATCTAGACAGACCAGGTCAGTAATAAACAAGAGTTAGGAGAATAAGTGAAGGAATGCATGAAAAGCCCAGAAAGGAGCCGCCTTAGATCAGAGAGAGGCTGCTACCCAGAGCTGGTCCCCCAACTGGAGCACCCACAGCCCACAGAGAAAGTAATCCAACCCAAAAAGTCACCTGCAGTAAGACTTCAAGGACAACTTAGCTGAACCCCCCAATCCTGTGTCTTTCTTCAACTCGGCTCAGGGTGGGGACAGGTCTGAGCATAAAGGCAGTGGGTGAGGGAATGGAGAAAGCAGGGCAGATATTACAGCCCACTCTCAAGAATACTTCTGGGTAATTTTATAAGGAAAGGTTTATTTATTTGACTTAGGGTTCCAGAGGTGGGGAAGCCCCAGGGCATGGCTGGGTTGGATTCCTGGTGAGGGCTTGAAAAGCCAAACTAACCCAAAGAGGAGCAAACCTGGGGTCTGCAGCAGTCTGTAGGCAGCGGTGGAATGGCACCTTTTCAGAGGGGTCTGTGTTCATAGGTCTTAATGAGAGTTAACCATACCAGGATGTGTAGTGTGACTTAATCCTTAGAGGCTGAGGGCTTGCCGTGGGGCAGTCAGGAAGCTAGTTGTGCAAGTTAAAAATCCAACTCAGGAAAACAGTTGCAAAAGCTTGAAACTCATTGCTCCTGGGTTAAAAAATCCAGAGCCCAGAATCCATTTGTTTGTTTTCTCCTCTGGGACTCAGTGTTACTGGGAAAGGGTGAAAGCCCAGAGCCCAGGCCTATGTTCAACTTCTCTCTCCTCAGGGGACCCATTGTTCTCCCTCCTCCCTGGGGGCTGTCCTTCCCCTTTTGGTGGTTAGGGTTTCAATGTTCCTATGAACATAACTGGCTCAGACTGAAAAATCTTCTCTGTACTGATGACCCCTTAGCCACCCCGCACCTGCACAGCTGGTGGGCAGCCCACTGCAGATGTGTGGTGGGGAGGGGAGGTGGTAGTGTCCTTCAAACTCCGGGGAGGTCTCTATGCAGCACAGCACATGTGCAGAGGGCCCTCTGGTTGGCAGTACATACTGGCCATATAAGCCAGGACCCGTATGGAAGGTTGTTGGTCTCTGCCTTGGTCAAGTTTGGGCTCTGTGGTGAGTGCAAGGGGGTGTGTCCTGATTCTCTGTATTCAGCCTCTCTTCCTGCTCTGCTCACCAGCTCATGGGTCCCACTTCTCATGGGATTCACCGAGCCCCTGTCCACCCCACCAGTTCACCCAGTGTCCTAGTTCACCCCAGGCCTCGGAAGCTTCCTGCCTTCCCTGTCAACTATCCCCACCCTGTCTTTACGCTTCCTCAAGCTTGTGTTGTTGGTTTGGTGGGTGCCGTAGCTCTGCTCTGTCAAAACAGGCAGGCTCACAAAGAAACCCAAACAAACTAGACAAACACACAGGAGGGGCAGCCAGCAGCAACAGCAAGAACCCAACACAAATGAAACCCTGTCTTTTTACCCTGTACTATGCCTTTAATGTTCCCAGCTGAATATCCACGAATAGTGAGAGTTTCCCTGTTCTTTTTTTAATATATATAAAATTTGAGGATCTTTTCTAATTTTTTAATATGCATGACAGTAGGGTGTATTTTGACATGTTATACATACACAGAGTATAACCTTCTGATTAGGATCCCATCTTGTGGTTGTCTGTGATGTGGAGTTTCACGGTCACGTATTCATAGACAAACATGGGAAAGTCATGTCTGACTCATTCTCCTGTCTTTCCTGTTCTCTATGTTTGAGGGCAAGGGGCTTAACAACAAGCTGGTCTGTGGTTTAAAGGCCCGGGGAGTTCTCAGGGAGACTCCCAACAGAACCCATCAAGATAGATCTGTAAGCTAAAGAATTGGTACACTCCTCCCTGTCCTCTCTGTCCTCTCTGTACTGCTAGGACTTTTCCCAACCTCCCTGGGTGCTCGTAGACCATACATGACTCATGGCCACTTGACAGGTGGCCAAGTGAAAGTATGCATGAAATATGAGTAAGTTTATATTAGTAGATCAATAGACATTCTCATTCCATCTTCTCAGCACTTATTGGATCACCTTGGATACTTACTTTGGAAACTCCCAAACACAGGGTGATACATCTTGGTATCAGTCAAGGAGTTCCACAGTGACGTTTAAGTATCAACTCTGATGCATGAAATGGGCAAAAACTCAGGCTGCTGAGAGAGAGCACGGATTGGAGTCTTTGGCTCTTTCCAGGTGGTCAGGGTCCGCTGCCTAGAGAATGCCTAGAGAATTGAGCTGAGATCCAAAGACAGAAAACATAGTTTGCCAGAGGAAGAGTCAGGGAGGAGATGTCCTCGTTATGAGAAACGACCTTTGTCAGGGCCCTGAGGTTGGAGGAAGGGAGTCCGGTGGGACAGCAGCACAAAGGTGGGTGTGACTGGTGCAGAGACAGAGGGGACAGAGGCAGGAGCAAAGCCTGGCCCCCAGGCACAGGGACTCATACAGCCTGCGTGTCAGAGGAGGTGCCGAGAAAATACTCTGGGATGAGGGGGTCGGGAAGAGCACAGAAGAGCATCAGTGAGGACAGTTCACTCAGCACAGGTTGGGTTCCCCTGGTGGCAGCTGGGGCCATGGGACTCTGAGGAGAGCTGCCCTGAGCTCATTGGGATTCAACCCATAGCATCTGGGAGACAAGAGAGATTAATAATAAGAGGGCAGCAGAGTGTGCAGGGGAGGGCAGGGATCCACAGACAACCATCACTGTGGCCAATAAGAGCCCCAACCTGCCATCCGCCCGCCAGTCTTCTCCTCGCTTAACATTACAGCCTGTGTCCTTGTATCCTCTGTGCTGTGTTAAATTATAAATTGGTTCTCCTGCCACATGGCACTCACATACATCTCAACGTGACTCTGCCACATACCTTGAGGCACAGGGAAGATTTTTTAAATGAAATATAAATTATCTCATACCCCACACTTAATTAACGCCATCTTCTACTTAAGATCTAACCAGAAGACTCTACAAACACAATTTAGCACGCATCAACTCCTGAAAAGATTGAAGGAGTGCAAAAAAAAAAATCTCAATTACATCATCAGACTCAGTTACATTCAATTACAGAACACACTTCTCTGCTCTGGATAAATACATTAGTATCCACTGGAAGCTGTTTACCAAGCTCCTACTGAGAAACTAATATTGACACAGAGAAACGTTTGTGTTCCTGGGAGGCTGCATCATGTGGGTGAAAGAGCAGGCTTTGGGAATCAGACCGACCCAGGCTTGAATCCTGAATCTTGGACCCTCCTGCTATGTGCACCTGGAAAGTCTGAGTATGCTCTCAAAGCCTCAATTTCCTTGTTGGGGAAAAGGTATTTACCTTGCAAGCTCATTAGAAAGATTAAATGAGATGGTGAATGTGAGTGACTGATGGCTCTGGCCCATTCCAGGTTCTTTATCTGTGTGTGTGTGTGTGTGTGTGTGTGTGTGTGTTGTGCACATGCAAGTGTGTGTGTATATACCTGTTTCATGATATCATCTAAACAGATTTGGCAAAGAGGCTACAATTGACAAGTCTTCTCTCCCTTGTCTTTTACTACAAGCCAAGGACAAATAATATCCCTTTTGAAAATTCCTTAACATTCTTAATTTTGGGACCATATTGTGGGTCTTGTGACCTTGGCCAATTCACTTCATTACTTCTTGTTGAATCTTACACGTTATTTTAAGAGGATTCTTAAGCTCTGTGGAGAAGAGAAAGGAAGGCAGGAGAAAAAAGAGAGGGAAGGAGGGAGGGATGCAGGGATGGAGGGAGAAATAATGCTACTAAAAATCAGAAGTGCTCCGATAGAGCTTTCTTTTGTCAGGTGCTGCTCCTGATGTATAACATATTTATTCATTCAATCATCACAACGATCCTATGACAAGGAACCACCTTCTCTGTTTTACAGATGAGAAAGCAGGCTCTGCTACTACTTGCTATGTTGCTTGAGGCCAAGTGACTTACTTGGCTTCTCTGAGCCTTGGTTTCCTCACCTGTAAGATAGGAGTGATGAAGATATCCACCTTGCAAAGCTTTCTGGTGAGGATTAGATGATATCATACACATAAAAGGTCTTTGCCCTGTAATTAATACACAGTGGGAAGTGTTATTTCCCAAGGAAGAACAGAACAAGGATGGTCTCATTCTTCTCTCCCAAGAGTCCCGGAAGACAAAGGAATGCAGACATGGGCAGAGTAGGGGCAGCTGGAATGATGGGCAGAGAACTGTGAGTTCTGATGTCGTGTGGAGCCGTGGTGTTGAACTGGCCCCGCCTGTGGGCCCAGGGATGCCTAGATGTCACGGCACATCTGGGGGCTTTTCTTCTGCTAGACCCCCTCTTCTGGACTGCCATTAGTGTGGTGAACAGTGAAGGAAGCCCTGACATTTAGTCACAATAGTTCAGGGACTTCATGCCACATCAAAAATCCACCAGGGAGTGTGACTCTGCTGCAAGAAGGCTTGAAATTTCCAGAACTTCAAGTACCCCCAAATGGATCCCCACTTCCTCATGCCTAGATAAGAGCCAGTTCTCAACTGCTCTCCTTTGCAAAGCTTGAGGTCCTGGAGGAAGAGGAAACCAGGCCAGCAACCCAATAGGGAAGCCGAGGCCCAGAGTTATTTGGTATCTTGAGGCCATGCCAGGGGTGACAGGGGGTTACAGTCATTCAGTGACACAACTTTAAAATACACTGTTTATATTTATTGTGCAAAAGTGGTGGCCCATAGAGTTGTGCAGCAGGGCAGCCCTGAGTAGGGCCATGATGTAGGGATGGGGGGGTCTTCTAGCTTCCAGTCTAGTGTTCCCTCCACCATGCAAAAGGAACAGCCCACAGGTACCTGCCTGTGGACCAGAATAACACTCAGAAGCGTAGGTGCTGCTTGCTGAGCTTCAGCTTCCTGAGATCAGGGCAGCCGCTTGCTAGACATAAGCCCTAGTTAGCACAGGTGCTTGATCTCAGAGGCTGGTGTCAAATAAGTCTATGCCCCAGTGAGGTGGGAGGGCAAAGGAAGGGAAGATACAGATGCAGAAGGGAGCATCATGGGCACAGGAGCAGAAGGAAGTCAGCATGGATCTTCTCAGTGGGCTGGGTTAAGGTCAGAGCACCGCTAGCAGAATTCAGCTGGAAAACTTAAAGTTGGGGTGACTTGGTAAGTGTGGGGATGGAGGTTAAGGAGCAAAGTCTCTGTTGAAGATGGGGCAGGCTTTGTGCATGGAGTGTGGACTTGTTGGTGTACGAAGGTCATGCAGTTCACCTTGTGACTGCTGTGCCAGGTGGGGCTCAGGAGTGTTAAGAAGGAGCTGGAGCAGCGAGCTGGGATTGGGGTCTTGTCGGGCAGGTTGGCCTTATTGTAATGAGCTGCTTCTAGAAGGGGGAAGACACAATGAAAATACACCAGCTCAGTGGGCAGCCACTGTCCACACTCCACACTAGGAACCTCTGCCCTGGGAGCAGATGTGGTCTGAGTGTTTAGTCTCTCCAATATCCATGTTGAAAGCTGATCCTCATTGTGCTGGTATCATTGGCCCTGTAGGGGGTAATTAGAATAAGATGAGTGTCCATGTCCATGTCAAAGAGGCTGGAGGGAGTCCTTTTGCCCCTCCCACATCTCAGGATGCAGCAAGAAGTGTCCCTCTATAAGGAGCAGACCCCCATCAGACACCAAATCTACCAGCACCTTCATCCTGGACATTCCATCTTCAAGTATCAGCAAATTTCAGTTGTTTATACATTCATGGGATGTTCTGTCTGTCCTCTTACAGGTGGGGATTATGTAAAGTATGCTTTTAGAGCAGCCCGAACAAAGACTCAGTCTTGCTGCCCCATTCCAGAATGAACTGCCTTACATGGAGTAGAAAAAAAAAAAAGAGGTGGCGTAGGTATCTGACAGGCTCCTCCAAAGCATGCTCTTAACCCTCATGCAGAAGAACTGGAATTTTCCCATTTGCCCCAGGAAATTTGGGGTTCTATCTTCTGCTTTCTGGCCCACTCAACATCATCTGGCCTTTTGGAAAATGTGAGACTCGTTGTCCCTCTTTGGTTTAAAACCAGACCCATTTGTCTGAGCTCATGCCACTCCTGAGGAAAAGAAAATTACAGATGGAGGCCAGGTTTGGATGTTCTAGCAGGCTCAGGGAGATCCTGGCAGCCTTCAGCTCTGGGTCTTTTGGTCATAGTAGTTGTCATGCAATCGTGTCTCTGGACTGGCTTATTGCAGTAGTCGGAGGGCAGGCCCAGGCAGCATGAGCTAATTATATCCCCGAGGAGTTGTTAGAAGAAGACAGCCAGGCCCACGCCTCCCCAGGGCTCTGATTACCTCCAGCGCACCTTCCACATCCTAATCTTGCCCTTTATTAGATCGCTGTTGGATTCTGACTAAGTTTAATTCGGCGTTCACTTTTCTAAACATCCTGGAGATGACAATTATGCAGCAGACATATTTAGAAACTGCCGAAGGTATCTGAAGCCACCAACTTAGGAGCTCTGATAACCGTGTTGCTTGTTTTAATATAAGCTTTCCAGGGAGCTGGCCCAGAACCTTCTGCCAAAGTCTTTGCAGACTGTTCCCTCCCTCCACTCCCCAAGCATCTCATTTAGTTAAGTGGTTTTGCCTCCTTCAGGTTGCTTTATAATTGGGGTGATTATTCATTCCCGTCACAAGACAGAGCTGAGAGGAAGAGGCTGGCTTGGGACCCCAAATCCTTTGTCTTCATCCTGCTGAATTTGATCACTCCTCTGGCCCTGGGTGCTTGATGTCTGTGATGTGAGGAGCTGGCATGGGGTCAGCCAGCCCCAGCTGCCTCATGGCCACTGTTCAGAAGGAAGAGCGCCATTGTTGTCAAGTTGTCAGCCTTGGGGAGAATGGCGATGGGGTCTTCACTCACCAGCCAGCTAGGACTGTGTGGGGACCCACACCCTGGCTACTCTGTGAATTGCATCTTCTAAGCAAAGAAATCCTGGATGGGGTGTTCAGTCTTTACTCTCTTGCACACCTAGGTTGTCAGGTTTCTGTTCTCACCACTGAAAGGCTGAGGGTTTACTCCAGTTGAACTGGGCCAACTGGGCTGCAGAAAATAACCACACAAGAGACACAAATACCTTTTTGTTTGGGGTCACTGTGACGGCTCCTCTGACCTTAAGGGTCCGCAGGAAGAGAGAGAGAGAGAGAGCACGTGCTGACCCCTTTTATTGAGTAAAAGCTATTCAAATGAGGCAAGGGGTCAGGTTTCAGGGGGCTGAGTCTAGCTTCATGATGTCCACTGTCAGAAGGTTGACTGACATCTGGGTAGGCCACACCCAAGGGCACAGTAAGAGAAGGGGACACACATAAGGCACTTCCGTGGAAGATTCTATCCTAAACAGGGCAAAGGAACAGGTGAGCATAGCTTCGCCCATGGTGCTGTAGCAACACACACCCATGCAGGAGACACGAAACCCTCAAACCCAAGAAGGGTGGGGAAAGCTCTGCCACATTTCTGCGACTGAGTGCCTCAGCACCCAGCCTGGGAGTGGGACTCAGTCAAGTGCAAGGTTGGTCTCCCAGACTAGGTTGTATGTGCCCAGATTCCCCTGGAGAGTGGTAGTTCATAAGAATGTTCTGCAATCTGCCATGTCAGAGTACGTAGGCTGGAGAGGCATAGGGCCATGTTGGGGAGCCCATTCATGACCCAGCTACATAGCACACTGAGTATACATCAGGAGAGCATCCTCTGTCTCCCACATTTAACCAAGACATCCTCCCTCCTAACCTGTTCTCATTATTTTGGCTATGTCATCTTGCTTCTGGCTCCTAGCCCATGTTTGGATAAAGCACTGACACCTGTTACTGGCCCATCACCCAAGCCTGAACACCCTGTCTTCTAACAACACTCTCCAGGAACTCGTACTTCTTCATAGCCAAAGTATGAAGGGGTTACTGGGCAGAGAACCTGTCCACAGGCTTTGGCCCCATGGAAAATAAGCTTTTTAGAGAGACAAGAAAGTAAACAGACCATTATAAGATCCAGGATAGGAATACAGGGTGCTAGGAAAACACCAAAGAGCAACATGAAATCCAGGCTTAGAGGTGGCATGAACCCTCCCTGCAGGGAGAGATCTCACTAAGGGAGACCTGAAGAAGGAAAAGGGGACATATTCAGGCAGAGGTGGCAGTAAAATATTTCAAACTGGAGAAAATCAGGAACAGTTTGGCCTTGCCAGGAAGGACAGCGGAGACATGTTATGAGTTCTGTTGTAGAAAAGAGAATGGGTTCCGCCTAAGCCATGCACGATCTTGAGGGCAAGATCATACCTAGAGATCATGGGAAACCAAGAAATCAATAATTTCAGGTGAGAATTGAGCCCTATGAGCTTATCCCCCTCAAAATGGCCTCACGTCACTTGTGAGAATTCTGATGTCAACTTGATTCTGTCCCCCTCCCTGCCCACTCTCTCTTTGGAAATTACATGTTTTTAAACATTGTCCCACTGTCAAAGTTTGAAGTCATTTCTAATCTTTTGCTCCATAAAATTATGTTTCCATAAAGTTATAATGAACATCTCTTAGGGTGGTCTTTTCTCTCCTTTCTTCTTCCATTTCAGATTCATTTTTCTGAAAAAGAATTCCACAAATGGAATTGCTGGGACAATGTTACCAACCTCCGCAGGGCCCTTTCTTGTTTTCACTATGTTATGCTGCTTGTAAAAAACAAACAATGAACATAGAGATGATAATTCTTTCTGCTCCAAACCCCAAAAGCACTACCATAGGTTGAACCAGAAATCAGAATCACTGAATTTAATTTCCAAACCAGCTTGACAAATTTAAAAGCAAAAAATAAAAATTCTCTCCTTTCATTATTGGAGTAGAGAATTTAAGGTTTTTTTTTTTTCAACATTTATTCCATAATGATGAATGATCGCTCCATTTTATTGGACAGGGAAAATGGAGCCAACAATTATAGCAGTAATAATATCAGAAATAGAGGTGAAGCTTTGAAGAGCACACCCAAATTAGAGAAGGATGGACCAGACATGGTAAATAAGAGACAGGGCTTCATGGAAGTCCTCTGCCATGGAGCAAAAGTGAGGTCATGTCTCACTTTTGAGGGGACATGCAGTGGCGCATGCACACCTGCAGTCCCACATCCTCAGGAGGCGGAAGCAAGAGGGTTGCAAGTCTGAGCTCAGCCTTGGCAACTCAGAGAGACCTTGTCTTTAAAAAAAAGGTATGGAGATGTACATCAGTGGGAGAGAACCAGAGAGCCCCTGGGTTCAATTCTCCAGGTTGATGGAGTTATGAATACAAGGCAGACGGGCAGCAGCATGCAGCCCAAGAGTGCATTTGAGATTGTGATGTGAGGCATGGAACTGGGGTGAGGAGATGAGCATAGGTTGGTTGCAGTGGTGGTTAGTAGGAATCTAGGAGTAGATCCATGCTCCAACACATAGGGAGGCAGATGAATCTAAATTAGAGCAAAAATCCAGACAGAGTTCTTGGATTTCTGGCATTAGGCATTGAGAAACTGAGGGGGAAATTGGAGGAGAAATAGGAAGACATGACCACATGCCAGATGTGGTGGACATAGTGCCCTGGACTTCATATATACCCAACTTCTGAGCAATGCCCAACTGAGAAATGTAAAGAAGACGGGCTTCTCCCAGGAGCTGGGGCTGTCTGGTATTTTACTGAACACTGTGCTGGAGATAGAACCAGGATTGCTCTGAAAACTGTTCAAAAACAGCTACAAATGACCCCAGTGTACAGGGTACAGGTGACCCCATGGAAGGATGGAGAGAGGAGGGGAGCCAGTGAATACATTGCCTGAGGCTGTTTTTTAAGACCCCAGAGATCTTCTTTTTGATAAAGAAAAACTCATCCTATGGATGGCTTAGCATCCCCTAGACCTTTCAGTCTAATTTTTCTTCAGGCTATTTTATTTCATGCAGACTTAACTTGCAAGCATTTTTCATCCGGGAGCTCTGGACTGCAAACTCATGCCAACTGATGGTACCAAACAGGATGGCTTGACTTTAGGATTCCGAAAGATGTGAAGACGTCATAAACTGTGGCTTCAAAAAAAAACTGTTGCCCCAGCCTCTCAGTCTTATCCCACCATTCTGACCTCTCATTGCTGAACCATGAAGACCTCGATGATTACTAGGAAGAGGGAGGGTGTATCTGTCCTGTTGCTTCATTTCTTCTAGGTCAGGAGCAATTATGATTAAGGTTCAGAGCCAGGTAGCTAAGCAGAGAGCCACAGGTCCTCCTGTTCATCCCTGACCCATCCCAAATGAACTGCTGCTGAGAGTTTTTGTTGAAGAGGAAACAAAATTGGGCTTCACTTATTGTGCAAATTCTTCATCTCTTTGTGATCTCTGCACACCAACAGAAGACACAGCGAGAGCACCATGCTCTTGATGATCCTTCAGGTATAAGGGAAGGGAAGGAGATTCTGCATAAGTCAAGCCCCTACTGAATACCCAGTATCCCGCTGCAATGGGACCTTACTTCATCCTTATACAAACTGTGTAAGAAAACCCAAACAGGTCCCATTTTGCAAATGAATAAAATAAGGCTCAAAAAGAACAGTAAGTAGATTACAGAAAACAGCATCTATGGGATTTGGTGGAACAATAGTCATTCCAACTCATTCACTGTCCAAACTTGTGTTTCCTCATCTGCAAAAAGAGTATAATGTTTGCCAGTTGGGTCATTTTAAGGAAAAAATATATGAAATTATGTATACAGATTTCCCTGCACAATTCTTGTCCTGTACATGAATCAGGACCTCCAAAACCCGTGGCTGTTACATTTTTAAATAATGACAATAATAACATTTACAGAAAGTAAGTGGTAGAACCAAGTCCTGACCTCAGCACCCGGCAGTTCCCAATATCATGTTCCTTCTTCCGCATCGCAAGTTCTGAAATGAAGCAAATTGCTCCTAATTAAAAGACCAGAAAGGTAGCCAAAGCAATCCATTGCTTTCTTAAACTTCTGGGAGGGCTGAATTCTAGAAACTAAATCAAATAACAATGTCAGATATGTGAGATGGGAGAGCCCTGGCAGTCTGGAAGCCAGGCAGACAGGGAGAAGGGGTAACTGGCCCCTCTTCTGCCCTGTGTAGCTGGGGTCGAGACAGATACTCATTCAACTCTACCAGTTGAGCATTTTTAGACTGCATGGAAAAATATTTCTGACTACCTAGGAAATGATGTGCGCTGAGCTCCTAATATTTTTAGGTGTGTTAAACATTATTTTATGTAATCATCTCAAACAACCCAAATGAGGTCAAATGATGATAAATGAAGTGAGGGGACGAGGGGGTGGCCAGGATGGGGTGATGCTAGTTTAAATGCATGGGTGAGAGAGCCCCACTACTTGTGTGGCACAGGAGCAGAAATCTAAAGATTTAGAAGTGTCCGTCTCTGCTGATACAAAGCAGGGAAGAAGGCCAGAGAGCTCTCCTCCACCACCCACACCTCTGGTTTCCTCTACTCTGGGAATCACAGCAGTGGTCTATTCCATTTAAATAAAGCTTAAAGTCTGAAGCCTTTTGTGGTCTAAAGCCATTACTTTAACCTCATAAAATCCTTGAGGGTCAAAGCTAATATCCCCCCCTTTTTTTTCAGAAATGCAGCCAAGGCACAGAGGGCAAAAGCCTGTCCAGGTCACACTGTCAGGCAGAACTGGGATTTGATTTCTAGTCTCTTGATACCAACATCAATTCCCTGTCAGCTTTATCAGGACAGATGCATTCCTTCCTCTGGTCCTTCAGGTCTTGGGACCACATTTTCCAATCACCAGCATTGCTATGTATGTGCACTGAAGGATTTGTGAAGCAGACACGTGCAAATTGCACGGATACTGTGTTCCTCTTGCAAGGAAGCAGGTTCCCTGGGATGGGAGAAGGTTTCCTACCATAGGCATAGCAACTTGAACTGTGGGGCACCTGGCTCTGGCCTCTCAATGTGTGCCAGCAGGAAAGGAAATTGCAGAAAGAGAGAATCTAAAGTTGTGGTTCAAAACACAAACTGGATCTGGAGGTGCTGGTATTGCCTCCGCCACTAATGGGGGACTTGACACACGATGCTCGGCCTTTCTGCACCTCCATTTCCTCATTTGTAAATGGAGGTAATGATAGGACCTACCACCCACGGTTGTTAGGAGGATCACATACATCAAGGACTTTGCTGCTATTAGATGTGTGTCGGCTTCTACCAATGCACCTGCATGACAGCTTGAGGTAGACATGAAGACATTCAGGTGTCCCGTGCAATTCAGACAGAATCCCCAGAGTGCAGTCAAAGCAAATAGTTCTCTCTCTCCTGTCATGGATTAAGCTCTGTCATGGATTAAGTCACCAGGGCACTTTTGGAAAGGCTAAAGTCAGCCTCTGTTTCACTTCACATCCCTAAGTACTGACCCTATTTTCTTAATATCCTATATGCCAATACTTGCTTTCAGCCTGTGAGATCTAGGGAAAGAGGATTTGGCAATCTCCCTATTCTACAGAAGGCAAGCAGATGAGGCCTTTTTATTATAGCAGCACTTATACACACATACACACATGTGTGCACATGGATGCATACATGCCACTCTGGGATGCCTGACATCTCATATCAGGATGATATGAGGGCTTCATCTCCATTTGACTCAAAGTGCATGCTCTCCCAGAACAGTTTTTCCAGGAGCAGGAGGGTTGTATTCTCCATGTTTTTCTTTTCATTTCTCTGATGATTGCCACGAGGAAGCTGCCTGAAAGTAGGAACAGAGTCCTGTTAACACAGCTACAACTTGTGCAGGTGTCTTGTTGCCCAGCCTATTCTCTGCAGTGGACTGGGGTCCCTTGAGGTCAGGCTTTGCCTTCCTCAACCTTGAAAAGTGAGCCCAGGTCTAGAGGAAGCACATTTCAACCCCAGCTCTCCTGATGCAGGAACTGAGCATGAGCTCCCTGAGGTGCATTAGGAAGCATCATGCCAGCTACATCCATTGAGTCCTATTTGCAGTCCTATTTTATCAGGATGGCTTATGGGAACTGCTCTCACCCAACTGTCAGTGTTGGAACTTCACAACCCTCCTAATAATATATGGTTTCTCTTTTGTTCTCAGCACTTTGGAAAAAAAAAACTTTTTTTATTTGGAAATAATTATAGACTCACAAGGAGTTGCAAAATTAACAGAGAGGTCCCATATACTTATCACTCACCCAGCTTTTCTCAACATTTTACATAACACGCTGCATTATCAAAAGCAGGAAATTGACATTGGCACAATACATTCGACTAACCCAATACAATTAACTAGATTATAGACTTGGCTCAGATGTCACCAGCTCTGAATGCACTCCTGTGTGTGCATGGAATTCTATGAGACTTATTCTATCTGTAGTTTTCATTCCCCTTTATTTTTTAAATTAAACTTTTTATTTTGCGATACTTTCAGACTCACATACAGCTATAGAAGTGATGCAGAGATCCTGTGGACCAGTATCCCCTAATGGAAACATTCTGTATATCTAGAGTACAATATCACAACCAGGGTTTTGGCATCAATGCAGAATGGAACATTCCCATCATTGTAAAGATCCCTTATATTGCCCTTTTCTTGCTGGTGGGACTGCAAATTGGTGCAACCACTATGGAAAGCAATATGGAGATTCCTCAGAAAATAGGGAATGGAACCACCATTTGACCCAGCTATTCCACTCCTTGGTTTATACCCGAAGGACTTAAAATCAGCATACTATAGTTATGCAGCCACATAGATGTTTATAGCAGCTCAATTCACAATAGCTAGACTATGGAACCAACCTAGGTATCCCTCAAAGATGAATAGATAAAGAAAATGTGGTATATATACTCAATGAAATATTACTCAGCTTAAAAGAAGAGTGAAATTACGGCATTTGCCAGTAAAATCATTGAAGGTGGAGAATATCATGCTAAGCAAAATAAGCCAATCCCACAAAACCAAAGGCTGAATGTTTTCTCTAATATGTGGATGCTCATTCACAATAAGGCGGGGGGCACTAGGGAAGAATAGTGTTATCTTAGATTAGGTAGAGGGAAGTGATGGGAGGGCTGGGGAGGGGATGTGGAGATAGGAAAGATAGTAGAATGAAACAGACATTATCATTGTATTTTATAAGTGACTGCATGACTAAAATGATTCTGCATCTTGTACATTCAGAAAAATGAGAAATTATATCCCATCTATGTATGACATATCAAAGTGAATAAATGCATTCTATTTTCATGTATAACTAATTAAAACAAATTAAAAAATAAAAAAAAATAGCTACATCCACTTCCCTTCTTTCCCCCAGCCCTTTGTAAGCCATTGGAACCTCTAATATTTTCTGTTTTTTGTAACTTTGTCATTTCAAGAATGTCATCATTTGGTTTTAGTTTTTTTTTTCCTAAGCATAATTCTCTGGAAATCTGTATAGGTTGTTTGTCTGTCAATATGACATTTTTGTTTTTACTGCCAAATAGTATTACATGATATGGATGTACCACAGTTTTTTTTAACCATTCCCTCATTCAAGGACATCTGAGTTGTTTCTAGTTTTTGCTGTTATGAATAAAACTGCTCTAAACATTTGTATCCAGATTTTTTGGTGTGAACATGTCTTTGTTTCTCTGGCATAAATGCTCTGAAGTATAGTTGTTGGATTATATTGTAGTTGCATGTCTAATTCTTTAAAGAAACCTCTCATTTTCCAGAGTGTAAATAGCTGAGCCAATTTACATTTCCACCAATAATATTTGTGTGATTCAGATTCTCCCATCTTTCCCAGTATTTGGTGGTCTTGTAATCATTTTGAACATAGTGATTTCTTCTTGTGCTTTTCGTTTGCATTTTCCTAACAGCTAATGATGTTGAACATCTTCTCATGGGCTTATTTGCCATTGGCATATCCTCAGTGAAATGCCCTTTGTCCATTTTTCTAGTTGATTTTTTTTGGTTTTTGCTGTGGAGTTTTGAGAGTGCTTTATATATGTCATATACGAATC
Organism: Urocitellus parryii; assembly: GCF_045843805.1. Taxonomy (NCBI): domain Eukaryota; kingdom Metazoa; phylum Chordata; class Mammalia; order Rodentia; family Sciuridae; genus Urocitellus; species Urocitellus parryii. The sequence goes on from NW_027554054.1 coordinate 4,098,661, forward strand.
CTTTATCTGATATATAATTTGAAAATATGTTATCTCACAATGTAGCTGCTGTATTCACTCTCTTAGTGAGTGAGCTCTTTCAAATGGCAAGAGTTTTAAATCATGAAGAAATCCATTTTATTATTTTTTCCTTTATAGATCATGCTGTTAGTAACAAGTCCTGAGTAGTTTCTCCTATTTTTTTTTCCTAAAAGTTTTATCGTTCTACTTTTTACCATAAGTCTGGAATCTACTTTCAGTTAATTTTTGCTTAGGTGTGTGATATTTTAGCCTGTGAATTCCACTTGCCTCAGTACCCCTTGTTGAACGGTCTATCATTCCCCCATTGAATTGCTTCTGCTACTTTGTCAAAAATCGGTTGGGCATATTTGTGTGGGTTTGTTTGTTGGCTCTTTGTCCTGTTGCAACAATCTGTGGGTCTATCATTCCACCAGTATCATGTAGCCTTGATTAATGTAGCTATATAATAAGTCTTGAAATTGAATAGACTGATTCTTACCACTTTATTCTGTTTCAAAACTCTTTTAGTGATTAGAGCTATTTTTCCTTTCTATATACAGTTTAGAATAGTCTTAACTATACCTACAAAAAAAATCTTTCCAGGATTTTAATAGAAATTGAATTAAACCTCTGTATCAATTTGAAAAGAATTGCTATGTTGAGTCAGTCAATCTGTGAACACAGTATATCTCTCCATTCATTTGGATACTTGATTTCTTTCCTCAGAATATGTAGTTTTAAACCTACAAATCCTGTGCACATTTTGATTTTATTTTTAATGCCAGCACCCATGTGTTCTTTACTACTGTATATGAACATAATTGACTTTTGTCTGTTGATCTTGTGTTTTACAATATTGCTGAACTCTTTTTTTATTAGTTCCATGAATTTTCACAGGTCATTTGCAATTTTATAGGTTAATAATCATGCCATTTCAAATAGGGATAATTTTAGCTTTTGCTTTGTGATCTACACTCCTTTTATTTCCTCTTCTTGCCTATTGCACTAGCTAGATCTTACAGCACTGTTCGAATAAAAATGGGGAAAGTAGATATCTTTGCTTTCAGATCTGAAGAGGAAAGTGTGCTATCTCTCATGATTAAACTTGTAAGCTGTAGGGTGTCATAGGGTGCTCTCCCTCAAGTCTAGGAAGCTTCTCTCTATTTCTATTTTCCTGAGAATTTTTGATACCAAGAATGGGTTCTCAGAATATTTTAACAACCTAATTACCTAGTATCAAAGGTGAAAATCCTGTGAACATGTCTTCTCCTAAAAGTGCCCACATGTACGAAGAGTTTACAGAGACCACAGTTTTGTGACTGAATCAAGAGCGACTTCATGGACAAGGATTTAGAGTTCACTGTTCTACAGAGGTCTGGCTGGGCCCTGACACTGCAGTCTCAGAGGCACAGATAGCACTGTATTCTATACAAAAAGATCCTGGGGAATTGTGCAGTTCTGGCTGCCCCTTGTGGGAGATGCTCACTTTGGTCGCATTAGTTGACCTTGCTTGGCTCACACCCTGTCTGCATAAGGCTTTTGCAGATTTTAGGTCTTGGGCAGTCCCCTGGCTTGCCTTTCACTTACTTATTTGATGTATAGTTACCAAGTCCCTCCTAGATGTGAGGCGCTGGTGTGCCAGGGGATGGGGTGCTACAGTGAATAACAGGCAGAGGCCTCCACTTTTCATAACTCCTTTGGAGGATGATGGTGGATCAACCCAGGACCGTTAAACGGAAAGGACCAGACTTGTTAGATTTTATTCTTGTGCTGCTTCTGCTCAGTCTCAGTGAGCAGGTGTGGTAGAGCTGGAAAGCAAGCCATGGTCCCTCATGGCAGGTGGCTGCCACTAGATGGAGTCCCCCTCTCTAGGCTCTTCTGGATTCTGTTCATCCTGATAACCAAGTCATTCACCACCTCACCTTCAGGTCATAGGCGAAAAGGAAAGCAAGCTCTTAGGAAATAAAGTATCACGTGATTCATGACGGTGAGCATCCAGGCATGCTAAGCTAAGATGAAACCAGGAGGCCATTCAGAATAACTGACAACAGTGTACAGTGGGGGCTGTGCCACACACACCCCCACCCAGTGCCTGGAATCCAGGCCCCGTCACCCAGAGAGGCAGGAAGGGGCTGGAAGAGGTCGAGTTGGGAACAGTCTTCCATGTAGCAAACTTTGATCATCCAAAGGGCATCCTTCAGGCCTCTAGCTCAGCAGCCAGCCATGTGCACTGCTTTAATTGGGCATTTTCAGACCATTAAGTAGATCGATCAATGACAATTAATGTTGACTTGTCTTTATCTAGGCTTTAGAATTGCTGAAAAGGATATACATGAGCTGAAATACATGCGCATGGGACCCATTCTTCAGTTTGTGCACCCTTCCCCTCCCTCCACACACACACACATGCACACTCAGGTAGTGGGACAGAGGCTATCAGAATAGTTAGCATGTGGGCTGGGGTTGTGGTTCAGCAGTTGATCACTCGCCTAGCATGTGAAAGGCCCTGGGTGTGATCCTCAGCACCACATAAGGATAAATTAAAAAAATAAAAGTCTTTAAAAAATAAAAAGAATAGGTAGCATGAGCCGGATGTGGTGGTGCATGCCTATAATTACAGTGGCTCTGGAAGCTGAGAAGGGAGGATCTCAAGTTCAAAGCCAGCCTCAGCAATGTCAAGGTGCTAAGCAACTCAGTGAGACCCTGTCTCTAAATAAAATACAAACTAGGGCTGTGGATGGGGCTCAGTGGTCCAGTGCCCCTGAGTTGAGTCCATGGTACCTCCCACCAGAGAAAAAGAATAGGTAGCATGAGACCCCAGCCTCTACCTGTCTGCCCCCTCATCTTTGGGGAACAGGCCAAAGGAAGAAGAGAAGTTGGAGTCACTTAAGATACCTATAAAGTTCTCTAGCTGACTCTTTGGGGAGCATTATTTTGTTTTTGAGAAGGACCCACCTAAACATACATGAGAAGAGCCCCTAGGACCCATCATCTGCCCTTTTTGAAGGAATGAAGAAAGTCTCCATTTATAGAGCACCTGTATGTTGACAAGCAGGGCACTGGGCCTTTAACAGATACTATGTCTTTTAATCCTCCTGGCATCTCTATACAGCAGCGATAATTTCTCCAGTCTGCAGATTAGGAAACAGGCAGTGAGGTGCTATGGCCCCCCGGGAAGGTGCTTCCCATGGCACTTTTCTATCTCTTCCTCACACACCAATGAACTCATGTCTCCATACTGACCCAAACAATGGTTTAGGGCCTGGGGTTCTAGCCTCCGTGCCTTTCCTAAGCAGGTTTTCCACCCAGCAATGCCATCTTCTTTCTGCATGTGGGTTGTACTTACCTCATCTTCCAAGACTCAAAATGCATCCACAGGGAGCCTTCTCTCATTTCCCGTCTTCTCTCACCCACCCCTGCCCAGCGCTCCGTTAGCCCTCAGCTCTCCCAGCCTGGCTTGGGTTGGCTTTGTCTCCCTTCCTTTCGTCATTGCTGGGTCATTCTGTTTCCATCACTGGTTGCTGATGGTAAGCCCGGCAGGGGCACAGAACACTCGGCTCCTCCCTCCGCCCTGGCCTCCCACTGCAGCTGCTCTGCACCCTGAACCTGTTATTGCAAGGCCTGTGGCTTGCTCATGGCCCTGTTCCAACTTTTCGGAGAATCTGGATTTCAGTAGAACTGAGTCTATGAAAGCCCTGAATTGTTTCTATTTCTGTTTTTAATACCTGAAAGTCAAAGGAAACCAAAGTCTATCAAAGCTTGTCCTGTGGGAAACACAGAAGCTGAAGAACCAGCAATGTCCAAGGCCCTCTGCCCACTCCAAAGGCACCTCTGCTATTGCTCCCTGGCTATCCTCCGGTGCACCCAGCCGCTGCACTATCCAAGGGCAGAGGGAGCCCAGCACTCTTGTCCTTCTGCCCTTCAGTCCCTTCCCCCTTCTACCGGCACTGCCACACCAGCTTCTTGAGACCTTCTTGAGGCCAACAGGTGATGTGTTTCTTTCTTACCTTGCATAAAGTCATTTCTCAGTACAGTGGAATCTATTCCTTATCCAAGGCTTTTGTCCATAATCTGTAATAGACACACCTCTTATCTTCTTCCTGTTCCTGATCTGTATCAGGTTTCAGAGAACTTTGTGCCTGTGGCTGAAAAAATTTCTCACACTGCTACAGATCGTTGTTCTTAGTCTGAAGAACTGAGTTGGAAGATAGTGTTCTTTTAAATGTAGGTTCAAATCCCTGCTGATAAGCTGGGGATCTGAAGACTAAGTCCTCAGTTGCTCAATGACAGCAATTAATTAATGCAATTGGGGTGATAACATAGAGCATAGACTTTGGCATCGGCCAAATGGGGATTTGAATCTTAGCTGTACCAGGCATTAACTATTCACTACTAATGACTACTCCTCAAGCTTTACGCTTCCTGCCTATACAGTGGGGCTAATAATACCAACCTCATAGATTTGATTGGGAATTACAATCACATGATAAGAAGGGCTGGCATGAGATAGATGTACCATGAAATGAGCCAATTAATTGATCAAGGCTGCCTTACGTCTGAAGGACTGAGCTGCATTTTGACAGCCAGAGATCAAAACAAGGCAGTCCAGTGCCCAACAAAGAATGGACACAGATGAGATGAGAGGACCAGCAAAAAGCACTTGGGGATTGACTTTTTCAGAACTCACCATGGACTGACCTTTTCACCTGTAAAGGGCAGAGGTCAAATATCTCATAAAGATTATCATTAGATATCAAAATGTTGCAGTTCATAGCTCAGTGTCCCTACTCACAAGAAGCAAGGAGATCAGGACTCCAGCAAAGCTGGTCAGAAAAACTGGAAAGTAAGATTTCTCTACTTCACAAGCTTGTCTGGCACTGCACAAGGGGTGACCTAGGGCCATTTTGCTTTAATGCTGCTTTCTGAGATAGCCAAAAAGGCTTGGACCAAGGACTGGGACCTGTTCTAGAATGTTTTAGGCACAGGAGGAATGAGGAGAGGAGTACCCTTTGTTGCCTTCAGCAATCCCTCATCTCCTCTGCCTGCCTGGTAGAGTAGAAGGAGCACTGAATCAGGAGCTCAGGGACTGAGTTTCAGACTTGCCATCGAAGTGTGGCATTGTATCCCTTCACCTCTCTGAGCTTCTATGATGCCTTACTTTGTCAGGTAAGAATATTTATTCTGCCTCTATTACTGAATGTTTAGGAGTCAATGAGGGTGAGTGATTTTGGCAAAATAAGAGACCTGTAACACCCAAAACAGATGATATTTGCTGCTACCCTGAAAACCAAAGCAAAAATCATCATCATCATCACATCATCATCATCATCATCATCATCATCAAATAATAATTGCAACAATTATTATTGTTGAATTGTTTTTACCATCCATTCATCCATCCATTCCTGTTTTTTCCTCTCCCTCTCTCTTTCTCTCTCTCCCCTACCTATGATTGCTACGGTCCTTTCTTCCTACCTATCTTCTTACCTACCTTCCTACACACTGCCTAAAACATTTCCCATATTCGATCATGCCAATGAGCACACAATCACCTAGTATTCACCAGAAAAACCATGCCTGTTAATTTGCAAATGTTGATGGTAACAGGTGACAGGTGGGAAGTAACCTGTTTATTAAAATTGAATGCACCTCTGAACCCTCAACTTACTTAATGCTTTTGAAATAAAGCTTAGGATTTCCTCGGCATGTAATTTTAAACATGCCTCACCTATTTTGAACCTAATACAGTGTGTTAAAGTATTCCTCATAATTGAATGCATTTCCTAGGGTTAATTTATGTAATCAAAAACGGTTCTGCATCTGTGAGCAATTTGTTCAGTTGTTCAAAAGGCTTAAAAGTTTCAAGAAGTGTATAATGGCTGAATCATGGGAAATAACCTCGAGAAACTATAGAAGAAATGCTAATGAACCATCAGAGAGGAGATCAAATAGATGTTAAAACCAAAATGAACACCCAGGCCAATCAGGATTGACAGAGCACACGGATAAAACAGGAGGGTGAGTGGAAATGAAAGGGAGTGGGATGATGGAGAGGTGACCAAGTAGCAGTACGAGGACCAAATAGTCAATAGGCCCTAAGAACTAACAAGGGGGGAGGTCCTACAGGAAAGATGCGTTGCCACAGTAAGCAAACAAATCAATTCATTGGATACACGTTAATAGGTCAAATGCAAGTCTACCAGGGTTGTGTTGGAAAGGCTACAGTCTGGAACCTACACTCGGATGGACATACACCAAAAGCAAGAGAACCTGCCCAAAAAGGGCAACTTGGTCATAGTTCTCCCACCACTGGGGACCCACATGCGTCTTCAGAAGATTCACTAAGTGTCACATTACATAAGAATAAGAGTGTTCATTGTGGTGCCAAGGAAATACAATTAAATGAATAAAGTAAGTTTCAGTTATGACAATAATTGTGAAGCTCTTTGGGCTAGCCTCAATGGTTTGGAGATGAGGTGCCCCCTGAAAGACTCAGGTGTGAGACGATGCAGGAATGTTCAGAGGTAGGATGATTCAGTTAGGAGAATGGTAACTTGATGTGTTTGATCTGTTTGATGGATTAATAATTTGAAAGGACAACTGGATGGTAAATGTAGGCAGGTAAGGTGTAGCTGGAGGAGGTAGGTTACTGGGGTGGGGCCTGGACTCCATCTCTCCCTGGCCTCTCCCTCTCTCTCCTTGCTTGCCAGGTGCCATGAGCTGAGCGGATTTCCTCCGCCATGCCCTTCCACCATGATATTCTGCCTCTCCTTGGGCCCAGAGCAATGAAGTTTGCTGACCATGGACTGAACCTTTGAAACTAGGAGCCCAAAGTAAACTTTTCCTCCTCTAAGTTGTTCTTGTCGGGTATATTTTGTCACAGTGACAGACCGCTGACTAACACACCAGTTATTGTTACATTGGATACAAGCTGTTTTAGTTACTTTCAATAATAACACCTCCGTTTTCTTGAACTTCATCAACATCACCAATTACATGATTATTATCCTTCATTGAGCACCTCTACATGCAGGCCCTGGATCAACGCTTCATACGCTTCAATTCTTGTGCTTACTAAAGCTCTGAATGGGAAGAGCTCTGTTCAGTGTCTCACAGGTGAGCACACTGAGAGACTACTAATGGAATAATTTACCCATGTTTCTATAGTTGGTAAATAAGGGACGTATAGAAACTTGGGTTTTTCTGACTCGCAGACACATGTTATCTTTCCTCTTCACTCTCCTAATTATAACCATCTCCACCTCCTGATCCAACAACTCAATCCTTGTAAATCTCAGGTCTGACCTTTTCCTGAAAACTCTTCAATCACGGATTCACTGACACCTTCAGTGTGTCAAAGACAGCAAAAGGAGACCTGTTAGAGGGTGGTGAGACTAAGTGGGAAATGGTGAACAGCAGTACAAGAAAAAAAAAAGAAAAGAAATAAAAATAGCCCATAAAAATGACCATAGCTTATCATGCAGATTTTTAAGTAAAAACTACTTAGTACCGTATCTGCCCTACCCCCACTGAATCAAAAGCATCAATTGGAAGACACAAAATGTATAGACCACTCAGAAAGAAAAAAAGGCTTCCAATTAGTGGCAATATGTCATATTTTGTTAAGACATGGCCCAATTCAGGAGATGTTAAAATGCAAAAAAAAAAAGAAGTCTTAAAGTAGGGGTAATGTTGTATGCACACACACCTGGGTGACTCTAAGAAGTGCATTTCTTACCAAGGGTCATGGTCAATAGAGTTTTAAAACCTCTAGCTTTTTGTGATGGGAAAGGTGACTGGGCATCCACAAAAGTGGTTGGAGCTGCCAAGAGCACCCAACCTGGACATCCAATTAGTGTGCTTAGCCACGGACAGCCCTCGCTGAGCTCCGGCAGCGAGTTGCCCTGTGACCTGGCCCTCAGGCAGCCATGCTTCAGTGAGGCTCACAGCTCTCCCCCTGTGCCAGGGCCAAGCATTAATGAAGGTGCTTGGCATTTCAAGGATGGTGACCCGGGAGGTGTTCCTTTCTCAGGTTCACTTTACACGGAAGTAAGGTCCTGGCCAGACAGCATCACATAAATTAATTGAGGTGTTGGGGGATGATCAAATGGGAATTCATAATCCCCAGGGGAGACTCATGAGGCTCAGAGCCAGAGACTGTGTAAAGTGATTGAAAGGCTGGCCCAGGGCATTGCAAAGTGAATCCTGGCTTCGGACAGGCAGGTTTCATTATAGAAAGTGAGGGGATAACGATTTTAGAGTTTGGAGTTCCAATTTGACTTTGGTCTATATCATTGGTTGATTGACTCATTCAGCAACTATTTATGGAGCACCATGGAGGCCAGGCATTACGCTAAGGCTGCTGGAGATCAGATTGGGTGTCATAGTGCATCTGACTTTAGAAATGACTTTGGGTGGATGTCCACTTTGTTTCCCCACCTCTGTCTTCCCCAGAGCTGCATGACCTGGTCATCAGGGCTCCTTGCTGGAAGCTGAGACCAGTACCAGCTCCTAAGCCACTCCCAATGGAGGCTGAGGGTGTAGATTCATGTCCTCTGCCTCTCCTTGGTGAATCCCAGCATCAAGTAAGTCCTAAGTTTTCCCATGTGGAAACCCAGTGGACAGCCCTCACTATTAGGGTTCTTCTAGCTCCTCTGATGGCCCCAAGTTACAGCACTGTCTACTTTCTGCTTGAAATCATTTATGAGATATCAATCTGACCATCACAGTCTGGTTGCCTTACTCAAAATCTCAGTGAACTTTATAAACATAGCTAAATTTATTGTCCTGTGCAAAAATATATATGATCTTGTTAGGTCTCATTTCCTTCTTTCCACAGTCCTGTGTGATAGATCGTGTTAATATGCCCATCTTACAAATGAAGAGACTGAGCTTATTTTATCTCTTATCAGCTGCTTTTGTGTGGACCAAGTTGACTGGTGCTAATGTCATTGCTGCCTGACTTTGAATTGCCCAGCCACCAGGAATCCCTCACTGTCTAGCTCCACAGGTACAACCAGGAAGGAGTGAAGTTTTAGCACCTTCAAGGAGGTGCCTGTGTTTTTCTATACCTTAGAGGGATACCATTCAATTGGAAAATGAAGAGCTTCCAGGATGACAAAGTGAGGCACACTCTGCCTGCGCTACTGTGTGTCCTTGTGAGCTCTGAGTAGGAGGAGCAGTGGATGAGGAGTCTGGACTGCTGGGGAAAGTCCTGGGTCAGCCCCAGCCTGCTGTGTAGCCCCAAGTGAGTCTGTGAGCTTCCCTGGTCCAGTTCCCTTATATGCTAAATCTCCAAGGCCCCTCCAGCATTTATATGCATGAGACCATGGTGGCAGAGAACATCACTGCTCAAAGCTGTGTGTCATTGGAATGAGAACAGAGCTTGTGTTATATGCTGAGCATGATACAGGGGACAGTGTGCTGATGTTCTATAGAATAGCAGAAATGGGTTACGGTAGCTTTCACTAGGGTGTACTCTTCTGTGGCACACCCTAGTGACCCACCTCCTCTAGCTCTGACCCACCTGCCTACAGTTACCGCTCGCCCCATCCATTCATACTAGGATGGACTGATTAGGGTTCAACTCTCACAATATGATCATTTCACCTCTTAATAATTCTGTGGAAACACAAGAACTTTGAGGGACACTGCAAATCCAAGCTGTGACATGGATGCTTTTATTTCACAAGATTCAATCTGCTCAGTTTTCCTCTCTGAGCCTTGTCCATAGTCTGGTGCTGGACAGAGGGACAGATCTGTACATGTTGGGCTGAAAAAACAGGGCTAGAAGCAGGAGATCCTGTGAAGGACCTAGGAAGCCACTCTTTTGGCCCAAGAGAAGAGCTGCCTTCATGGATCATCCTTCCCCTAGCAGGTGTCTGCAGCCTGACCCTACCAGGCATAATTTCAGCATCGAAGCAAGTTACTTCAGAGCTTCAAGAAGACCTCCTGTCCCATGGGGGCTGTGCTGCTTGCCATTTCTTTATCTAGGGACAGGATTTTTCTTTTTCTGAAGTAGGAACTCAAGTACACGTGTAATGTATAGCAAACCCAGAATGACAGGTACTGTGAGGGCTTTGCCTACATGAACCTGTGTACTCTGAGCAGCTGGAACCTCTCAGCGGGGGAGAACAGCAGGGTTTGGGCTCAGCCCTGCCTGTGAGGGGCTCTGGAGAGAGCCAAGGCGCCCCTCAAGACTGACTGGCTGCACACTCTGGAATGAGGACTACGTGTGCTTTCCTGCCCAGTTAACACTGACGCACCTTCCTACTGCAAACTCTGAAGGCTACTACTCAGTGGGATCCCGAGAGGCTCTTGTAGTTTATCACCACTAAGAATTTGATAAATGCTCTTAAAAGGACAGTCACTGAAAGAGTCTCTGTGCTAGTTTGATTTGAGTTCCTCTTCTGGGCTCTGCTGATCCTTATGTGTCACCCAGGCCATCTGCAGTCTCAGATGTTCACTCAGTGTCAGATTGCCTCGTTCTCCACAAAGCCCCTCACAGGCAGTGCAGGGGTGAAATCCTGCTGCCCTTTCCTGCCTGCCACAGTCAGGTTCCAGATGCTGAGAGCAGGTAGCTCCCTGTGTGGGATCCGTTGTCTAATTCAGGTAGGTAGATCACGGGGTGCTTTTTTTTTTTTTTTTGCTTTTATTCGCAAAGAAACACAGACTGGCAATCTAAGAATAATTAAATGTGTTCTGTTTTTAATTTGTGTTTTAACAAAATGCAAAAGGTGAGTGTACGTTCTTACTTCAAACAAAATCTCTTTTAAATCCTCTCATCCCTTGTTACTCTCCTAAATAATCTCTTCCAAGCCATCATGTACCCCAAATCTCTCTGTCCCCATAGCAGCTCATCCCCACCCCACCTTCGTCTCCTCACTTCTGTTTCTCTTCTCCCTTACATATTTATTATGTAGATCAAACATCTCAGTGATTTTTTTAAAACATTCTTTCACCTGATTATTCTCCATGTGACACAGGCCAGAATCTGACTTAGCCAGCTTTAAAAAAAAAAATCCTCCCCCACCCCAGGTTCTTGGGGTGATTGCCAAGGAATACTCATACATTGGTAATCTTTGCTCCTGTTACAGTCCTTATATTGGGACTCCTGTTAGGATTTTCAGACTGTTCTCCAGGTCTGCTAATGTAATTGCTTAAAGGGCACTTTAAGTATAATCATTATCCATTGATTTTTTTTCCCGGAGGTTTTTATTCCCTCCAGGAAGCTCAGACAAATTCTGGCTGCTGGGCTCCATTTGTTAAACCAGGGAGAGCTTTGTTCTGCTTGGGTATTCTCTATCCTGAGCTTTCTGTCCACCATCCGTGGGGCAAAAGGGAGATTTTCTGCCACTTCCTTTTATTGAGAGAAGTCACTTCCTGATTATTGGAGCTGAAATGAGGTCTCCTTTAGGAAGAAACACGGATGCCACAGCACTTCCTGTGTCACACTGTTAGCAGCCCCCATTCCCCCTCACCCAAGAAGGTAGTTGTTCAAGGAAGTTCCTCTTTGATAATTTCAGTCAACAGTAAATAGACTCCTCAGGGACCTCAGACAGGGAAACTTTTGATAGAAAGTCACCCAGAAGGCTATAGGATAAACATCAGAGTCTTAGAGTAAATTTTGAAAGAGGTAAGAGAGTAAAAGGTTCAGAGAGAGTAGTGGGACTACAGAATTTTAGAAAAAGGCCCAGAAAGGGAGGCTATGGCTAGAAGATAAACTGCCTGACCTCACAATTTTACCCAGTGCAGACCCAGGAGAGATGAAGTCAGAGCTCCGTCTGGTTCTGTTTCTCTACAGTGATTTTTTCACACAATAGGCCCCTTGCCAGTTTACCAAGCACTTCCACAGGCATTACCTCATTTGTGTCTCTTGAGCAGACTACATCTTCTGAAAGCACCCTGCCTCTGCCTGTCACCAGCTTGGCCCTCATCCTTTCCTTGGGACACTCCTAAACACCTGCAGTCTGGAGTATGTGTCCCCCAGTGTCTTCTCCTCTTATTACTCACTGGACTTTGGTAATGACCTCTTTTCATTCTTTTTGGATAAAGAGGAAGGAAAGGGAAGAAAAGGAAGAAATCTCTAAAAGGTACCTTACCAAGCCTGTGACCCCAGTCCAATTGGAGAGCCTAGGAACTAATCCTCAGGGTTTGCAACTGCTGATCTGGGAGAACATCTGTTTTAGTCAACCTTTTCAGAAATCTCAGTCTATAGATGATCTGTACCATTGCTCTGGGCCCAAGTTGAGACAGAACATCACAGTAGAAGTGTGTGGCAGAGAAAAATAGGTCATAATGTCGGCTCCAAGGAGAGAAAGAGAGAGAGAGAGAGAGAGAGAGAGAGAGAGAGAGAGAGAGAGAGAGCACTCCTTACCACAGACAAACTATACACCCCAAGGACACTCCCCCAACACCCCAGCTCCCCTAGCCACACCTACCTGCCTATCATTATCACCCAGTTAATCCCTAGCAGTGGGTTAATTCACCAATTGGGTTAAGATTCTTATAACCAAATCCTCATCTCGCAATCTTCTTGCATTTTCTCACACACAAGTTTTCTGGGGACACCTCACATCTAAACCATAACATACTCACTCATGCCCCATCTATCCTTGGTTGAGGGCAGGTCCTGGGCTATTCATCCTCTGGTAATTTTGGCTTGTTTTATGCAACCATGTTCTTGTACAGCTAGGAAGTGGGGAGAATATTTCCCAGGCAGAATCACAGGCATTCTCAGCCAGTAGCCTTCTGAGTTTGGGACATTGGACGATCCACCACACCCATCTCTCTATTCCACCATGATTCCTAGAGTGTAGGTCCTAGACCCATCCCAACATCATACCTGGGACATAGGAGTCTCCAAAAAATGCCAAATGATTGTGAATGGGGGCATGCAAACCAGGGCTGCCTGCACTTATGCAAACAGCACAGTTGTAGGCTCTTGCATGTAACACCCTTGGCAGAGAACACTCATCAATCAAAGTGTTCTCAGTGATGTTAACAAAGGTGTGGCTACTTATTTATTTATTTTATACTGACAGATAAAATTGTATGTATTTATTGTGGACAACATGAGGTTTTTGCAGTGACTCTTAAATGTGACTCTTAGTTGGCACCAGAGTGAAGAGTGGAAAGATCCTTAACCAGCCCAAATTTTGATTGGAACTTGGGGGAAAAGTACATGAAAAATATCTCCCTATCCATCCCATCAAAAGCATATTTAGTGGGCTGGGGATATGGCTCAAGCAGTAGCGCGCTCGCCTGGCATGTGTGCGATCTATTTGTCAATCCATTTATCAATCTATCTATTCACATATCTATCTATCCATCCATGTATGTATGTTAAGGACTCACAGCTTCTCCACCCTTAAGGATTATGGAATTTCTTTGGAAAAAGAAATATGAGTCCACTTAAAAAGGCAATTGAACAGTGTAAGGCAACGAGTCTTAGAACAATGCATCGTCAAGTACTTTAGACAGTTGGAGGTGGTCAGAACAGGCTTTCTAGAGGAAGTAATTTATAAACTTGCATACTAAACAGATTCCTAACTTGATGTCCAAGATTGAGGTTACAGGGCTCCATGAATACTATGATATTGCATCCAAAAAGACAAGAAAGTAAAAGAGAGGCTAGCCTGGACTCATCCTCACCTGGCCTTCTATCCTGGCCTCTCTGATTCTGTTAAATAGCAGATGAGTGACAGATGAGCTTCAACTGTGTTCAGATGGAGAAAAAGTTTCTCAGAAAGCATCTCCAGCAGTGAAGAGAGGCCCGATTTAGATCTGACATCCAGGAAAGAACTGGAGCTGAAATTAAAAGGGGAGTGGATAGGCTGGGAAACACAGGTATTAGGGAGTGGGTAGATGAGTGATTCATGTGTTGGGGAGGGAGGAGAAGAGGAGAAAGAAACCACCGGCCATTTAATGGTTTTCTACTTCTGCAGCTGTTACAAATTATGGAAACTGTGAGACATGAAAGCCATTTTTTTCTAACTGTGGGTCTTTTGTTCAAGTACAGACTGCTTTGTGGTATTTAGAGAATACACATTAACTCAGAATTTTCTGAATTCCATTTCTACCTGATCCTTGTAAAAAACACATTACCTTAGGGGCCTTAGATTCTCTTCTTATAGAATACTTCTAAAATAATCATATTAACTACTCCCATTTCCTCTCTTCTGTTGTTACCTCCATGTCTCATCTAGACTAGAACAACAACTATAGCATTTCTCTTGACTAAAACACTCAGGGTCACTCCAGGTGAACTGGGCTGCTTGAAATAATCATACAAGAGACAGAGATACCTTTTCTTTGGGTACTGTGACAGCTCCTCTGACCTTATGGGTCCACAGAAAGAGAGAGAGCACATGCTTCTCCCTTTTACTGGGGAGAAGCCATTCAAATGAGGCAAGAGGTAAGGTATCAGGGGGTTGAGTCTAGCTTCATAATGTCTGCTGTCAGCAGGTTGACTGACATCTAGGAAGGCCACACTCAAAGGCAGACCAAGAGAAGGGGAAACACAAAGGGCACTTCCATGGAACATTCTATACCAAACAGGACAATGAGGTAGTATTACAAAGGAATAGGTGAGTATAGGTCCTGAAGACATGCCTTCTACTTTCTTGGATAACACCCAAGTCACCATGAAATATAGTGGTCCATCAGAGCCTCTTGCTTCAAGATGGAAGGCATGGGTCCTTCAGAGTGGCTCACCACAATCAACCTACTAACTAGTTTCTTTCCTCCAGCCTCTCTCCTCCACCTACTTCCATGATGCAGCCCAGAGATCTTCAGGAATCTCTTTCAGATTGTTCCCGAATAACATGCTATGGGACTCTCTAGGTGGATTTTCTTTTTTTCTCTTATTTTGTAAATTTAATCAAAATTTACAGTAAGAGAGCTTATCTCCAGCAATTTCCTCTGCTCCCTCCAACATAATTCTACATGTTCTGCATTGTGGAATTTTAAAAAACTCTTCATTGATAGTGATGTCTGTGTGTATTTAGCTGTTTTTATTGCGAGTTTATCTTCAGTAGGAGATTTTTTGGGGGGACTTTTTATTGTTTTTGCTGGGAGTCCTTTGATAGTGGGGCATGGAAGAATTCTACTAGAAGAAACACTTTTGTCCTTTCTTCTGAAGAATTCCCTGAAATGACATTGTGTTTGCACTGGCCTCAGATTTTTGTGAGATATGAAAAAAAAAAGTTGATCTCTAAGCCCACTAGGCCTAGAACTACAGTTTTGATTTCTTATGAAATGAGTTTCTTCCTCACCTGGAGCTAGAGTGGAAGCAAGCTTTCTTACCACCTGCCACTCCAGTGGGTAGGACTTTTCTTGTCCCTTCCCCATGAGGCAGAGCTCTTTGCAGATCCTGACTGTGCAAGAATCTCCATGCAGTGTTTCTCACCTTCCATGGGTCCACAGGCTTCCCTCCTGTTTCTGGAAATTAAAATAGAATTCCCTGTGCTTGGAGGATGTTCCTGTTTGCCATATAGTATATCAGATTATTGTTCTGACTTTGTGCCTTCTGTATTTCCAGTATCCTGAAATTTCCATTTCTTGAGAACAAAATAGGTATGACAGATACAATGTAGTCTTACTTCTCTCTAATATAGTCTTAACCAAACTTTCTGAATGAGCATACAGACAGCATGACTCCTGTACCTGTCTCCCATTGTCCGTGGTTATCTCTGGTCTACATTCTAATAGTCTACACTCTTAACTAATGGCATGCTGGTCAATGCCTCAAGCAGCCTGGAATTGTAGCCTTGCCAATTTCCATAGTGTAAATACTTCTACCTTCACCATTTTCAAATGGCTATTGTGGTGTCACTGGACATGGAATTTGGAAGACACATGCAGAATTGTCTCTTGCCGGCATAACTGGACTCTGGTTTGGCTATTACTACCTGTTCTTAAAGTTGTCAACTTAAATGCCACTCTTTGAAAGTCTTCACTAATGCAGATTTTAGTCCCTGACTTATTTTCCTAAACCTAAGCCTTATTGTGGTGTATTGTAATTATCCATTTATTTCCCAGACTCTACCATTGGATGGAAAAGCCAAGGTAGTAGAGATTCTAATAGGAACCTGTCTTACTGTTATATCCACAATCACCCAGCAGAGTTTGGCAAGTGAGGTCAGATGGGATTCCAGATCTACAGAAGTGAAACTCCCTGTTCTCCCTAGTGGTATGATAGTTTTAATGGTCATTCCCAAGATGGACATATTACTATGATACTCAACAGATATCCTAAACTGTGGACACACAGAGAGCCGATTGCTGAGAGACCCCAGCCATAAAATTTTTGCCTATAAGTACTACCCAGTGATGTAGTACTACCCCTTGAAGAGACTATCAAAATCCAGAGCTAGAAAAGTGGCCTCAAATTATATAAGAGAATAGATAACCTAAGTTCACCTACCTATCCACTGTACCTAACTATCAAGGACATAGATGCAGTCACTCATTTCTTTTCCTGTTTCACATTCTCAATAAATCAACTGTGACTTCAAAGAGTAGATTGAGGTCACATTCTCATGAGGCTTCACAAAGGTAACTCCAGTGTCCCTCAGGCACACTTTTTACTTCACCCATCCTTAGGTCAAAAGAAGCATGGTCCTTCATGGACCACAACTTCTTGGGATGGGTCTTCAGTTAATCCATTCCTGATTAGTGAGTGATTTTCCTGCTACTCATAGTACACACCTGGAACCATCCTCCCAATCAAGTCCAGGTTCTCATCTTTAAGTGACAGAAGGACATTTTCTTTGATTGCTTTCTAATCACACAAATCACTCCTTCCTCCCAGTTATACCCCTCCCCACACTCAGTTGCATCCATTACACTTTCTGTCTATGATCTTGCAATTCTCAATCATCTTACTCCCCTTTTCGACATAATCTCTAATTCACTAATTTTAATACCTCCAGTCTAATTCCTCCACCAGGCCTTTGAGACTTCCAACTTTAATTTCATTAATCCTCAAAAACCTCATTCCACTAACCTTCACATGAATCCCCAATCACTCTATTCATAAATAAGTCTAGCCTCTGACTTTCACACAAATTACATTTTCCCCTTGCCAAGAACATGCTTATCTCTCCTGCCAATTGAAACATACCTTCAGAAGGCACATCAGGTCACATTTTTATAAAAAATTTCCCTTTCTTCGCATTTCATCCTAGATAAGTATTCTGTCAGAACTCCATCTCATACCTACTACTCTCTGTATGTTTAGCTGAAGAACTTATGGGTCAAAGACTAAATACTCACATTTTAAATCTTTCTCAGTAACTAAATGTAAAATTTGAGTGTTTATAGGTTTATCATAGAGGAATACATATTTTAGTATACATAATTTAGTATTTAATGTATTTTAGTATTTAATGTAAGTTCAGATAGGTTTATCACATAAGATTTCATATTGTCCATCTTCTCAAAACCTCACGATCATTTCTATGTTAATTTCCATCAAAAGTATTTCTCTAGACAAAGAGCATTATTGTAACAATAAGAATAGCTGGCACTACTGAGACATACAGAAAGGAAAGAAAGAGTTGACTTGCAGAATAAGATTTAAATGACAACTTACATTTGGAATTTAGGTATAGGGTCTATCTCCAGAGTAGAGGACACATTTGTTTCCTGACCAGGATAATAAACATACTCTCTCTCTGAAGGGTAAAAATTAGGCTGCTTTGCTAGTAGCCCCTTAAGAGTAGAGAGTTTTCTAAACTCCAAGTTTCTCAGTTGTGACACAAATCCACTGTGTACAAATATCTACAGAGTCACTCAGCACTGCCCAAATCATGGATGTCATAACAGGGGAACTGATGACAACTTGAAGCTCATACTGTTATGCCCTGAGTCCTAAGTATTTTTTCTCTGATCCAGGAGATTCCTGTCTTTCACCAGCATCTATGTTAACTGTGGCAACCTCTCTAAATTGTGACACTTGGTAGTTCCTGTCAACTTCTGGATGTTCAGTAAAAGTTAGTCTTTTTAATTAGGAGATTCTAGTTTACAAAATAAATCAGAAGCCCCCACATCAATTCTATACATCTATCACACAATGACATTAACTTCAAAAATAATAACTCAAAAGTTCAAGGACTTCATGATCTAATGAAGCCAAGCCAATCTAACACAAGAGAAATCAGAGCAGTGGTTGCCTTTTAGAGAGGATGTGGGTAAGAAATGAAAGGAAATGCAGAGTTTCCTGGGATATGGGAAAAAAATTTTAATGTTCACTAGTGTCCTGGTTACAATGATGCTCAAAATTGTCAAAATACATCAAGCTGAAAAGTTCATAACTATCTTTTTCAATATATTTAAATCATATCTTCATAAGAAAGCATTAAAATTCTAAACATCTAAACACTGAACATGCTGCATCTCCTTTTAGTTTCAGATCAAAATGATTCACAGAAACAAATTATGGATCACTTTCACATAATGCTGTGGAATACATTCTGGAGTAAGATCCCTTGGACATATACCCAGATCCTTCAATTACTGGCTGGAGGGTCTCAGGAAATTTCCTTAACCTTTTCATATTTGGGCTTCATAAGCTTTAACAGAAATATAATAGAAATTCCTACCTATGGTTTTGAGGGCTAAATCAGGTAAGTCAGTAGAGTGCCTAGCACACAGAAAACATTCTCTAAAAATTAATTATGTTTATTACTTACTTAGAGCATAGGTATAATTATATAGGCTTCAAAACAATTAGAACACTTTTGTTAATGCAAAAGAGCAATATTCTTTTAAAAATCTAGAAAGTTAAATGTGTACTCATGGACCAGTTATCTATCTGGCACATGTACTCTGCCTCTTTATATGATGCGTCCACCATGTTACAATGTAGCAAGTAGCCCCTCCCCAGATACCAAGCAAATGCCAGCACCAAGTTCTTGGACTTACCAGCCTTCAGAACAAGGAACTAAATCAACCTTTAGTCATTAGAAATTACCTCGTCTCAGGTATTGTTATAGCAACAGAAAACAGACTATGATACCTTACATAAAATCTGTTACTGCATCTTTAATATATTTCTCATTTAATATCATTCCACAAAAATATTTCCTATATCGTTATACATGTATACGTGCATAAAAGCTTCACATGGAATCTCATAAATTGTATAATTTATATGCTCTTATGTATCAGATAAATAAAGAAATATTTTAAAGTATTAGCTCTATTTCATATCTGTTATTATATGTCTGAGATATAAGAAATTTTATTTCCTTAATTGCCATTAGTGGGATAATATTTTTAATGTAATGGAAAAAAATAATTAAGTTAATAAAAATATAAATTCCCAGAAAACAAATAATTTAAGAGCATGGAGAATATTCAAGCATACTGGGTTCATGATTTTAATCTGCCTCAAAAAAAGTTGAAGAAGAATAGTGACTACTGAGGGTTTAATTTCTTTGCTTAACAATTACAACACCTGTTGCACAATAGTAATATAACTTAAGAAAATGAGTTGCAGATTTTAAGTGACTGTTTCAAAAAATATTATAATTAAGGGGTATTGTTTTTATTTTAGTATTTAAGCCCTCTTTTTTCACCTTTCTTATGTATTAGAGTACAAAAACAGTACACCATTTGCTGCACACAGGAAGTGGAAAGAATAGAGACAAAAATCCCTCTCAAGCTATGCTAAGAGAGTATTACCAAAAAGGTTACACATACTTCAGTGAGCCACTCTGTGCAGAGGGATGTTGGGGCAGGGGGGGAGGGGGCATTTTAATTACAACTGCATTCATTGATACCTAAAAAAGCGATGCATAAACTCACATATGTAAATTCAATGAAGTTCACACTTCCTTTTCTTCTTGCCAGTTCTACATAGTTAATCTGAGAACTTAGCTTGTAATGCACTGCTTGACTCCTCAAAGAGAAGAAATTATTTTGTACAAAACCACATGCTATTGAGAAAAGAATTGTAAAGAATCACTAAAAATAGTTGTGAGTTATCTTTATTGTAAATCATTTTCTCCATTCCTAAGAATTTTCAGATTTGAAGTCAAGACAAATGAATTGTTTATCCATGGCAATGCTCCTAAAACTGATGACTTGATTTTTAACCTAGAAATGTGTCAAAGT
This sequence comes from Urocitellus parryii, assembly GCF_045843805.1. Lineage (NCBI taxonomy): Eukaryota > Metazoa > Chordata > Mammalia > Rodentia > Sciuridae > Urocitellus > Urocitellus parryii. The sequence goes on from NW_027554054.1 coordinate 4,118,782, forward strand.
TTCTGACTTGCCATTAAGTTTCCTCAGTTCCTCAGTATAAAGTCAGGAGAGGATTTACTATGTTTCAAAGAGTGGTGGTTGCATTACTGGCAAATGGCTAGCTTAAGGCTTTGCAGAAAATAAATCATGATATAGTTCTCTGCCCAAAGCCATGGCTTCTGCCAAACTTTTCTGTCCTTGACAGAAACTCCAGGTATCTGAACCTATGGTGGCCCAGCACCACTACCTTCTAAAGTGGCTTCAAAAGGAGGAAGAGAAACACATGGTGTAGTGTTTGGAAGAGCAGAGAACGCTTAAGTTTTCAGATGAGTGTTTTTAAAACTTGGAAAGAATGAAATGATGGGGGGGTGACTCAAGGATAAATGGAGGAATATACTAAGTTGACTGTTGGGAAAATGCCATATAATTAATATACTATTTCTCACTAAATGAATATAGAATTAATTATAATTTCCATAAAGAGAGTGATATTATAAGAGAGAGAGAGAGAGAGAGAGAGAGAGAGAGAGAGACAGAAATGAAAATATGTCCTCTAGGTGCTGTTCCCTCAAGAACAAAATGAACCACACGGAGGATCCCAGTGACCATCTTAAGAGCCAGGATTGCAAAACAGAAAAGAACTATGCATTCAACTTTTGCAGAAAAGAAAAGCAGAGGAGAAGCACGGAGGAGGCTCAGCCACCACGGGACATTTGACTGGGCTCTGCCACCTAAGAGTCAGCCTGGCTGTGGGCCTGCTGCTCTGAGCCTGCGGCGGCGGCGAGAGCGAGAAGCCTAGAGCTTGCAGCACAGACGCAAGCAGCGGCCCCCGCGACAGCGGTGAAGACAAGCACGGCCTCCTCAGCAGCGGGTGCGCAGTGCATGGAGGCAAGCAGGAGGACTCTGGGCAGCAGCTGGCCAGGCCTCCACCATAAACCGGTGCCCCATTCACGGAGGCCCCGTCTGACTCTGAAATGAGTCGAAGTTTGTGACACACATTTCCGCCTTGGCCTTGGTGCTGTTGTGTGCCCCGGAGGTGGGGTGACTCTGTGAGGAACAGGAAAAGATATAAGAAAAACAATAGATGGTTTAAAAAAAAGTGATGGAAAATTTTTGAATCCAGAGTTAAATTCACAGATTTGCAGAAAATGAGTGATGCTGCAGGTGATATTGTTGAAATTAAATGTGACTTTGAGTTTAAAGCCAAACAACAAATTGCTCAAAAACCTCATTCCAAACAAAAACTTCAAATATTTTTGAAGCAAATTTTGCAAATGAAGTAAAATCTGAGGATTTGCTTGCTGATAGGAAACTGTGGGCTCAACTTGAAGAACTAGAGAGGCAAGAGGAATTGCTGGGTGAATTTGATAGTAAGCCGGATACTGTGACTGCAAATAGAGAAGACACAGCCTCTTCTGAAGTGGAGAAGGAAGATCAAAACAAAAATGTGAATGTGATACATGAAGAAAGAAACTCCCTTACCCCCAGTAGTTATCATTAGGATGTTACACATTCAGAACAATCCAATGGACAAGAGTCAGTTGAACTTTTCAGTAAATGGTTCAAGTTTTTGTCAGAGTAATGAAGAAGATGATGAAGACAACAGTCATGATGGTGATAATGAAAATGACCATAATGCTTCAAGGATTGGAGATAATTCTGTACCAAAAAATATATTTTCCTTATATTGTTGAACCTAAGAGGGTTTGAATAAATACTGGAAAAAATACCACTTTAAATTCAGTGAAAAGAAAGAAGAAGTCAAACTTAAAGAACAACTCTGGAAGAGTGGTCATTATGCTCAAGAGCTGCCTACAATCAGGACTCCTGCTGACATTTACAGAGTCTTTCTTAATGTTGTGAATGGAGAATATGTTCCTTGTAAATCTATTATGAAGTCTCAAAGCAGAGAAAGTAGTGTTTATAGTGATATCAGTGAAAGTAGTGATGCTGCATTTGTTGAAAAGAGGGAGTTTTGAGGAGTATTAGCTGTGAAGGAGTCAATTGCAGTGACACCAGTGAAAGCATTTTAGAAGAAGAACCACAACAAGAAAATCATCAAGATAAACTGCTGAGAGGCATAGCCTAGTCAGAATGACGCATGGCATTTTTGCCAGAATGGAGGGGTTGAGAGGTGATGCCAGCAAGCCATTGAGATGAAGATGGTTTATGTTAAGCTGTGTATTCAATTGTATATTAGACCCCTGCTGTCAGCCTCAGGGTCTGGGGCTGCTTTGGAGTTCTCCCGGGATTCCTGGGGAGTTCTCATTGGTTGGGTAGTGCTGGAGGAGGGATTTCCAATTGGTGAGTAGTGTGTCCCTGGGGAAGGCTGCATGGGTGGTGTTCTGGAGAGTTTGGAAATAAAGTTTGTTCCTGCTTGAGTGGCTCATTTGTGCCAAGCCAGACTGCGGCAATAAACTTTTGCCATTATCAGGAGCACCTGAGGCTTTTTCTGGAACTGTAATAGAAAAAGAATTTTTATCCTCTTTAACACTACACCCAGTCATTGCTCATCCTGTACTACTAACCATTCTGGAACAAAAAGAATTTCTGTCAGAAGTATCAGAAGAAACTGCCAAAAGGGTTTCAAAGTTCAAAGCTGCCATATTTCAATAGAAAAACTAGGAAATGGGAGTTTACATCCTAAAACCTAGTTGTGAATTTTTAGAATGTATAAGCAAAATATGTTACATGTAATTTGAAATAAGGTGTTTTGAATTAGTTTGGTAGCAAGCTGTCTTATTCTTATCAGTGATATTACAAAAATCAAAGTAAATGTTGGAATACAGTAATATTCAGCTTGTATTTTTAATTCTCTTACTACTAAGTTGGCCTTACAATTTTGATTTTTTTTCAAAGAACACAGTTTGTACCCATTGCTTTTGTGTTTTAAACTAAATACAAGCAGTTTTGCACCAGCTATGATATTGTGTGTACCATATGGACCATTTAAAAGAATATTTTAAGATATCAAATGCTTCAACAATTATATTACTTGCTTTTGCATTTTAAAGGCACTTTAAAAAAATCTACTTTCCTCATAGGTTTTGTAAGCTAGGTGGCATTTTAAAAGAAAGAAAGAAAAACAAACAAACAAATACATCAAAACCTCTTTCCTTTGAATGTCATACTGTAATCTTTCAGACAGAAAGCTACACGTACCCCTTGGGAAAGTTTCTTTGACTGGAAGAATGATATTTTGTAAAGCATTTCTTTTCAATTAAAAATTTTATGAAACTTTGTAAAATGTTGCAAACTTTATAATTTAGAACTGAATATGGAAATGTCTTTGATTCATATGTGTATATAACACACAACAGATTCTTGAATTCTTGCAATTCCATAGGAACTACTTCTCCCTCTTCTATATAATTTTCACTGGAATTACCTTTGGGAGAAAAGAAAAGTTTGTTTAGATGTTTTAAAAAAATGAATGAATTAATTTTTCAAATAAAATTTTTCTTAGGTTTTAATCTTTCCAACATATTCATTCTTTAGGCCTTCTTTATGACTACTAAATAACCATATAACATAGTTACTTTGTTACTTTGTAGTAAAATTTCTTAAAGAGAAATTTAGTCTAACATTGAAAATTATACTGCAAGTGTTAATAATTAGCTTGATGTATGCTAAAATGTAGGTTTTAAGAAGCATTCTGCATTAGTAATAAAACAAGCCATCAATGCCAGTTCACCTTCTATTCATGGCTAAATATTTAAAGGTTATTTATAGCTTCTTTAATGAATTCTTGCTTAACCAAGGTGAAATCATGTCCTAGAAAAGTAGAAGCTATTTGTAACTAGTACAGCACAACTGTAAAAAGTTTTATGAATAAATATTTTAATGATAAAGGGGTTAGCTTGAATCCCAAGTAATTAAAGGATAAATTAGAAAAGAGAACTGATTTTGAAAGATCAACTAAAAATGTAGAAAATTTGTCCTATATTCAGTTCTGATCAGCTGTATATTTTGTAGATAAAAACAGTTTTTGTTTCAGTTAACCCTGCTCCTAAACCAAATAGTGCAAACCACTCACAAAGGAGCTCTCCCTTTCCTTCCCAATTGCTTTTTAAGTGATCCCCACTCCCAAAGCCAAACATGTTAGAAGAAGAACCTTAAACCTGTTTGGTCTTATAGCATCCAGTCTGAATTTTTTGTCTTCATTTGCCACATATTTAGTGTATAGAAATGCAGAAGCTGTAGTCCATTTGTGGTTCACCCTATTCTACAGAACCCAGAATGAGAAAGCAAGCTGAGTAAAAAGCGATTACTCATTCTATTTTCCTATCTCCATATTTTTTTACTTTAAAATTCCATGGCAGCAATAGTATAAAGTAAGTAGTATTAAAAAAACAATGCATGTCTAAGTGACTAACAGTGGTATACCAGATGCCTTGAGTAACTTTGGTGCCTGAAACAGCTTAGTGAAAGACAAAAGCAGAGCTGAAGTGTACAAAAACAAACATGAAATAGAAAGTGCAGATTGGTACTACCAAGCCCCGCCTGTTCCATTGCAGTTACATGGCAGAAAAAAAGACTGAGCTCAGAAAAAGAAAAACTCAGAGCCACAAGTTTGTGGTATGTTTTTAAGTACTTAGCAGAACTAGTTATAGGACATCATTTTCATGCCTAACCTCCTTGCCACTGACTCATGCACAAAATCCTACCCCCATGTTGGACCTCAAATTACTGGCAATCTAATATGAAACTACCAGATTGGTGATGTTGTAAGGCACAGCTGAGTTAACCCATCACGTCATATAAAAGTGCATTAGTATTCATAAGCTGCAAATTAAATTGCTCTAAAAATAAGCTATCATTTTTAACACTTCCCAAAATGCTTGAGAAGGAAGGGGAGCGGGGTTTATTGCAGAGAGATGGAAGTGGGTTGGGTGGGGGGAGTGTAATAAAAAAGTGTGTAGGGGGAAATTAGTGTTTTCATAAAATCATGTACAAAAGAAACAGAAAGGCCTACAAAGAAACACTGCTCTTAGGGAATTATTTCCCACTCTCAGGTACTATGGAAGGACTAACTTCAAGGTCCTTAGACAAGTGACCAAATCTAAACAATAATGCTTTTACAAAGGAAGTACTTTCTGGGAAGACAGCTAAATCTTTTACAGAAGAACATGAGAAAGCTTCAGAAACTAGGATCCTTAAGGTGTGAAGCAGGAGCCCCTCCCCTCCCAACTGCAGCCCTGGGCCTGCCCCACTTTGAGAAGTCCTGTGAAACAGTTTTGCAGATGTGGGTTGGTTTTGCTGGAACCAAGCATTAACAAGTGTCCCTAGAGTGCTGGAGGTTGGGGGACACCTCCTAGCTGAAATAGCAATGCACATGGAGAGGTGAACAGTGCTTTTCCTCTGGGAAATTCTCAGGGTGGCAATACTATTACAGAGCTTCTAAAGGCTGAGAAGTTAGGCTAAAGAAGGGCATAAGGGTGGGGGTGGGAGGGTTGTTAGACAGGGGATAGAGCTGTAGCACAAGGACCAAAGTTCCAGGACAGAGACATAAATATGCTGCACCACAGAGCATGCCTGGCAGGCAAAGGCAGGTCTCAAAATCTCCACTAACACCACAGCACCTTAGCTTTGGGCAACCTCTTAAGCCTGAGCACATGAGCTTTGTCCCTCTTGGACCTTCTAAAAGTTCTGTTTCCCTCTTGCTGCAGAAGTGGTAGCCTTAAAGGGTACTCAGCCTCCACACCCACTGCCTCCCTCCCCGCCCACCCACACCTTGGTTTCCTCCTGGGCTCCCGAGTGGCAGCCTCCTCAGAGTGTGCCATCCCAGGTAAGATGCATTTGCAAAGTTCAGAGGCTGGGAGCGGGCAGCAACTTTCTGCCCAGCCAAGTGGGTCCAGGGTACCAGCGCGGCCCCTGGCTGAGCTTGGGGTGTCAGGGTAGTGGAAGAGATCCATGATCTACTTCCAGAGCATCCAGCGCCTGTGCTGCCACTGCAGGACGGCAGGTCCTGCCTCCTCCTCCCCACACAGTTCCAGACACAAATATAGGGCCTAGGTCTTTCCCCATCCTGAACCCAGTAGGGGACTCTCCACAATCCTGGCTGCAGAAAGGCGCTCTTCCGGGAAAGGCGCACCCAGTCTCCTTGCCCTAATGGCTCCCACCATGCAGCCCGCCTGCCTGGCCGCCCTTGGTTGCTGCCCCACAACCTGTGCTCCTCCAGAGGCTTCAGACAGAGAGGCAGGGAAGTGAACACCTGGGAGCCTACTCCCCACGTCACCTGCATTTGCATTTCTTACAAAATGTACTGCAAGTTTCCCTGTTGGAACCCTTTAGAATCCCAGCGCATGATCACCAGGAGATTTAAAGTGGGACTCTACTCCGCTTATCCCCTGTGGGACCCAGACGCAGGGTTTGACAATGATTTCTAAAGGAGATTTAAATGATATATTATAGAGGGCCTGGGCTTATCTTCTCTGCCTGGGGTTCCCTTCAGGCATAAGCCCTGCTCAAGTATTCCCAGTGGTAGGATGTGTCAGAAGCAGAGAGAGGGACTGAGTTATAATACTTGGGCACCAAGAGCTACACAGGGGAGGAAGGATGGGACTGATGGGCCTGCGAGGGAGGGGGCCTCTCTTACATTGGTAAAGGTGATCCCGGTGGCGACTATTGTGCGAGCTAATCAGAAAATGTAGCGCAATGTCCCCGAACCTGCAGCATAAATACAGGAGAGCTTGCCGCTTTAGCTCCTGCCAACCTTGGACACAACCTAAACCATAGCCCTTCAATATTTGACCAAGCATAGGCGACCAAATACATTTGAGAAAAAAGAAGTTTCCTCTGCCCTCCTTGTGATGGATTGTGTCACAGCTGATAATGGTCTTTGGTTCACAGATGTGGTTCCAGCTGCTACTTGTTTATACATGCAGTACCTCTATATGCATCACTGTCCTGATTCCTTGTATGTATCCCTGCCTTCCTGCAGTGCAGAACTGCAGATATAGCTCGATTAGCAACAGACAGGTTATTATGAGAAAAAACATAACATAATGCATATTTTATTTACAAGTTGGGTTCTTGTTTTTATTAAGACTCTTTCCACTAAGACACTGCAGCATATGCATTCCTCTGCTGAAAATTTTCCAAAGAATCCACATTGATTTGGGAGAAAAGCAGTCCAGCAGCTTATACACCCTGAGAAAACAGATCCTTGTGGTTTAATAATAATAATTTGAAATCATTTCTCCTGAAGAGGCACACTGGTTTATACCATAGGAAAAATGATAATATTCCAGATCTTCTCCCAGTTTTGTTTTTCCCTCATGTGGTATATTTCTTTGAGACTTCTAAGTGATTGTTTTTTCTATGCCAGGGTGAATTATTTATCCCCAGTTGATCACCACTGGATTATTAGCAAAATGTTGGGGTGGGGAGAATCCTTTTTCAGTATGAAGCCAAACAAAAAGGCAAAGAAATCCCAACTAAGACCAACACTAATCAGAGAGAGCAGTAATACACAAAAGGTCCCCAAAGGGAAAACCATAGCCTTTAACTTGAACATTATGAGTATGGGTGGATCTACAGAAAGGAAAGGATTCATCTTACTGAGAGAAGATTGCCATTGTGTAGCCTCTAGGAGAGGTGGGGTGGGGGAGTGAAGAAAAGGAAGAAAGGGAAAGGAAAAAGAAAAAAAAGTAACCACCACACACACTAACACATCAATATCACCTCCAGTACTGAGTCTGACAGCTAAAGACAGAGTCTCCCTTCTCCCATGACGTGTGTGTGTGTGTGTGTGTGTGTTTGTGTGTGTGTGTGTGTGTATGTGTGTGTATATAATCAATCGACAGTGCTCAGTGGGATCGGATTGAACCTTCAGTTCCTCAACATCTGGGTGCATTCTCATATGGCTTAAAGTCTCCCCATTAAGTTTAATCTGATTTGGCATCCAAATGCCAGATTGGCACTAAATCCGTTCTTAAACTCTCAGGGATTCTTCCATGTTCCCTTACATAGTCAAAGAAACAGAGTATCTTCCATAATCCCCAAAGTGGTTTTCTACGAAGATCCATTTCTAACAAAGGAAGACCTGTGTAACAGCTCCCATGGGTGTTACTACTCCTTCTTAGTCTGTTCTTTCAACCTTCCCTTCTAATCCCAACCAAACAGAACCATCTCCAGCTATATCCTCAGGTCAGCCAGTTTCTTTGAAAGCCACCTCCTCTGCTTAAGAGTTTGTGCACCAAGCACCCCAGCTACAGCATTTAGGCCTCTGCATGAGTGTTCCCTGCCATGGTACTGGCATAATACTGTGCCAGAACTCACATGCCACCTGCCTGTAACAATACGCACTCCTCACCTTCACTCTTCCCTCTACAGTTAGAAATGACTGGAGAATCAGTTGCTTTTCTCTTTAACCTCTGAAAAGCATTTCCTTCTCTCCAAAATAAAATATGATTTCCTAGAAGAAGGCCCTGGAATTTTGAGACACAAAGAAAAAAATTGTCTCCTGTCTGAGAGAGAAAAAACAACAACAAGAAAAATGACTCAGACTTTAAAAACAAAGTCCTTTATTCCTTTTCCAAGAGTGATGTTAGAAGGAGTAATCTCCATCGTCCCTTCCTTTTGGATTAATAAACCAGCTCCTCCGCACAGCCAAGAGCAAAAAAGACACCTTTTTGTCTTTGACTGAAGGAGTAAAAATGTAGATAGAGCTATCTTTAGCAGGTCACCCCACCAGTAGTGTAAACTCAAGAAGCTGCATTACCAACAAGGAGAGGTGAGCTTAGACCACAGGTATGTAAAGTCCAATAGACTGCACACTTGAGTCAGGCAGCTCAAGGACCTACGTGTCTTGCATGTGTAATGAATATTGGAGACTCTGCCCCATGAACAGAGCTATTTAAATGGAGAAGATAAGCCAGAAAGCAATCAGGGATCAGGGATCATATCATACTTCCAGGCCAACAGGGCACTTAGGGAGAGAATATTGAGGTTGGCAGGTCAGTGTCCAGTTATGAGGACAAAGGAGACAGCACTGGGCAGCCCGTCGGCCTGTGCTTCAACAGTACCATGCTGTGGCAACAGCAACAGGGACAGCACAAGACAGTAGACTTTGGTTGCTTCCCTTCAAAGCCACTGACATTTCCAAAGATAAGCCATGAGATTCTCACACCCTTCTCATGTGCATGTGCATATACAAATACATGTGTTGCCTGCATGTGCGAGTCAGTGGGACTGGAATATCAGGAGTAAGAAATCTAAGACTGCATTGTAGGTTTTCCCACAACAATCAGGACACCAAGTTACCCATTAAAATCTCCTCAGTGAGAACAAGAAACACACACACACATATACACACATACACACATACACACACACACAAGGCACCCTGTGGATATTGTTGTACAACAGTCTTTGGTGTAAATCACATTTCTTCCATTGACAAATTGCATAATCTTAGACATTTACCTTTCATAGTTTGACCCTCAATTTCCATAGCTACCATGGGAGGTGAGATAAAATTCCATGTGTCAGTTACAGTCATTGCATGTCACTATGAGAAATTTTACATGCTTTCTCTTCTTCTCAGGACATGTTGATTTGATGCATTGGCTGTCCATATAAGAATTTTCAGCCAAATTTGGAATTGGCTACATTCATGAACTGAGTATGACACTGACAAATTTGGTGTAAATTATATGAAAGGGAAACAATTAAACCAGTATTATAAATTCATGCTAAGAAGTACTTCACAGTCAGTAAAAATAAAATATCCAATGAATTTCAATTACATGACAAAGTGTTGACAGAATATTAGGTGAGGAAGAAAACATTAAATCTCATATCATATGTAATGTAATCATAATTGTAATTTACATGCAGTGTTGATATACACATATATGGCATTAATTAAAATCATTGCAAATGCCCATGGTCTCCTGGATGTTATAAGTTTATTCCTTTTAGATTGATTCAACTGGTTGGATCACCATAGGACTGTTTCTTTCATTATTTACTGACATGTTTCCTCATAGTCTCAGGTTCTCAAGGATTGGAATTGTACTATAAATTTATATAATCATGTATAATATATAATATACATGATTATATATAATCATGTATAATATATTATATATTATGTTGTATATAATCAATAGATGTTGATTATATACAACATCTATAATCATGTTGATGTTGTAGAACAAATGAACTAACAAATCTTCAGAGCAGAAACAAAGTTGGCAAATTTAATCTTCCTTCAAGTGGTCCCAGTCTTAGGCCCCTACCATTGGATGACTTGAATGTCATGTCCATCATTCAAATGCCCATGCTACTTTCAACATTTCCTGGACAAGATTTAGCTGCTGTGATCCTTTTCCTTTTTACTAAGATGCTCTTATAGCTTTTTTGTTACCATAATAGTATTGCGTAGTTTAGAAGCACCTGTTAGCTGGCAGTCATTCTTGAATATAAGTCCAAGAAAACAAGATGAGAAACTCAGGTTTTATTTCTTCCCAAATAACCCAGTGAAAAATCAGAAAATATCAAGCATATTACACATAACATGTATATTAAATAATATTATTAAATTAATATCACCAGAAATAATATAATATTAATAGCTTTTGGATCTAAGTGGTGACTCACAGATATAATTGTACTATTCTTTCCAGTTTTTAAGATTAAACATATCCAAGTTTGGAACATTAAATTGAAAGCAAAAAAATACACAGACACCACCCCCACACATATATGCACACATGCACATACTCAGGCACACGGGCCAGTTAGGCTACTAACAATTGCATTGTGTTTGCTTATTAACTCATTTAAAATTCATGGGTTTGCACATATTTATTGAGAGGCAACTGGGTTTAGTGAGAGCAGCATGTAGTTTGAAGTCAGTCAAATAGAAGTCAAGGATGAGCTTTTCCTTTGGGGCAGCTACTTGAACTCTTGGAGTTCAACATCATCCTTTCAGCATTAGAGATGCTGATCATTGTATCAATATCTGTGAATTGTTATTATTATTATTATTATTATTATTATTATTACTAAAATGTGGCAGGCATATTTTAGATTCATATTTTAAAATACTCATTTTCATATTTTGTTTCTCAAGATCTCTTAAGTGAAAAAATACCATGCATTTAAGATGTCATTTGGCCATATGGAAAATTTGTTCTCAAACACTTTAGTAAAAACACACTATTATGCATATACATAGTTATGCATGGTTATGTATATGTGCTATAAATATTTCACACTGCATACACATTATACATGCATATGTGCATATGTTACATAGAAATTATGTGTTTGCATATGCAGGGAGAGAGAAAGAAAAGTTTTATAAATGATCAAGCAAATTGAGTAAGATGTTAGCTATAGATGGTGTTCTGTAGAATCTCCATCTATATGTGCTTTATGCTATTTTATTCAATTCATTTGTATAAGATTAAAATTATTTCAAAATAAAACATTTTTTTTTAAAAAAAGATGCTTTGTGGCTAGGAGGGAAAGGAAAGCATTTATGTCTATACTAGACATCTTTTCCTCAAGGTTCTTGAATGAAATATGTACAAATAGAGCTTTGTCTGAGATACAGGTGCTTCATTTTCAGAGACTGAACACCCAGTCCTGTGTGACCCCCTTAGGGTTGTCTGCATAATACAACAAAGCCTTTGATTTAGGCTAGTCAGGAGCCTGTGGCTTATAATCAACTTTTTTTTCTCTCTACAAAATGACACTTAATGCAGTAAAGAGTCATGGTTAGGCTGGTGGATTCTGAAGATGGATTTCTTAGGTTTGAATTCTGTCACTTAAAGGAATAATGTTGGAGATAGGGGTATAGCTAGGTAGACTATTTACTATAAGGCCCTTGCTTCAATCACTAAAACTGTGGGGGAAGATAAAGAATAAAAGTTATTATAAACATTGAGTTTGGGAACTTTTGCAATGGTAGGGATTGAACCTAGAACACTGCAAAAACTAAGCAAAAATTCTACTACTAAGCTACATCCCCAACCTAAGAAGTTCTTATTAGAGTATAAGCCAGATGAAGTCATCAAGGGGAAGGAAGGAAGGAAGGAAGGAGGGAAGGAAGGAAGGAAGGAAGGAAGGAAGGAAGGAAGGAAGGAAGGAAGGAAGGAAAAGGTTGGAAGGAAGGAAGGAAAGAAATAGAAAGGAAGGAGAAAAGAGGTAGAAAGGAAGGAGAAAAGAGGAAGTAAGGAAGGAGGAAAGAGGTAGGAAGAAAGAAAGGAATAAAGGAAGAACAGAAGGAAAGACGGAAGGAAAGAAGAAAGGTAGATCAAATGGGACAACAGATGCTGTGTGTTAGACAGTATTATGCATATCCTCTTGCTTACCCCAATTCTAGAAACCACAGCAAGTGTAGCTGTTTTCTACCCCCTTGGAGAATAAGTAAATGCTTAAATACAGACCTGCCCTTGGTGAAGTCTGATATCTAACTTGGGTGAGTGAGCAATAACAACAAAATTAATTGGTTTATGCTAAAGACCTCAGTATTGATTCCAGAAAATGTTTTCTGAGAATAAGTCAAGTGCCTCACAGGTGACAGTAATTCCTCCTATCACAGTATGACAAGTCAGAGGCATAGGTAATTTCTTTGTCTTACCATCACCATATTATGCAGGATTCTTTTTCAAAGCTAATTGTCACTTGGTTAACTTCAATGGGACAGAGTGAGAACTCAGTAACTAATAGTGACAAATGTTTAATGAAATGCAAATGTATTATGAATTCATAAAAATGCCATTTATGATGGAACCTTTGCTTTTTCACTTTTTAATGAAAGATTATAGGGTCCCAAAGTAAATATCTCCACCCAGAGAATAAGAAAAGAGTGAAAAGACATCAATAGATAAACTCTATTCAGGTTATATCAGATACACATTTTAACCTCTCTGAATCAATGGTTATGAACCTATTTTTCAATAGCAGTGCATACTTCTATTGATATTAAGTGTACTGCTATAACTACAAACACAGATGAAAGAAGTTTCCTGGTTGTGTTGGGCAGGGCCTCAAATTCTCAGAGCTCCTAACCCAACTCCAGGTACTCAAGGCTCTGCACAATCCAGATTAACATCTTGTTATTAGCTGAAAGATTCACAATCCTTTCACCATCCAGAATTCTCTGTTATTATTTTTCTTCCAAAGCTTCTAAAACTTCCTATTATGTCATCAAAAGTAAATTACCTATACCAGATGCTTTACATATTATCTGCTTTAATCTTCCCAAAACCTTATTAGGTAAGTTCTATTTTACTTACCTAGTATAGGGAAAAATATCTATTTTATCTAAGTTCACCCAGAAATTGTGGAACTGAGTTCCGAAACCAGTTCTGGTTCCAGACACTTAAGCTACTCAGTTAAGTGTCTGGTTCCAGACAATTAAGCTACTCAGTTTTCAAGCATCTTAAATAATTCCAAATCTGAGTAAGGGTGTGGCTTGTCTTGCTCAGATATGACTCTTATCATGAAAAAATGTATGATTTCCATTACAATTTCTAAAGTACTGGAATGTGTTGAGAAATACAGTTTGAATGCTGGAGTTTTGATAGCAATTTTACTAACACTAGCTATTGGTTGTCTAACCTAGGAGGGTCACTTTGTTTCCAAAAGTAATGAATCAGAAGAAAGAAAATTCTTCGCAATAATTATGTGTTCATTTAAAAAAAGTTTTTTTGTGGGGCCAGGATTGTATCTCAGTGGTATGGCACTTGCCTAGCATGTGTGAGGCACTAGATTTAATCTCTGAAACCACATAAAAATAAAATAAAGAATGGAACGGTTGGTACACATGGAAGGCCATCCCACTTGCTGTGTGGTTGGTACAGATGGAAGGTGGCACAGAATGCAGAGGCTTTGCTTGTGGGTCAACAGTCGGAGCTCTGAACACAGCACAATGTCACCCCAGCACCCCCCACCTCACCAAACACCCTACGTAGGAAACAGATGGAATCTATCTTGGAAAACCTTACTCACCATCTATTAGTGGGTGTGGCTACCAGTGCAGTTCTGTGGATGACCAGAGAGATTTTGGAACTATACAAGAGCAATATAAATATATAGGGGAAAAACATTAAAACAATAGTCACACAGAGCTGGAAAGAAACATGACCAGTATAAAAAGACAGGAAAGAAAGGAATATAAATGATGCAGAAGAGGTAATATCTGCAGCAGAAGGAATGTCTGATAAAGATTTCAGGATATACATGGTTCAGATGATCTAAAGTCTCAAGAAAGACTTTAGACAGCAAATGAAGACAATGAAAGATCACTTTGACAATGGATTTATATAAACAAATCCAAGAAGCAAAAGATCAACTCTAAAGGGAGATAGAGGTTATACAAAAAGAAAAAACAAAAAAACAAAACACAGAAATCCTGGAAATGAAGGAAAAAATAAACCAAATTAAAAACTCAAATGAGAGTATCACCAGCAGAGTAGAACACTTAGAAGATAGAACATCAGACAACAAAGACAAAGTATATCATCACAAAGAGTGTAGACAGCACAGTGAGACTGGTAAGAAACCATGAGCAGAACATCCAAGAAATTTGGGATAGCATAAAGAGACCAAATTTAAGAGTTAATGGGATACAGCAAGATATAGAGTTCCAAACCAAAGTATTGAGCAATCTGTTCACTGAAATAATATTAGAAAACTTCCCAGACATAAAGAATGAAACAGAAATCCAAATCCTAGAAGCCTACAGTATGCCAAATGTGCAAAATCACAAGAGATCCACACCAAGACACATTGTAATGGAGATGCCCAACATACAGAACAAGAGAGAATTTTAAAAGTCACAAGGAAAGGAAACAGATTAAATTTAGAGGTAAACCAACTTTCAACACAGACTCTGAAACCTAGAAGATATTGGAACAGCATATTTCAAATGCTGAAAGATAATGGGTTCCAACCAAGAATCTTGTATCCAGCAAAATTAAACTTCAGGTTTGAAGATGAAATAAAAACCTTCCATGATAAACAAAAGTTAAAAGAATTTGCAGGTAGAAAACCAGCACTTCAAAACATCCTTAGCAAAATATTTCATGAAGAGGAAATGAAAAATAACAATGAAAACCAACAGTGGGAAGTAGTACAGTAAAGGAAAAACTAATCAAAGAGGAAAAACATATCAAGTTAAATAACAAAAATAAACAAATATGGCTAGAAATACAAACCATATCTCAATGGTAACCCTAAATGTTATTGGCTTAAACTTATCAATCAAAAGACATAGGTTTGTAGACTGGATTAAAAAAAAATCCAACAACATACAGCCTACAGGAGACTCATTTGATAGTAAAAGATATACACAGACTGAAGGTGAAAGGTTGGGAAAAATCACACCACTCACATGGACCTCAGAAGCAAGCAGGGGTGTCCATACTTGTATCAAATAAAATAGACTTCAAGCAAAAGTTAATCAAAAGGGATAAAGAAGGACACTACATACTGCTGTAGGGAACCATACACCAACAAGACATAGCAATCATTAATATATATATGCCCCAAACAACAGTGCAGCTATGTTCATCAAAGAAACCTTTCTCAAGTTCAAGAGTCAAATAAAACACAACACAATTATCCAACACAAGTGTCTCACCACTGAACAGATCTTCCAAACAAAAGTTGAATAAAGACACTATAGAACTCAATAAGACAATTAATAACTTATACTTAATTGACATATATAGAATATATCAATCAACATCAAGAAGATACACTTTTTTCTAAGAATCACATGGATCCTTCTCAAAAATAGACCATATATTATGTCACAGGGCAAATCTTAGCAAATACAAAGAAGTAGAGATACTATCATGCATTTTATCTGATCATAATGGAATGAAATTTGAAATCACCAATAAAATAAAGAAAAAAAATTCCTACATCACATGGGGAATGAACAATATGCTACTGAATAAACAATGTGTTACATAAGACATCAAGAAGGAAATTTAAAAAATTCTTAGAGGTAAATGAAAACTCAGACACAACATATTGATATCTCTGGGACACTATGAAAGCAATACTAAGAGGAAAATTTATTGCATAGAGTTCATTTATTAAAATAAGAAAAAGCCAACAAATAAATGATCTCATACTACATCTCAAAGCCCTATAAAAAGAAGAACAAATCAGCAGCAAATGCAGTAGAAGGCAATAAATAATTAAAATCAGAGCTGAAATCAATGAAATTGAAACAAAAGAAACAATTGAAAAAAATTGACAAAACTAAAAGTTGGTTCTTTAAAAAAATAAATAAGATTGACAGACTCTTAGCCATGCTAATGAAGAGAAGAAGAGAGAGAACTCAAATTACTAGTATATCTCCCTCAGTAGGTGCTGAAGGTCTTCCATGATTGAAGGTATTTCACCTGCTCCCTGACAGCCTGGTTCTCCTCCTTCTAGGAGGCCAGAGAGATAGCTCCTCTGTCTCCTTGAATGCAGACAAGGCCATGTGACTTTATTTGGACAGGATGATCTCAGTAGAAGTGACCTAGGTTCTTTTTTTAAAAAAAAATATTTAGTATGTTTTTTAATTAAGTGAATTTTTTGGTCTTCCAATTCTTTTTTTTTCTTTTTTCTTTTTTTTTATTGGTTGTTCACAACATTACAAAGCTCTTGATATATCGTTTTTCATACATTAGATTGAAGTGGGTTATGAACTCCCAATTTTACCCCAAATGCAGATTGCAGAATCACATTGGTTACAAATCCACAATTTTACATAATGCCCTATTAGTAATTGTTGTATTCTGCTACCTTTCCTATCCCCTACTATCCCCCCTCCCCTTCCCTCACATCTTCTCTCTCTACCCCATCTACTGTAATTCATTTCTCTCCTTGTTTATTTTCCCATTCCCCTCACAACCTCTTATATGTAATTTTGTATAGCAATGAGGGTCTCCCTTCATTTCCATGCAATTTCCCTTTTTTCTCCCTTTCCCTCCCATCTCATGTCTCTGTTTAATGCTAATCTTTTCTTCCTGCTCTTCTTCCCTGCTCTGTTCATAGTTGCTCTCATTATATCAAAGAAGACATTTGGTATTTGTTTTTTAGGGATTGGCTAGCTTCACTAAGCATAATCTGCTCTAGTGCCATCCATTTCCCTGCAAATTCCATGATTTTGTCATTTTTTAGTGCTGCGCAATGTTCCATGGTGTACAAATGCCACATTTTTTTATCCATTCATCTATTGAAGGGCATCTGGGTTGGTTCCACAGTCTAGCTATTGTGAATTGTGCTGCTATGAACATCCATGTGGCAGTATCCCTGTAGCATGCTCTTTTAAGGTCTTCAGGGAATAGTCCAAGAAGGACAATATCAGGGTCAAATGGTGGTTCCATTCCCAGCTTTCCCAGGAATCTCCATACTGCTTTCCAAATTGGCTGCACCAATTTGCAGTCCCACCAGCAATGTACAAGTGTACCGTTTTCTCCACATCCTCGCCAGCAGTTGTTGTTGTTTGACTTCATAGTGGCTGCCAATCTTACTGGAGTGAGATGGTATCTTAGGGTGGTTTTGATTTGCATTTCTCTGACTGCTAGCGATGGTGAGCATTTTTTCATGTACTTGTTGATTGATTGTATATCCTCCTCTGAGAAGTGTCTGTTCAGGTCCTTGGCCCATTTGTTGATTGGGTTATTTGTTATCTTATTGTCTAATTTTTTGAGTTCTTTGTATACTCTGGATATTAGGGCTCTATCTGAAGTGTGAGGAGTAAAAATTTGTTCCCAGGATGCAGTCTTCCTATTTACCTGTCTTATTGTTTCTCTTGCTGAGAAAAAACTTTTTAGTTTAAGTAATTCCCATTTGTTGATTCTTGTGCTATGGGTGTCCTATTAAGGAATTTGGAGCCCGACCCCACAATATGTAGATCGGAGCCAACTTTTTCTTCTATCAGACGCAGAGTCGCTGATTTGATATCAAGCTCCTTGATCCATTTTGAGTTAACTTTTGTGCATGGCGAGAAAAAGGGATTCAGTTTCATTTTGTTGCATATGGATTTCCAGTTTTCCCAACACCATTTGTTGAAGATGCTATCCTTCCTCCATTTCATGCTTTTAGCCCCTTTATCAAATATAAGATAGTTGTAACTTTGTGGATTAGTCTCTGTGTCTCCTATTCTATACCATTGGTCCACCCGCCTGTTTTGGTACCAATACCATGCTGTTTTTGTCACTATTCCTCTGTAATATAGTTTGAAATCTGGTATCCCTATACCGCCTGATTCACACTTCCTTCTTAGAATTGCTTTTGCTATTCTGGATCTTTTATTTTTCCATATGAATTTCATGATTGCTTTATCTATTTCTACAAGAAATGCTGTTGGGATTTTGATTGGAATTGCATTGGCAACTGAATGGCATTACCAAGAATTGAGGCTCTATCAATGCCTTACATGGAGGGCTGTTCATGGTGTCTATGCCTGTGAGCACACAGGTCCTGACATTGCATTGAAGGTAAAGGCTCTTGAGACTCATCTCATCTTGATGTAAATAAAGATCAGCATGTGTCTATTTGCTCAGCTCTACAGGTGGGAACTTTCTAATCACATCCCCACCTCTAGTCAGGTATGACTGCTCCACACTCCGAGCCCTGCCAAAACATCTTCCCAACAGCTGGAAGGTCTATTTGCTGACTTTGCAAAAGTCCCTCTTAAATTCCTCCTTTCTTAGATAGTGACTCTGGCAAATGCTAAGCAGTTCACACCAGATGGGATGCATTTACCCAGAACCAGAACCAAGGAATGCCCCTCTCTCTGTGCATGGCCATAGGCTGGACAGAAAACATCATCTGAAGCTCTGCTTCTCACACTCATCAGTAACAACTCCGTATGGGCATGCTTTTAGTGAAAGAGATTTCTCTGATTAAGAAAATATTTTCTAAACAAATACACAGTAACATTGCTTTTCACTGTGCATGTCATTTACTTCACGTACTCATGATCCTGAATCAAAGCCAAAAAAAGATGTTCTCTAGTCATGTGTATCTTTGAAAGTAAGAGCTTGGATCTGTCCATTCCCCATTAAATTTATGAAAGAAACATGTTCTGACTACAACCATATGCCAGTGATAGTCATTGTTTTTTCAGAGCTTTTCTCTGTGGAGTTGGGATATTCATCTTCTAGTTCAGGAAGGTATCATGTAGTGAAAAAAAAGCCTCTATCTCAGAGCAAAGCCTGTCCAAGGAAGAGACATGGCCTTTGTCCTTGGAAAAACCCACAGAGCACTCCTAAGCGCATTCCCATCCTGCTAAGTTATTTATCTACAAATAACAGGAGAGATCTGCTTGTGCCAGGTGTCCCTGACTCAGTCAGGCTAGGTGGGGATCCATAGCAGCCCCCTAGCAGCCACCAATAAGCATGAGACAGGGAAATACCTGGGATGCCAGATGACCCTCCCAGTAGTTTATGGTAGTTGATAACCTGTTGGGAAACCATGTAGTTCAGCACGTACACCCCTCTTGGCTCAAACCAATCAGTTCAAACGAATACCCCTTTTGTACTGACCAAGCATCCCTACCCAAATTGTTCCTGCCAGTGAATGTGCTAATCATGTTTTAGAGTTGTTATTTGATTTTCCCAAGGTGTGTGATGATTTGCTATGATGTATGTGAAGTCCCTTCCCTCTCCAAAGAATGTATAAAACTGCTGCAAACCCTGGGCTCAGGGCCTCTCAGCGTCACCAGTTGCTGTGTGTGTGCGCAGAGGACCGAGCTAGCTCGCAATAAACACCTCTTTGCTGCTTAAAAAAAAATTACTAGTATATGGGATGAAAAAGGCAATATCACAACAGACACTACAGAAATATGAAGATAATTAGAAATTATTTTGAAACCTTATACTCTAATAAATAGAAGATAGTGAAGGCATCAATAAATCCTTAAGTTATATAATCTGCCTAGATTGAGTCAGGAAGATATACAAAACTTAAACAGACCAATATCAAGAGAGGAAATAGAAGAAGCCATCAAAAGATTATCAACCAAGAAAAGCCCAAGACCAGATGGATATACAGCCAAGTTTTACAAGACCTTTCAAGAAGAACTAATTCCAATACTCTTCAATATATTTCAGGAAATAGAAAAAGAGGGAGTACTTCCAAATTCATTCTATGAAGCCAATATCACCGTGATTTCAAAACCAGACAAAGACACCTCAAAGAAAGAAAATTCAGACCAATATCTCTAATGAATATAGATGCAAAAAATGGTCAATAAAATTCTGGCAAATTGGATACAAAAACATATCAATTGTGCACCATGATCAAATGGGATTCATCCCCAGGATGTAAGGTTTGTTCAACATAAGGAAATCAATAAACATAATCCATCACATCAATAGACATAAAGATGAGAACCACATGCTCATCTCGATAGATGCAGAAAAAGCATTTGACAAAATACAGCAACAGCATCCCTTTATGTTCAAAATACAAGAAAAAGTAGGGATAAAAGGAACTTACCTCAACATTGTAAAAGCTATCTACACTAAGCCTCAGGCCAGAATCATTCTAAACAGAGAAAAAATGAAGCCATTCACTCTATAATCTGGAACAAGACAGGGTTGCCCTCTCTCACCACTTCTATTTAGCATAGTTCTTGAAATACTGGCCAGAGAAATTAGACAGATGAAAGAAATTAGCACTATTTGCTGATGATATGATTCTATACCTAGAAGACCCAAAAAACTCTACCAAGAAACTTGTAGAATTAGTAAATGAATTCAGCAATGTGGCAGGATATAAAATCAACACCTATAAATCAAAAGCATTTCTGTGTATCAGTAAAAAATCCTCTAAAAAAGAAATGAGGAAAACTATTCCATTCACAATATCCTCAAAAAAAAAAATACTTGGGAATCAACCTAACAAAAGAGGTGAAAGACTTTTACAATGAAAACTATAGAACCCTAAAGCGAGAAACAGAAGAAGACCCTAGAAGATGGAAAGATATACCTTGCTCATGGATAGGCAGAATTAATATTATTAAAATGACCATACTACCAAAAGCACTATACAGGTTCAATGCAATTCCAATCAAAATCCTAATAGCATTCCATATAGAAACAGAAAAAGCAATCATGAAATTTATCTGGAAAAATAAGAGACACAGAATAGCTAAAGCAATTCTAAGCAGGAGGAGTGAAACAGTTGGTATCATTATACCAGACCTTAAACTATACTACAGAGCAATAGTAACAAAAACAGCATGGTACTGGCACCAAAACAGACTACTACACCAAAGGTACAGAACAGAGGACACAGAACCTAATCCACAAAATTATAACTACCTTATATTATACAAAGTTGCCAAAAGCATTCACTGAAGAAAGGATAGCATTTTCAACAAATGGTGCTGGGAAAACTGAAAATCCATATGCAACAAAATGAAATTAAATCCATATCTCTGACCATGCACAAAAGTTAACTCAAAATGGATCAAGGATCTATGGATTAAATCAGAGACTCTGCATCTAATAGAAGAAAAAGTAGGCCCAAATTTCCATCACGTGGGGCTAGGCCTCAACTTCCTTTATAAGATGCCTATAGCACAAGAATTAAAACCAAGAATCAACAAATAGGATGGATTCAAACTAAAAAGTTTTTTCTCAGCAAAAGAAATAATATGAGGTGAATAGGGAGCCTACATCCTACAAAAAAATTTTACCCCTAACACATCAGTTAGAGCTCTAATCTCTAGGGTATATAAAGAGCTGAACAAGATGAGCACCAAAAAAAAAAAAAAAAAAAAAAAAAAAAAAAAAAAAACACCAAAGAATCCAATAAATGAGTGGGCCAAGGACCTGAACAGACACTTCTCAGAAGAGGATATACAATCAATCAACAAATATATGAAAAAAATGCTCATAATCTCTAGAAATCATAAAATGCAAATTAAAACTTCTCTAAGATACCATTTCACTCCAGTAAGAGTGGCAGCCATTATGAAGACAAACAAGAAGTGCTGGAGAGATGCAGGGAAAAAGGTACACTCATACATTGCTGGTGGGACTGCAAATTGGTGTAGCCAATTTGGAAAGCAGTACGGAGATTACTTGTAAAACTGGGAATGGAACCACCATTTGACCCAGCTATTCCTCTTCTCAGACTAAAACCTAAAAATAGCATATTACAGGGACACAGCCACATCAATGTTTGTAGCAGAACAATTCACAATTGATTAACTCTGGAGCAACCTAGATGTCTTTCAGTGAATGAATGGATAAAAAAATATGGCATTTATTCACAATGGAATATTACTCAGCAATAAAAAAGAATAAGTTAATGGAATTTGCAGGGAAATTGATGGCATTAGAGAAGATTATGCTAAGTGAAGTTAGCCAATCCACAAAAATTAAATGCCAAATGCCTTCTCTGATATAAGGGGGGTGACTCAAAATGGGTTGGAAGGGAGAGCAAGGGAGAAAGATTACCTTTAGATATGCAATAGGGGTGTGAGGGAAAAGGAGGGAGAAGGGGGATAGCATGGATGATGAAAGGAGATCCCCATCATTATACAAAATACATGTATGAAGATGTGAATTTGGTGTCAACATGCCTTATATATAATATATAATCAAATGATAAATTATTATATAATGGTGTTTTAAGAATTGTAATGCAGGGCTGAGGATATGGCTCAAGCAGTAATGTGCTTGCCTGGCATGTGTGGGGCACTGGGTTCGATGCTCAGCACCACATAAAATAAAATAAAGATGTTGTGTCCACCAAAAACTGAAAAATAAATATTAAAAAATTCTCTCTCTCTCTCTCTCTCTCTCTCTCTAAAAAAAAAAAAAGAATCATTATGCAAATAAATAAATAAATAAATTTTAAAAAATAAAGATTAAAATATATGTATATTTTAATAAAAAGAGATTTCAGCACCTAGGCAAGCCACAAAACTTCTCCCCCAGCTTAAATGAACTACAAAAGAAATCCCTATCTGGAGCTCTCAAGCTGGTTTAATTTGCTCCTGTTAATTCTTTAGATTTTATTTCTCTTTCAACATACAATCTCTGTTTCATTTTGTGAAGTCCAGTGTGTTCCCTGTCTAAATTTTTCCATTCACTTGACAGTCAAAAGAACTGGTTTCTTCAAGGATTAAGACAGGAAGCAGTTTTTAACTACAACAAATTGAAACATTTGCACAAGGAAGTGTTGCTTTTATAAGTGATGGGAAATGGATGGCATTTGATTACAAGCAACCTTTGGCTTCCTAATCTGTTCAACAATAGGCCATATCATTAAGGGCAATTTCTATGCGCAGCATTTGGGTCCCGTTTTTTCATCCTTAGACATAGTTGTTTACTGTTCAGCACAGTTTATGCATTTTAATCAGGCTTTTTCAGTTTCCCTTAATAAATCACTACAAAGGGAATGTATCAAAACAAGAAATATTATGCAGTACTGGTTACCCTTACACATTATTTGCTGCCCTAGAGTTTCACTAAGTACTGGAATTCAATAATAATAATAATAATAATAATAATAATAATAAAACAAAATAAAGTTATTATATCCATCTACAGCTAAAATATGTTTTAAAAATTTTTGTAGTTATAGATGGACATAATGCATTCATTTTATTTATTTATCTTTATGTTGTGCTGAGTATTGATCTCAGACCCTCATGTGGGCTAGGCAAGTGTTCTACCACTGAGCTACGACCTCAGCCCCAAGTTATAAGTTCATTTTTAATTCTCATGTCACTTATGATCTTAATCATCCTCATTGTGCCCAGTTGGGTGTCCACCTTTCTTTTCCTTCCAGATATCTTATTGGCAGGTCATAGTCACACAAAAGGAATAAGAAACCCAGACTTTGGGTATTATTCATGCTGGTTATACTCCTGTCTAAAACTCTAAAGAGTTCCCTTCATATCCCAGTGTGGATCTGTGGTTCTACAACCTCCGATTGAACTCAGAGGCTATTATAAAACTATTTACTAGAAAGTAATTCTCTTTCCCTATAAGAAATATTAAATTATGATTAACTATAGAAGGGGCCACATTTCCAAGTGGTAATTAAATGTTAGGCTCAGTACACCATAATATCAATAAATCTAAAAGTAATTTCTTCAGGTTTACTTCCCCAAAGTTTGTCATTGCTGTTATTGTTGTTTGTTTGTTTGTTTGTTTATTTTACTTTCATTTCTGTAGCTCTTAATCACAGAATGATTCACAAAACTCTTCTGAGATGTGGTCTTTGACTAGACAGCTCTGAAATGAAACACAAGGGGTAACCAAGGTGAAAGTCAAGTCCAGTAAGACTAAAAGTGAAAACAATAACTTTCATGTATATGGTTCCTAGGCTGTTCAAAGCATTGCTCTGTTTCTTAGATGTTAACCTCATTTAGTCCTCACAAGTCTTGAGGTTAGCTATAATTATTCTAGAAATCTTGTAGTCCCAGATTGTTTACCTAACTCATCCAGGGTCAGTAGGCTAGAATGTAATACCTTGATTCCAGCAAGGGTGAGTGGTCTCAAAGATGTTTACCTAATCAGAAAAGAGCATATTTATACAGATTATTTCTTATTTTGTATCTATTATTTTCCTGAGAGAATTTAGGCCATGCTATCATATCAAAGAAGGGCAAGAATCTCAAAAATTTAAAATAAAATTTTATTTTTCACTTTTATTCCTATTGAGGGTTGATTGAGAGTTCTGCTTGACAATGTGCCAATGCTAGGTACCAGGCAAAATATCAAAATTGGAGGTCATTGTGCCAGAGGGTAAAGACTTGTGCTCTGTGGATATTAAGGGTTATGACTTCAAGTAATACCTGCTATTGTCCCAAGAAGGTCACATGATCATCCCTAACTTCAGGTGAGGTTCCCAAGGAAAGAGCAAGAAGTGGAAATATTTTGTATAGAGTTCCATTGACTCAGTTCTATTTCAAGTCTAAACCACTGGTAGAAAAAAGGGAAGATATACAGGTTTACAGGCAAGCATCTTTCTGATACAATTAAGTAAAATTTAAGCAAAATTATTCTATGGGACTGCAAGGAAGCAGTTAGGGAGATAAGTTTAAATTCAACTACTGTTAAACTCAAGGCAGATCCTGCTTGCAAATAAAGTGCCTTTTGGTCCTGGTCCATTGACACTTTTCACTAGCTGCCTGCCAATCATAACCATGTTTGTGGGTGGTAACTTCATGCTTTCCTTGTGGTTCTGACCTGCTCACTGCACTTCTCTCCCAAATGGTCACTAAGTGAATATTCATTGGGTAAATGACTTATTTGTTCACTCATTAATTCATCTACTTGTTTATGAAGCATGCTTTGAGTAAGTACTTTGTCATTGACATTAGGCTATGATCTGGAGATACAAATATAGAGAAAGCATGGATTATAGTCTCAAAGGGTTCACAGTCTACAGGGACAAAGCATACCTAATTTACCCTGCACCTACAACTTTTATGGCAATGGAGGACAGAGGAATGTTGGTAAGTCCTATGGTGATGACCCAAACACTAAGTATTTTATACTTGTCACACCTAAAACTACCTTTAAGTAGTAGTGGAATCTGTGCCTCCCTCACAATTTGCTATCCAAAGTATTTCTGAAGTTTTAGCCAGTTCTTTCCATACATAAATTCCTCAACTAGGGATATTTTTCATGTGGATTTTTTAAAGAGAGAGAGGAAAGAGAGAGAGAGAGAGAGAGAGGAGAGAGAGAGAGAGAGAGAGAGAGAGAGAGAGAGAGAGAGAGAGTTTTTAATATTTATTTATTTATTTTTAGGTTTTGGCAGACAAAACATCTTTGTTTGTATGTGGTGCTGAGGATCGAACCCAGGCTGCATGCATGCATGCCAGGCCAGCACGCTACCACTTGAGCCACATCCCCATGCCTCATGTGGATTTTGCATCATTGTGTTTTATATATCATATACTCCAGAGAAGAGGCAATATAGAACTTTAGCCAGAGTATTCAGATAAATAAGCAAAAGTAAAAAGGTAGATTAGAAAGAAGTGGTGGATCTGGAAATCCAAATCCTTAGGAAGCCATTGCGACAGGCCTAGGTTGAAGAGACACAGGAGTCAACACTGGGTCTTTATCCTGTAGGGAACCTTGAGTCCCCGGGGCCACTGCTTTCTAGGAGCTATAATCCAAACATTGTCATTTTGAGGTTGGAGTCATGAATGTGAAAGCAGTCAGAGTAGGTGCTGATCTACTTGTTGGTCTACTCTGATCTGTTGAACAAGGGTAGAACCAATGTGCCCATATCCCCAAACACGCATTGTGCCAAAATAAAGAAGCCAGAAGCAAAAGAAAGGACACTGTTATCCTCTTCTCATATATAATGCTCCATTCGATATATAAGTACATGGATTTGATTTTTTTAAAATTCACAAAGACAGAAAATGACAAGTACTCAGGACCAGTAAGTTGTGGAGAAATGAACAATGAGGTTCATGGATATGGATGGGGTTTATGAAAGTGTTCTGAAATTTATTTTGGTGGTTTTAGAGTATATAAAGTCCTGAAGAAATAAGAAGTAGCTAAAAGCCAATAAATAGGAATATTTCTCACTCTAAGTTTGAGAATATGGCTGTGACAACTATGTTGAACAATGGAGTTTCTTGCACAATTGATTTAGATGAACTTACTGTCATCATTTTTTACAAAATTCACTTGTTACATGGGGACTTGAGGTTATCTTTCTGATGATTAGGAAGAGAAGGGAAAGAGTGATATGTATGTTTGACTACAGGTATAAATAAGAAAAAAACTGAGCAATGTCTGTGGCTTTGCTAAAATAGATGCCACAGACAAAAGAAATACAGCATATACTGGGGTAAGGAGTTCCTTATTCTTAGGATTTTCCTAAGACTTGGAGAGAATTTTATTTGATGTCCCAAAAGAATGAAGAATCCCAGAATTGGTAAAAGACCTACCCATATATTTCATAAATATAATTTTTAAGTTTTAATTAACAAATATAAATTGTACATAAGTTTCTTATCATAAAAGATAACAAGAATGTAGGAGCCATATACATGTCAATTAGCTCAATTTAGTCATTCCATTTACAATGTATATGTATTTCAGAAGATCATTTTGTGTGCTGTTTTAGTCATCTATTCACTGATGTGACCAAAAGACTTGACAGAAACAATTTTAGTGGAGAAAGTTTATTTGGGGGCTCATGGTTTCAGGAGTCTCAGTTCATAGGAGGTTATCTCTATTCCTTAGGGTTTGAGGTAAGGCAGAACATCATGGCAGAAGAGTGGTGGCAGAGGGAAGTATCTCACATGATCAGGAAGCAGAGAGAGACTATACTCATTAGGTGCAAAATATATTCCCTAAAGGCATGACCCCCAGTACCACTTCCTCTAGCCACACTCTACCTGCCTTCAGTTACCACTCTGGTGATCCCATCAAGGGATTAATTTACCAGTTGATTTAAGGCTCTCATAACCCAATCATTTCTCTCTGAATGTTCTTGCATTCTCTCACACATGAACTTTAGTGAGAGAATGAGACACTTAATATCTAAATCATAAAATATGATAAGAACACTTAAATTCTACTCTCTCTGCAATTTTCAAATATACAGCACAATAGAATATTCATCAAATTTTTTACACAGGGAACAGTTTTATTGGTTTCTCCAGTTATAAGGTCTTTTAAAGAAGTGAACCTGTGCTACTATGAACATCCAAATACAGTGTAAAATTTCCATTATCAATGCATTCAAACTTTTCTTCCAACCATCCCTTGCTTCTTTTTTGTAACTAATCCCTGCTACCAAGATTGTTAGGCCTACCCACAGCTTTTTTATATTGTTGTAGGAATTTTAACCAGGAGACTAGGAATTCCTACAGTGCAGACAGTTAGATGGAGGGGCCTCTCTTTGCCTTTATTCTGTACATAAGCCTTACTACTGTGAAGAGAATATAGACAAGAAATTGACAATAGCAACCAAAATAGAAAGTAGCAGAGAAAACTCTGACCCAAGATTTCAGTGACAGGAAGAAACGTAGATGGTCAATGACAATGTGAAGAAAGAGAATGCAGAGTTCTCAGAAACCCCTGCAATCTTGATGATAGGAGGCATGGTGCATGTGTGTGCACACATATGTGAACACACTGTGAGTGAATACTTGTCAGAGAGAGATGTTAAAATGAAAGGTGAAGAGTCAAAATGGGAACAAAGTTCCAGCTGACTCAGAAAGTTTAATTCTTTACAAAGGTGGATGTCTATATACGAGTAATAAAATTTAAGTTTTCAAGAGTTTTGAGATGTCCATATAATTATATTTCTAAAACACAACACTGTAAGTTGAGTTGGTTTACATAATTGGATGTGTTTTCTATATTTATTGTCTTATTCATTGACTTGCTTCTTTATTCCTTATTTATTTGTTTATTCAACTGAGAGTTAAGTACCTAAGAAGTGCTCCACACTGTGTGATTGATAGACAGTAGTCATGGGCCCTACCTCTGTAAAATGTAAAGAAACCAAAAATATGTTTTCCATAATTAATAGAGTACAATCATAGTAAATCCTAAGATGGAAATAGACACAATGTTATGGGAGTATATGTTATAAATATGTGATTTATTTTGTGGGGTTGAAGTAGGATTCCTTATTAAACTGGTATTTAATGGAGCATCTGAAAGATAAGTAAGAACTAGGTAAGAGAAAAGATGAGGATGGGGGAATATTACAGACAAATGAAAACTCAGACTCAAAAGACTCCAATTCTGGATTAGAATATGGCTTTGGCTGGTGGGGTCAGAAAATACAGAAGAGATAAGCAATGGTGGTTATAATTTTGGACTCTAGAGATTTGAAGTTATGATATCATGAAGAACTTTAAAAAATGTTTATCTTAAGGTGAGTTAAAAGCTACTAAAGGAATTTAACCAAGGGAATTACGTGAAATCTTGTATTTTAAAACAGCTTCCAACAAGAAGTTAGGAATTCATTGAAGAAAGAAGAATAATGTGAAATAGAGAAGATGATACAGAAGTTCAGGTGAGAGGTGATGGGTTTGGACAATATGATGTCATCAAAGATAGAAATATGTGAACTGAGAACAGAGTAATTAGAAGTTATGTTGAAAAATTTGATAACTTTTTGTATGTGAGGAGATGACATAAAGAAAAATTTTAAATATCACATCAATATTTGCTTTAGTAGATATTTGCTGCTTCAGTCACATTATCCTTTATATCAGTAGTCAGCAAACTTTTTCTGTAGAAACTAGCTATTAAATATTTTAGGCTTTAAGAGAAACAGAATTCCCCCTTCTCTACCTCCTCCATCAATTCAATTAAAATGTAAAAAATAATTTTATCTTATAGGCTCTAAAAACACAGATCATCAGCTAGAGTTGGTCTGTGTCCAAATTCAGCCCAGCCCTGCTTTCACCTTGAAGTATTTATGATTCAATTAGAGGTTTTTTTTTTTTGTAATACTCCATCTTATTCATATATATATATATATATATATATATATATATATATATATATTACTTTATAATATGTTTAATTTGAGTGGTTTATGTTGAAAGTAATTAATATATCTTTATAAGAGATCATTGTATATCACAAAATTTCCCTTTTAATTTAGAAGCTGATCAAGATCATCCAAGCAAAATATTAAAAGTTCTAGGCTTGACATGGTGGTGCATGTCTGTAATCTCACCAGCTTCGGAGGCTAAAGCAGGAGGATTATGAGTTCAAAGCCAGCTTCAGCAAAAGTGAGGCTCTAAGCAACTCAGTAAGACCCTGTCTCTAAATAAAATAGGGCTGGGGATATGGCTCAGTGGTGGAGTGCATCTGAGTTCAATCCCCAGTGAACATTTCCACCCCCCCAAAAAAAGTTCTAGGAAATCATGGTTTTTCATGAAATTGCTGGAAAACAAAATTATATTTTAAACTACATATTCTTAGAAGTTTGAGTTCATTGTGTACATGATAATATATAATTTTGTTGGTTTATCTGCTTCTCCATCAGAAAATCTAATAAGCCCCTTGGAATGGATTCACAGATACTTCTGGATTTGTCAACAAGACCAGTGAGCAGCTTAGTCCGCTTGCCTGCCCAACACAGCCCAGGAGATGGCAGATGACAGAAAAAAAGGAGCCCAGCCTGAGCAGAACTGGTGTAAAAATAAAACAAAAGACTTGTGCTTCTTTCTAAATTCCAAGATGAAGATTCTTTGCTGTAAAAGGAGCTGTGAAAAGGCAGGAGTGATGTGCATGAATACAGTCACCAACATATTGAAATTCGGTCTTCAAAACTAACACATGGCCTCAGCCAAAAGCCCTGAAAGACAGGTTTGAAGTACATGCTGTGAGGAGTGCTGGAAAATACCACATTTTCTGGGCACTGATGACTTTATATGTTGAAATCTGTATGTTGAAATTCACTTGCTTTAAAAAAAAAGGTTAACAAAAGTATTGAAAACTGAATCTCCCAGAGAGGATCAGGGTGGAAAGTGCAGGATAGCAGAGAGGTACTCATATATTTAGATTAAAATACAGGAGGTACTTAAGGTGTGGGAATGAGAGTATTTCAGGACCTAAGAACCCTGAAGACTATAATTGTGTTCTCTCTTTCCCAGGAAAGACTACTATGAAAATTTACTATTGGAGTTGGCTCCATAGCTCAAGAATTAGAGCATTGGTCTTGCAAAATTTACTCTTGGAAATTTTCAACAATTCTCTGCGTGTGTGTGCATGAGTGTGTGACATTTCCTCTCAACCCCCACTAGATACCTCAGGCTCTGAGCTTTTATCCTCGTTTGTGTATCTAGTTGTATCAAGTTGCACTATATTGCTGCATTAAGAGATATTTTTCTTTCTGCCCAAAGTATAAGATAGGCGACTGAAAGGCCCTTGGGAGACCATTATAAATGTGATCTGAATTGCTAATGATGAAAACAATAACTGAAAGCTTTAAAAATCCTAGTTGAAATGATTCATGTGTTGCTTGACATGAACCTCTTAACCAGGCACTCATTGCAGACCTCAGTGCTCAGAATTCTATCAAGCTAATGTAGAATGTTCAGCATTTTATATGTCCTCTTGCAATTTAGATGTCAGAGGGCTACTTGGCTCTTCCAGATGTTGAGCATTTCCCCACTCAGGATTTATCTGGAGGTTGTGTTCTCATAATCACTTTGGCTGTTTTCACTGTTGCTCCATCTCCCTCCATCCAGGCTTTATTCTCTTAGCCCTTAGCAAATTATCAAAAAAAGCCCATTTACTCTAATGTGCCTAACACAGAATCCACACAAAGCCCTCTGCATTGAGCAGTAGAGGCTGCTAAAGATTAAAGGGCAACTACAACAACAACAACAACAACAATAACAACAAGGAAAGATGGTTTTATCTTGCAGAAATGCAATCAACTCAAACTGGAAATCAAACACTTCTGTTGGGAAGTGGCCTTGACTTTCCCAGCTTCCTCCTTTTTTCCCATCCCTTTCAATCCACGCTTCACATTGCTCTTTTCCCCGCCCCATTTTTGTTTCATAAATTTTTGGACTATTTTTTATTACCCAGAAATTCAAACATAAATGATTCTTCACCCACTTCTAAACTCTGGATCTGCTTTTGTATATCCACACAGTATTAATAATTCTACATAATGGAAGGGATTTCTAATCTAGATATTAACCATCAGCAATATAAAGGAACTGACAGAGGCTCTGAAATTCTACTCTTGTCTTTCTATCACACTCTTTTCCATCTCAACAATACGCAAGACTCAGAGAAAAATATGTTTTTCCTCAGAAGTGAATCATTGTTCCTTATAACTATCTATAATAGCAATAATAATGATCATTCTGATTTATAATAACATTTTTTATTTGTGTAAAAAAACTGAAGCAAACAAACACACAAGCAGAATGAGGGGCTCTGGGTAATTTCTTCCAGTTCAGGTCATTTGCTAATATATTGTATAGGACTGTATACCAACTCTCATAGTCCTAATGACACGCTAGGTTTGTGTAGCCAAGTGGAGCTATTAGTAGTCCCTAGCTACATGTGGCTATTTAACTTAAATTATAAAAATTCAAATAGATTAAAAATTAAAATTTTAGTTGTTGTTGCACTAGAAATATTTCAAGTGCTCAGTATACACACTGAGTGTGTCTGTTCAGTGATGATAGCAATGAATTATAGAATATTCCTGCCAATGCAAAAAATCTCTTCTGGATGGGGCTGTTCTGGATTAAAAAGTAAAAGTGATAATTGCCTTTGGTTAACTTGTTCTACTTTTCAGTGAGGCATATCTCAACTGTGATTAATCTGGAAGCAAAGGTGAACCATGGAAAAGGAGGTTCAGGTTTTGGACCTTGAGGATAAAATATTCTCTGAAATATAGAGTGAGCAAAATCTCTTTGAATTTGGGGAAATTTTATTTCTTCATTTTTGTAGGACTTTTAAAGATATGCCTGCTGATGCGTTTGCTAGCTGATGTAAATGTGTTTGTTAAAACTGAGGGAGGCATATTTAAATTCCATCAGTGCAATCAGGGCATTCATACTGACAGGAATCAAGCACCAACTGCCTTTTAATAACTAGTCTTTTGGTACAGAGCGGGTGGTGCTGGTGGCAAAGCTGCTGCACCACTGCCCAGGGTCTTCACAGAGCCAACAAATCCTGGAGAATGAGCAGGCCCAGCCACTGAAGCCATGGAGAAAAAGTGGTGGACAGCTCGCAGGCGGATATGAAGCTGGTAGCGCACCCTTGCGCCAAGAGCAAGATGTGAAAGTATTTCAGATTCAACACCAATGTCAAAGGATGCATCTTGTAGTGGAAGAAGATCTACTGTCACATCTGCTTGTCCCAGATCGCCTATTCTGAGAACACATTCAACCTGTCTTACCACCTGGAGAAGAATCACCCCGAGGAATTCTGTGAGTTCATCAAGAGCTACACGGAGCAGATGCTGGAGGCTTTTGTCACAGCCTTCTCCAAACTCAATCCTGAGTCATCCTCATCATCGCAGCAGCAGCAGCTGCTGCCACCTGCACAGAAAGCACTGGCCTGAAACCTGGCCATGGCTTCTAGGGCACAAGGCAGCAGGAGCTGATGGGCACAGTTCTGTCGCTCATCTGTGAGAGGCTGTGCATCGTTTCCGTTGTGGACAAGCCCATATTCTGCGTGCTGCTCAGGACCACAGAGCCCAGTTACGAGCTGCCCAGTAGGAAGTTCTTCTGCAGCAAGGCTCTGCCAGAGCGCTACAGTGCCATGCGGGAGGCTGTGCTCAAGGAGCTGGTGGACACCGCATGGTGCGGCATCTCGACCGATCTGTGGCGCAGCAACAACCAGAAACACGCCTATGTGATGCTGGCCATGCACATCCTGGGCCTTGCATTCTCTAACTACCTGTCGGTGGCCTCCAGGTGCCTAAAGACCTTCGAGGTGTCCATGAGAATGCGGCAGAGACCATCACACACGTGCTCTAGGTGATGTTCATTGAGTGGGGCAACAGCACCAAGGTCTTCAGGACCACCAAGGACTGCGGGAAGGACATTGCCAAGGCTTGCTCATTGCTGGATATCCCCGTGCAGATGCAGTGTCTGGGTGGCGGATATTCAAAGCGGGCATCCAGCAGGCCTTCCAGCTGCCCAAGATGGGCTTCCCACTGGCGTGCTGTCTCAGGCTGGTGGCGAACTTCCAGCAGTCCTTGGTGGCCATGTACATGCTCCACAAGAAGCAGCATGGTGCAGAGCACAACATGCTGGTCAGCAACCAGGTGGCCTGGTGGGGCAGCACCCTGGCCATCTGCAGCAGCTCAAGGAGCAGCAGTTAGCCATGGCAGGAATCCTGGTGGAGGACAGCAACAACCACCATCTCATGTTGGAGGCCACCAAGTGAGCCACCATTGGCAGTGTGGTGGACCTGCTGCAGACTTTCAAGCAGGTGGCCAAGATGCTGTCCGCATCCAAGAACCCAACCATCAGCATGGTGAAGCTGCTGCTGCTGAACATGAAGCTCAACATCAAAGAGATCAACTGCAAGGAGATGAGCATGGCCAAGGAGATAATTGCCAAAGAGCTCTCCAAGACCTCCCAGGAGACGACTGAGATAGACATGTTTGTTCCTCAAGGTGGCCACCTTCCTGGACCCGCGCTACAAGAGATTCCCCCTCCTGTCCGCCTTTGAGAGGCAGCATTGGAAAACCGAGTGGTGGAGGAAGCCCAAGGCCTCCTGGAGAAGATCAAGGACAGCAGCTTCCCCCTGCTGCCACCTGTGGAGGACAAGCTCTACTCAGTGTCCAAGGGGCCTGTGGCCAAGAATCCCAGAAGTGTCATCAACAGCATGCTGACCGAGACCTTCTGCCAGATAGGCGGGGCCAAGGAACAGGAGGAGTTGTACTAGCAGCTGCTGGAGGAGCTGAGCAACTTCAAGTCGCAGAAGGTCCTCAGCCTCCATGGGAACCCACTCAAGTGGTGGTCCGACAGCCTGGTGCTCTTCCCAGTGCTACCCAAGGTGCTCCAAAGTACTGGTGCGTGGCTGCCACCTGCATCTTCCCTGAGCGCCTCTTCAGCTCCTCAGCCAGCATGGTCAGTACCAAGAGGAATGGGCAAGCCTCAGTGCATGTGGACCAGCAGGTCTTTCTGTACAAGAACTCCAGGATCACCACCGAGACAGAGCCCGAAGAAGAAGAGTAGGGCCAGTGCTCAATCAGGAGCGCATTTTTCCTCTCGGGTATGCGCTCAGCGGCAGCTTCTTTGGGCTCAGGGACTGGGGCTTCCTATAGAGACGTGTTTGCTGATGCTTTGCTGTAAATAGTGGGTTTTGTCTGGAACCCCAAAGACCAGTTAAAGCTGAAAAGGAAGGATAGAAGGCTGGGGGTTCCCAGGGGTGCAGAGTCTTGGGCCTGCCCTGTCCTCTGCCATCTTCCACAAACCAAAGGCCATAGCTTCCTTAAAAGACTATCAATGGCTGATACTTAATTTTCCCCAAGAACTGGACATGGTGGTCCATGCCTACAATTCCAGCAGTTTTGGGAGGCTGAGGCAGGAGGATTACAAGTTGTAGGCCAGCCTCTGCAACTAGCGAGGAAACTTAATAAAACCTATAACTAGGAAACTTAATAAAACCTAATTCTAAAACTGAAATATAAAAATGGCTGGGTATGTGGTTCAGTGGTTAAGTATCCCTGTGTTCAATCCCCTTTACCAAAAATAAATAAATAAAAATAAAAACCAAGGTGGCATGGGGAGAGGCTGGGGGACACAGGCTTTCAGATGAAACTCTTTCCCCTTCCTTTCCCCCTCTTCCTTTCCAAGGACTGACTATAGGTGTCTCCAGAGAGGGTTCTGAAACAATCTGGAAAATTCCAATCAGGTCTGAGTGGAAGACAGATTCCTGCCAAGCAGCACATCACCTGTCCATCAAATCCCTGGGTTTTTTTTTCCTATTTCAGGTGAAGCAAAGGTCTCCCCTTGGGTACCCTGGTAAAAATATTTAGCCACCATACTCTGCCTGAAAAGGGATGGGTTTTATCTCGGAGAGGGGGGTGGAAAGTATGGGAAAATGAGTATCAGTTCCAGACACTTGGAAAAGTAAATGGAAAAGATTAAAAAAAGGGGGGGTGTTGCTCTCTGGCTTTCGGGTTGCACCTATCACATTACAATGTGTCTCCTACAATTCTGCCAAATTTATCTTTGCTTTCTCTTTTCTTGTTGGAAATTCCTGAGGCTATCCTGATACATGCACATAATACAACAAAGTCATTTTTTGAACCACAGATTGAACCTAGAGGGGTTTGTGCACTGAGCCCCATCCCCAGCCCTATATTGCATTTTAGTTAGAGACAGGGTCTCCCTGAGTTGCTTCATGCCTTGCTGTTGCTGAGGCTGGCTTTGAACTCCTGAACCTCTTGCCTCAGCCTCCCAAGCTGCTGTCATTACAAACATTCCCTAGCAAAAAAAATCCACTTTTAAAGTCCCTACAAGTCTAGGTAGTTCATGCATATTGCAGTTCTGTGTTTTATTTGTGATGCATGAACAGAAGTGAACAACTTTTATTTTTCTTGGGGAGAATAAAAGGCTCCTATTTTTTCCCCTCTTTTTTTTAAACCTACTTGAGCCCAACTTCCCAGTATGAAGACTGGAATTTGAAATTCCTGGATGGGAGAAGATGTTTGAATTCCTTTGAAGACTTTTAAAGCTCAAGCTCATGGGGGGCATTTAATTTGCAATATATATGTATATACATATATAGAGGGACATAGATAGATAGATCAATAAACTGTTATATATATATATATATATATATATATATATATATATATATATATATATATATATATGTTTTTGAGGGGGGATTGGTTTACTGGAAGTGTCCTTGGGAAAAATGGAATTCTGTTTTTAAATTGTAGGACTGTTTTTCAGGTTGGAAGAATGATGCTCCCTTCTTTAAGCGGCTGAACTTTGAGCTCTGTGGTTCCCAGGCTTCACATCTCCTTTTGCAGGTTAAGAGAAGCCAGACTGCAAAGGATGCAGGGCAGGAAAGGGGCTGGGTTTAGGAATGAAGGGTAAGATCAACATTATCATTAGGCTCTCTAAATTAAAAACCACTCTGCATTCTAGAAGCACAGGGGATGTCAATACTTTACTATTCATTGAGGGCTAAAGTGAACCGATGCAAACCAACAAGGAGAGCTGTCATTTGCCTCAAACACAGGCTATAAAGACAGACAACAGGGTCCCATGATACCCCGGTTTCCACAATGCTACCTCAGGTACTGGTCGCCAGCTATTCTGACAAATGCTACATGATTAAGCTCTAAGCTCATTGTCCATAGAAACAATTATCCAACAGATACACCTTGACCTCTTCCACATGCAAGGCTTCACTGGGGTATGGTGTGAAGTACATGCTGGGGTAAAATTCCCACTGTCACAGAGTTGGTAGACCAGGGGCTACTTGGACTTGGAATATGATGCTTTCAGAAGACATTTCATTTAGAAGTCACTGGAACTTTAATATTGGCTAAGGTCCTTAGGATTCTGTGTGTTTAAAATTATAGACCTATTAAGGGTACTGTTAATTGGTACAGCCACTTTAGAAAATAATACAGCAATTCTTTACAACTTTAACTACTAGCAATTCTACTTCTGGGTGTATAGCTGAAAGCCTTCAAAAAATTAATTGAAAGAGATGCACCTATGTTCATGGCCCCAGTATGTTCACAATAGCCCAAAGATGAAAGCAACCCAAGCCCTTGGGTGGATAGATGGATGGATGGATCAATAAACTGATCTGCACATGCACCACATGATCTGTGGACACATACATTGAAATACTACTTGGCCTTACAAAAAACCAAGTCCCACTCTACAACATCGACTATGGGAGACCATCCTTGCACATGACTGAGATTCCTCCCCAGCTGGGTGTGACTTGCTCAGTCACTTTTAATGTGGCAGAGCCTTCCCCACCCTTTTGGGTTTGAAAGATTGTCCATGTGGAGGTGTGTCTCACCACTGCCCCAAAGATTCAATCATCGCACCTGACCTTGCCACACTGCCCCCCTTGACCTTCATTGGATGGGATTTTCCCCGAAATTCTTTGTTCTCCAATAAAAGCCCTCTCCCTAGCAGGTGCGCTCTCTCTCTCTCTCTCTCTCTCTCTCTCTCTCTCTCTCTCTCTCTCTCTTGCATCTTCAGTAAAACCTGGCTGCCCCCCTTGGGGAGCTTGAGGCTGAGGGTTTGAGGAGCCATCCAGAAGCTGGTATAAAAGGAAAATGGTGTCTGTGTCTTTAATTTAAACTCCCTGAGGATTTTGCTGCATGACTAAACCTTTCATACCATCTGTGCTGGCCACAGACTAAAATGGATGAATGTTGAAGTCACTGAGTTAAGTAACATAAGACAGTTGCAAAAGGCCAAAGGCTGCATTCAGGCAATTATACCAGGCACCTTGAGTAGTGAAGTTCATGAAGCCCAAGTAGGATGGTTGGTTGCTGGGAGCATGGAGGAGGGAAGAATGGGAGAGAGTGTCTAGTGGGTGTGGAGCTTCAGTTTCTTAAGATGAAAGCATCCTGGAGGTGGATATTGGTGACAGATGCACAATAGTGTAAGTGTAATCAATGCCACTTAAACTGCACACTTAAAATGAGCAAATGATTACTTTTATGTTATGTGGATTTTACCACAACAATAACAGTTAATTGATGAATTCTGCACTTCAAGTGGGTGAATTGCATGGTATGTGATGTATTCCCCAACAAAGCTGTACAGTCCAAAAACTGTACACACACACACACACACACACACACACACTCACACAAATATCCCTGCACTTGAAACATTAAAGCTTTCACTAAAGCTGACCAAAAAAAGCTAAAATATCTAAAATATTCATAGAGGAAAAATAAATGTTATTAATCAGAAAAATAACCAAATAAACCATCTGTAATCAGTAACTCACTTTCAACTATCTGGTAAGATTTATTAAACTATTTTATTCATTGGAAAATAAAAGCTGAATAGAAGCATTACAGTGGCTATTCTTACTGTTAGAAACTCATACCTGAAAATTACCTTGGGATCACAGCCACTTTATTCTAGGTGACTCTGAATGATAGCCCTTGAGATGTTCAGCTTCCCATGAGGGTGATTCCTTAAAAAGAGAGAAAGAGAGACATGAATGCTTTTATGCTTAATTATTGTTTTTTGAAGAAAAATCTTTAGTAAATGGGAGGGGAGACAAATTCCAGTATTAGGCATCCAGAAATGAGATAAAGAATCTCTAAACAATACATTTTAAAGGAATTATTGCTATAACTCTCTATCAACTGCTGAAATAATTTCATAAGTTTTAGGCCCCATTTATCTTACAGATTCTCCTTCATTTTTCCTTCTTTTCTTAATATTCACAGAATAATCTTTGGCATGACCTAGTATCTTCATGCAGTAGTTGGAATCAATCATAACTGTTTTCAATTCAGAAAGGAGTAATTTTTTTATACTTCCTTTAAAAAAAGAGAGAGGAGAAAACAATATAACTCAAAACTATTCAGTGTTGCTTGAAATTTAATCGCAGTACTTTTTTTAAAAAGTCTTCTTTTTGACATTTCATATCCATCTCTTTAGTCTGTCAATAACAATTATTAATTTCCAATTCAAATTCATGTTTACTTACCACACAGTTTTAATGGAACATTTGCTAAAATCTCATTAAATATTTATGAAGATATTCAGAAAACTCTGCAGTCTCAAAATTTAAGACAACATGCATCTTAAAAAGAATTTGAAAATGATTGTCAATAAGTAAATAATATAGAAAACATACCAAAAAATATATTGATTTCAGTATATAAACAACCAACTCTTGTTAATTAAACTGCATCTGCTTCTGAAAATGTGTAAGCTCTGCTATGCAACTCCTGCAACCTGCTTCTTCACTTAGAGAACCAGAGCTGAACCTACAAGAGCCAAGTCCTCCTAGCAGTGCTTCTTCTGCCTCAGTCATACGTTGAGAATCAGGGAAATAAAATCCAGGACTACAAAAGACAAAGCAATCAGGTTAGAGGACAGCTTATTCTGGAGCACATAATTTAGTTATATGAGTAAAACACAAAGTAGGAGCAGGATGGAAGTGTATTCAGAAAGTAAAAGAACATCCTTCCCTTACCAAAAAGCATTCTTACATGTTTCATCAGATCCTAAAGCAGTGAATGACCTTAAGGGAAAATAAAACCATAGTTTTTTTCAAAAAAAAAAAAAAACCTAAGGTGAAATTGATAGGATGGTCACCCACACATCAGTTCAAACTACAGGTACTGGATTTTATCTCAGTGTTAACAAAGAGTGGATCTGCTCATGTCTACAATCACTGGTGTAACAGATCTGGGTTTATTAAAGCACAAGTTTGGAAAAACCATGAGGTTCAGGAAATCATATTGCAGAGCAAGAGAAAACTAAAAATATCCAGACCCTGGACACTTGGGCACAGCATTCTTTTGAAAGTCCACTCCTGCAGACCTCAGAAGAAAATTTATGAGTAATTAGAACATCTAAATACAGTTCAAGATAACATAGTTACTTAAAAAAGGAAAAAGTAGTGCAAGAAAAGACAGACACAATGAAGCAATCACCAACAATACACAAAGATTCAATTTTCTCTGCTCCCTCCCCAGCACCTCTTATTTTTCAACTTTTGGGCAGTGACCATTCTAACTACAGTGAGGTGATGGCCCATTGTGGTTTTAGTTTGCATTCTCTGATGATTAGTGACATTGAGCATCTTTTTTTTTATTCGACATGTACCTATTCGACATTTATAGGTCTTCTTTTGAGAAATGTCCATTTCAATCTTTTGCCCATTTTTTAAAAAATATCAAGTCATGTTTTCTTTCTATTGAGTTCTTTATATATTTTGGGTAATACACTTGTCAGATGTATGGTTGGCAAATACTTTCCCCCAATCTGTGGCTCCTCTCTTCACTTTGTTAATCATTTTCTCTGCTGTGAAGTTGTTTTTTTTTCCATTTGATGACATTCCATGTGTCTCTTTTTCTTTGGAATTATATCTGAAAGAATCATTGCCCTGATCAGTGTTATAGAACTTTTCCTCTTATATTGTCTCCCTGTGGTTTTATAGTTTCTGGTACATTTATCTTTAGTCCCTCTGGAGTTGATTGTTTTACCATAATATTTGTAATATGAAACTGTAATATATCCTTATTTGAAATTTCAAAAGGAGATATATTTTGCAGAATTTTTCAAATTTTTGGCTATGTGAGTCTATTTTGACTAGTGCATATTCATTATATAGCATAATGGGTTTCCTTGTGGCATATTCATATATATGTCACCTTTGAGTTGATCAGTGAATGTAATTGTTGATGAGGACCCAATTCATCCTTTTGTGTGTAGATACATAATTTTCCTAACAGCATTTATTGAAGAGATAGTCCTTCTCCCCTCTGAGTTCTTGGTACCTTTGTCCAAAAAAAAAATGACTGTAAATATGTGGGATTTCTATTCTGTTTCATTGTTTGTTTTATGCCAGTTTTATACTTCTGTGCTTTCTAGTACTTTGTAGCATATTTTGAGGCCAGGTAATGTGATGCCTCCAGCTCTGTCATGCTTACTCAGGACTTATTTGGCTGGTCACAGTTAGTTGTAGTTTTAATTGAATTTAAAACATTTTTTTCATTGTGTAAAAATGCAAATGGAATTTTGATAAAGATTGTGTTGAACTTGTAGGTGTTTGGAGTAATATACTTATTGTACATTAAGCCTTCCAATCCATGAATGAGGCATGTCTATTTGTGTCTTCTTTAATTTCTTTCATCAACGTATTGTAGAATCAGTGTACAAGTCTCTTGCCTCCTTAGTTTATTCCTAGATAATTTATTCTTTTTGAAGCTATTGTAAATGGTATTATTTTCCTTTCAGATAATTTGTTATTAGTACATAGAAATGTGACGGCTCTTTGTTTATTTGTTTTTTGATCCTACAACTTTTCTAAATTCATGTATTAGTTCTACCAGATTTTTGTGGTGTATGTGAGTTTTTTTAATATATTTATTTTTTTTATTTATAGGTGGCATTGCATAAATCAATGCCACTATGGGTCTATGAACAATATGTAGGGCTAAAGATATATGTTTACAAATAAATAGAATTCATCACCAATAGGCATTTAATGAGCATTCCTTAGGTGCCAGGCCCTATTTTTAAAATATTTAATAGTGACAGTGGCTGGCTTGCCACGAACCCCACAGGAAGATCCTTGCAAGGGGCCTTCCACTTAGTCCAGGGCTGCTAGCCATCGTGGCAGCAGCCGTGGACCACAAAGGTCAGAGGAAAGGAGGGAGCCAGCCTGGCATATGGAGGAACAGCCAAGCAGATCCAAGACAACACGTCTTCCCTGACCTAACTGATCACTCAGTGGGCATGCCTCACTTTCAGGGCAGCGGGGACAGCCACTGCACTGCCAACCTTGGCTCAGCGTTTGGCTTCAAGGTACCAATGCCGCCTGGCTTCCCGGAAAACATGAGCAAGCTGAAAAGCCTGCTGACCCAGGTTCATGCCAAGGACTCAACATGGCCCTGCATAAGGCCACACCGCAATCGCTGTCGCACAACCTGCTGCCCAATCTGCTGCCCGTCACCTACAAGCATGTCTAGGAGACAGATGGCTTCAGCCTTGGAGTGTTCCTGCTGGAGAGCTGAACGTCCATCCCACTGCACAACCACCCTTGCGTGCACAATAAGCTCAAGGTCCTCTATGGCACGTGCACATCAGCTGTACTGACAAGTTGGAGGCGGAGAGCGGGCAGCAACCACTATCTGTGCTTT
This sequence comes from Urocitellus parryii, assembly GCF_045843805.1. Taxonomy (NCBI): domain Eukaryota; kingdom Metazoa; phylum Chordata; class Mammalia; order Rodentia; family Sciuridae; genus Urocitellus; species Urocitellus parryii. Next base: position 4,161,064 of record NW_027554054.1, read on the forward strand.
GAGAGCAATAGATCGCCCCCGCTTCAGGCCCTAGAGTGAGAGGCAGTCGGTCAGGAGTGCTGGCACTTTATGGCTGAGTACACTGAAGTCAGCGGCCTCTGCATCCTCACGCCTCACTGGATCAAGCTGCAACAGATTTACGTGGTAGACAGACACGCTGCTGCCTTCCTGGACATCCTGGCCCCACCCTACAACCCGGAGGGATGGCTGTGACTGCCACTATTACCATATCGAAGGAGGCCTCTGGCTTTGCCAATGACCTGCCCTGAGAGGTGTGGCTCCTGTAAATCCCTCAGGCTGGATACTTCTGGTTCTAGGGGGAGCCCTATCCAGGTCTCCAGGTCTTCCCTTGAAGCAAATGGCGCCCTGGAACGTTGGGCAGAAGACATGCCCTACCCTTATCAGCCTGGCTGGCTGTGGCCCTGCACAAAAGCTCTCTCTCTCTTTCTCCCCCACCCCCCATCTTGGGTATTGGATTTACTGAAGTGAGCAGCAGCTGATTGCTCTGCAGGTTGTGAAGCAGGGGTGTCTGGACTACAGACACTGGCTATGATTTTGGGGGTGGGGTAGGAGGGAGGCTAGGTTTCCTGTACTTTTATTGCCACTGGGGCTTTAATTTGTGAGAGTGGGCAAGGGACTCTGAAAGCTCTTCAACCTAGAGCCATAATGAAAATATTCTTCCTTGGTAACCCATTCTGTACAGAAAATACTAAATGATTATCTTAATCCCAACCCTTTGGTAAATAGGATTTGTTTTTAGCTGCTGCCATTTTAACCTTTTGATCCTCATAGTTTTAACTTATTGACTGAGCATGATCCAGTGGTTTGAAGTGTTTGTAGTTCAATTCATTGTTACAGAGGAAATTCTAAGAGTTGAGCTACTTTGAAAGTGAGTTGTCTTGTCTAATTAAGTCCCTGTAAAAAGTCAATCATCTTTTCAGAATTTGGGTATCACTGTAAAAACAACTATGCATGTCAAGGACAAGATTTATTATCTTTCTTCATCTTGCCCAGTAGCTACATCTGGTTTACCCCGGCAGACATCTACTAAGTAATCACCTGTATATCTCAGTGACAGTTGGTGATTTAGGGCTCATCTTCCCCCAAGAATCTCCAGATCTGTGAGTTGAGCAGGTCTCTTGTTGCAGATTCACCTTAAATGCAAAGACCATGTTATCCTCAAGTGACATTTTTTCCTTGTCTCAATGTACTTTAAGAGTTGATAGTGTAATCCTGTGTTTTCTAACCAGAAGATTCAGAGAACCTAAATTGGTTATGCTTCCAAACAACTGAATGTAAAACACCTCTAGCCAACTGTTGAATTCCATGCCCCTGTTTATTTCCAGTATCTTTCTGTAAAAGAAGGCAAATATTGTTTTGATGACTGTTTCATATTATCCCAGGAACTCTACTGTTCCAGTGGGCTATGGTTCTAGCTGGTTTGCTAGAAGTGTTACCTCAACCTTTATCCTCAAATAATAGTGTGCTGTAAATTTGTTTCATCTGATGTGGATTTCCGTAGAAAGGAGTAGAATGAAGAAGTGGAAGGAATGGTTGGTCTAGCCTAAAGAAAAAAATAAATAGCTGTATTACTAGCTATTTAGGGCACCAAAACTTAGGATAAAGTATTTCCTGCACCCAACTCCTGAAATAAACAGTTGTGCTATCTATAGCTTTATTTTTGTCCTTTTTGTAGGCAGAGAAACTTTACCTTATGTACAAATGTATTAACACCATTTACTTAAGCCACAGAGCACTATTTGCCTCCTTTTACTATTTATAGGATTCTTTTTTTTTCACATAACTTTTCATAAAACCAAACTGTAGAAATAAACACATTAAAATTTGTGCAGCTGTCATCTAAGCCCTCTTGATTGACTTGCTCATGTGGCAGTAGAGTTCTAATATTCATAATAAAGTGATTTACTACTATTGTTGAAAAGTGTTGCCTCTATAAGGGAACAATATGTGCCTTTCCCTCTTGATGCACACTAGGTTACAGAGACCCAGAGTAAATAAGTATTTTTCCCAATTTTTAAAATAGTATGAAAAAGCAAATTCTTGGAGAGTGATTTTTTTCCCTTAAATGGAAAAGATGCCACACCACATGCCACTAAAAACCTTTTGCAAATCCTGACACAGGCATACATCATGCATTTCCTCAAGGGCTGCAAAAATTACCTTATTGTAGTTTTCCTGGTAGTGTGGGTTAAAAAGCCTTGAGGGCAATCTGAAGCAGCTCTTCAGGCCTTTCAGTTTGATATAAGTTTTAGGTATGCAAATGCTGATTTTCTTAGAAAACTTCACTAAATAAAATTTATTCATAGCACAATAATGTGCATAATTATCAGTCACATACTGTTGTAAATTACATTGTAGCAAAAAGTTGATTAATATACAAGGGTTTTTAATAGTATTGTAGTGTTGCACATATTACAATGCAATCTGGAGTACATTAACCTATAGAAACACATCATGGAAATTGAACAGCAATAAAGAATTATGAAAGACTTAATTACAAAAAAGTGTTAACATTCTCAATTATAAGCAATTTGTAAGAAAAAAGCTTAAGATGCTTTTCAAAGGAATAAATTATTCCAGTCCAAAATGGCAATATAATCTATATGTGGTTTAGTCTAATGAGAAAAAGGAAGATTTTGGTTCACTAATAACTTCTGAGTAAATTAATGGTGAAAAATGTAACATTTTAATGAGACATTACAGAGAGAATATGCTCATTACAAAGTAAATGTGGTGCAGAAAAACTCTTGCATCTCTATGCATAAACTGTTAGTCAAGACTGACTAAGTGTGCTGCTACTGTATTTCCATATAATTCTGTAATATAGATTGATTTTGTAGGAACTATGGCATAAAAATAATCTTTCCCCTAGGAAAGACTAGTGAGCAAACAACATTAATTCCTTTTTTTCTTTTGAATAATAAATGCAATAATTGCTTATTATCGATGAGAGGCATCTAAATACTTTTGAAGATTTAAAATTCCCTAATCTTGGCAGTGACTGGTTATATGAATGCAGAATATTATGTACCTACATAGGATTTTGAGGTTTTTTTTTTTTACTGTGTTTGATGGGTTGAATTTACACTTGCTGCTTTTAATTAATGGAAATAATAGTATGTTTTATCAACAGGAGTGAGCATTCCATGTCTCTCACTATGTGATGCCTTGCATCATCTTTAAATCTACAATCAAAAAGGCCATAAACAAATGTGAGCCTTTGAGTTGGACTTTTATAACCATGAGCCAAATTAAACCCTTTAAAAAAGAAAAAAAATACTGCTATTAAGGTGTATTGTTTTTAGGATAACAGGAAATGAGTACATGTACTGTCCAAAAAACATATCATTATATAATAAATTATATAAAGTATTAGATATTATAACAATAGGAATACATTAAATTTATAGAAATATATACACTAATACACCCAATCAACAAAGAAATAAATCACATTTTCCCTCAAGTGTACACAAAATATTTTTTTTAGGACAGATTGTGTGTTAGGTTCCCCCCCAAATTTAAAAAATTTAAGAACATTGACACTGTATATAGTGTATGTTTTTTGACTACAGTTGAATGAAACTAGAAATTAATAAAGAAATGAAAAATGGGAAAATTTATAACTATGTAGAAATTAAACAACATACTCCTGAACAAAAAAATGAAGCAAATAAGAAATCAGAATGTGTAGTAGAATGTATCTTGAGAGAAATGAAAATCAAAACCCAACTCAGAAACTTAAGAGAAGTAGCAAATTTTGTTAGAATAAGTAAATTCAAAAAATCTACAAAAATAAATGAGAGCTTACACAGCCTACCTAATGGTATTATTATGATCTTTTTTTTTTTTTTGCAGTGCTGGTGATAGACCCAAGAGCCTCACATATTCTGGAAAACCACTCTATACTGAGCAACATACCAGGAAAATAGGAACGAAGTCATTAAAATACAAAATAAATACAATTGAGCACTAATAAATAAAAGGGTGAATTATAAAATAATAGAGAAAAAGTCAACAACCAGTGAGAATATTTTTTCTTAGAAAGGTAAGCCAAACTAATAAAAATTACTTAGATTAAAATAAAAATCAGAAAAGAGAATACTCAAATAAATTAAATCAGAAATGAACAAGAAAACATTCTAATTGATTCCACAAGGGAAAAATCATGCAGCAAAGATTACTATGAGGTTAAGGAAAATATGCAACAATAAAGATGACCTAGAAGAAAATGATAAATTTCTAAAAGCATACAACTTACTAATATTGAAGTATGAAGAAATAGAACATGCCTGTAATAGGTAAGGGATCTAAATAAGTTAGATCACTATATAAGTTAGATCCCTAAATAAGTTAAAAACATAAATCCCAAGACCAGACCAATTAACAGGTAAATTCTCCTATTTTTTAAATATGCCAATTCTTTAATTTAAACTCTTCTTGAAAAGTGGAAATAAGATATCACAATTAATTTTATGAGTACAGCATTATCCTGATACTAGTATTAGACAATTGTATTAAAACAAGATAAAATTACAGGTTAATATCCCTGATTAAAATAGATGTGAATCTCTCAAAGAATAACAACAGCAAGTTATCTAATAGTATATTAAAAGATCACACAAATGCTCAAATCAATTAACATGATATATCACATTTAAATAAATACATGATTAGGAAAGAATCTAAATAGATGTAGAGAAAAAATTTACAAAAATTAGCATATTTTCATGGCAAAAAATCTCATAATAAACTTAGTAAGTAGAACTTCAATTCAATATAATCAAATCAGTATATGCAAAGCCCACAGCTAATATTATAATCAACAATAAAAAAATACAAAGCTTTTCTTTTAATATTAGGAGCAAGACAATGAGGCCCACCTTTATCACTTTTCTTCCATATAATACTGGTAGTATTATTCAGAGAAATAGTGGACGAAAAGGAATAAAAATATCTGCATTGTAAAGAACTGAAAATATCTCTGTTTTCATATGACTTAATCTTACATGTAGATTCCTCCTAATGAGTCTACAAATAATTTTGTCAAAATAAGTAAATCCAGTAAGTTTACAAGATATGAAATCAACAAACAAAATTCAGTTACATTTCATATGCTAACAATAAACTTTAAAAGCAAAAAAATTAAATATCATTTACAATAGCATCAAAAACAGTAAGATAATTCAGAGTCAACTTAATTAAAAGGTGAAAATTGTACACTGAAAACTATGAAATATAGATAAAAGAAATTAAAGCAGGTACAAATAAAATAAACATCCTGTGATTTTGTTTTAAGAGTTGATATGGTTAAAATATCTCTAACACCCAAAGTAGTTTTTAAATTCAATAGTATCCTCCACACAATGCCAATGGCCTTTGCTGTGGACATAGCAAAGACAATATTTATTTTTACATTAATCCATATAAAACCACAAAAGCCACAAGGAGCCAAATTAATTTTGACAGTGAATAATATTGAAGGAGGCATCACAATTCTTGATTTCAAAATATACTACATAGTTTATTAAAATGTTATTTTCCTTACATAATGACATATATATGGAACATTGAAACAGATAACTTAGAAATAAAACACACATATATGCCAAATGAACTTCAAAACAATGAAAATGAAATTACAGAATTAAAGAAAATAACTTCAAAACACATACCCAATAAAGGATTAATATCTAAAATATATTTTTAAAATTCTACAATAAGAATAACAACCACTCAATAAAAACATGTGCCAAGCTCTTTTATTTTCCAACCTATGCTTTTGACCCCTTTGTCAAGAATCAAATGAATATATACATGTTGGTTTTTCTCTGTGTCTTGAATTCTAGTCCATTGATTTCTGTGTACACTTTAGCAATTACCATGCTTCTTATTGTTGTTGTTGTTTTATGTCTCTTCAGTGTAATTTGAAATGAGTATTTGGATTCCTCCAGCATATTTTTTTTGCTTAAGACTTTTAGATTATTCTTGAAGATAACTTCAATTTAGATTGCTTGAGCTTCACATGTTCTCATCCTTCCATAGGCTACCTTGTCCAGGCTTGCAATATTCTAAGGGTCAGGGTGAGAATTAAAGCATGGGAAGAATTGAAACGAACTTGAAACTAATACCACATTAAGTTTCTTGAATTTTGTGTTTTAAACCTCGTCACAAGAGCAAATAGAGTGATTATTTTCACCACAAGAAACATTATTTAACAGTCAAAAATATGACCGAACTCAAAGTTTGTTGAAAGAATATTATAAAAAAAAGGACTTAATTGCTAGGTGGTGACATGGCTTCTTTTACTTAGCACAATATCTTCGGAGTTCATTCCTATAATTGTAAGTGGCAGGGGACCTCATCAGTCATGGGCAGGCAAATGATCACGTTGCCACTACCAGATTATGGAAAATTACGCAACAAAACAGATGACCTAGAAGAAAATGTCAAATTTTTAAAAACATGCAGCTTACCAATCCTGAAGTATGAAGAAATATAATATGCCAGTAATAGGTAAGGGAACTAAATAAGAAATGACAACCAGTTAAAAAGACAAAGCCTGCAGCTTTGCCCCTGCCATTTTTGGCACGAGTTATTTAGTACCCAGCAATGCATTGGCCAGAACTGCAGTCCTCCCACGAGTTGAAGCCAGGAGGACTGTGAGCACTCTCTAGGCTCCAAACAGCAAAAGGTGTGCATCAACCCCAACCGCTTCCTCCAGGGGACTGCAGGGCTGCCTCCTGTGCTCTGGCCAAGACAGGGAATGCTTCCAACAGGACCGCCACCTGGGCAAGTTCTGCTGCACCTCCCTGCAGTGGAAGCAGCTCCTGCAACACGAGCCATCCTTCCATCTCCAGGGTGCTCTCTTTTCTGCTCTGCCCCACTACCCACCACGTGGCCCAGCCCCAATATCGCTGAGCACAGCCCCACCCTCGAGTCACAGTTGCACGCAGCACACACGCACAGACACAAGCCCAGATGCACGCATGCACAGACGCACCACAAACTGCTTCTGCAGAGTGGGTTTTCCGCAGCCTAGAAGTGTCTGGCAGATGGTGGAGAAGCACATGTCTTCAATTTGTTGAGGTCCTTCCTGCAGAAGGATGCTTGATCTGCTCTGCTCCTGGCCATGCAGCTTTGTCGCCATCTGAGAAGATGTCCCTGCCATCCTTTCCACATCCCAGTTCCTAGTGAGGATGTGGGGCCTCCCATAAGGGCAGCCTGGTGCTCACCACTGCACTCCTGTTGGCCATTGTGGATCTGGGAGGAGAGCCTCAAGTAGGGAGAGTGCCAGTGTGTTCAGCAGCTTGTGGGGTGCAACCCCGGCTGGAGTGGCATCCTGGGACCAGAGCTGGCTGGGGTAGTACATGGGGAGGAGGCGAACTGTGTCTCTCCCTGCAAGGTCGTTCATGGAGGGGTGACCTGCTTAGGCCTGTGGGGGATGGGACCCTGGCTGAAGAGTTCTTAGGGAACCAGGAGCAGAGTTGGGAAGGAACTCAGTGGGGAAGGAAGTGGTTGAAGTAGGAACCCCATGGGTTAGGAGCTTGGTAGGGTAGAGCAGGGGAGGGGACATACTGTGCCTGTCCTGGGAGGCAGTGACTGAAGGGGTGACCATGTGGGGCAAGGGCCCTTGCTGGAGATTTTAGGGGACCTGAGCTGGGTGGGGTAGTGCCTTGGGAGGAGGTGCACTGTGCCTGTTGCTACTAAGTATTGCCTCCTAATGTCTCTGCGCAAAGCCCTGCCCTCACGCACAGGTGCATGCATGACTCACACAAGCCTGGGTGGGCATATCACAAACTGCTTCTGTGCCATGTGTGTGTTTCCAGGTATGCAGAAGTCGCCAGCAGACCATGAAGAAGCATGTTCCTTCAAGTCCTAGAGATCCTTCCTGCTGGACCCTGGAGGAGAGCCTCAGGTAGGGAGGGCTTCAGTATCCTCAGTGGTATGTGATGTATGGCCCTGGTTGGAGATGTGTTGGGGAACCAAAATGGATGGGGTAGGTGCTAGGTGAGGGAGTGTGTGAGGAGGGGGCACAATTTTCAGTTGCTGTGAAGTGGTGCCTGGAGAGGGTGCTCATGCTGAGGCCTGTGGGGGCACTGCCCTGGCTGAATAGGCATCAGGGGACTGGAGATTCAAGGTGAGGTAAGAGCTGGGTAGGGTAGTTTGTGGGGAGGGACCACACTGTGCTTGTACCTCTAAGGCGATGCTTGGAGAGAATGCTTTTGCTGAGGCCTGGGGGTGCAAAGCCCTCACTGGAGAGTTGTCAGGGCACCAGGTGCTGGAGGGGGTACTGTATGAGAAAGGCGCAAACTGTGCCTTTCCCTGTGAAGTAATGCCTAAAGTGGATGCTTGTGCTTAGGCCTCTAGGGGTGAAGCCCTGGCTGGAGAGGCATTGGGGGACCAGAGCTAAGTCAAATAGGAGCTTGGTGAAATGCTTTGAGGTGTATGTTGTCCAGTGCGTCGTACTCATGCCTCATGAAAACTTGATTATCAGTTGGTTTTGTCTTAAAATGGAAAATAAACTGTACCTGAAATTTGTCTGATGTCTTCTGATGACATTTTGCTCTGTTGAGACATGCATTTATAATAATATGTCTTTGTAATAACACATATTTCATGTCAATTTTTGTTCATACAACCAGTTATAGTCAGAAAAAATGTTTTTTTTTTCAGTTCATAATTTGTAATGTTTTCCAGCTAAAGTGGAATTGAATATTTCTCTATGTGTGTGTTTGTATACATATACATGCATGACTATGTGTGTGCATATATATGTATATATTATGTATAATTTATATATATATATATATATATATATATATATATAGAGAGAGAGAGAGAGAGAGAGAGAGAGAGAAGTACAGAAAGACTATTTTTATATTAGGTAAATTAATTTGTATTTGTATGGGTACTCTGGTGTATTTTTGCTATAAAATTTGAACTTAAAAATGAAGTATCTGATATTAAATAGTTAATAAAGAGAAAAATGAAATAAACCAAAAAATGAAAGTTGGGAATGTATGGTCTTCTGCTACACTAATTATTCTGTAACTGAACTTTGAATATCAGATATTTATCAGATAATATCAGTAACACAGTGAGACTGATGATGTGGCAAGACCATCACTATGAAATGTATTTGAGAAATTCAGATTATCAGCTGTGTTTTCCTTTTATTCTTTTAATCTTAGTTTTTTTCACTCTTTGCAAAGTATAAACTATCACAACCTTCTTTTCTCATCTACTATAGCTACCAAAATAATTTGTTTAGACAACTCATATTCTTCAATAGGTTAAACGTTTGAGAAAAATGTTTTCAACTGTTTTTATGTTATTTACATTTCTGTGATTTTTTCATTTTTAATTAGAACACATGTAATGGGACGTAATATCTCTATATTTCAATGTTGAAAATTTTAAAGGTCTGAATCATAGTACTTGTTGTAATACAGAGCTATATACATACCAAATAATAATAGTAATTTGAAAAGATAGAACATAATGACAATTAAACAGGAGGATTGCAAGTTCAAGAGCAGCGTCAGCAACTCTGTGAGACCCTTTATCAAAAATTGTTCCATCTGTATCACTGAAATAAAATGTTGTGGATCTAACCAGTGGTATAGCTCCCCTGGGTTCAGTGTCCAGTGTTTGAGAAGAAATGAATAAAAATAAATGAAAAAAGAACGAATGAGTTGATAACAGTTTCATGAAATAAACATGTATTTTCTAAGGTAACCTATTAAAGGTTGTTTTTCTTTTTATTTAGGTGTAACAAATAAAAGAATGAGGTTATTTTGTCCTAATGATAATATTATAAAAACTCATAAAACTTATTTTGATAATTTTATATTACTGAAAAATTGGAATATTACTTCAATTATTTATATTTCTCTGTGTTAATAACTAGTTGCCAGCTAGTTATATCTAGTGTATAGTGGGCATGGTTCTGCCACCATTCTTTGACAATATCAATTATTTAATCATAATAACAACTAGTTTCCAGCTAATTATATCTACTGTATAGTAGGCATGGTTCTGCACCATTCTTTGATAATATCAATTATTTAATCATAAATATGGCTTAAGAATCCTAATCTTAGGAGGTTTACTGAGGCTGGAGTGTGAGTGGCAAATATTGAATATGAAAATAATAACAAGGACTTTGGAAAATGTTTATTTTTTCTCTCTCTTTCTCTGATTAATGTGGGAATCTATCTATATGTCTATTCATTTCTTTAGAAAGAGATTTGATTGGATATTGAAAAGGCAACTTGATATTATTGGTTTTTATATGACAAGAGAGGAAACAGTCCCCTTGTCCTCTATGAAGAACCAGAAGATGTGTTTTCTTTCTTTAAAAAAAAAAAAATATATATATATATATATATATATATATATATATTAAGTTTTATTTTTTATTTATTTATTTTTTTCTCATTTTTTTATTATTAGTTGTTCAAAACATTACAAAGCTCATGGCATCTTTGATATAAGGAGAGCAACTAAGAACAGAATAGGGGGGAAGAGCATGAGAAGAAGATCACCATTAAACAGGGACGAGAAGGGGGAGGGAAAGAGAGAGAGAAGGGAGATTGCATGGTAAAGGAAGGAGACCCTCATTGTTATACAAAATTACATATAAGAGGAAGTGAGGGGAAAGGGGAAAAAAACAAGAGAGAGAAATGAATTACAGTAGATGGGGTATACAGAGAAGATGGGAGGGAAGGGGAGGGGGGATAGTAGAGGATAGGAAAGGCAGCAGAATATAACAGACACTAGTATGGCAGTATGTAAAATAATGGATGTGTTACCAATGTGATGTGTTTTCTTTCATGTCATGTCATTAAGATCTGAACCATTTGCTATTTTGGAGCTGAGGAAATTTACTTATTTTCTTTCTGTTCCTATTTCTCTATCTCAAAGGTAGCAATAAATATAGCAGCTTGTTTATAATATTTTCCAATAGTTTTAAATAAATGATGTGGAGACAGTTGTAGACATATGCAGACAGTGCCCCAGAAAAATAACAGTGACTCTTGCCACTGTCATTCATCTCATGGTCCTTTATTGTCATATTACAACAGTGCTGGAGGATCATAGAGATTTAATCCCTGACAGTGTCATTGATTCTCTGTGATCTAAATTGTGACAGATAATCTTTCTGAGTCTGGTTTGTCATAAATCAGTTGGTGATGAATGGTTCATTTCCTGCACAGATGTTTGACAAATTTTTTTCATTGTTCGTACACTGTTGGGTGACATTCTTAGAATGCATTCAGCTGCAGTTATTTTAAATGTTATTACTAACAGGCTCCCGAATTGTCTCCATGACACCTATCTTCTGAAGCTTTTCCTATTATTTTCAGTTACATCAGAAATTTCCTTATAAAAATAAATTTACTCTTGTCACATTACTTCAGATGTACCTTTAAGATAAAAATAAAAACAAATAAGAAACTAACATAAATATAATGAATTTCTTTTTTTAGTCAATAGCTAAACATACTATAGAAGTTTCCTAATTTAGTTCTTCCAGTGATTCTTCAATGGAAGTGATTGTTTTCCCAATTTTAAGTGCTGAGGAGACTGTTAGAAGTAAAATGAATCATGTTCTAACAGCATCATCTTCTCTTTCTTATTGAGACTTAATGAAGAATCTATCAGTGATTTTCTGCTCCTTGAAACTTAGAACTTAACATACTTTTATGCACTGAAAATAAATACTAAAAACAAACAAAATGTCATGTTATACATCTTTGTTAAGGTAATAGCATAATAAAAACCCTATGTATCAGCAGTCTGATATAAGAAAAAAATCTTTTTAATATTTGCATCAATATTTCTGGAAATAATTTGAAAAAGTGATCTAAGGTATTTGAAAAAAAGCTATAACACTTCACTGAAATAAATAGCACTGTTATTGTTTTTGAGGAAATCATAATATCAGGATATGGTGAATTAAAAATAATTTTTAAGGTTAAGCTATAATGGATAATACTTAAATAGTTTAAATTTAATGAAAAAATTTGTATAGGATGCATAAGTATGATCAAGCATAACTAATCATAATAGAGATACCTGTAAAATAAGGGTAGTTCTACCAAATATTTAACTGTATCATGATAGTATAAAAAACATTATATTGTGGACACAAGCTAGCAGATCTATTATATGAGAATAACACTGGATAACTAGAAAATTTCTAATTCTTTTGAAAATGAATTTGATAAATTAATTGTAGAACTTGAAATTTTTTAGTATTAAGTTCATTTCTAGAAATCTTGCCTGCAGTTACATTTAAAAAGTGTGATATTTTATAATGAGCACATATATTATAAGTTAAGCAGTAGAACATATTGTGTGTTCAAGTTCCTACAGGCATGACATTAAGCACTTTAAAGCAGAAGAACAAGTTGTAGGTAAATTCTTCTCAGTGACATTATCACCTGTATCTTTAGTAGAACTGCATAAGCATCTCAATAAAGTTTAGAATCAATGCACAATTAATGAAGGCTGCCAGTAATTTTTATGTAATTTTTCATCTACCATCTTTAAAAATGTAATTAATATATAATTTGCCTACAATAAACATAATATTAGCATTTCAACTATTTTGCAGAAATGTGATTCCTGTCTCATCACAGTGAAAACTTTAATAAATTTAGTATAGTCCTTAAAATATTTATTATAAATATTAGTTTACAGGCAATTTTGTACATAAAATATTTTATTCTACAATAGATTTTGGAAAAATAAAGCATAAAAATTATCATAAATCTTTGGTAATTATAATAAGTTAGAAAAGCCGCTATGACATCAATAATAAATCATGGCAAGACATTTAAAAACACTGATTGTTTTAGAAAACCAAAAATAATTCTGTTTAAAATACAGTGCAAAATAAGTACTTTATTTTTTAATTTTTTTTTTTAGTTATACATTACAGTAGAATGTATCTTCACATATTATACATTCGTAAAGTATAAGTATAACTACCTATTCTTGTGGTGGTAAATTATGTAGAGTTACTCTGGTTGTGTATTTATATATAAACATAAGAAAGTGATTTCCAATTTATTTTACTATTTTTAAAATATTTATTTTTTAGTTGGACACAATATCTTTATTTATATATTTTCATTTATTTATTTTTTTAGTGTGGTGCTGAGGATCACACCCAGGGCCTCACATGGGCTAGGCGAGCACTCTACTGCTGAGCCACAACCCCAGCCTGTATTCTACTGTTTTTATTTACTTTTATATAATCCCAAAGCAATGACAACATAGACATAGAAGATAATAAAATAAATAAGGAGGATAAAATATCACCATAAAAATCTATTAACTACAAATTAAGGGTTTTTTAATATTTGAAAAAATATAAGAAATCAACAAAAGTTGAAAAGTAAAGTAATAAGTTCTTTTTAATCAGTAATTTAAGTTCAAATAAACTATTTTGAAAAACTAATAAGAACCCAACGTGTGACTAACAAGATTAAACCTAAAAATATATTAACTATGTCAGATGTAAGTCTACAGAAAATTCTCTTCAAATATAAGCTCACAAATAGAGTAAAAATAAAAGGATAAAACAAATGTTACATTCAAAATTGCAAAGATGACAATAATTATGCAAATAAGAGACAGAGTGTAATATTATATAAATAATATTATATAACATAATAAGTTGGAAATCAAAAGTGAAAGTTAAATCCAAAAATTTATGAATATGAATTTAAAGCCAGATGAGCAATTAAGTAAGTCCCTAAGCAACTTAGCTACACACTGTCACAAAGTAAAATAAAACACAGCTGCTGGCCAGGCGCGGTAACACATGCTTGTAATTCAAGCAGCTTGGAAGGCAGAGATAGCCAGATTGTGAGTTTAAAGCCAGCCACATCAAAAGCAAGATCTAAGCAACTCTAGAAGGCCATATCTCTAAATAAAATACAAAATGTGGCTTGGGATGTAGCTCAGTGGGTGAGTGCTTCTGAAGTCAGTCCCCAGTACCCTTCCCAAAAAAATGGCTGTCAATGTGTCTCAGTGGTTAAGCACTTCTGCTATCAAAAAAAAAAAAAAAAAAAAAAGCAGCCTATAGCACCCAAACCAATCTAAGAATTTCATGTAATACCAATCAAACAATGAAAATTAGTTTTGCATAAACAAAATAAGTTATTTAAAAAATTCTATAGAATATTCTGGGTACATAAATAACTACACATATTAAAAATTTTAAAAAATGCTTCCTGATATAAAAATGATAAAAGCTACAATATTCAGCTGATTTATGATAACTTTGGGTTAAATGGGAAAGCCATAAGTAATAAAATTGAGATTACATCAATTAGCCCTCAACTTTATGGTCAAATGAAAAATATACTTACAGATCTATGATCATTACAACAACAATGAAGAGAGGAAATATGAAAATCCAATCAAATGTTATTTCACATGATTGCTTGAAGGCAATTTGGAAGAATTTTTTTTTTCAAAACTTTACGAAGAAAAGAAATTATATAATATCTAAATTGATCAACTTTTAGTATAGTATGGAAAGTGAAACAGTCATTTACACACACATACACACACAGAAAAAAATAATACCATGTAACTCTACTTATGAGAGTTGTCTACTGCAGCAAACTATACAGACCAAAAGAAATGGAATAAAGAATAAAAAAGTGAAACAAAGGAGCACTTGTTTGGAGGACAAATAAACTTACTTTTTATGTGATAAAAATTTTCTTCAAAAAAATGTTACAAAACAATTTGAATGTACACTATTGACCAGGAAAATTCAAATATATAAAACAGTAAGTTCAATAAAGTTATACAGTTGTGATCACAATTACAAATTTGTAAAATATATAAAAGATAAACAGAATTGTGAAAATCTTTATGGTACATTTAAAATGCCAAAGTCTTACTTCTAGAAAAAGAACACATTCATCTATATAAAGATGATGAATATGGCTTTAATTCTAGCTATTTGGAAGGCTAAGGCATAGAAATACAATTTCAGCTTCATCCACTTAGTAAGAGTCTATTTCAAACTAAAAGTCAAAAGGGGCTGGAGATGTAGCTCAATATTATAATAACTTCTGATATATATAATTCTTGGCTGTTGTTTGTTATTTGATTTTATTCATCACATGATCTTGTGTTAGCTAAAGATTTTTCATATTAATTATATAAAAATGGACTTTTAGTTTGCTTTTTAAATTCAGTAATGAACTCTTTAAATTTCTGGACATTTTATCCTCTTCTGGTATAGTTTTTCTTTTGGAAATGCTATGTGGAGCATAAATAGACATTGAAAATAATTCTTTCCTTTGGATGACTGTTACCAAATTGCCTTCTTTATAGAGCATTGATTTTAGATTATTCCTAAGGGACTGTTAATTGCTATTGATAGATGCTGTCCATTTCTAATGTATGTTGATGATTTGTTCTTATTTGGCATGGGCATAGGAAATAAAATAGCTTTAAAGGGAAAATGTTTTCTTTAATGAAGATAAGATATAGGTAGGTAGGTGATAAAGAAAAAAATAAATAAGATTTAAGATTCACACATGACAAGACTGCATTTCTAGATTTTCTAGTTGCAAAGTGTGTGATCTTAGAAACAATCCTTCTCAGAATGAATGACTGAAACAGCAATGACTATTATTACCATCAGTGCTACTGTTATTGTTTTAAGCCTGAAAATAGCTTTTTTCATGCTTGACCTTTAGCTGACTGTGAGTTATAATATATTACATCACACTAGGAATTATATGGAGCTTTATTCATTTAAATTTTTAACCACTTCAGATGAATTACCTCATCATAGTTACTGCCCATTGAAGAATTTTAAGTTTGTAACTTCTTCCCTTTTGGGACAAGAGGTTTCCTTTTTTTTTTTTTAATTTTTGTATTTGCTTTTCTTTTAGACGTATAAATCATTTCCACATAGGAGTTATTTAAAATTTTAACTTTCCTTTTGAGCCCCATTTATTTTTTTTCTCTTGTCTAAAATTTCAAGTACTTTGATTAGTGAGATTGACGGTAATGAACTTCCTTGTCTTTTTCCTGATTTTGGAGAAAAAAATTCTTGTTCACTATACTATTGGCTTTGGTTTTAAAATACTTGGTCTTCATTATCTTATTGTAAGTTCCTCCTATTTCTAGTTCCTCAGGGATTTGTCATGAAGGGCCATTAAATTTTTTCAAAGGCTTTTCCTGCAGCTGCTGAATGATCAGGCAGTTTTGCCCTTGATTCTATGTGTTGTGTATTAGTTTAATTGATTTGCATGTATTGAATCATTATGGAACAAAACCAACTTGAAAGTGTGAGTGATTATTTTGTATGTGAAACTAGAGACTCAAACCAGGAGGGCAGTACCACTGAGCCACATCTCCAACCCCTTTTATTGTTCACTTTGATACAGGTCTTACAAAATTGCCCTGGCTGGTTTTGAAATTATAGTGCACCTGAAACAACTTCCTGACTTTCTGAGAATATAGACACATACCACCATGCCTAACAGTGTATGTTCTTTTCTGATGTGTTGTTAAATATGGTTTGCAAATATTTTATGATAATTTTTATACTGTGTTCCTCAAAGATGTTGGTCTATAGTTTTTTTTTTCCATATTAACTTTTTCAGTCAGGTAATACTTTGCAGAATTGCTTAGGAAGCATCTTTCCTTTGCTATTAAATGTAATGGGGAGATTAATATCAGTTATTCTTTAATTATCTGATAAAATTTAGTCATGCTTTCACCTCTGATCCTGGAGGCTTATTATTGCTACAATCTAAATTCTTATTATTTAGCTATTTTTTTTGTTTCTCTCTCTTTGATTCAAATTTTGTAGACCATATCTATAGATATCTCCTAGATTTTTTTCATTTATTGTAATTAATGTCTTCAAAATAGTCTTCTAGATTTTTATATTTATTGAAATATAAGTTTTCCAAATAGTCTATAGAGATCCTCTGGATTTCAATGCTTTCTTTTTAAAATATTTCTGTTATTGTTTCTAGCTTTATTCATTTGTATCTTTCTATTTATTTTAGTTACCTTAGCTAAGGTTTTATGTATCTTGTTAACCTTTTAAAAAACAACTATTTGTTTCATTATTACCAGACTGTTTTTTTTCCATTTAATAATTTGACTCTTATATTTATTATTTATTTTCTTGTATTGGTTTTGGAATTTTCTTACTGATTTTTCTTAGACTTTGGGATGCTTCATTAGATTTTTAATTTGAAATATCTCAAAATTTTAAATATAGGTAGCCATTGCTATAAGCCATCCTTATACAACTGGTTTTGCTGGATCAGGAAACGGAAGTAGGAAGAAAAAAGAAAGGTACTTGGTAGTAACATTGATGAAAATATGTTATGTGAATTACTGTATATAGTATCATGAATCCCACTATTATGTATACATACAGTATCTCAATAAGAAAAAAAGAACTGTTTTTAATGTATCCTATAAATTTGTAGATGATGTGTTTCAATTCTAATTGGGTTCTAAGGTTTTATTTATTTATTAATTTTAAATTTTTCTTGACCTCATCATTATATAACTGCATTGTTCATTCTCCAAGTGTTCACACAGTTTCTTTAGTTTTACTTGCTGTTTACTTCATTTTCCTTATTAGCTCATTATTTCATGAATAATGTTGGGGTTTATTTTGAAATAAGTATACAATATCATGTACATTTTTTTCCACTTTGGTCCCTTGTACTCTGTTTTTCTCTTCATCTGTTATCTTTCTTCTACTCCACTGATCTTCTTCAATTTCATTTAGTTGTTTTAATTAGTAAATCATTGATATACATAAAGGTCAAATTCAATCTGATATATTCATAACTGTACACAGGAAAGTTTATTCAGATTCATTCTACCATTCTTCCTTTGGTTGTCCCTCTATTCCTCTCAATCTTCTTTCTCTACTCCACTGATCTCTCTTCTATTTCCATGGAAGCCCCCCCGCCACTATTTCCCCTTTATTTTTTTATCCAGCTTTTTAATATGAGAGAACTTAGTCAACCCTTGGTTTTCTGATTATGAGTTATTTCACTTAGTGGGATCTTTTCCAGTTCCATTCATGTACCAGGAAATGCCATTTTTTTCTTATTGAGTACTGAATAAAACTCCACTATGTATATATGCCACATTTTCTTTATCCATTAATCTTTTGATTCATACCTAGGCTTTTTAATAGCCTGTCTATTTTGAATTGTTCTGCTATAAACTATGATGTGGCTGCATCCCTATAATATGAATATATATATATATATATATATATATATATATATATATATATATATACATATACATACATACATACATACAGCAAGGACTGTGAGAGCTGTATAATATGTTACTAGTGTTAAAAGGAAGATCTATATTATTTTTCAGGGTGTCTGTACTAAATTTCAGTCCCATCAGCAATGTGTGAATGTATCTTTCTTCTGCATCCTGATCAACATTTACTATTGCCTGTGCTCTTGATAATTGCTATTCAGAAGAGAATGAGATAAAATTGAATGCAGTTTTGATTTTTATTTCCCAAACTGCTAGAGATGTTGAACTTTTTTTTCATATTTATTGTCCATTTGCAATTCTGTTAAGAAGGATCCCTTTAGTTTTGTACATTTATTCTGTGGGTTATTGATTTTTGAATGATGAGTTTTTAAAGTTCTTTATATATTTTGCATATTAACCTCCTATTTGAGAATCAGGTGGCAAAGATCTCACATTATTTAAGCTCTATCTTTATGCTCTTATTTGTTTCTATGGTGTTTAGAATTTTTATATTTGATGTCATCCAACTTATTGATTCTGTGTTTTTTTTTTTTTTTGGTAGGGTACCAGAGATTGAACTCAAGGGCACTTAACCACTAAGCCACACC
The DNA here is from genome assembly GCF_045843805.1 of Urocitellus parryii. Lineage (NCBI taxonomy): Eukaryota > Metazoa > Chordata > Mammalia > Rodentia > Sciuridae > Urocitellus > Urocitellus parryii. The sequence goes on from NW_027554054.1 coordinate 4,179,999, forward strand.
CGTATTCCTATTTTTGTATTATATTCAGACACAGAGTATCACTGAGTTGCTCAGTGCCTCACTTCTGCTGAGGCTGGCTTTAAACTCGCAATCCTCATGCCTCAGTCTCCCAAGCAGTTGTGTGTGACACCACACATGGCTCCTCTTATTGAGTCTTGGTTTCATTTCTTATGCTTTATAAGTTTTATTAAGACAACTAGTGCTTGTCAGAATGCCAAAGTGTTCAACTTACAATTGTATCTAGCAATTACAGAGTACTTGTGTAATTCATAAATCTTTTATATACTCTGAGTTGTTTCTGTGAAGGGTGAGAGAGAAGGATCAAGTTTTATTCTTCTTCATGTGTGCATCCAGTTTTCCTAGACATACTTGTTAAAAAAGACTATATATGTTGTTTTCTAAAAGCAATCCATTGTGATGTGATAAGGAGTAGTGGTAATTATTCTAATTTTTTTGTATTTACTAATACTTGCTTTGTATCCTAATATATGATCTATTTTAAAGAAAGTTCCTTGTGTTGCTGAAAAGAATATTTTGTCTGCTGTTTTTCAGATGAAATAGTGTGTAGACAACTATTAAATTGGTATTATGTGAAGTAAAGGTGAGATTTAGAAACTTTATTGATGTTTTCTCCATATAACCAGCCACTGGTTACAGTGGTGTTAAAGTCACTCACATTTATGATTTTTATTCGATTTATCTGTTCCTTTAGCCTGAATAGTAATTATTTTATAAAAGTTGGGTTAACTGCCATGCACATGCAAATATTTATAACCATTTATCTTCTTGTTGGGTTTTTCTCTTTAACACTATGTAGTGACCTTCTTTGTCACCTTTGGGTAATTGTTGCTTGAAGTCTGCTGTATCAAGTATAAAAATAACTACTACTTTTTTTCTGGCTTACATGTGCATGGAATAGATTTTCATCCTTTCACTTTTATTCATAAACATCTTTGCATGTCAGGTGTGTTTCTTGTAGATAGTATATATTTGGGTATTTTTAATTAATTATATCAGTCTATGTCTTTTAAGTTCATAATTAACACAATGTGAATTCAGTGTTAGCATAGTGAGGTTTGTTTCTCTCTAATATAGGATTTACACTTAATAGTCAATTATTTATCTACTCTTAAAGTGCCATTTATTCTATTGTAATCTCCCTTGACTTATTCTAATCTTCTTTTTGTGTATATAGAATCTCATTGTGAATCTTTTGCAATGGTAGCTTAGATGTCATAATTTTTTTAGTTTATTCTTGTCTTGGAAGGTTTTTATTTATGCTTTGATTCTGAAGAATAACTTTGATGCAGATAACAATGTATACTGGCAATACTGAACTAAGACAGATGAGACTGGACACCAGAGGAATTAGCATAAGTAGGTTTATTGTCTGCAGACTGTCCAGCAGGGGCTTTCACCTAAAACAAATCCTCCCTCTGAATGCCAAGTCTAGACATTCTTTGAACTTTATAACCAGTGGTAGGCAGGAGGTGCTTGGAGATGTACATTTTTGCAGTGGTCTACATAAAAGTCATTTTTTTGAGTTCTCAGAAGGTACCTATTGTCCCATTTCTTAGAATAGTTTGGGATTTTGCAGATTATACCATAAAAGCAGAGTACACATATTAAGTTTGTGGTTAAATTTAGTTTTTGTAGGACAGAGCTGAGCAGTAGGAAATAGAGCATCTAAATACAGTTGAGCCCTTTTGCAGAGATCCTTGCTGATATTTTGTTAAAAAGAAAAATTGTGGTGAGAGTCTCTGGAGAAGCTTAATTAAGATGAATATGTGGAGGAGGATGTGCTGCTACAGTGTTTTTCTTTCAGTGTTCGAAATATATTATTGCATGTTCTGCTGGCATTTAGAGTTATCCAGCTACATTACCATTTATCAATAACTTTTTGCTTCTCCCTTGAATTTGTAAAAATCTTTCTTTGCTCTGAATTTTGTCATTTTAACCCAAATATGATGTTGAGACGTTCTTTATGGCCATATCTGTTAGGTTTTCTAAATGTTTTCTGTACCTGGATGTCCATCTTGTTCTCACAATTAAGGAAATTTTTCTGGAGTAAGTTCACCATAAGTTTTCTATTTCATTAGTCCTTACACATTCCTTCCTTCAATACCTTAGTCTTCAATTGGTCATTTAAAGTTGTCCTAGAATGATTGTATATTGTTTTAAAGTCTCTCCTTTTTAGTACTATATGAAAATTCTACTTCATTTACCTTGTCTTCAATACTTAACATTCTTCAAGACATATTATACTGGTCATATTTCCCATTTGGAATTTTAGTTGAAATAATAAAACTTATGATTTTTAAATTTTCTACTTTGTTATTTTTTTCTGAAACTCTATCTCCTTGTTGGAATATTCTTTTGAAACTTGAATTGCCTTCATTAATTTATTTCTTAGTACTTTAATTTCTTAAATTATTTTCACAGTAGTTTAAATTCTTTGCTCAGCATATTCTCCACATCAGTGTATGTGGATTAAGTTGTTGGGGAAATAAGAACTTTGGTAGTATCCTAGTGGTTGCTCTTTCTTGTTTCCTGATTTAATGTTCAGTGAGATTTTTGTATACTTTCAAATAGATTTCTCTTTTCCTCTAAGATGTAGGTAATTTTGTTGGGTAGATTTCTCTATGGATATGCCCTGACAGAGTTTATGTTCCATATTCAAAGCCCTAACTCATTGACAAAAGTTGTGGTACCACAAATATATAGCACTTTAGGAGGAAAGAATAACTACCAGTAATAGTAAAAACTTAAAAGAAAAGGAAAACACATGTTGATTTTTAAGGAAAACAAAAACTTTTAAAAAATGTTTTTTTTCAACTCCAATAACCAGTGAAGAAGTGGTAATAATGTACAATGCCCAAAATTTAGGCATTAATGATTCTAAATTTAATACTAAAATATATAGAAAAAGTGGTGATATAAAAAAAAAGAGTGACAACAAAAATGTGGAAAAGAAAAAAAATGGAGCACATACAAATGAAAAAGTAAGAAAAAATTACAAAGTAAGAAACAATAAAACAGTTAAATATTATGTAATTTAGAACAAGAATAACAAAATTTTTTACAAAACTACTTACAAATGCAAGACCAAGAAAATTATATGATTTCCCTAGCTGATATAATTCAAATGTAGACAGTTTCTTTCACATTTTCAAGTCTTAAAATTAATCATCATTTTGGGGTTTCTGAAGAACAACTTTAGTTTTACTTGTTTCTTCTCAATTCTAGCCCAGACAGGCCTAACAAGCCACTGTGTCCTAGAGATATAAAACATGCAAGACAATTTAATCTGTCAAAGACAGAGTCTCAGCAGTGAAAACTTTGTAAGGGAGGAACCCACTCAGTGAATTGCCAGGGAAGTGAATGTTATTGCTTTAGTTGAAGAATTGGCGGTTCTTCCTTCAAATGCCTCTGAGAATAGTAAAATGACCAGACATGGGAGATCATCTCACCTCACTAGAGATTCTAGCACCAAGTTTTCTACCAGAAATAATTCTTACTCTCACTGTCATATAGTTCCTACAGTCACATTTGCATGAAACTCACTTCAGTTTCTATTCCTTGGATTGACCATGTAACCATGTCTATAGATTTCAGAGCTCATTGAAGATCTGTTTCTTAGTTTGTATTATAAATAGGGCCTGACATTGTTGGGTCTTGAAAATATAAGAACATAAATGCCAGGGTTACTGATCTCCCATAAAGAAAGTCTATAAAAATAACTCCAAGTGAAGAATTTTCCTATGTAGGTGATTATGAGTCTATTGAGAAAAATCTGCAGTGCACCTGTCCTCCATTGAAATTTCTGGCAGAATCCAACTGGATCTTTTGCTGAAACTGTTTACTGAAATTTTAAATTTTCTTTTTTTAAGACTATAGAGGGTGTGAGGCTACCAGCGAACAGCTTCCACCTAGCCAGTTTTTCCCTGACAACTGCTGCTGTTAAACTCTTTTATGAACACTTTTGTTACACTAAAAACTTATTTCTGGGTTTTATTTGTCCATTGTCTCTATGTAATTGCACCCCCAGTGTTTGCCTCTTACCAGTGTTTGTGCAGACACACCCCATTTGTTTTGAGTCAAATTCAGGGTGCAGTCAGTAACTGCTGTATGCATCTAAATACATACTTTTTACCATAGTTTTTTAAAATGATTTTCCCTAGAGTGGAAATTGACGCATACTCTACCCTCATATATTGGTAAAATCAAGAAAGCTTTTTAAACCAACTTCATCATTGTATTAAACTAGTTTTTTCTATCAGTAAAAGTTTTACCAAAAATATGTAGATTTCTGTAAGCCCTTGCTTATCTGAATGAAACACTGAAAACACAGCTTGTTTTCTACTTGATGTAAAATAATTCAGTCTCTATAACAAAATATCTCAGTTCAACACTAAAAACTTAGAATGTGTACAATGTTTATTTATGTGTAGCAACTGTGTATATGTATATTGGTATATATATATATATATATATATATATATATATATATATACAATTTAAATTTATTATGCATATTATATATATTATATATGTTAGAAGCTCTTCTTATTTTAGTGGTATGTTATGAGTAGGGTTAGATATAATGAGGTTACTTTCTTTTGGAATTATGTACATCAGTTAGTGCACTGTGTGAAAATAGTTTTTTTAAATTTATTTTCCTTCTATATTTTTGTATATAGAGTTAGTAGCCAAATGAAGATAATAGTTGGCTGATTTTCAGAGAATGCATTACACTCTGATATAAAATGTTCTTATTTTCAATATGTACTCAAGTTTCTAAGTCTAATTTATTTCAGATCTGGAAAATTAGGTGTCTTCTTAGAATAGTGATTAGGAAATCTTTGTGCAACTCATTAGTGATATTAGTTTTATCAGAGTGTCTCTCAGATTCATCCTTAGAAATTTGTTGGGCATTTATCCAGTGATCAACATCAAAGAGCAAATCATGATGTAAATTGACATATAGAAAGTAAGAACCACTCATTATAAAATCATTGGATATGTTTGTTAAAACATGAGCACTCATATGTTTTAAAAGTTGAAGAAGTGAAAAAATAGTGAGGAAAACATTGAAATGGTATCAACTTATCAAGTTGCAGCAACACGGTAAGTTGGAGTGTCACTAGAGGAGCTGAATTATTAGGTTTATTTCCAGACCTTCTTAGAGAAAAGTTGGAAAATAAGAAAAAGGTGGGGAGTAAAGCTAATGAAGAATGAGAAGGGTAAAGATGACAGACAAAAAAAGGGGAAAAAAGCAGGAGCTAATTGTTAAGGGAGGTGAATACAGGTTAGATATTAGAAAGTGGAAGAGCAGAGTATTAGAAAAATAATAAGATTTCAGTTTCCGTTACCAAAGCTGTTCTAAAAGATAAAGTAAAAATTTATAACAGTTCTGGTCTTTGTCAATATTGAAAAGAAATAAAGGAATGAGTTTCAGATCATAAAAAGCTATATTTGGTTTATCATAAATAAACATAAACATATATTATTCCCTGTGAATGTATATAATTAAATAACATATGAAAGATTTATAATTCCTAAGACCAAAAATATTGCCCAAAATAATAACATTGTTAAATAAAAAGAGGGTATATTATGGGATGGTCAGCAAAGTCATGGCCTGGTAAAGTGTTTCCTGGAAAATGTAAATAATAATAATAAAGAGTAAACAGAAATAATGTGCAGAGACAGGGAAGGTGGCAGAGTGGCTCTTTGTCCATGTGGCCATATTTATTTATAACAATAGGTTACAATAGGTTATTAGTACCATAATCACATTATTGTTTAGAGTATCAGTAAGGTTGCTTATTCTGTAGTTACATTTTACAGTTACATTATGTAATGTTAGGAGCTTTGTGCAGCTCTCAAGAATATCCATTGTCCGAAGTTACTGTTAGGCAGGCAGCTCCAGGAGTACTGGTGCTTGGTGAAACATTGTAGTTAATAATACATTTAACGATGCTTCCAATGCTCCTGATCCACATGACACATTCTGAGTTGCAAAGAAATGAATTGCCCCATAGAAAATCTAAATGAAGGGCCATTGCATCTTAGTTTAGGGCATAAACAGATCAAGTGAATGCATAAATCTTTCGTTGTGATTCTGTCCCTGTGCAAAGGGGAAGGACAAAAGGATGAAGACATAGAAATTGTATTTTTAGATAGAGTTTTTGAATTGCCAAGAAAAAGAAGTGGAAGTAATCCAAATAAAGAATGTAAAAAGAATCAAGACCACAGATCTAGAGGTTGCTTATGAAAAAGCAAAGGGAAGGAGAAATGAGGAGGGAACCAAATAAAATAACTAGGTAATTTTGAAAATAATGATAAGAAGACTGAGGGAATGCATTTCAGCTGCTTTCAGTATATTTGCATTGAATACAAAGATGAGTTTATTACTAGTCAGAGATGGTTGTGATCAGGGGAAATGGGTAGAATTAGGGAAACCACCACTATTCTTTTTTTCTCCATAACTACCAAGCATATGGAAGAATGTGGCATTGATGTCAGTAGTTGAGATGAGAAACATATAATTTCAGAAGCATTGGAAATTTTTAAAGATAGTTAATTTGAAGCTGGGGTTATGACTCAGTGGTAGAGCGTGCACCTAGCATGTGTGTGGCCCTGGGTTTGATTTTCAGCACCACATAAAAACAAATAATAAATGTATAAAAAAGATAGTTAATCTTCTCTTTGCTGAAACCATGGTTATAGGCATTCTAGAAATGCACTCTATTATTAAGCTACATCTTCATCTTTAAATAGCTAATTTTCTGATAGGACAGGTATTTCATGAAAATTCTTGAAAGTCTAACAAGATATACCAAACCAGGCTCCTTTTGAAAAGGCCAGACTCTATAGGTTAATTCTTTGCATACCAAAGCTTTTATTCTTTGTATATATGCCAATGAATTTGAAATAAAAATGTATTCATATCTGATAATTATTTGACATTTCAGTTCACTTTTCCTTTTGGATTACCATATTTTAATACTTTATGCTTATTATATATTATTTATTATATTTGGTTCCTATATCTTTTCACATGAGTTGATAAAGAAACTTTCAGTTGGTTAGACCAGAGGATACAGTAAAAGAAGACACATCACTGTCCTGCATGGACAGTGAGCCATAACCCCACCCTGCTAAAGTATTGTATATATAAGCAAACCCATGAAACTCCATGCTGATTCAGCAAGAATGTATGGGTGGTTTGTCATATTCATGATTTGTGGATTATGTATCCCTTTTGCTTTTTTTCTCTCATGAAAATAATTAAACTTCTATGATTATCTTGAGTTATTAACTGAATATTACATAAAATGTACAACCATTATTTAATATCTTCTTCCAAACTCATACAGTCTATTCTAGATAGTAGATGTTTTCTTCAAAAGAATACAGTAGGGACGACGGAAGCAAGGATATGCAAATCAGATAAATTTTGTAATAAAATTCTCTAGAAAGAACTATATTAAAATATTTGAAATGCTAGATTGTCCCCTAAGTGGTGGGAAGATAGTTAATTTTCTTTTTACTGAAACCATGGCTATGAAGGACAAATAGCACATGTGAGACCCTGAGTTAGATCCTCAGCACAACATAAAAATAAATAAAATAAAGGTTTTAAAAAATACACCAGTGTCTATATTGGCATATAATTTTAAGAATACATTTTTAAAGACACACCAAAATGATTTCTAGAAAAATCTTTATCTCAGACATTTCTAAAATTAAATTTCCACAATTGGAATTCTTATACCTGTTAGGTGAATTATGAGACTCTATTTTTTCTCCAGATTAAAAAGAATTCATAGGTGACAATAATTTTCAAATCTTGGGAGATGGACATAAAAATATTGGATTAAGGGTAGTGTGTGAAACAAAACCTGTTTAAAATTTAATTTCAATTGTATAATATCCACTGTATTGAATAATTACTTTGAACCCATATAGTACTTGATACCCCTGTTTATTCCTTGTCCATCATCACTCATGTGATCATGTCTGTAATCATGCACACAAAGTATTATTTTGTATATTTTATTCATTTCCTGTAAAACTATTTGTAGGAAATTATGATTTTCTGAAGTTGTTTTTTTATTTTGTTTTGTTATGTTTTGTTTAAACCCAGAGTTGTAAATTTAAAATTACTTACACAAACCACTGTGTATATTCCCTTTTATTGCCTTCTTTGCTTGTTTTTTTTTTTTTTTTTTTTTTGCTTGGTTGTTGTTGTTTGTTTGGTTGGTTGGTTGGTTTACTTTTTAATGGTGGGCCTGAACACAGATCCTTTTGCATGCTAAGCAGTGGCTCTATCACAAAGTTTTTCCCATAGAGTGCTCTGATTCATTGGATGATTGAGTAAATCGAAGATTCAAGAAATTGCCCCCAAAGAACCAAGATGAGTCCCTTCAACATAGGAAAACATGAAATTGAAAGACTGCATGTAATCCCAGACAACTTAAAAAGTTGCTGTGTTTTATTTCACATGCCATTTGAAACCTTAACAGTCCAGAGCCTCTTATTCCAGAATCTGAGGTTTGTCCTTTATTTAATAAAAATTGATTCTACACTATCCCAGAAAATGATACATCCTTTATATTTCTTGGAACATTCCCTCAATTCTGGCCTGCCTTCTCTCTATTTTTGCACTCTTGCCACCTTTTTATCTCTGCCTATAGGTATGTTCTCCACATTTGTTCTGTCACTAACATTTGGAGCCATTGAGCTACGATGTTCATGTGACCATAAACCTCTCTTTAGAATGTGAAAGACCAAGCTTTTGAAATTTTCCAGAAATCTTTCATAACATGAGTTCAGCTTTACTCTTTATCCGTTTCCCCCAACTTCACTGTCCTCTGTCATTGCTCCTTACCAGTTCCTATATTTTGAGATAAATACTGACCCATTTAATGCTTAGTTTTGTGTCCAACTACAGCCTTCAAGCTTTTTCCAGTTTCTGCCTCTGGCTGGTAACTTCACTTCTTTAGTCTCTGCTGAGAAAGCCACTATACCTGTTACCATTTTTTCTCTACTCTCACTTACAAGGAACTTAATCATGTGGGTTCAAGTAAACTGTTGTCTCCAAGATAATGTAAAAGAGGTCCCCTCAATCCAAGAGTCAAAGAACTAGACAAGGGAAGGAGTAATTTGAGGTCAACTGGTAGATATCTAGTAGAACGGCTGAAATGCTAAGGTAGCCCCAAGGAAAGAAAAAACACTTTATGACAAGGAGATTCATAATCATGAGGGAATGAACAAACAGACTGAGTCTTTTGGAACATATATTTTTTTTTCAAAATAATGAATTAACACCTTGCATATACAAGTTTTTTTTTAAAAAATAATAGTGTAGAAATTCTCAGTCATTGTGGAAATAACTACTGATTAATAGTTTCTTTTGAAAAGTTACTGTTACAAGAAAAAGAATAGAAGATGGTGTGGATTCCTACATTTAAAAAATTAATTGTTTTTTTTTTAAATGACAGTGGAATGTGTTACAATATTTATTACACATATACAGCATAATTTTTATATCTCTTGTTATATATAAAATATGCTCATACCAATTCATGTCTTCATACATGTATTTTGGATAATGATGACTATCACATTTCACCATTCTTGCTAAACCCTGCCCCCTCCCTTTACCTCCCACTCCTCTGCCCTATCTAGAGTTCATCTGTTTTTCCCATGCTTCCCCTCCCTACCCCACTATGAATCCTACATTTCTTATATTGTTTTTTAAATTAACTTACTTTTTTTTTCATCTTGAGTGGATATAGTTTGAGATGTTTTTGCATATTGAACCTGTTGATATGTAGTTTGTCCCAGGTAGACTGTTGAAGTTTTATATTACTAAAAGCATTCCATGAAGTAGTAAATATCTGGTAGGTACAATGGTAACCTCTAAGGACAGCTAGTTGGAAGTCTGAGACAGGAGCATGGCAAGTTTCATCCAGAACACTTTAGAGAGACCCAGTGTCCAAAAAAAAAAAAATAAGCTTTTGAGTTCAACTCTGGCAGAGTGCTTGCCAAGGTTCCAATGTCCTGAGATTAAATCACTGAGTTCACACAATTATACCCCACCAATAATCATCTAAAAAGGTAAAAAATCACCTAAACATCAAGATTATTATTACTTTTCATTTTTGATAGACTCTTATTCTGTAGAAATCTTCTAATTAGTTTAAATACATATATTTTAATATAAATATAAATTTAATATTTTATATATATATATATATATATATATATATATATATTCAGCTGAATCACTTGATATAAATTATCTGAAGAAGATGAGGAAGGTTTTTGTAGCATAAAAAAAAGCCACAGATGTGTACACACATATTTTTAAATTTCCGATTTTCTTCTGTGTTACTTGTTTTGAGAAGTTTATAAAGCCAAATATAATTTTCTTTCATAACAGTGCTTTGAAATCCCAAAGTGATAATTGATATTTAAGTCTCAAAATATTTAACTGATTATGACTCTGAAAATAGCATTACAACTTATGATAACATATAGGTAAACATTTGTGCTTCCATTTTTCTATCCTCCTTAAATGATGAAGATGTTAAATGGAATTTTGAATATCCATTTAAAATAATGAGCACATATAATGGTAGTGGCAACTGAGTGCATTAATGGTAAAGGATAGACCTTCCTAATAGCTCAGTTTTAGTTACATATGAACATGCTTTGATGCAAAGTTAAATATTTTATATGGCCTAGATTTCAACTTTGAGTTTCCAGATACCAGACTTTCTTGCCTAATGACCTCCATGTTTTGTTTTGTTGTTTTAAATTTCATGCACAGTTCATAGCTGTCTTTCAGCAGCTCCATATGACATGCAGTGTTTCATCTTTTATAGCAACAAGGATTTTAACCAAACTCCGAGTTAAGATTCCAGAAGATCTATGCATTTCGTGGTTTTGGGTAAAATGGAGTTTGTTCTTATTCATAGTAGAAAAAAACTTTCCAAATGTGATACCCAGAGACTTCCTGGATTCTATACATGTACCCGGTAAACTTAATTCTGCTACCATTAGATTTTTCTGAGGCCCTAGCACTACTCATCTGTGAATCTCAATGAATATGTTTTCAACAAATCAAAAGTATCTTCTAACTGATTTCAGTGAGCTAGTTACATAGAAAGAATTTTAGCAATACTCACAGTGATAGATATTTTAGCTGGAAAGTTGAGCAGCCCATCTCAGATACAGCTTGCTCTTTGACTTAATGAAGAATGCTCTGGCACATTAGTGTCATGATTATGTCCCAGTGCCTGCAGAATCCCCTGCAAATTAAAAGCAGAGAATAGTGTGTTGGAGGCAAAGTGGCACTGTAGGGATGTGGGCCATTGGATCAGCTGGAGAGAGACAATAACACATAGTCACATTGGAGGATCTGTGTGTGCTTTTAAATATATCTTCACAGCATTTTGGAATTATACTCTTCCTCTAAAAAATGGAAAATTTGCTATGGGGTCTATTTCATGCTTCAGTTAGTCACTGGAATAATTTGAAATGTACCACTGAGTAAACATCCACAAATATTTCTGTAGATAAGATATTTTTTAAAAAAGAAAAGAAGATGAAGAAACTCTTTATTTCTTTAGAAAATTTCTTTACTACTTTATAAAAATGATGCAATGAGCAGGTTTCCCTTGTTGCAATGCATAGAATTATAATAAATGAGGGAATATTTGTACTTACATACTATTGCTTAATCTAAAGGTAGATGTAGATATTTGGAGAGACCTCTATATTTATGATAAATCTTTGAAGACCTCTAGACTGGTCTCAACTCTAGGTAATTAGCAATATATTAGTTTTGGTGTGAAACAATATAAATTCTGTGAAACTCATTAAAATTTACTCCTTTTATTTATTTTTAATTTTTTTCCTTTAGTGGTAGGTTTACTAAGGTAACTATTTTTTTCTAGTTTTACTTTTTATTTCATATTTTTTTAAATTTTTTTAAAAATTTTTTAATTAGTTACACATGACAGTACAATTATCTTGACATATCATACATTTGAATCAGATGGGACATAATTTCTCAATTTTCTGAGTGTACAGGTTGCAGAGTTACATTGGTCATGCAGTCACATATATACCCACAGCAATAAAAATGACTATTTTATTCTGCTGTCCTTCCATTCCCCCTTCCCATCCTCTCCCATACCATCACTTCTCTCTACCCAATCTAATGTGACCCCCTTCTTTTTTTTTCCTCTCACATTGTCATACCTGAATTCTGTATAACGAAGTGGGTCTCTTTCCTCTTCCATGCAATTTCCCTTCTCCCTCCCTTTCCCTCCCACCTCTCTTCCCTATCTAAAGGTAATTTTTTCTCATGCTCTTCCACCCTACCCCATTTTGAGTCAGCTCCCTTATATCAGAGAAGAAATTTTGCATTTGTGTTTTGGGGATTGACTAACGTCACTTAGCTTAATCTGCTCTAATGCCATCCATTTCCCTGCAAATGCCATGATCTTGTTATTTTTTTAGTGCTGTGTATAAATGCCACCTTTTTTAATCCATTCATCCATTGAAGGACATCTAGGTTGGCTCCACAGTCTAGCTATTGTGAATTGTGCTGCTACAAACATTGATGTGGCTGTGTCCCTGTAGTATTCAATTTTTAGGAATTCTGAGTATAGTTTGAGAAGAGTAATAGCTGGGTCAAATGGTGGTTCCATTCCTAGTTTTCCAAGGAATCTCTATACTGCTTTCCAAATTGGCTGCACCAATTTGCAGTCCCATCAGCAATGTATGAGTGTACCTTTTTACCCTCATCCTTGCCAGCATTTGTTGTTGTTTGACTTCATAATTTCTGCCATTCTTACTAGAGTGACATGGTATCTTAGGGTTGTTTTAATTTACGTTTCTCTGATTGATAGAGATGGTAAGCATTTTTTCTTGTATTTGTTGATTGATTGTATATCCTCTTCTGAGAAGTGTCTGTTCAGGTCCTTGGTGTATTTGTTGTTTGGGTTATTTGTTTTTGTTGTTGTTGTTGTTTAACTTTTTGTGTTCTTTGTATATCCTAGAGATTAGAGCTCTATATGATGTGTGAGGGGTCAAAATTTGTTCCCAGAATGTAGGCTCCCTATTCACTTCACATATTATTTCTCCTGCTGAGAAAAAACTTTTTAGTTTGAATTCGTCCCATTTGTTGATCCTTAGTTTTAATTCTTGTGCTATAGGTGTCTTATTAAGGAACTTGGAGCCTAACCCCATGTGATGGAGAGTAGGGCCTACTTTTTCTTCTATTAGTTGCAGAGTCTTTAGTTTGATTCCTAGATCCTTCATCCATATTGAGTTAACTTTTGTGCATGGTGAGAGATAGGGATTCAATTTCATTTTGTTGCATATGGATTTCCAGTTCTCCAAGCACCATTTGTTGAAAATGCTATCTTTTCTCCATTGCATGCTTTTAGCATCTTTGTCTAATATAAGGTAGTTGTAATTTTGTGGGTTGGTCTCTGTGTCCTTTATTCTTTAGTATTGGTCTACCAGCCTGTTTTGGTACAAGTACCATACTGTTTTTGTTACTACAGCTCTGTAGTATAGTTTAAGATCTGGTATAGCTATAGCACCTGTTTCACGCGTCCTACTTAGAATTGCTTTAGCTATTCTGGGTCTCTTGTTTTTCCAGATAAATTTCATAATTGCTTTTTCTATTTCTGAGAAGAAATGCCACTGGGATTTTGATTGGAATCACATTGAATCTGTAGAGTTCTTTTGGTGATATGGCCATTTTAATAATATTAATTCTGCCTATTCATGAGCAAGTTGTATCTTTCCATCTTCTAAGGTCTTCTCCTATTTCTCTCTTTCGGGTTCTATAGTTTTCATTGTATAGACCTTTCACCTCTTTTGTTAAGTTGGTACCCAAGTATTTTTTTTTTTTGAAGATAGTGTGAATGGAGTAATTTTTCTCATTTCCATTTCAGAGAATTTTTTACTGATATACAAGAATGCATTTGATTTATGGGTGTTGATTTTATATCCTGCCACTTTGCTGAATTAATTTACTAGTTCTAGAAGTTTCTTTGTAGAACTTTTTGGGTCTGCTTGGTATAGGATCATATCATCAGCAAATGTGCTAGTTTAAGTTCTTCTTTTCCTATATTTATGTCTTTAATTTCTTTTATCTGTCTAATTGCTCTGGCTAGTGTTTCAAGAACTATGTTGAATAGAAGTGTTAAGAGAGGGCATCCCTGTCTTGTTCCAGATTTTAGAGGGAATGCCTTCAATTTTTCTCCATTTAGAATCTACACTGTCCTGAGGCTTAGCATAGATAGCTTTACAATGTTGAGGTAAGTTCTGGTTATCCCTAGTTTTTCTAGTGTTTTAAACATAAAGGGATGCTGTATTTTCTCAAATGCTTTTTCTGTGTCTATCAAGATGTTCAATGGTTCTTATCTTTAAGTCTATTGATGTGGTGAATTACATGTATTGATTTCTGTATGTTGAACCAGACTTGCATCCCAGGGATGAAACCCTCTTGATCATGGAGTATGATCTTTTTGATGTTTTAGTATCCAATTTGCCAGAATTGTATTGAGGATTTTTGCATCTATATTAATTAGAGATATTGATCTGAAATTTTCTTTCTTTGAAGCATCTTTTTCTGGTTTTGCAATCAGGGTGATATTGGCCTCATAGAATGAATTTGGAAGTACTCCCTCTTTTTCTATTTCCTGAAATAGATTTAAGAGTATTGTTATTAGTTCTCCTTTAAAGTATTTTTTTTTTATTTTCTTATTGTAAATCAGACAATATCAGTAAACATTTTTATCCAACCTCTTTATTGAATGATAGAAAAAATATCTTTGAATGATGTTATTGGAGAATTAAAGTATTTGAGGTGTTTCTTGCTCCGTTTTTTTTTTTTTTTACATTGTCTGTGTTATTAAGGCTGAGGTTTTGCATGTATTGGGATGAATTCTTCTTTTGAGGATATTTGCAGCTTTCTCTTTAGAATGTACCCTGGGGAAGAGGTGACATCTCAGTGTCAAGTACCCACTTTGACATGACTAAGGTGCTAGGTTCACCCACCAGGATCTTTGTAAGAGTAGAGAATAATTTCCAGTAAGAATGACAATTTAAAGCAATACATATATTACCTATTAATTAAATGATGTTCAAAGTGATCTCTATAAGTCCACAAACTGGAGAGATGATGTGAGAAATACATCTGTACACCTGGCTGAAAAAAAAAGGCATTTGTGATAGTAAAATCATTAGCATGCAATTCAAAAAAGAAGAAGAAGAAAACTGATGTGATAAACATAGATGGGGAGGAAATAAGGAAAAAAAGTAATAAAAATGAGAAAGTATTGGACTTGAAGTGAGAAAAAAATGGTGGTGGGGAAAACAGGAGAAGAACAAAAATCTTAGAAAATGAGATGGAACATGAAGAGAGAAAAAAATGAGGAAACCCCATACACAATATCTGACACAAAAAAAACAAAAGCAAAAGAAAAGCTCAAAAATTCTCTTTGTTGATGGTATTGAAATTGGGAAATTTCTTTCTAGGATCTCCTATTATAGAAACCAAAACCATGGTGGGATTGCTTGGAGGCAGATGTAGTCCAAATCTTTTCTGGTCTTTCCAACCCAAACACACCTAACCTGGTAGTGACGTGGTACTGGAGTACACAAGCTGAGCTTCTCCGTTATATCCAGCTCCTTGCATAAGGTGCTTAGGGAAGGTTTCTATTGCAGATGAAAACTCACCCCCAGTACTTTTTTTCTTTTTTAAAGTCAGGGATGGTTTGTGTCTCTCTGATAAACCCATTGAAGAGACCCATGGGTGAGACCTATGGAGTCTGGGGACTACTCTGTAATGCAGATCCCAATTGTGGACTTCTTCAGTCAGTGATCCCAGGGGTGTGCAAAATTACAAGTGTCTGACAGATTTTCTGGCACTCTCTTTGAGCATGGTAGATGAGGTCTGTTGGCAGAGTCTGTGCTTTGTTCTGGAAAATGAAAGAAACTATATTCTCGCCAGACCTGGCTTCAGCACTCCTGGACCCTTCTGCTTCTTGATTGCCCACACAGCTTTTCTCCCTGATGACAACTATTTTCAAAGCACCTATTTGAAATGTGCAAATGCCCCTGTTGGCCTCTACTATATAAATTGTCCTGTTGTCAAAACACATCTCTTGCTGATAAGTGTTTTCATCACATTCCCTTTAGTCTCTATCAACCACCATCCTGTGAGGATAGCTTGCAGCTGTTCCTTGGAGATACAAGACAGGCAGGGTGTTCTGATCTCTCAGGTAGGCAAACCATTCCAAAAGGGGCTTGACCACAGGGGTCCATTGCATCACCCAGAAAGAGCATAGAACCACCTCTGTGGCAGAAGTGGGAAGAAATAATCAAAAAGCAAATTCTCTAAAAGCAAATACTCTAAAATCATGGTGAGTTGACCATACCTGGGATATCTGCTCACATGTATAGTGCTGCATACTGTGACTATTCTACCAGACACATCCCTGGCATTGATGTCAGAGAATTGCAAATACCACATCAGAATGAAAGTGCCCCAGGGTTTTGTTGTCCAGTGTAGACCACAAGACCTGCAATATCTCCTCAGAGCTCTCAGAATATGTGTCTCATTTTTTTTTTAACTCAGGGATAGCATGTGTGATAAACCCATGAATGAGACCCATGGGTGAGACACATGGAGTCCCAAACCCAGCCTGAATAGTATTTGGGTGTGCCTCCAGAGCCAGTGAATTCAATGCACATTGAAGTATTGAAAAAAAAAAGGTTCTTTTTTTAAATGCTGGGGTTTCTGATCTCTTATGAGAAATGACTAGAAAAATGTCCCCAAGTAAAGAAGATTTCTTTCCAAGCACTCTGATACTGCTCACAGGAATTTCCAGTACATGCATCCTTCTCTAGACTATTTGTATAACTTGTAGCAACAAACACTGATGTTGACATATCTTACAAGTATGCTGATTTT
This sequence comes from Urocitellus parryii, assembly GCF_045843805.1. Classification (NCBI taxonomy): domain Eukaryota; kingdom Metazoa; phylum Chordata; class Mammalia; order Rodentia; family Sciuridae; genus Urocitellus; species Urocitellus parryii. The sequence continues at coordinate 4,197,013 of NW_027554054.1, forward strand.
AATTCCTTGCAATAAATACCAAGTTGTAGTATGGCTTGGTGTTGAGGTGGTTATATTCATAGTTTTCTTGAGGAAACTCCACACTTCTTTCCAGTGTAGAAGTTTGAAGTTTCAGTCTCAAAAACAATGTATGAGAGTGTCTGTCTACTTTTTTCCTCCATTAACTAATGAGATTTGTAGAATTTTCCTCCTCAGCTTATTAGAAAGGAGCTTCCCCTTTTCCACTCTTTGCATTTTCCCCTAACACTGCAAGAGAATATTTATTTTGTGAAATAATTTAGTACTCTAAAAGCCAAAATTCTGGGTTTCGTTTGGTCTCAGGCTCTCTACAGTTGGTCTCCTGTGTTTTTCTGTGGCCGCCCTTTTTCATCCAGAAATCACACACCAAAAAAAAAAAAAAAAATGACTCATGCCCTGAAAAATAGTCAGGAAGTGATGGGTGTTTTTGTGCTGCCATCTTTTTATTGGTATAAGTTTTTGCACTCTCAGCAAAATGTGTCACTTACTTTACCCAGATTGAGTATGCTGTTACATAAAGGTAAAAGAGAGAAACATTTCTTCATCCAAATTTGTCATTTTATTAAACTATATGTTGCTCTCAGTGAAATTTTTACTAAAAGCTCTTTAGCTTTTAGTAAAAGCTAAAAATGACATTTTCTGGTAAATGGACGGAGTTGGAGACTGTCATGCTAAGAGAAATAAACCTATCCCCAAAAAACAAAGTCTGAATGTTTTCTCTGATATGCAGATGTTAATTCACATTAGGAGGGGGCTAGGGAAGAACACATAGTTATATTAGATAGAGGGGAGTGGAAGTAGGGGAGGGAAGGGACATGGGGATAGGAAGAATAGTAGAATGAAATAGACATTATCTTTTGTACCTATATGACTGCATGACTGATGTGATTCTGCAACATGTACAATCAGAAAAATGGGGAAATTATACACCAACTATGTATGATATATCAAAGTGCATAAATAATTCTACTGATGTGTGTAATTGAAAAATAAAAATATTTTGTAAAAGCCTGACCACTCATATCAATGTTTATAGCACCTCAAAGAACAACAGCTAAGCTAAGCAACCAACGTAGGTGCCCTTAAACAGATAAATGGATAAAGAAAGTGTAGCATATAAACACAATTGAATATTACTTAGCCATAAAGAAAAATAAAATTATGGCATTTGCTGGAGAATGAATGGAATTGGATACTATCATGCTAAGGGAAATAAGCCAATCCTCCCAAAAAATAAATTCCAAATATTTTCTCCCATATACAGATTTTCACATATAACAAGAGGGCTTAGGGAAAATAGAAGTTCATTGGTTTAGACAAAGGGGGATGATGTGAGGAGGGATGGGATTAAGAAAGATAGAAGAATGAATTGATCATAATTTTTCTATGTTCACATATGAATACATAACCAGTGTAACTCCACATCATGTACAAGAATGGGAAGTTCTACTTAATCTATGTATGTCAAAATATTCAAACGTCATGTATAAATAAAAATTTAAAAAATTAAAAAGAAAAATATGAGCAATAATATATTCTAATTGTTAGATAAATGTGCATATCAAATACATAGTAATAAAAAAGAAAGGTATTAAGTGGTGTATCATATTAAGAAATATCCAAATACAGGTTATATTCACAGTGTCACTATTAGTTCCAGCTTAATATATGCATAAATCACACAAGATATGCAAATAAGAAATAGGAGAGGATAGAGGGAATGAAGAATGGGAATGGCAGAGAGTACATGGAGTAAGAGAAGGAAAACCAAGCAAGTATATATAGATTGGGGAGGAAAGTTAAATCATATACTAGAAGGAAAAGCAGCAGTGTACTCAAAATGGAAACATTTCCCACTGCTGATTTCCCACTTTCAAATTGAATGGGGATAGTGTAAAACTTCATCACTTTTTTCTGCATCAGTCACTGTTGGAAAATAATTGAGGAGTGCAGACTTGATAATGCAGAATTTAATATTTATAGAACCATAAACGATTATAAAACCATACGGTTGGTCATGCACAAGTACAATAGTGAAACAGAAAATGTTACTACCTCCTAGAATGATTCATATAGGGAATACACAGCATGTGGAGAAGTAGAAAAGAGTACAAATGGTAAGAAATGCTCTTCAAATCTGAAGCTTTCTAAGATGTCCTTTGAAATACCAGGTCTCCTTCTAAGACCAGGATGTTAGAGGGAAGGATGTGGGGTTATATTCTTACAAGAAAATTTAAGGCAGAATATTTGGCAAAAGCCTACATATACACAAAACTCTAAAACTTTAATAAATCATCAGTTAGGAACCCTATTTGAAATGCACATTCTGAATCAGGTGTTGTTTCTACATTTCCATTATTATCTAAGTTATTCCTATGATTCTTGTCAACAGAACACATTTTAAGTAGAAAGTAAACGAATTTCCTTTTAGCAAAACTAAACACAAACCATTAGAACCTAGAGTTTAGGACATAACTAAACTGAAAGCCTATGTCTTCTGATCAGGTCTTTTTGCAAGTGGGAAGGGCTCAAAAGTTGAACATTTTCTAAATTTGGAGTAAAGAAGAAGTTGGAATCATCTGTACACAGAATGTAAAATGGAAAGAATCAAGACCACAGATTTAGAGATTACTTTTGAAAAGATTCAGGGTAGGGGAAATGAGACATAAACAAAAGAAGTTAGCAAGGTAATAGTCTTGGAAATAATAAATCTGAGACAATGTAATTCATCTACTGTGAGTAGATCTGCCATCAAGATGTGGTGAAATGATTATTGGTTCAGAGATGATTAGAACCAAGAAGAACTGGTAGAATTGGAAAAATCTTCAGCCACAATTTTCTCTTTTCCATAACTATCAGTCATAGCAATCCATAAGGCATTGAGAGAGTCATTCCAATGAGAAGAAGCATTTCAGAATCATTGCGTTTTTAAAAAGTCTGCTACTGTTTCATTCTTTTTTTTTTTCTTGTGTTGATGCCTAGAAATGAAATCATGACCTAGGGCTTTCTAGGAATGTACTTCTAACTGAGCTACATCTTCATCCTTAGCAATTTTTTTATAAACAACACTTGAATAAAAATATTTGAAAAACTGCAAGATATATCAAAAAAGCCTTGATTTAAAAGGCTATTCTATAGTTTGTTGCTTGAAGATCAAAGATTTTATTCTTATTATTCATAGGAATGACTATGAACTATAAAAGGTTATGGATATCTGATAATTCTGTGCCTTTTCATTTTAATCCTTTGTCTTTGAGGAGCCTTATCTGGATATTTTATGTTCATTATATCTTATTTCTTAGGTGTGGGACTTATGTCTTCTCCCATGAGTGGATTGATAAATTTTAAGCTGACTAACCCCAAGGAGGTTCAGATAAAAAGAAGTCTTATAAACAGGAGTGGTTTGCCGAAATGAACCAAGTAAGCATACAGACACCAAGGCAAAGGCTCCTAGAGCAAGGCTTGGGTGTGGCCTCCAGATGGTGGCTTTGCCTACAGAGCCAGCAGGGTCTTACATAACCAGGAGCCTGTTTCACTCCAGCAGGAAACCCAAGTCCAGACGACACCCTGCCTGCAGAGGATAGCCAGGTAACAGTCTGACTGCCTCTTTTCTTTCCTCTTTCACTGAAAGAGACCCAGGGCAGATGTTTTCCTCATACCCTGAATTCATTAGACTTATTTTCTCCTAACCATGCTGCAGAGGTTGAATTGCCCTCATACATAAGTTGACTCCAGATCAAGAGAAAGAGACAGCAGCATCCAGCTATTGCACCTAATAAAATGTGTTCAGTGGAAATCACAAGAGAAATTGGATGAAAAATCCTAAATAATAAGAATCCTCAGGAATCTGCCCTGGAATTCCAACAGATTTTACAGGTCATGGGGTGGGAAAATGCTTTGGGTTTACTATTTTTTTTTTTAAAAATCATCTTTACCTTCAATCATTACTTCATCCCTGGTTTCAGATGACTCTCATGGGATTTCATCTCTCCAGGAAAAAAAAAAAAAACTTGTTATTTAGAGAAAGTGATTGAGCTTATAGGCAGCACAGAGGCCAGGGATTGAGAATCTGATTGGTTTCAGTCCTCAGGGGCCTCACTCCCTTCTCCTCTGAACCATATCCTCCCAGTACTACTCACTAGCACTGTTCATAATTATCTGCTGTCATGATGCTATTGCTTTTGCCAATAAACACTTTGCACATTGCTACTGGTTTTTGCCAAGACAGCATGCCCCACTCAGATTTATGATATAAAAGATACAAGACTAACTTTCACAGCATAGTTCGTTCCATAAAAGAAAGATATTTTATAAAAAAAAAAAAGTCTTGCCTTTCACCTTGCCCACTTCTCTTCTTTTCTCTGTATCCAGGACAAGCTGCAGAATGTGCAAGTGGAAATGGGAAGGCTTTTTATGAAGAAAACAGCAGAGGCTTAAACGGATATGTGTTTGAAATCTGATTTGAGGTCGATTTCTTCTTGTCACAATGTACTTTTATGTCTTATTGAGAAGAGAAGGAAGAAGAGAAGGAGAAGAAGGAGGAGTAGGAGGAAGATGAAGAGGAGAAAGAAGGGGAGCAGGAAGAGGAGAAGGAGGGAGGAGGAGGAGATAAAATCAGAATAAAACCTAAACTTCCATTGGTGCCCAGTTTTCCTCTCTACCATCTACTCTTTTTGTCCTTGAGCACCTCTCCCAAGCATCCATCTTATCCAATTCTACATAGCACAGAACACAATATCCTTTAGAATCAGATGTACCTGTATTTGAATGTGCAAACCTCTTCATCTCAATTTCCCTTGTGTTAAATAAGTAAATCAATAGCATAAAAACACTTTTTCTGCCTGATAAAGGACCCAGAATAAACCTATGCTGCAGTCTCTGTTATAGGATTAGCACTTTAAAAAATGTGAGCTTCTTTCTTTCCTTCTCTTCTATCCTTCTGTCCATAATGTTTTCCCTATATAGTAATAGAACACTCTGGTCCATCTTCTCAATGCTACTGGCACCAACACTTCTCACTTCTAAGTTGCCCGTTTCCTCTTTAAAAATCTCTCAGAATGTTATTCTGCCTTCTTTTGTTTTGAAAACTTGACCACAGTTAGAGAAAATCAGGTATACGTGGTCAATATATTGCACTCCTTTCAAGTGACAATCTCATTTTAATGAAAATAGAGGCAATAATTGAAAACAAAGTGTTGAGGCTCTCAAGTGAACTAGTTTGGCAAACATTCATTGTATATCTACTAATGCACAGCATTGACATAGATGAGGAAGTAACAAAGATATTAAATAAAATTGTTTTTTTTTCCTTACATAATTTGTAGTCTAGAGTGGATGGCAGACACATAGAAATGATTAAGAGATTGAATTCCAGGGAGTGCTAAAATAGAAGTTGAATCAAGAGTCATGGGAGAATGTGGGAGAAGGAGATGAATTCCAGCTGGAGAAATATAGGCACTTCATATGCTTCTTTGGGCCATATTTGAACTAAATTTTTAAGCATGGGGTTTGGGAATGGCATGAGGAACTTGATCAGAGACCCAGCTGCTAAATAATGCATAATGCTTTTGGAGAATAGCAAGTAAAACATGGCAGTTGTAATGGCTATTATAGGCTGGGAATAGCAAGTAAAAGCAGAAAATAACATTATAAAATTGGATTGAAAACAGTTGAGAACTCTTTATGGCAGTTTCAGGCATCTCAACTTTTTAATTGTAGTAGAAATCCATGGCTGATCCTATAGCAGGAAAGGTCATTATTGTTGTCGTACAGCAGAGAAACCACACTGGTAGTGAATTTGTATTGCAAATTGAAGAGAAGCTGGTAGTCAAGTGACAAGTAGAAATGCTCACTGTAATTTGGATCCACAGTAACAAGGCAATTACTGTCAGGGTAATGAGGTGGCAGAAGCAAGCAACAGATGGCAGGAAATTTTAGGAGGCAGAGACAGCAGGGCTTGCCTTTTACCAAATGCAGCAAATGCCACAGCAGGAATAGTTGAAGATTAATCCAAGTTTTGTTTAGTTTTGTTTTCCTGGAAGATGAGGATGCCATCAGTGAAATGGGTAAATTACGAGTTTGGTTAAGGGTTCGTAAAAAATACTAAATACTATACAGGCAGAAAATTCCTGATCATGGACCACTTTAAACTCTCTGGATCACAATTTCTTCATCTATAAAATAGGCACCATTCATGTTGTGATTATCTCACTGGGTTGCTGTGAAAACCGGACAAAGTCATGCAGGTGGTGTGGAAATATTTTCTCAACTGTCAAATCTATTCCCAAAGTGAGGAATCAATAGAACTCTTCAAATTCCCCTACTTTTGCCATAGAGACAACTTTATGGCAATCAGCATGGAATTCTCTTCCCACAAAACAGCACCCTGACCTGTAGCAAGATTGTTTAGAAAAGAAGTCTCAAGAAAATATTTTCTAAATAACATATATTAAAATATGATTTAGCAAACTCTAATTTTTCACTGCCAAAGCCTTCTGGATTTAATCAGCTTCATTTAGAGGTTTAGCCAAACAGGTTTTCAAAATGGAAAAGGAGAACAAAAGCTATTGTTATGGAAGCCCAAAACGTTTCTAATTCTTGCAGAATAGAAGGGCTTAGTGAATGAAAAGAGGCCACTTACTAGGCTGGGCCTAGAATGTGAATTAAATTTAGAAACACCAATTTTCTGAAACTATGTAATATCATTGTAGAAGGGTTTGATATGTGTACACAACTGTCACCACTATGCACATTCTTAAAGTTGCCATTAGTTGGCATTAGTTCTCAATTAGTTGATGGAAATCCTGAGACTAGTAAGAGGATCACCAAGATAACCTACTGAAATATCATAACGGCACCTGATTCTCTGTTGGAAATATAAGCAGCTGAAGGAGGAAGAAGCATATGGTAACATGCTGCCTCACAGACATGGCGTTAGGACATGTACTTGTCCTAAGTTCAATTACAATATTAAATAAATGACATTCCTCACACAGTTATGTATGTGTGTGTGTATTTAGCCCATTTACTTGTTTATGTCCAAGAGTTGTTTTACAAGGAATTAAAGTGGTTTTACAGTTAGCAGTAAAGGACAAAGGACATAGATGAGGAAATGTGAACAAATGGAAAGTAAGAACAAATTACAAATATGGTGATAGTATCACAGAACTGGGGCCTTCTAGGAAACTGAGGAAGCCTGAAGGTCCCCACCTCCCCTCAAACCCTAATTTTTTTGATCAAGTTAGAATGATTTCAGATATGTCACTCAGAGTAACAGGCAATGAGTTTATTGAAAGGATAGGAAAAGGAAAAGGGAACTGTATGCACAAATAACTGAGACAGGAGAGGCCTCAAATGAATCAACAGCTGTCTTTACTAAGTGTCAGCAAAATGGCACATGGCACATTGTCAGGGGAGAACATGGCACAACTTGTTACAAGAGGGGTCTTAATGAGAGTTAATCCTAGCAGAATGTTTAGTGTAAATTAATCATAAGATGGAGGAGAAGTAGTCTTGGCCAACAGGAAACTAGTTGTGCAGGTTAAAAATCTAACTCAGTAAAACAGCTATAAAAGCTCAAAACTCATTCTAACCCAAGGAAATGGTTGTAAAAGCTCAAAACTCACTGTTACTGGGATAAACATTCAGAATGGAGAGCTCCTTTGTTTGCCTTCCTCTCTAGGACTCAATGTTACTAGGAAAGGATAAAAGCCCAGAAATTGATACTCATTGCTTATCTTCTTCCCCCTGGATCCACTGTTACCCAGAGCTTCACTTTATTTGCTTTTTTTTCCTTCCAGAACTCACTGGAAATGGGAAAGGGTAAAAGTTCAGGGCCCAGTGCCTAGTACCCACTTCCTCCTTTCAGGATCCATTGCCAATGGGAAGGGATGAACCTGTGTCTTCTTCACCACCTCCCTCCTTCCTGGCCACTGTGTCCTCCTTTCTTCCTGGGGGCTGTCTTGGGGAATGTTATTTATTATATCCTTCAAGGACACTATATATAGAGAAAATGTGTCCTCTCAGAGAGGAAAGGTACAGAAAGCCTCTGGTGTACCCCACGTTTATTAGGGATCCCAGAGAAATTTCCAGAGAGTCCCCACACAGATCCATCTTTTGACTTTTGACTCACAGCAAGATGACATCAGACGTTCAATTCCCCACTGCCATGACAACTCTAGGTCACTTTGACTTATGCTGACAGTTCTAATTGAATTCTTAACCACAAATTCTTACAAATTTTATGGCTAAGAGGAATTATCCTTGTCTCTCTTTTGAGTTTTGGGATCTAGTCTATGAAAAGGATCACAAAATTTCCTCCATCAGGGTAACTTGTGTTTCTCTTATCAACATTATTTAGGTAACAGGTATTTTACTGAGGAATGTGACTTATCCTGTCCACTTAAGGCAGGCAGGGCTGTAAGTAAATTACTTCTGAGAAAAGAAAGTATGGGGGGGTCAACACAGTGGGCCCATTTTATAGAATTATTCCATTAACTTTGTGTTCCCACCACTTACATCTGTCTGTCCCTTATTGATAGCACAAAGCAAAACAAAGCACCATATATTCCTGCCAGATTTGTGAGCTAATTCTGGCTTTAGATTTCTTGGTAGCCAAAATAAGCATCAAAACATGTTCTGTGTGCATGAATATTCAGAAAACTTGCAGCTACTTCTGGTGGGAAGATTCAATTCAAGCTTTGCTATGGCCCTTTGCAAAGGCAACACCTTGGAATATCTGGAATATCGTGGATGACATCTTCCACATCTTCACTATGTTTATCACAGAAAGTTTCATATGATTGTTTTTATTTTAACATTCCTGAAGGACTAAAGGCAGCATCCTAATGCATAAATGAACAGTTCAGTATATATAAAGATGACTTTTAACACAAATGACAAAATTGAGATTCAGACTATAAAGTACTATGTGAAAGTGAAATTTCTTGAAGTTGATAGCTGTTCTGTGAATATGTGGGATATCTTTGTGAAATATACATTGTATGCTTAGAATTAAAGGGACAGCATGTAGGTAACTTCTGCTAACAGAGTTCAGAGGAGAAGAGAAAGAGACCAGAGAGCAAGTGATAAAGCAAATGTTAACAACAGGTGAATCTGATCAAAATCTATTTTGATGTTAAATATATGATACTTATCTTACAATGTTTCTATAAGTTATTTCTGTAAGATTTTTTTAAAGTCATAATTTTCATTAGAATTGAAATGCAAAATTTATGTTTGAAAAAACTACAAGCATTTTTGGAAGTTACAAAAGTAAAAAAAAACAAATACCCTTTTGATTCATATGTAAAAATTTTACTATTCTGTCCTTAACCTGTTTTTGCAATTTTTTCAAGACTATACTATCTAGTAGAAACATAAAGTAGCTGTAAAAATTCACAATTATTGTAATGAACTTAGTTGCTTTATAAATACTTTTTATAGATAACTAAAAGTGAATACTTTAATTCATAAATGCATAACTTTTAGAATTTAGAACCAAAAAAATAACAAAACCATTCATTATGTTATCACTTACATACTTTATATAAATTCAGTTGTTAATAAGGTTTAGTCTTTCTTTTTTAATGTTTATTTTTTAATTGTAGTTGGACACAATACCTTTATTTCACTTATTGTGCTACTGAGAATCGAACCCAGAATTTCAAACATGTGAGGATAGCACTCTACCACTGAACAACAACCCCAGCCTCAAGGTTTAGTCTTTCTTTAAAAGTTTTATCACTTTATTCACATTTCACATTCACCAGGATGTCTTGTGCTGTGGTGAGTAAAGTTTTATTTTTTATTAAAAGCTTTTCCACATTATTCGCATTTGTAGGGCTTTTCTCCAGTGTGTGTTCTGTTGTGGTGAATAAGGCCTCTTTTATTGCTAAAAGCTTTGCCACATTTCTTATATTTATAATGCTTCTCTCCAGTGTAAATGCCCCTGTGGCAAATAAGGTGAAATATTTGAGTAAAAACTTTGTCACACAGTTTGCGTTTGTGAGGCTTCTCTCCAGTGTGAGTTCTGTTGTGGCAAATAAGGTACTATTTTGACTGAAGGAGTTGCCACATTCTTTATATTTGTAAGGCTTCTCTCTAGTGTGAGTTCCTCTGTGGCAAATAAAGCCTGTTTTTTGAGTAAAAGCTTTGCCACATTCGTTACATTTGTAGGGCTTCTCTCCAGTGAGTTCTGCTGTGGTGAATAAGGTCTATTTTTTGACCAAAAGCTTTGCCACATTTTTCACATTTGTAGGGCTTCTCTCCAGTGTGAGTTCTACTGTGGCAAATAAGGCTTGATTTTTCACCAAAAGCTTTACCACATTCTGTACATTTGTAGGGCTTCTCTCCAGTGTGAGTTCTTCTGTGGCAAATAAGGTCTGATTTTTTACCAAAAGCTTTGCCACAATCTTTGCATGTGTAGGGCTTCTCTCCAGTGTGAGTTCTGTTGTGGCGAATAAGGTTTGATTTTTGACCAAAAGCTTTGGCACATTCTTTACATTTGTAGGGCTTCTCTCCAGTATGAGTTCTACTGTGGCAAATAAGGCTTGATTTTTCACCAAAAGCTTTGCCACATGCTGTACATTTGTAGGGCTTCTCTCCAGTGTGAGTTCTGCTGTGGCGAATAAGATGTGATTTTTGACCAAAAGCTTTGCCACATTCTGTACATTTGTAGGGCTTCTCTCCAGTGTGAGTTCTTCTGTGGCAAATAAGGTCTGATTTTCGACCAAAAGCTTTGCCACATTCTGTACATTTGTAGGGCTTCTCTCCAGTGTGAGTTCTGTTGTGGCGAATAAGGACTGATTTTTGACCAAAAGCTTTGCCACAATCTTTACATGAGTAGGGCTTCTCTCCAGTGTGAGTTCTGCTGTGGTAAATAAGGTCTGATTTTTTACCAAAAGCCTTGCCACAATCTTTACATTTGTAGGGCTTCTCTCCAGTGTGTGTTTTTCTGTGGCGAATAAGGCTTGATTTTTCACCAAAAGCTTTGCCACATTCTGTACATTTGTAGGGCTTATCTCCAGTGTGTGTTCTTCTGTGGCAAATAAGATGTGATTTGTGACCAAAAGTTTTGCCACATTCTGTACATTTGTAGGGCTTCTCTCCAGTGTGAGTTCTGTTGTGGCAAATAAGGTCTGATTTTTGACCAAAAGCTTTGCCACAATCTTTGCATGTGTAGGGCTTCTCTCCAGTGTGAGTTCTGTTGTGGCGAATAAGGACTGATTTTTGACCAAAAGCTTTGGCACATTCTTTACATTTGTAGGGCTTCTCTCCAGTGTGAGTTCTGTTGTGGTAAATAAGGTCTGAATTGTCACCAAAAGCCTTGCCACAAACTTTACATTTGTAGGACTTCTCTCCAGTATGAGTTCTTCTGTGGCGAATAAGTCTTGATTTTTCAACAAAAGTTTTGCCACATTCTGTACATTTGTAGGGCTTCTCTCCAGTGTGAGTTCTGCTGTGGCAAATAAGGTCTGATTTTCGACCAAAAGCTTTGCCACAATCTTTGCATGTGTAGGGCTTCTCTCCAGTGTGAGTTCTGTTGTGGCGAATAAGGATTGATTTTTGACCAAAAGCTTTGGCACATTCTTTACATTTGTAGGGCTTCTCTCCAGTGTGTGTTTTTCTGTGGCGAATAAGGCTTGATTTTTCACCAAAAGCTTTGCCACATGCTGTACATTTGTAGGGCTTCTCTTCAGTGTGAGTTCTTCTGTGGCGAATAAGATGTGATTTGTCACCAAAAGCTTTGCCACATTCTGTACATTTGTAGGGCTTCTCTCCAGTATAATTTCGCTGATGGTGAACAAGGCCTGATTTTGTATATGATTTCTTGTGTTCACTCTCACTTATATTTTTCCATATTTTCTTTTGTGGTAAATAATTAAGATCACAACTTTTATATTTTGCAATTATCACTTCATGAAATCTATTTTTTAGGCCCTGATTAAGAGTCATGACTGAAAAAAACAAAAATTAAAAAAAAATGCCTATTAGACTGGGATAAATATATTTTTAATACATAACATGAAATTAAGGTAAAATTAATACATCAGGAGTGTAGCAGATTAGTAAATCCAAAGTCACCATAAATCAAAAAAAAATATTAGTTCAATGAAAATGTACAGAAAAAATTACCTTGAGAATATTATCCAAATTTTTGTGGAGACCACAGTATCCAAGAGGAGAACATCATTAAAAAGAGTAATATAATTAAGTGTAGAAAAGTATCATTAATAGCCTTTGTCCTTCATAAGATAGTAGTGTGTATTTAGGAAATATCTACCATCTACCTTCACTGTCAGTAGAATAAGAGAAATCTAAAACATATACAAACATTTCTGGCTTTTTTAAAGAGTGTCCAAAATAAAGTTTTTGTGTTCCATGACATAGAGTCATGAAAATATCTAGCAGATTTTGAATGATAATACCATAAATATTCAACAAGGAAAAGAGGCAATGGACTCTTAAAAAGAAATATGAACAAAAAAATTACTAAGAAATATACACATATATATCTATAAAATTTTTCATAAATACATTTTAAAAGACTATAAAAACCTTGTATAGGTGATGGCCATAATATTTGGATGAATTCAACACATGACAATCAAGTATAATAAATTGATTTTTATATTATTACATTTGTGTGATGAGAGTTTCCTTTATTTACAAATACAACTTTGTTTATTTATAAATATATCATAGTACTTTATACTATATATACAAGGTAAAATGACTAAATAGAATGAATTAACAAAATTATTATTTCATATAAATTATCAATTTTTTTCTTAAAAGGTATTGTATTCCTTCTACTAGTATTTATGAAGAACATAATACACTCACTATGTGGTAAAATAAAACTCTGACCCTATTATGCTCAATAAAATAAAAAATATTTTATATATCAACCCTATAGCATCAACCCTACATAAAACACAGTACCTGCTGAGCAAAATTTTGCTCACTAAATTTCTGACTTCCACATTTTGAATCAAAAGCTCCTACAACTTAATATCTGCCTGCCACCTTTCACTTAATTCAAAGTCCTGCATATATTTCTTATAACACTGTAAGAGACAAAAATATTATATAACTAAATAATAATAGTATATAAGTACATATTTTAAAACCTTTGACATTGATGGGCACCCAAATTGAGTCTCTAGCTTTAATACTGAGAAAAATATTGTCACTAAACACAAAAGCCGAGGTATCTCTTCAATTTTCTGATTTAATTGTTCATGGATACATATTTAGTACTGGCAATTCTGGATCTTTAGGTCATCCAACTTTTAATGTTTCATGTGTAATGCTTGAGATTACCCCAAAAATTCTATATCACGGACAACACATGTCTTTTTTAAATTGTTTGAGCCATTCTGTTTCTAAATTTCTGTGACTTCTCTCAAACATAAAGTACTTTTGCATGGCCTCCCAATTAGCAAATATTACAAGGATGCAGCACTGTTCTTGCCTATTTCTTTTTATTTAAAATTTTTATACTTTTTTTCTCGAAAATGGACTATATAATCTATTGATGGCTCCTTTATTGAACAAATAAAAAATAGTACAGCAAATACAAACAAAGAGAAGCATGAGCTAAATCCAAGTGACAAAAAAGAAAAATAAAACATGAAGAATTTAACATTAGGATACTGACAGTTATGAATTACTCAAAGAACACTAAATAACTATTTAAAAAATGTTTAGAGAGTGAAATTGAAAAATATTAACATCAATGAGCACAATGTTTATGTGAACAATTCTTTAAGAAAAAATGAGAGGGGCATTTCTAGTGTGCAAATTTGAAATTCTACAAATATGGAAGAGGCTTATTAACCAGTACCAAGTTTAAGAGGAGCAACTTGTAAAATACTGTAAAAATTAAAAATCTATAGGATATATAAAGCGAAGTGGGAAATATATATATATATATATATATATATATATATATATATATATACACACACACACACACAGTGTGTTTTGTGTAGGGTTGATATTATAGGCAAAGACTCTCTCTCTCTCTCTCTCTCTCTCTCTCTCTCTCTCTCTCTATATATATATATATATATATATATATATATATATATATATAGTGTGAAAAGAATCCAAGCATGCCACAATAAATTAAACCAGAAATTAAATCACTAATTAAAAGAAAAAAAAATGTAAAAAATTATAAAGTAGAAGTATAATGATTTATTCACTTCAAAATATTTATGATTACTAGTGCATTATTGCAAAACACAAAACAAAAGAAAAAATTTACTAACAGAATTGAATCTAAAAAAAAAAAATGTCAAGTCAGTTCCAGCAGAGAGCACGGAAAGAAACCAAGCATGATCTGCTCCTAGAGGCCCTATTTGATTAAAGATGGATAATGCTCCTGCCTTTACATTTCATCATTTTGCACAACTTTTAATCAATGAGATATAGTGTTAAATCATGAAATTTCTCATAATTCTTTTGAACAAGCTTTTGTTGAGTGAGCAAATTGTATCCTAATACTTGCCTTTTAATACAGAAACATACAAAGATCTACCCTCTCTTATATCAATATGCATTGAATATTGTTTTATTTACAGTTAAGGGGCTCAATATACAACATAAAGTTAATACTCAAAATTGGTCATCTGCATTGAATAGACATTTTATTCTCAAACCGACATTACCAATAAAATTATGTAATATATGAGGTTCCACCTGACCAGCATGACAAGATCCTTTGCCTTTGATCATGTGGGGAAAAGCATAGACTGCTACACTTATGCCAACATGTCCTGTTTAGACTCTAGCTTCATGCTTGAAAAATAGCAGTTATAAATGTTCATCATGGACTTCACATGCTGACTTCTAAGTTTCATTTAACCCTGGAAGATAAGAGTTCATCCAAACAAGAGAACAATTATTCTCCTCAAAAGAAGAGAAACAATAAAAGAGGACCCCAAGATACTTGAATTTTGGTTACTTGGGGATATAAAAACCATTAACAGCCTCAGCTCAACAGGTGTTGGATAAAATGGGATTAGAATATAATCTAGATAACTGTGTTACTGCTTTGATTGCTAAACTCACACAAAACTCTGTAAATGCTTTGGTCTTAATAACAATTTTGCTCTGTTTTTGTACACCAGCTCTGGGAAATTCAGTACTGTCAGATCCTGGACTTCTAGAACCCATTACAATATCTTGACTCACTTGCATAAAATTATGATATACCTGGAAAAATATCTCATGATATTCAGTGTTGTCTTAACAGAATGTGTGCTTACCATCCACATAGTATTTAATAGGTCACCATCCTGTGCAATTTATTCATAAAAGATCTATTCCTCTTGGTAAAACCTGTGATGATTCAGTGAAGCTTCTCTCTAAGGCAGAATTTAAGGCTTTGGCATTCTCCTTGGTGGGTTTACCTGTACTAGCTCTACCAGCTTATAAAACTACTATGAAACTCGCCTATGCTATAATAAACAGTACTAATCATGCCTCCATGGATGTAAATATGCTTAATGAAGAACAAAACAACATTGTCAAGCTATACTTGACAATCATGCTGAAATTGATTGTCTGTTATTGTTGCATCATAAAGTATATCAGAAGTTTAATACCATGTGTTTCTTCAATTTAAGTTATAATAGTAATTTTATTTCAAAAGACTTAAATTACCTCAAAGATATCATTAATAAAGTTCAACAAGATGATGGATTTTGGAATTGTTGGATTGGTTAACTTCATGTTTACTCAATTTTATCTGGGTGAAAAATATTCATAGGTGGATGTTTACTGATGTTGGAACTTGCTCTTGTCTATGCCTGCCCTATTTTTTGCCCCCACCAGCATTAAGAAGATAAGTAATATTATTTATTCAAAAGGCCTTAAAAAAAAAGAGGGGAGGTATTAGGTATTCTGGCCTTGGAATAGACAGGAAAGTTTGGGGGTAATTGTAACTGGCACCCTGAGTCCCACAATTGTAATGCCCAGCAGTTTCTCCCTGAAGCTATTAAGACAACTCTACAGGTGTACTATCTAGTTTCTGTGGTAATTTCATTAGGGAGAAGGGGCTCTTTATTTGTATTAACTGTACCTAATCTTGGTTAGCTATCACTTGGGGTTAAAGAAACACTGGGTTAGAATGTAGTCATTGTATCAGAAGCTATGTAATTTTGGGGTATTATATGTGCAGCTGTTAAGAGGGGTGGCCAGTTTTTTTTTTCTTTTTTCCTTTTCACTGTGTGTGTGTCTCCCTCTTCTGTTTGCTTTTTAAAAGGTTTTCTCACAAGAAGATTTGAAACAGGTCACGCTGGCCCTAACAACAAAAGGTAAATTTTGATGGTTAATCTGAATAAACTGGGACATCTCTAAAGAAGAAAACAGAGAACAACAATAGATTTGAAAATGTGATAAATATAGGGCAGTATGTGTTAAATGATTGCAATCAAAATAAATAAACCTAAGCTTGTGAAAATTTTTTCTGCTGGATAACTACTCTTTCAACATTTTTCAGTTTGGTTTTCTCCTTGACATTTGAATGACTCAACTTTGTCCCCTGCTATGTGTAGTCTACATTAGTTTACATCACTAAATTATACAAGGTACTACTTATCTAAAGTGAAGGATGTGTAACACACCAAGAAAGAGTCAGGTTAAAGAGAAAAATTATATATATATATATATATATATATATATATATATATATATATATAATAGTAAAATATCTGTACTAAAAATGCCCTTTTTCTTTGAAACACAAATCTGAAACTCATTTTTATAGAGAAGTTCCCAGAAGATAATCTGCAACAGAAGTAAATTAAATAATAATTAGTAATTAATAATTTTAAAGGGAAATTATACTTACCCAGGAAGGCAAAGTTTCTATAGTTCTCTAGCATCACATCTCTATATAAATTTTTCTGAGCAGGCTGAAGGCATTCCCACTCCTCTTCAGTAAAATCAATGGCTATATCCATAAATGTTAACATTTCCTAAAATAAGAATATGTAAATAAATAACACATTGAATACAGGAATATTTGCACAGTCTTTAATGTAATTACAGTTGAAATTAGAGTTAGTAGACTATCATGTAGGTAGTGTTTTGGAACACAATAATACTATTATCTACTTCTGCATAAAAAGTGAATTAAGTTCAAAAAATATAAATACTCCACATTTATGAAACACAATATAAAACTCAGTCATTATCACAAAAAAATATATATTTTGTAATTTTTTATATCTTGATCTAAATTATACATATTTTCAGATGAGAAAATCATGGTAATTAAGAAAGGTAATCCTCAAATTTTAATTGTACAACCACTAATCAGAGATTTACTAATGTGTAGGATCTTATTTGTTATTTCTCTGATAGAGCTGGCTATTCAGAATGTGTAGTGATATCTCTAGTAATTCTAATATCAATGGTATAAAAGAAATTTTGAAATGTAACAAGGTAGAGAGACCACTTAATGGAAATATTTAATAGTTTATTTAATTTCAAACATTTTATGGTTTTTAGGTATGTTATTAATATAAAAATAGCAACAATAATACTGTTTGAATTTTCCTTTTTATAATTTTAACATTTTTAACATACAAAATTATATATATATATATACAAACTTTGACTGATGTTTATATTGTATGATATTTATAATAGAATATACTTATAGCTCTTGAAACAAATATAATTTTTTTTTAATTTTATTGGTTCTTTCTAGTTCTACCTGACAGTAAAATCAATTTTTATGGTATTATGTAAGCATGGGATATATCTTAACCTAATAAAAATCCTGTTCTTGTTGGTGGCTACAATGGTAGGATTCACTTACAGATATATATCTTTTATATTTCTATCCTTGTCCTATTTATTTATTTATTTATTTATTTTTGTTCACCATTGTACAATCTACTGATCTTCTTTTCTTACCCTTCCCCACATTATGAGCTATAGATTTCACATATCAGCAATAACTTTCAACTTTTGGTTTTAAAGAAATGGTTTGTTTTACTTAGCATAATATCTCCAGATTCATCCATTTCCTGGCAAATGTCATAAAGTCATTCTTCCTTATGGTCGATTCATAGTTTATTGTGTACATAAGCACAGTTTTTTCATCCTGTCATCATTGAATGGACCCATTCATCATTGCATGGTTGGGTTTACAACTTAGCTATTGTGAATTGTGCTGCTATAAACATTAATGTGGCTGTGTCAATGTAGTATGCTGATTTTATGTCCTTTGGGCATATACAGTGCAGTCAAAAAACTGCATAAAATTGTGGTTCCATTTCTTTAACAATATCCATACATATTATTATGTTTCACTTAGACCTCCATACAGCTGGAAAATTGGAATTCATCTATACCTAAGGTGAAAATAAAACATACAAAAAAGTAGTTAGCCACAAAATGACTAGAACTTATTATCAAATCATCCATCCCAATAAAAAGTATAATTAAAAAACTAAAAGTAAAGAAACCTCAAGCAAAAGAGCAAAATTAGAAGCTATTAAAGATAAACATAACACACAGTTACCAGTATCAATGTTGGTGCTTTTAAAAAGCAAATGAGCCCAGTCTAGTGATGGACAAGTGTAGTTCCAGTGACTGAGGAGGATAATAAATAAGGATCATAAATTCTAAGACAATATTATACATAATATTGTCTTATATATATTGTATTGAGCAACTTAGTGAGGAACTTAGCAACTCAGCAATACTCTCTCTCTAAATAAAATATTTAAAAAAAGACAGAGGATGTGGCTTTATTGTTAAGCACCCCTGGGTTCAATCTTCAGTACAATTTTTTTTAAAAAGCAGTTACAATTAAAAAACCACTAGCGAATTTGAAAATTCAATAAGTAAAAATTGTATCAATTATACAGTATATAATTGCAAATATAGACATATATAATATAGGCATATATAATATAGGCATATATAATGGAAATACACTCTGGAAAATTTATCCTAAGAATCTTCTGCAATTTTCCAATTCTCTGAGTGCAATGACAGAATCTAGATGGTATAGACTAGTACATGGCTAAGATATTTGCTAGATCCATGGTTGTACATAAAGTCTACTGCTGACCAAAATACCATGATGCCACACGATTGATGTTATAAAGTAAAATCAATCAGGGTAAACTCATAATAAAATAAATGGTGGAACTACAGAAAACACCACCAACAAAACCCTTAAAACATGCTAGGATATTGGGGAAAGAGTGTGATAATAAAATGCTATTTTATCCCTTCACTCATAAAACATAACAACATATTTCAACACATTAAATGCTGAATATAAGTTATTAATAAATAATACTGAAATATATAAGAAAGTACAAAGCTCAAAAGTTTGCATACAAAAGATAGGGTTCATATGGTGGTGCACACCTGAAATATATACTATTCTCAATTCTAAGGCATGAAGTTCAAAATATAAGGCCAACTAAAGAAATTGATCAAACCCCATCTGGAAATTAAATTTAAAACACAGCTGAGAATATTCTCAGCATTAAGACACTTTGGTTGAATCCCTAATATCAAAAAAGAAAAAAAGGGTTGTTTTTTCAAAATTATACAATATAATAGACTTAAACTTATGAATTACAAAATATCAATACACAAAAAATCTATTCATCAAATGATTACATTAAAAGCTGCAAAACTGACAAGGTAAAAATACCCTAATTTCCTCACATATAATCAAACACTTATAAGAAGAAGAAATACAACAAAATGCAAAAGAAAAAAAAAATTCTTGAAGAGTCACTTTAAAAAGGATTAATATAAGTGTTCAATAATCATGAAAATTCAAAATCTTTAGAAATTAGGTAACATTAAATAAAATAACATCATATAGATGAATTAAATAGTATTGATGAATATGTGGAATAAATGCAATAAAAATTTGAAATAAAAATTTAAGCTTTTATTATCCATTTGTAGAAACTGTTTTGTAATCATAGATATATGATACACCCCCACAGGAAACAGAGACTAAAATTACAGCAACTGTACATGAGAATACAGCCACATTCTTCCAGAGTTGAAACCAAGGGGTATGGCTAGAGAGGAAGAAATAATTATTAAATTTTGTAAAATGTAAATTCTAGGAGCTAGAATTTTTGTTGATGTATTATATCCAGCTTGACAAATACTATAAAATATCATATATGTTTTATGCTGATGTCACAAGAATGTTGCATTTCATATGCATGTATGTTTACAAAAGGAATATGAAGAATTTGAGAAAATAATAAATACAAAAAAGAACATAAAAACTCAAATATTCAACATATTTACAAAGGATAAAACTATTATGAAAATGATCACTTTTCCCAAGGTACCCTTTAATAATAACTGGTCATAATTTGACCATTCTTTACGTGTTGTTAAAGAAGGAATCAAAGCAAAAACTTCTAAAATTTTCCTGTAAAGATGAATATATATAAAATTAGACAAGTACTCTCTCATATATGAGAGCAAATGTACTAGTGATCATTACCTGACACTAATGCATGTTATAATATTACAACAGTGTAGTAATTTTAAGATAAAGAAATCACAATACAGAAAACTACATAGAGCAGTTCATATGTATGCAAATATCTTTTTATTGTTAATTATTATAAGTATATAAATCAAAACATATCAATAAAATATTTAAAGTGAATGATTGCTACAATCCAACCTCAAGGTAGATGTTAGAAAATAAGGCATAGATTACAAAAGTGACTTGTGTGCAGAATGTGTGTGACACTGGAATTATACACAAGCATCCACCAAAGAGCAGATATAAAGAGAGAGATAATTTTAAAAATAAAATAAAAATAAATAAAAGCAGAATATAAGCCTTCCTCCATTTATGGATACACCAAATAAATATATACTACTGTTTTGAGTCCTTCTAAAACTGTAAAGGAATAAGAGGCACACGTTTGGAAAACTGAAATAAAAAATATTGACCAAGAGATTAGTAGTATGCACTGGAAGATTTTTCTGACTTGAGCAATATGCAAAATTACTGGAACATAATGCCCAAATCCAGTGTTAATATAAATAAAGGAAGATTGATTTGGGTTTGAAATATATTATTTAACTCTAAATTGCCTGTAGTTTAAATGTTAATTAATCTGTACACAGAGGAAGGAATAAGGTATACATGAGTATTTACTCCAGGGGGGCGGAATAAGTGGTTTTCTATGGCCATGCAATATCCATGGGGTTTACTCCATTAGACCAGAGTGGAAGAGGTGTTAAATCTTAAGGTAACCCCTTAATCCCTTAGAGGGATTTGCCAACATTCTCTAAAAATGCAAATAGCTGTTGCTGACAGTTCAAATTTTATCTAGACAGTACCAAAAAGTTAACAGGGAATACAGACCACCACTGAAAGCCAAAGTGGCAGTTTAGCACTTGCTGAGTTCTCTAACCCAACTCATTTTACTAATAACACCAGACTTAACCAATTCTTTCTGTAAGTAATCTGTCCTGATATTAACTTTTTCCATTCAATGGACTAACCAAAACCTCAAAGCATTGAAAGCACTGGTAACTGTGCAGGTGAAAATATCCCTAGATCAAAAAAGAGTGTTTTCACATTTGTGTGCAAACATTGTAATGGGCTAAACTCTCGAATATTAGTGAAGAAAGATGGTTACAATCAGAGATCCCTCTTTATTTCTGAAACAGGTGCACATCAATTTCTTTTTTCCAGTGAGCATAAAGCACCCTGGAATCTAAAAAGCTTGCATCAGAATTTTAGTGCACCATCCAGCTATAAGATCTTCTGCATGAGCACAGCTGTTAGAATGGCTACTCTCAAAAAGTGGAATAGTAAGTAGTACTCCAATTATATGAATATGGAAGAAAGAAACACTGTGATAGACTATAAAATTACTGAAGACATTTTAAAAAATGGAAGTTGAGAGTTTCAGTTATTTCTCTGAGAAACTAAGCTCTCTACATTTATATTGCTCTTAAACAATAAAAGCCACAAGTACTGGTCTGGACTTATGAGAGGCATTAGATGTGCCAGCTGTGGAATCTTCATATTACATAGTTCTGAAATACAGTTTCAGAAAAATACCAGAGTATGGAATGAGAATGCTCTCATATACATTCCACAAAAGGAAATCTGAGCATCAAGACACTCTGAGAGGTTGTCTGTCTTTGGAGACACAAAGGAAGTATAGAAACACATGATTTTTCCAAGATCAAGTGATTCTTCTTTACTTTTCAATCATGTAAAAATGCTCATAAACAACAACAACAAAAATTTTGCTTTTGATTTTTTTCTATGGTAATGGGGATTTGAAACAGCAGCATGTTAATTCTGGGCTACATACCCAGCCATGTTTTAAAATTTTGAGACAGGTTTTCCTAATTGTCTAATTAGTCTACCTAAGTTCCTGATGTTTACTTTGCAATTGCAATCTTACTGACTTAGTCACTTGAGTCTCTGGAATTAATATGCATATACCATTGCACTCAGAGAGAAAAAAAATGCTTTAAAGTCTCATCCAGTTTTTGGTATAACAATTTAAAATACCATGCTCATTTGAAATATAATATGGGTAAAGTAACTGATAATAATGCAAAAATGTAACTTATAATACTGGGAAAGGGGGAAGTTGTCATTGAATAGGAAGCTAAAATTTTATATATAAATACAGCTCACAATACTGGGGCATAAATTTAAAATGACACTCAGCAACTGTTTGAAGATAAAAAAAAAATTAAAAAGTACCAGGTATGTAGCTAAGTGGTACAGTACCTCTGGCTCAATCCACAATACCACAATCTCCAAAACGAAGGAGAATAAATTCAGGAGGAAAGAAAAACTGAGATACCTATAGTGTATCTCACCCCACTCCTGGAGAAAAAAATACATGGAGTTGTGATTGGGATGATCTCCTCACTCCAGAGTCCACAACACAATTTGAGAAGATTCAGAAATATTGCCAAAAATGTTCTCACATAGATTTTAAAGTAAGGGCTAAATATATTATATAGGATACTATAGGACTTCAAGTGTCTACTGTTAATATATGGTCCAGTTGACTGGCCAGTGGAAATTCATGGCTGACCTTTCTCAGCAGAAGACACAGGACTGCAGAAACCAAAGATTACACCAGGGATTCTAGCCAACCATAGCCAGTTCTCACCATAGTCAGTGCAGCCAGTTTCAACCAGACTCACCATCCAGTCTCGGGATTTCATTGCACACTTATCATTTACTGTATTTTTAGGAACCACATGTCCTCTCTATAAATCACAAATTGCCTATACAGAAGAAAAAGTCAGGTTCACTGAACATAAGTGAGGAAGCCTAGAAATGGATACCCAATCTGGCAGACTTTATACCAGATGGTCACAACTTGCTTCTCTTTACTGAATATGTGTAGATTGGACAATGCTTATATAAGGGGTCCTGATTAGACACAACTTATTTCTTCATATGCTCAATCTGAGCCCAGTGAGTTTTTTGAGAGTCAGGAGATAACCTCAAATCCAGAAATAAATGATGTCACAATTGTAGTGTCTTGCCTGTACATTTATTTATTTATCTATTTTTCATTTGAGGCTCTGGGAATTGAAATCCAGATCCTCAGGATGCAGCAAATTTAAGGCAAGGTATCCTTGGAGAAGTAAAATCCAGCCAACCCAGAAAAGCATTTGCATGTCATCACATTGATGTATACATTTCATTAAATCAATATCCCTAAATATTGCTGTTACAAATAACTGGTGCCAATGTATATAACACACAGCAGCAGCAAATGTCTGAAAGGAAGAATCCTAGGCTATAACAAAAGGTTCTGATCACCGATGAATCTCTGCAGACAGAGGACCAGCACTGACTCCCTGAGAGGCTTTCTCACCCATACAGTGCCCTCTTCCTCCACTGGTGCCACTACCCTCTGTAGAAATCTGTAGCCTGGCACATAATCTCTGGTTCCTTAAAGAGAGGACTATGTTCCAAGCATCCCTGGATCTCCAAGTCCAGTCAAGTCCTCAGAATACATTAGACACCTGTAAATATTTACAGAATAATGTGTGCATTCTGAGATAAGCAGAAAAATTAAAGACATTTTCTGATTTTAAAAAAGAGCACTGAATATCAAGTTAGAACACTTGGGCTTCTTTCATTAAATGTGATGAAAATATTGGAAAACAAAAAAATTAATATCTCTAACCCATTGTGTAGTTAACTAAATGATCATTGTTTCTGTAGGAAAAAAAATAAATGGAAGATGTTGACAAATAAAGTCTGTTTTTTTAAAACTTATAGAAAATTTCAGAGAAAACTGCATAAGCAGTCAAAAAACTGGTAAATTGCACTTGAACAAAAAACCTACTGGCCTTATAAGAATGAAGAGACTATAGAATAAGAAAAAATTTATACTTCATATATCTGATAAGTGTACATTTGTGTATATCCAGAATACAGTAGACTATTACAACTAAACAAGAATAGGAAAGCTCAATTTTTAAAATGGGTAAAGAATCTGAATACACATTTGTCTAACAAAGATAAACAATGGCTAACAAGTACAGGAAGATATTGGATATCATTAGTTATCAGGGAAATGCAAATCAAAACCACAATGCAATGCCACTTCATACCCAGTAGGATGACTACTATGGAAAAATACCATGGCACAATGTTGGCAAAGATATGGAGAAATGGAATCTTCAAACATTGCTGATGGGAATATAAAATGGTTGAGTCACCTTATAAAACAGTCTGGCAGAGTTACTTATGGCCCGTAAATTCCAATCCTAAGTATCTACCCAAAATGGATAAACAAACTGCAATGTATCTATATAACAGAACACTATTTAGCAATAAAAGGAATGAAGTTCTGATATGTGCTACCTCAAAAACAGGCCTAAAATCCAGACATAATGGGGCTGGTGATGTTGCTCAAGTGCTAGCGTGCTTGTCTGGCATGCGTGTGTCCAGGGTTCGAGCCTCAGCACCACATACATACAAAGATGTTGTGACCGCCAAATACTAAAAAATAAATATTAAAATTCTCTCTCTCTCTCTCTCTCTCTCTCTCTCTCTCAAAAAAAAACCACAAAGGGCCATATATCTATAATACAGAACACTATGTAGCAATAAAAGGAATGAAGTTCTGATATGTGCTACCTCAAAAACAGGCTAAAAAACAGATACAAAGGGCCATATATTGAATGATTACATTTATATATCATGTCCAGAACAAGTAAATTCACAAATAGAGAAAGAAGATACATGCCTACATGGAGCAAGAGTGAGTGGAGACTGACTGCTAAAGGGCATGGGTCTTTTTGGTTATGACAAATGTGTTTTCAGTATTAGATAGCAGGATAGGCACACCACTGTGTGAATATACTACAACTCAGTGAATTGTACTTTTAAGGAGTGACCTTGATGGTAATGTGAATTATATATCAATAAAGGTGTTATTTTTTAAATGGCTGCCAAAATCATATACTAACACCTCTGCACAAGGGTCTGGTTGATTCACTCTGCCTGTGACAGAATCAGCTGTCAGAAAAACACACAATCTGTTCAAATGAGAAAATAATCTAAGTTCCTATCAATGAATCCTTATTTCAACCAACCATAAAACCAGATCCAAAGTAGAAAGAACAAAGAACAAAAGAGTATGCAATTCAACAATTAGCTGGAAGGTTACAGAATGAAACTAACCAAAGACTCTCTACCCAAATTTCCAATCAAATGATCACTTACTTTGCCAGTCTACATTAAAATTTATGCCTAATATAGAAAGACACTGTTTCAAATACAGAAAAACCAACCTATTTAATATGTAATAAAGTCTTTTTTTTTGGAGGGGGTAGTTGTAGATGGACATAATTGGTTTATTTATTTATTTATTTATTTATTTATTTATTTATTTATTGTGGTGCTGATGATCAAACCCAGTGCTTCACACATGTCAGGCAGGTGCTCTACACTGAGCCATAATCCCAGCCCTGTAATAAAGTCTTAATATCTATTTAAATGTAGTATAAAAATTTTACCAAATGCAGCTAACAGGAGAAATAAAGAAAAAGGCATCATTTTTATTAGAACTTCTGCTTAATCCTTCACTTTCCAGGAATATTTTTAGTAGGTTTTAGGACACAAAATTAAAGAAATTAACTCATCAGTAAAATGAAAGGCACTGTATAAACAAATTCCTATACTTCCACAGAAAATATTCAAAAACCTAAAACTTCAATATTTTAGAAAACAAATAAGATTACATCATTAGCCACAATAAGATACCAGAAGGAAAAGTCCAGGAAAACCTCATTAATTTGGCCAAATAATGAAGACTCAGTAATTTCAAGTCTGCCTTGATTTAATTTAAGACTATGTATTAAGAAATAATTGCTAGGTGCTGAGGTTGTGGCTCAGCAGTAAAGTGCTTGCATGGCACATCAGGGCCCTGGGTTCAATCCTCAGCATCACATATAAATCAATAAAATAAAGGTATTGTATCCAACTACAACAAAAAATAAATAGTAAAAAAGAAACAATTGCTAGGAAAATAAAGTGCAAATAAAACTTGCTATAGGACTATTTAATTGCTTTTAAAATTTCACATGCAAATGACTGCTGCAAAAATAATATTTAAAACAAGTTACATGTATTCTTTAGAATCCTGTATTCTAATAGAAATAAAGTATATAAAATAGAGACTAAAATACTGCTTAAATCTATTAAATCATTAATTGTTCCATCTCTCTGTTTACTTTGGCTGTGAAAAACTGGTTTAGGAGTCAGAAAAGCTTCACAGGCAAGCCTCAGACAAAAACTTATTATTCATTCTACTCAAAGTCTGGCAATCTAATTTTCTGCTTTTATTTTTTAAAAAATGTGAACCATACAATTACATTTACTTTATTTTGGGGGGCATTTATTTATCATTATTTTCAAACAACCTATTGTGAAAAATATTGCCATGTCTATACTGAGAAATATAAACAGATCTTAAACAAGATCAAGCAGCATACTTAGTTTAAATACTTACTCTGCCTATTAAAAAAAGATTTAAAATACAGGACTTATATGATTCTCAAAACTAAATAGAATGCAGTCCACATCAAATTTGAAATAAAGTACAATCAAATGTTATGGCAGCAAGTGCCATACAGTTATGCACATCTAAATTTAAGAGAAACCATGTTAGTCTTCTCTAAATTAAAATGTATACTATTCTCTTTTGCATCTTGAACTTAATAATGACAATATACATCAACCATTGGGAAGTTGAGGCTGAGGCAGGAGAATCTTACATTCAAGGCCAGTCTTAGGAACTTAGTGAGGCCCTAAGCAATTTAGCAAGATCCTGACTAAATTTAAAAAAAATAAATAAATAAACAAAAGGGCTGGAGATGTGTTTCAGTGGTAAAGTGCCCCTAGATTCAATTCCCAGTACCAAAAAATTAAACAAAGAAGTAAATAATGATTTTGGTGTCTGTGGATGCCTACCAGGTAGGTAGGTATTCAGTGCTTAATGAAAACTGGTGAATAAATCGCCAGTTGGACCATATTGTCCCAGCCTTGGGTTATTCAGTAAACAATGTTAATTGAAGTGAAAAGAAAAGCACTCTCAGTAAAGGCAATCTAGATGTACTTTATATATAGAAGACAGTTCAAAGAATAAACAGTAGGTCAATGATAAAGTTGTGAATCTGCTTCATGTGAGGCCATCTTTATATGTAACTCTTATTTGATTGAAATAAAATCTAAAGCAAACATAAAATTAAAAATTATATTTACATCAGGAAGTGATAAAATCTTTGGAAAGAAGAGATACACATAGTTTTACACATGATCGCACAATCATATACTTTACATAACTCATAAACAGTATAACTATATTATTACCCAATTATGGAAATAATATTCTGTATGCTATTCAGCCATTGTTAGCCATGTGTGAAAATTGTTAACAAATTTATTTTGAAAGTTACTTTAGGCTTTCCTTCAGGTGAATAAAACAAAAAAGTACTGCTCTTTGCAGAAGAAAACATTCTGTATTCAAAACAATTATAGCTGGTTGATCAAGTTTTCAAATATTGCTTATAATATTTGCTTTTTAGGGTTTTTTCATGGTGGACACAATCTTTTTATTTTATTTTTATGTGGTGCTGAGGATTGAACCCAGTGCCTCATACAGTCCAGGCTAGTGTACTACCAATTGAGACACATCCCCAACCCTCAAGTTTTCAAATATTAACAATGAGTTAAAATCAAGGCAAAAGACCTAAAAAATACTCAATATATTTAAATGTTTTCATCACATTAAATCCCTAAGAATATCTGACATGTAAGAATCACTAGGATGTTCTTAAAGAAGGGAATTCTTTATGTTAATAAGAATGTTGAATGAAAGAAATCTTTGAATAACACAAGGTTTCCTTAATAGTTTACAGTGGAACACACCTATAATCCCAGAAAATCAGGAGACTGAGGCAGGAGGATCACAAGTTAAAGGATAGCCTCAGCAACTTAGTGAGGCCCTGTCTCAAAATAAAATAAAATAAAATAAAATAAAATAAAATAAAATGTGCTGGAGATCTAATTTACTAGTGAAGTAGCCCTGGGTTTGATCCCCAGTACCAATAAAAAACATTTTATCTCAAAAATGTACTTTTTTTTATTGGATTAGCAAAGATTTAAAAAATTAACAAAACTTGGTGTGAGCAAGGGTTTTGAAAATAGGATTCTCATGGACATTGAGGACAGTTTTTACATATAACAGCTTAGCTGTATTCATCAATATTTAAAATGTATATAATCTTTGACCTGGCTGTTATACCTCTAAGAAGACAAGTGAATAAAACAAGTAACAATCTAAATGGTTAAGAAAGGAGTATCTAGATAAAGTATGATGCCTCTAAATAATAGAAAACTAGGCAGGCAGGGCTAGGTTTTAGTTCAGTGGTAGAACACTTGCCTGGCATGTGTGAAGAACAGGGTTTGATTCTCAACACTGCATATATAAATATCTATTGACAACTAAGAAAAATAATTAAAAAAACAAAACTAGGCAGCCAGTAAAATGATCACCCATGATTATGCACATCAAGTTCAACTCACAAATAGATATATATATATATATAGAACACAGTAAAAATGACCACATAGCTTCACGTAGAGAGAGAGACTGCTGTGTATTTAAAGTCTTATATATACTTTCATATCCATCAATAAGTTTCTAAAAGTGAGTTAATTCTGGCCATTTCTTTGTGCAGGAGTTGAGGGCTTACTTTTGCCATTATGTTGTTTTATATGGGTAATTTTTTTTCTAATTATTATAATAAAATATTACAACAAACTTTTAAGAGAAAGAAGTGCCTCTATATCACCAAAATTACTTCAAATCTTTTCATCTTCCTATTTAAGTGGAAGAATTCATTGAATGTTGCAAGTAAATGTAATACAGGATCTTCTTCTCAGAATCACACTTTAAAATGAAAAGATAATAGAAATTAAAATATTAGAGTCAAAGAGATAGGGAAAGACAAACATCATTATTCAAACAGCCAACATTATTGGCATCCACCGTACCATCCAGAGGTTCTATGAACTCAAACACTCCTAAAACAATATCCCTTTTACACATTAAGGAAGCAGACTAAAATAATAATAATAATAATAATAAAGAATTTTTTAAATGTAAAATTATAAAACACCAGAGTAAAAATATTTAATTATTTTCCTGTCTTACATTCTTTTATAATACCTTTATTAAGAAGCTGAAAAACAAAAAGTTTGAAGAAGTTAAATAGATTTTAAATGTATACATTTAATCTGATGTTTATTTCCTTTAGATTTCTGTTTTTCTGGAACTAGACAAAACAGTTTAAAAGTACTCATGGGAAAATAAGCAAGCAAGAATTCCCAGGAATATGAAAAGCAACAAGGGGAAACTAGTTTTAAAAAATATTAAAACTTTTATAAAAACCAATAATGTGATACTGTTATATGAAGAAAAAGACTAATAGAATACAAACCCCAGAGACATCCCAGTACATCCAAAAGTTAACAATATCATAAGAGATTCAAAGAAGGTCTCTAAAATCAACAGGTGAAAATAACAGGCACACAGAAAAAGATAAAGTTGAACCTATGCATCATTCTGAACACCAGAATAAATCCTAACTTGAAAATATAAATGTAAAAGTGATACCATAGGGCAAATTCTAAAAATCTTGGAGGCCTTTCAGTGACTTAAACTTCAGATACCTTGGCTGGGGCTATAGCTCAGTTATAGAGTGCTTGCCTAGCACTTGTGAGGCATTGGGTTTGACCCTCAGCACCACATGGAAATAAAGAAAGATTTTTTAAAAATCAAGATACCATAATGATTAATATAAACTGTAATATTCAAAGAAAAAATGTAAGACTTTTGAATATCAAAATATGTGAAGGTAAATAAAATAAGTGACAATCTGGGGAAAACTATAATTGATATCACAGAGGGCTAATCCCTCCAATTTACAAATTTCTAGAAATTGATAATGGGAAAAAAACAACCCAAAACAAAAATGTGAAAAAACCCATTAACAGAGAGTTAACAAGAAAAAAAAAATACAATTAGTTTTTGAGCATAATATGCTCAGCCTTATAAATAATAATAACAATTCACATTAAACTACTCTATATTGATAATTCTCATCTATCAAACTGTTAACAAATTCAAGGGTTGTACACAGTACATTGGAAAGGCCCCAGAAAAATAGGAACTCTCTCATACACTGCAATATGCTCTCTTGTATCTGTGGTATTCAGACTGGATTCAACAATCATAGGTGAAAATATTTTTTTAAAATTGTCATACTAAACACATACCAACTTTTTTGTTGTCACTAGTCCCTAAACAATACAGTGTAACTACTATTTACATGGTATTTATATTGTATTACATCTTCTAAGCAATCTAAAGTATGTGGAGAAAGTGCATAGGTTATATGCAAATATTATGCTTTTTATATAAAAGCCTTAAGCATCCTTGTATTTCAGTATCCACAAAGGGGTCTTCAAACCAATTCTCCATGGATAATGAGGAGCAACTGTACTTGTGGGAGTTTAAAATGGTGCAACTCCTAAGAAAGGAAGCATTTAACTAAATTATAAATTCACTGCCCACTGGTGCAGTGATCCCACTTCTAGGAATGTATCTCACAGATGTACTTGCACATGTATAAAATAATATCTATACAAGCTGTTTCACTATAGTATGGTCTGTGATAAACCTAGAAACAACCCAAACACAAACCACGGGGGCTGTCTAAGTAAACAAGGCACTTAATAGACACTGCTTAAACACAGCTGTTTTTTAAAAAAGTGTTTCCTATAAACAAATATTATATTATTTCTAAATAAATACTAATAGGAAAAAATCTCAAGAGCATATAAAGAAAAAGCCATAGGATAGAATTACTTACATAGTATACTACATTTTATATAAAAAGAATAGAGTACACTGGCATTTCTCCTACTATAAAATGAAACAATTGACATCTATGGGAAATAAATTAAAGGTGGTTATCTAAGAAAGAGGGGTGAAGGAGGGGCAAAAGCAGTTGGAAATCACATTTTCCCAAGCATGCCTGTGTCATTTTAACTTTTGAATAATAAGAACATGTTATCTACATTAAAAGAATTTTTAAACATTAAAAAGAATACTTACAGAAAGAAGAGAAAGAGAGACCCGTAGATAAGACTTAAAACTAAGGTTTAAAGAGATTTTTTTGCTCTGAAATTAGATGCTGAAAAGCAATCTTGGTGTGGTCATTGCAAAAAAAATGCTTTTTTCCTCTTCAATCAAGTTAAAGAATATGATAATCTGTCTTTAAAAAGCTATTTGAATGAGTAAGAAATTTGGAAAGGGGAGAAAAATGTACAATGAGGACACTCAAGTATAATGGTTCTTCAAGTATGGCCCCTGTACCAGCAGCATCAGCATCATTTGATAACTTGTTAAAATTAAAATTCTCAGGCTCCCACCCAGACTACTGAATCAGAAACTTTGTACTAGTCCAGCAATCCTGGTAATACCCTCAAGTCTGAGAGTCACATATCTTTTCTGGTTCTTCCCACAGGTTCATGTACACCACCAGTCTGCATTTCAAACAAGTTCCAGGATGTAGGACCACACTTGGATAAGCAAAGCTGAAGTCCACCTGGGGGAAAAAGGTATGTAACCTTCATATGGTTGAGTTTCCCATGAAACCTGTACACAGTATCAGATGGAAAAAGTCCTTATACAGGCTTCCTAGCCAAGATATATCATGGAGCTAGTTTCCTACATAAACTGTGTACACAGAGAATAAATGTTTTCAAATACATTCTTATAAAAACAATAACAACTATGAATCATTGAAATTCAACTTAAGGATGTCTCACTTGAAAAAATTTATAAGTGGACCTACAAACTTTCAGGAATAGGGCAAAGAAACAAAAATAATCAATATTTCATAAATTCTGCCTGTGTTGTCTGAACAACTAAACCTCAAATGCATTAACTGCCCACCATGTGCTTTCATGGAAAAGCACCAAGAAGTTTGTTTCCCTCAATCCCTTTTCAAAAAACAAATTGTTCTCAGGTTAATGAACACTGATCTTCCATTTGTTTTACACAAAGAGAAAGATCTGTATAGGAATCTTCTGAATAAAAAATTCTAGTTTAGCAGAGTGCAGCGCACTCGCTCAGAAGGCGAGCAGCTTTGGAGCAGCGGTGCCGCAGCAGCGGCGGGATTCGGACTGAGCTGGAACCCTCCCTGAGCCCCAGAGCTGCCCTGGACTCCCACCCTGGCTCCCCTATGGCACTCGTCCATCTGTCCCGAGCCCTGCCGCCCAGCCCCAGGACCTGTGCCCTGAGCACCCCCCCTCACCTTCCTCTTCCAGGCACCTCCTGCCACCAACCCGCTGGCCACCATGTCGGTGGAGCTGGAGGAGGCCCTGCCACTCCTGGGCCCCGAGGGGGCCATGGGAGGCGGGCGGCGATGCGTGGGGGGGCAGAGACAAGGGCCGTGGTTGCCCCAAGTGTAAGGGCAGCTGCAAGAAGAACCAGCTGGGCAAGTACAGCCAGCTGGTGGTGGAGACGTCAGCAGGCTGGGCGAGCAGCGGCTTGTCGCTGGCAGCCATCTATGCAGAGGCCAGGAAGGTGGTGGGGTTCCACCAGAAGAACAGCTGCACCTACCTCAAGTACTTGGTGGATGCTGGTGCAGAATGACTTGCTACTGTAGGTCAAGGGTACAGGTGCCACGGGCTCCTTCAAGCTCCATTGCCAAAAGCTGGCAGCCAGCTAAAGGTGCGCCCCTTTTCCGCACCTGCTCTGCACAAACCCAAGAAGCCAGTAGCATGGCGCCACGCAAACCCCTGACCCACCAAGGGTGCCGCAGCCAACAAGCATGCACCCCCGAAGGCCGCTGCCACCAAGGACAAGGTCAGCAACAGCAGCAGCACCAAGGCCAAGAAGGCAGCGGGGGGAGCAAGAAGTTGAAGAAGGCAGCCAAGTCCAGTGTCCCCAAGGTGCCCAAGGGCTGCAAGTGAGCGCCCCGCCCCCACTGGGGACAATGTGGAGGGGGACCATCCCCCTGGGCCACGACTTTACCTCCCCTCCCCCACACGCCTTTCTGGCCTCCCCTCCCCCATGCGCTGCAGGGAGATTTTTGAAACAGCCCAGGTGAGCCCTGATTGGCTCTGGCCCTTAGCAATGGCTGTAGCCTTGGTTACTGCCCACCCATGAGCCCTGGTTGGCCAGCTGGCCTTAGCTGCCAGGCCTCTCCACCTCCCTCTCCCCACCTCTGGGATCCAAACAGTCGCTCAGGATGCAGGGCAGCACAGCGCTCCCCTCTCCCCCAAGCATCAATAAAACATTGTTGACCTTTGCAAAAAAAAAAAAAAAAAAAGAATTCTAGTTTAGACAGAAAGATTTAGAAGTGGAACATGGTGGCACATGCCTGTAATATCAGCAGCTCTGGAGGTTGAGACAAGAGTCTCTCAAATTCAAAGCTAGCCTCAGGGATGGTGAGGCACTAAGCAACTCAGTGAGTCTCTGTCTCTAAATAAAATATAAAATAGGGCTGGGGATGTGGCTCTGTGGCTGAGTGCCCCTGATTTCAATCCCTGGTACTCACCCCCCTCCAAAAAAAAGAAGGATATAGAAATCTGTAACTTCTTTTTGCAAGTCACCTTTGAATAGTTTTTGGTAGTAAAATTAACCAATGAGCTGACATTTTTATATATTTCCTATTTCATTGTCTCTGAGATGCCATCACCTTTAAGGCACTTAGAACATTCTTATTCTATGTACAACTCAGAAGAAAAATTGCCAGGTGGTTACAAAATGCCAATTTTAAGATTCCATCCATCTCAGATGTGCAACTTAAAAATCAAAGAAATGCCTTAATTATAAACCACAGAATTGTATAGTAAATTATTGGGTTTTTTTTCCAATTAATTCTTATGTCTCTCAAATGTAAAACTTCATAAAGGCATGGATGTTTTTGTCCATTTGAGATTTCCTCCATGCTTAGAAACTGGAACATTTTCGATATCTTTGTAACTTGTTATTTATTTAGTTTACTTAGGAATATGTGAATATGAAAAAAAGTAATGATTTTTAACAGTATTTTTAACAGTACTGACCTCTTTTACTCTGGGACATTTTACTTGCTTAAAATTTTTAAAAAAGTAATTATTTTCAATTTGGCTGACTTCTCAGGTCAAAAAGATTCAATACATCTCTACACAATTGAAAATATATTCTCTTCTGAGAAGTCTTTACTTACATGTTTGTTTCCACAGCACCTTTCAATAGTAATAAGCAACAAACACCTTACAAGATTTTTGAAAAGTCAAAATAAACATCCTTTTTAAAGTTAAACAAGTTGAAGGAATTTTTGTTACATTGAAGCTACCTTGAGCTAAACGCTATTTTAATTTTTCTCTATCATAACTAACAGTGTTTCAAATGAAAAGATAATTTGTAATGAGTCATACCATGAGGTCTGGTTTATGTACATCTATCTGTATTTTCCAAATTTGCTAATATGAACACCAGTAAGTAGAAAGGGTTGTTTTAAAAGTGATTACAGCTGGTCATGGTGCTGTTTGCTTGTTAATCCCAATAATTTGGGAGGCTGAAGCAGGAGGAACCCAAGTTTGAGACTGTTAAAGAAGTGGAGTACTGTTAAAGAAGGGGAGAAAGGGCTGGAACTCAGTGGTAGAGTGCCTCTGGGCTCAACCCCTAGTTAGTAACCCACCCCCCCAAAATGATGACATGAATGTATATTCTACTCAACTCAGAACTGCTATCATACACACTGCTGTCACTTCCCAACTCTGTTCTCACATCAAACTACTAGAATGATATTAGTGTTTAGATGTCAACAATTATAATGTGAATTCCCATTAAACACAGACAAACACAACCTTACCTTCCAAGATTCTAGAATAATTGACAAAGGTGTCACTAACCAAGATCATGGCCTTTTTTATATATCATACACATCAGAAAAAATAATTTTCCCAGAAAGAAGTTGTTTGTCATCCCTTTCTTGTTAAAATAAAGTAGATAATGGATATGTTCTTAATAGTATTCTCAAAGAGGAAGAACAGATCTTAAGAAAAATTTTTAGTTATCAAAGATATTGAGGGACACCAATTTAGTGTTTGGGGGCCAGGATCTAGGCTTCACACAATGCTTGGGTGGGATGGATCTGTATCATCAAGATTCATCCTGGTCACAAGAATTTTGATCTTAAAATGGTTTAATCAAGCCTGCTTTAAATGACCATTACTTTAAGACACAATATTTAAAAGATTTTATAGGAAACTCCATCCCT
Organism: Urocitellus parryii; assembly: GCF_045843805.1. NCBI lineage: Eukaryota > Metazoa > Chordata > Mammalia > Rodentia > Sciuridae > Urocitellus > Urocitellus parryii. The sequence continues at coordinate 4,232,914 of NW_027554054.1, forward strand.
TGGCTCTAATTATGTAAGACAAAGTAGTAAGGGGTGCTTCAGGAGAATAAGGAAACTTTCTGAAAATTAGTGCTCATTTTTTCACACTACACATTAACTCAACATAAATTTAAAATTATAGTGAGTATACATAGACTATATGCTAACAGTATGAGATGGCACATAAATCTCACCCCAATGAATCTAAAAATTTCAATCTTGTTAATATTATATTTGTTATTGTAAGGGTCCGGCGGAACGTCGGAGAAAGAGACGACACAAGAGACTGGCTCCATGCAATTGGCAAAATGGTTTTTATTGGGGATCCATTTCAGTTCGCTGAGGCTCCGTGCTCCCTCAAGAAGGGAGAGCAGCCCAGAGACCAGAGCAGAGGTTAAGCAGAGCTTAAGTACACTTTCTGGAGAGGGCGGTGGGCTTTGCATACATCAGAACATGGGGGGGGGGGAATTGAACAACAACTCTGAGACATGATTAGTACATTCATTGGTGGGAACAGGTCTGACGGGGGTGATTGGTCATTCCTAAGCGGGGTACACATTAAAACTGATTGGTTCGGGCCCTGTGACAAACTGCACAGGGCCCTAGGCTAAATGGCCAGTAGGGCGTTGTCTTAACTATCTCAGGAATTTCAAGTTCTGGGTGTAGCAGAGGAACTTTGCGATGCTCGGGTCTTTTATATTTTAATTTTGCAGTTTACAATCAGCTTAGAAATTTTACCCTTACATTATTATTGACAACTGAAGGGATCCATGGAAGGGTCATAATACAACCTGTGGGTAGACTGAGGCAGCCTGTAATTGACCTTGGCATGTCATCCCTAGTTCAATCTAGTTTCTCCTTTTTATTAGTTTAAATAAGGTTGTCCCAACACTAAGTGTCCCAACACTAATTTCCATCTTCATCTCCCTCTTGGATTTTCTTGTTTGAACTAGATCCTAGTACTTTTTCTTTCTTTCTTTCTTTAACCAACTCAAGCTTCTTCACTAGCAGCAGGTGCAAGCACTCGAACACGTGCTGTCTTTCCCCACAGCTGAAATTTCTGGTTATAAGTAAGATTTCAATGCATGTCATATATTGTCCTCCCTTTATTTCTCTTCTGCATGTAAGTGAAAGTATCACACCCACTTTCACTTATGTGTGTAAGCAGGTTCTGTTGGGTACAAACCTCACTGCTCAGTAGCAAAGTGGGCTTGATAATTCAATATCAAGGAGAGGAGCCTTGGTTCTGTGGTTGACAACCAACTGTTCCAGATTGGAAAGTTAGCCATTCATCTCTGAAATGCTGGATTGTTGCCAATGAAGCCTTTTCCTCTCCCACCTCTTTGCCTCTTCAGTAACTGACTGTCATGGGTGGAAGCAAAGCAGCATGATGAAACCTTTTGTATCTGCATTGTCTGCAATCCTCATTAATAATCAAAAGAAAATCAACATGTTTCCAAGACACAACTACACAGGGGCAACACAACTAGCCCCAAAGGGAAGAAGAGGACAGTAGCAAGGACAAACTCAAAAAGCACAGCAGGGCACATGGTAAGTCTAGTCCTGCATTAAGTCTAGTGCTCCAGGTGGGAACTAGGGCACCTGATGGTGTGATATGGGTCCCCGAGGGCTTGAGCCTCCTCATCCCTCCAGCCTGATCTGATGTGGGACTACTCCCTAGAGCTGGTGCGCCTACTGAGCTCTCCACCACAACACTGGCTCCACTCTCACAGTTTGACAAATCACTGTTTCTGGGGCTACTGGGTTGAACTCTGAAATGTCACCTGCTCTCTTTTCCACACCTCAATTCCCTCCAGACCCAACCCTGCAGCCTGGTTCTCCTACTGGCTCTCTGACCGCAGGCTGGTACTGGACCCATTCCAGGTTTGGCGTCATCATTTGAAAACAAGAATCATGCCAGGTGTTGTGGCACATGCCTATAACCCCAGCAGACTAGGAGACTGAGGCAGGAGGATTGCAAATTGGAGGCCAGCCTCAGCAAGTTAGTAAGGACCTGAGCAACCCAGTTGAGACCTTGTCTCTGAATACAATACAGAATAGGGCTGAGGACGAGGCTCAGGGTTCAAGAGCCCCTGAGTTGAATCCCTGTACCTTCATTTAAAAAAAAAAAAGAAAGCAGGCATCATCGCCCCCCAATGCCACAAAAAGCCTTCCAAGGAGCTATGTGGGGTGCAGTGTCCAGGAGTTGCCCCATCTAGCCCGAAGCCTGATGCCAAGATACCCCAGTTGGGAGCCCCAGGGAGATGCATTTTCATATGCGAATTCTCCTCTGCTGTACTCAGTCAAAGAGACCTTTGGGGGGCCCTGTGTGACAATGCTCAGGTTCATTAACTTTCTATCAAGTGCAGTTAGAATCCTCTCCCCAGGAAACCTGAGCAAGGAGGGTCAGAGTAGGCCCAGCCTCGGCCCAGAACCACCAGCCCCTGCAGAACAGCAAAGTCCCCAGCCCTCACCTTCCAAACCAGTGCCCCCTGTCTTCAAGTTGGAGCTGTTCCCAAAGAACTGGGATCTGAGGCCTGTCCTCACCCAGAGCCATGATGCAGGGCTGTCAACACCGACTTCAGAGACAGATCTGCTCTTGGCCACTCATGGAGGAAGCTTAGGCTTCTGCGAGGCCTCAAGGCAACAGTGGATAAATGTTGAACTTACGTTTTCAGAGAGTAAAGTGGTAATGGGCCCAAGAAGAACATAAGACTGGGTAAGAGCCAGGTGCGATGGCACATGCTTGTCATCCCAGCAGCCGGGGAGGCTGAGGCAGGAGGATAATAAGTTAGAGCCTCACCAACCTAGCAAGGGCCTAAGCAACTCCGCCAGGCCCTGTCTCTAAAAAAAAAATTAAAGTACTGGAACGGGGCTCAGTGGTCAAGGGCCCCTGAGTTCAATCACCGGCATAAAATAATAATAATAATAATAATAATAATAATAATAATAATAAGTGCACAAAGGAGCAAGGGAGACCCACAGCCTGGTGTCAAAGTTGCGACCTTTCTGGGACCTCAAAAGAAGCAGATGCTGACCTCAGCTGGGCCAGAGCACACAGTGTGGTCACGGCTTCTAAAGGGAAAGCAGACTCAGAGCTGAGTGGTGGGGGACGCTCAGAGCCAGGAGCATGTCAGAGGCAGGGCCTCAACTCACCTCTGGGCTCAGGCCTTGCCACACATCCTCCCTGTGATCTCTATCTTCTTTGGCTTCATCAACTGGCCCATCATGCACAGGATGTCTTGTCCCCCTGTAGGAGAGAGGACATTCTAAGGCTGCTACCAAGGCCCATGGTCCTGCCTCTTGCAGGTCCCTGATGTCACTCAACTTGGAAGCCTGAGGTGGACAGGCCCAGCACAGCACCTCTGAGAAGGATGAGGGGCTCCTGAACTCAGAGGGATCCCCTTGAGGTTTCCCCTGACCAGCAAGAATCAAGCAGAGTCTTGCATGGTGGCACGTGTCTTTAAAAATCCTGGCAATTTGGGAGGCTAAGAAACTTAGTGAGGTCCTGAGCAACTCAACAAGACCCTGTCTCTAATTAAAATAGAAAAAGGGCTATAAATGGGGCTCCATGGGTAAGCATCCTGGGGTTTAAGCTTCAGTACAAAATAAATAAATAAATAAAAATTAAAAAAACTCTGACCAGGTAGGAAGAAACTCCAATCCCAAGAGTCTCTGGCCTCTCCCAGGCAAAGCTCCAAGGGACAAAAAGCAAAACCAGATTCCCAGCAGAAAGCCAGTTCCTGGTGGGGAGGAGGAGGCCCCCTTCAGGATGAAGAGCAAACCTGACTCTCTGTGCATCGGGACCCAGAGCAGCACCAGCTGAGAGCTAGAGAACTCGGAGCTCAGGCTCTGCAGAGGCCAGAGCCTCTGTGAGGCTGTCTGAAGCCCTGTGAAGGCTCCCTCCAGGAACCCCCAGCCCGGGGTGGAGAGCAGCCCCAAGCAGGCTGGCAGATGGCCAGGGGCAGACAATGCCCAGAGATCAGCTGTGACAGCATCTGGACATTGGGACAAAGGGGCCGAAGCTCATGTCGTCCTCATGGATGAGCCTCCCAGAGGGCCACTAGGAGGAAAGCATGGCCCTGAACACTGGTTCCCAGGGCCTTGGGCATGCACTGGACCAGCAGGGCCTGTCCCTGGGGCCTAGCATGGGCCACATCCAGGTTATGCAACATTCCATTCTGGATGACCTCCTTCTTCTTGTGCACGTTGCCCTTGGGCAGGGCATGTCCTCATCAGGCTCCAGGGTGAACTCCTCGGCCTCTGCCTTTGCCAGCAGAGCCATGGGGAATCAAGACCACACAGAGCTCAGTGACAGAAAGGTCTCCGCTGCCCACCGATGGCCCCCAATGGCGCCCTCCGATTGTGCCCCACAGCCTGGTGCCACAATGGGATCCCAGACCCGCCCGGGCAACACCTGAGACTTTCTGAAGACTCTCTTCCCTTACTTTTCATTCCTGAAAAAGGAGCATCCAGGGGACTCACTGGAGCCGGGGACCTGGGCTGTTCTAGGTTGTGATTTATGGGTGACACGAGGCCTGAGGCTCATCCATGCACCAGGGAGGTGCAGCCACCATGGGATGCAGCAGCAGATAGAGTAGGAGCCACCTGGAGCAGTCCCCAGGCTCAGGACTCAGGGAAGGACACCAGGGAGATAAAGGAAGATGGAAGACGCTGCCTGGTGCAGCGGGAAGGGGCGAAGGCTGTCTGGTCCCTGTCCCCCACAGGGTTTGGTCTTGCACACTCTGCCTGCTGAAGTCACCAGGAGAGGAAGACAGAGAAAAGCCAAGGTGACTTAAGTAAAGGGACAGCTGCTGACCTTCCCCCACCAACCCCTGCTGATCACAGTGACGCCCTAGTCACCCAGGTCTCCCTCTGGCAGACCCTCTGGCGTGGCGCTGTCCCCAGGGAGCATACATTCCAGGTAGATGATGTCCCTGGCCTCCAATCGCTCCTTCTGCAGACTTTCAAAAATGCTAGGGTTCAGGTAAAACCAAACCAAACCAGACAAAGGGGGACTCAGACAACCATGATGCATGTTCCAGTTCCTTCTGATCCCAAGGGAAGTCAACTTTCAGTAAGAGACCTGAGTTGCCAGGCACAGTGGTGCACACCTGTCATCCCAGGGACTCAGGAGGCTGAGGCAGAAGGATTGCCAAGTTGGAGGCCACCCTCAGCAATTTAGCAAGGGGAGACTCTGTCTCAAAACAATACAAAGCAAAGTAAAAAGGGCAGGCTTCTGTCTCCCTGCTTAAGCACTACGGGTTCAGTTCACAGGACTAAAAATGAGAGAGAGAGAGAGAGAGAGAGAGAGAGAGAGAGAGACAGAGAGAGAGAGACAGAGATTTGAGGTAGACAGCGACCCTAGGAGTGGGTGGGTATGAGTGTATGTGGCAGGGCACAAGAGCCTGGACTGGGGGCTTAGAACACCCGGAGGTGAACCTGAGGGTGACCATGTCTGCCTGCAGGAGACAAGAGAATATCACCATTACTCTTCCTTGCCTTGCCTTCAGGGGTTAAAAAGTTGTAGGAGCATTCTCATAGGGACCCAGCTGCCCTTAGAGGGGACATGTGTCCATGGCCACGCCCCACGGCACCCCCCAGTATCACCACTACAGCTCCAGTCCTTGGATTAGGGACACCAGAGCTTCCTGCTTAGCCACCTGAGGCTGCATTTGACGTGGCCCATGATTCCGGCTCTCTGGGCCTTGGTCTCCTCATCTATGTGACAGCACCCAGAACCACCCACAGAGGAGTCCAGGATGGAGGATCACCAAGGTGGAGGCCTGTCTAGAACACATAGCTAGGCCCTGGGGCTGGGGCACATCTCAGTGGCAGAGCACTAGTTCAATATGACCAGGGCCCTGGGTTAGAACCCCAGGACCAGAAAAAAGCAAATCCTAGCACCTCCTGGCTCCTGGGGCTGTGCACACACATCTCAGGTTGACGGGCTCTACGGGGCCTTGCTCTTCCCCAGGGATGTGCCCTGGGTAAGGACTGCAGCCTCTGCAGGACCCAGCTGGCAGACAGGTCCTGAGGCTGAGCTTCCAGAGAAGCTGCTACAGATGGCCACCCTGTGAAAACAAAACTGATCTCTGCCCCAGACAGAGTCCAGTGTTAAAGGGAGGCAGCGGGGGACATGACACAGACTAACACCCAATGCAGGGCTCCCTCGGCGGGAGGGGGACCCCAAAAGGCCAATCCAGAATAAAAGTTGGTATGTGGTGGCCAAGGCCAGGGGGAGGGACAGCAGGAGGCCATTTATGGGAATGAGGTCCCTTGGAAGGGCATGACAATGTTCTAGAATTAAGATGGGGAGTGTGAACTGTGTCATGCATCAAAATCCTGTGGGCCACACACACTTAAAATGGGTGGATTGTGTTCACAACTGCACCCCAACAGAGCTTCCAGGAGCTTGCCAGGACACAGCCTCTCTGGCCTCCTTGGGCACTGTGCAAACAGGAACAGGGCTGGGGAGCCCCAGGTCAAGATTCATAAGCCTCCTTCGAACTTCACATCTCCACACAACACACCTGATGTCCTTCTGTCCCAATATCTCATCCTTGTTGAAAAACTTCCCAGAAGGACTTGGGTTTTTGGGGGCTGGGTGTACCAGGGATTGGACTCAGGGTCCCTCGACCACCAAGCCCTTTCCCCAGCCCTGTTTGGCATTTTATTTAGAGTCAGGGTCTCACTGAGTTGCTTAGGTCCTGGGTTTGGCTGAGGCTGGCTTTGAACTCGAGGTCATCCTGCCTCAGCCTCCTGAACTACTGGGATTAGAGGTGGGCACCACCTTCGTTTTGGAAGACAATTTTCCTCTTCTGATTTAGCCTCTTTTTTGAGAAGCTGGACAAAGCAGACCAATGGATGGCTCAAATTTCCACTGTGTTCCTGTGTCCTCTCTCCTACATGGAAGAGGACAATTTTTCTCTTTTCATCTCAGGCCCTTTTATACGATTGATTTTCCAGATGAACTGGCTCAAGGTGTCATTCCTGAGAAGGGGCCACCTTCTCAGAATCTCATTAATCCACAGTGGACAGGATGTGGTGAGGAATTAAAAAGAGAGAGAGAGGTTTGTGGAGCCAAGCTCCTGAGATGAAGGCCCCATTAAGAAAGAGAAAAATAGCCCTTGGAAAAAGTGATATTTTCATGATCTCCATAAACCAGTGACCAAGAAACCACCTCAGAAAATCAAAGAATCATCAAATTATAAAAGGAGTAAAGATGGAGAGATTCTATGGTGGATGGAGAGTGGTCTGGAGATGAGAAACTGAGTCCCAGAGAGCTCAGAGGACTAATAGGGATCACCCAGCACCAGGGGACTCGCAGTCACCCTGCCCCTCAGCCAGCACTGGACGCAGGATGACTGTTGAGCCTCTTTCTGAGCCTGTGGCCTTGATCTGGAAAACAGGGGAAATGAGATTCATGGTGTCTGCGCACACAGGCACATAGCTGTGAGGAGCCACAGGTAAAATACCTCCCCAAGTCCGCAGCAGGGGACCTGGCTATGCAGCAGGGGACAGGTACAGAGCTAGTGTGAGTCAATCATAACACAGTGGATGAGTAAAAACATTTTGAAAAAGAAAACAAAATTATGTCCAATTTGACTTTTTGGAGAGGTGAGGGGATAGTGTTGGGAATTGAACCGAGGGGTGACTTATACTTGAGGCTCATCCCTAGCACCATTGTGTATTTTATTTAGAGACAGGCTCTCCCTGAGCTGCTCAGGCCTTGACTAAGTTGATGAGGCTGGCCTCCACCTTGTGATCCTCCTGCGTCAGCCTCCTGAGCAGCTGGGATGAAAGACATGCTCCACTGTGCCTGGCTGGCCAATGGTCATCATGTGGGGGACGAGAAGGCAGAAGCAATTTCTTGACTTAACTACACAACTCCCAGGAGCAATGAGCAAAGGAAGAGCTGCCTCATGAATGGACCTATGTCCAAGCCCTCTACAAGGTGTCCCTTTATACTACACGGTGTTATCCTGAGTGTCCCATGTGGCATCAACAGTGCAGAGGCCAAGGAAAGGAGGACACAGAGGTCACACCAATTGCCTGATGCCACAGTGCTGAGGACAGGGCTTAGGATGGACTCCCCTTGAGCTGCTTGTTGCCCTTGGCTGTCTTGAGCCCTATGATCACGTGGCTGATTGTCTTGCCATAGCAACCCATGGGGTTCTTGGTCTCACATGGCGTGAGCTTGGTCACCTCCCCCTTGTAGACATCCTTGGCCTCCTTTATCTGCAGCCCTGGGAGGGACGGCCAATGGGAACATGGTGAGAAGTGGGACCATCCTTCTCTCCACATCCATCTCCTCCCCACCAACAACCTTCTTACATCAAACTGCCACAGCACAAGAACTGACAAGTCACCTTACAGCACAACCTGGAGACACCATCATGAGTGGAGAGCAACACTACAGGTAGTGGTGGCCCATGCCTGTCATCCCAACTAGGGAGGCCGAGGCAGGAGGACCACAAACTGTAGGCTAGCCTCAGCAGACCAGTGAGACCCTGAGCAACTCAGTATGACCCTGTCTCCAAATAAATTCAAAACAGGGCTGGGAGTTGGCTCCATGGTTAGGTGCCCCAGGTTCAATCCCTGCTGTCCCTCCTTAAAGAAGAAGAAGAAGAAGAAGAAGAAGAAGAAGAAGAAGAAGAAGAAGAAGAAGAAGAAGAAGAAGAAGAGATGAGGGTCACTGCTCTCCTGACAAAAGGGGAGGCCACAGAGGACTTCTGCTGTGCTGGCAGGCGGTCATCAGGCTCCCTGTGAGCGGATATGGAAATGTCCCAAAGGCAGAGACAAATGTCCCTCTGAACAGAATCCCTGCCTCCCTCCACCTAATACTGAAGGGGCGACCAATACCCTTTCATTCAAATAGGATCAATACTTGGTTAAGAATGGCTCCATGTTTGCCCAGCTTTCTCCAATTAAAAACTCATGGAAGGGCCTGGGCTGGGGATGAGGCTCAATGTTGGAGCACTCACCTAGCATGTGCAGGGCCCTGGATTTCATCCTCAGTGCCACATAATAATAAATAAATAAAATGAAGATATTGTGTCCAATACACAACTACAACTAAAAAATATGATATTATTAAAAAAAAACTCATCTAAGAAAGCCACATATACCTACCCTTTCCTATGGAGCTCTATAGATCTCACTGATCTTTTCACAGCCTCTCACCTTGAAAGTCTAACCTGTATTTTTTTAATATTTTAATATTATCAGGCCTCCTAGCTTATGAATCAATACCAACCAAGATGCATCCCAGACCTTTATGTTGTTTATTTTTGAACAGGGTCGCATTATTTATTTTTAATTTTTTTCTTCAAAACAAGTTTAATTTTGTTCCAGCCCTAAATTAGGGGAACAAATTAAATCTTAAAAAATGCTCAAAAATCAAGCCATTATAAAGTTAAGCACCCCTCCCTTTAGCAACAAATAATGAACTGATATAGGTAACTGAACTGATATAACTGATTTAGGTGTAGATGGGCACAACACAATGCCTTTATCTTTATGTGGTTCTGAGGATCGAACCCAGGTCCTGCCCATGCTAGGTGAGCGCTCTACTGCTGAGCCACAATCGCAGCCTACTAACTTGTATTTTATGGATTAAGAAACTGAGAGCAGTATGTGTGGGTGCATGCATGTCATCACAGCAGCTTGGGAGGCTGAGGTGGGAGTATGACTAGTTGGATGCCAGCCTCAGCAACTTAGCAAGGCCCTGAAAAACTCAGCAAGACCCTTTCTCTAAATAAAATACAAAAAGGGCTGGGGACAGGGCTCAGGGGTTAAGTACCCCTGCATTTGATCCCTGGTAGCCCCCCCCCCCAAAAAAAAAGGATAACTCAGTATTTCCTCTGTTTTTTGGGAACAGCCTTGCAGTGCAGGTTGCTTGGCAGCATCACTGGCCTCTAACATTAGATACCAGGAGTCCCCTCACCATGTTTTGAAAACCACAAGAGACGATTCTCCAAATACTGGCAAATATTTCCTGGGGGACAAATCGGCCCAGGTTGAAAAATCGCTGCAGAGCTGCTCTCACCTAGCTGGACTTCCAGAAACAGCACAGAGAGAACAGGAAAAGTCCACAACTCAGGGGTTCAGAGCTGATGAGTGTCCAAACAAACAACACCAAACAATGAGACTCAGAAAGCCCTGTGGACATCAAGAAAGGGAAATCAGGGGAGGGCGCCCTATCCAAAAGTACCTCCAAAACATCCAGAAAGAAAGGTTCCAACCCTGAAAATCAGACATCTTAAGAGCAACAGTGGAAGGCAAAAAGTACCAAATAACACTGAGAGAAACAGCACCAAAGGAAACTACTATCATGCTGGTGCTGTGACGCAGGCCTGTGATCCAAGTGACTCCGGAGGCTGAGGCAGGAGGATCACGAGTTGGAGGCTAGCCTCAGCAAAAGTGAAGGCCTAAGCAATTAAGTGAGACCCTGTCTCTAAATAAAATGTAAAAAGGGCCGAGGATGGGGCTGAAGAGTCAAGAGCTCCTGGGTTCAATTCTTGGGGTTCAATTCTTGGTAACCCCCCCCCAAAAAATGGAAGATGACTTGAACAAGCTAATATTCCTGTAAGTGCATGCTGTATGGCATTCCAGCCTCAAAAAACTTCCCCCAGACACAGGACTTCTTCATCCACCATCAGACACCACACAACACACCCTGGCAACTCCATATGTACAACTTCAAAATTAGAATTCAAGCTTTTATTTCACAGTTGATTGTGTTTCTGCTTCTGAAAGGTCAGGAGCCGGCCCCAGGCCTCCCAGCTGATCAATCAATACCCACCAAGATGCAGCCCATAACTTTAGGGTGTTTATTTTTGAACAGGGTCACATTAATTCACTTAGAGCCTGGTGAAACTGCTGAGGCTGGCCTCCAACATGTGATCCTCCTATCTCAGCCTCCAGAGTCACTGAGATAACAGGCAGGGGCCACCACATCTGGTAAGAGCCCACTTCTTTACATACAGGAGTGCAGGCTCCTACTCTCTTATGCCAAGAGGCCCTTCCAGAGAACAAGCCATGCCCAGACCAGGAGCTCTGGGAAGCCTGAGGATCTGGTCAATCCCCTTGCAGATCCCAAGTAGCTGCACCGTGTGTCCTCTTTTGTCCCCTGAAAAGCCCAACTCCAGGGGAATTATCAAACCCTCTGCCCAATTCCAGCATTTCAAATCAGTCAGCAGGGGCTGGGGATGTGGCCCATGCAGTAGCACATTCCTATGGCATGCGTGAAGCCCGGGTTCAATCCTCAGCACCACATACAGAGATGTTGTGTCCGCCAAAAACTAATATATATATATATATATATATATATATATATATATATATATATATATATATATTAAAATTCTCTCTCTCTCTCTCTCTCTCTCTCTTTCTTTAAAAATAATTAAATAAATAAAATCAGCCCACAGTTTGAAGCTCAGCATGCAACTGAGGCATTTTGTGCCATCAGGAGACTTCCTGTTTCTCTGCCCGGAAAACACTAGAAGCCCCTTGAAGATCAAAAGAACGTTTCTGTTATTTGTCAATTATGCTCGTAGCCAAAATAGTGGTGGGCAAATTTTGCATTCAAAAAAATACTGAATGACTCATTTTCCCCTTCCAATAATGTGCCACAGAAGATGTTTTTAATATTTTTTTTAATTGTTCATGGACATAATATCTTTGTTTTAATTTTTAATATTAATTTTTTAGTTGTAGTTGGACACAATACCTCTATTTCACTTCTTTATTTTTATATGGTGTTGAGGATTGAACCCAGAGTCTCCCACGTGCAAGGCAAGTGCTCTACCACTGAGACACAGCCATAGGCTGTCACAAATTTTTAGGAGGCCCTGGACCAACAGAAATGGATTTTCAGCTGGGCACGATGGTGCAAACATACAATCCTATCTCTCAGGAGGCTGAGGCAGGAGGATCACAAGTTGGAGGCCAGCCTCAGCAACTTAGCAAGGCCCTCAGCAACTTTAGCAACACCCTGGCTCTAAATAAAATACAAAAAATGGATGTGGCTCAGTGGTTGAGTGCCCCAAGTTCAATCACTGGTTAAAAAAAAAAAAAAAGAAAAGAAAAGAAAAAGAGATATATTTCCCAAGCAAAGGAGACTTGAAAGAGTTCAAGAACCATCCCAGTGACCAGACCCCTCAAAGGACTTTTCTCCCCCTCTTGCCAGGATGATTTTCATTCAAGAAGCATGAGTTTGGGATCAGATTCCTTTCTGAAACACACATGTGACCCACGTCAAAAAACAAAGACTAGTTAAGATGTATATTCCATTTGGCTTCTACGTGAGGATAGTCCTCTTGGGCAGCAGAAATCAATGAGAACACAAAGACTTTTCCAGTTCTCAAAGGTCCTTCCCACAGCACGGCTCTTCCTTCCATCTTCTTGCTTTTGATGAACTCTTCTATGCCATCACCTGCCTGCAGCACAGAGGGACGAAATGGTCACTATTACTGTGTTTCAGTGGGGAAAAAATGCAGTCCCTGGTCCAAACAATTCACAGACTGGTCCAACCAACCCTGGATGCCAGCACCTTCCAGGCACTGCTCTGGATGCCCCAACAGTGGAGGTGAGAGAGAAAAGTCTGCTGGGCAGAGTGGCCCACACCTGTGATCCCAGGGACTCGGGAGGCTGAGGCAGGAGGATATCAGTTCAAAACCAGCCTCAGCCAAAGTGAGGCCCTGAGCAACTCAGAGAGACATTGTTTCTAAATAAAATGCAAAATAGGGCTGTAGAGGGGCTCAGGGGTCGAGGGCTCCCCAAGTTCAATCCCTGGCACCCCCCACACCCCCAAAAAAGACATAGACAAGAAACCAGAGGCTTTTCTTTGACCTTTTCTGTTAATAGGAGGCTCGGAGGCCATAGTCACAAGTTCATGTAAATTGCAGGTTTCTGTAGCTGCTCAGCCTTCAGGGAGACCACGGGCCATGACTCTATGGTCCAGCAGCTTAGAGGTTATGGAGTGCAAACCCCCAGCTGTCATTACTAAACTGGGTGGCCAATGGATGGGCCATTTTTTCTGAAAAAATAAAATAATAATAATAATAATAATAATTACCATAAGTGCTGGGATTTGGTACAGTTGCCACTTAATAAAAGTAGACCTGACTGAAAAAAGGATGGTTGGTCAGGGCACGGTGGCACAGGCCTGTCATTCCAGGGCACCTGAAGGCTGAGGCAGGAGGACTGCAAGGTGGAGGCCAGGCTCAGCAGCTCAGCAAGAACTTGTCTCAGAATAAACACAAAAAGGGCCGCAGTATGGCTCTGCGGGGAACGCACCTGGGTCAACCCAGGTCACTAAAGTGACACTGAGTCCTGGGGAATATTAGGACGGTCCCGTGCTCCCAAGCCCCCGGCCCCTCTCGCTGCCCCTCTCGCAGGTTCTCCTGCCCCAGGAGCCCCACAGCTGCCTGCTTGGCCAGGGTGCTCTCATCCAGCTCCAGCCCCTTCCCGTGGCTGTGTGAGGCAATGCGCGGCATCTTCGTGGTACTCTCCACCTCCTGGATCTTCAAGGTGCCAGCCGAGAGCCCAACCCACGCAGAACCACGAGCCACTACCTGCGACCCCCCAGGGATTACCAAGCGGCCATTACTAGGGAGGCTGGCAAGAGCCCGCCTCCGCTGGCGCCCCATTGGAGGATATTGGAACACTATCACTCTCCATTGGCTCAGGCATGCGCTTATGGCACCTGCCGGTAGAGTTCCACCCACACACTTCCCGCTGTGGCTCTGGGTTGACTTCCCTGGCAACAGTACTTCCAGCTTGCTCTGCGGGTGTGAGCACAGAAGGATGAGCCCCGGAGTTCTGCTCCCTGGATGAGGAGCTGAGGGGGTGGTGGCACTGAGGAGAATTTTTCTGGGTGTTTTTTTGCTACCCGGGATTGAAACCAGGGGCTCTAAATCACTGAGCCTCAGCCCCAGTCCATTTTTGTATTTTATTTAGAGACAGGGTCTCACTAAGTATCTTAGGGCCTTGCTAAATTGCTGAGGCTGGCCTCAAACTTGTGATCCTCCTGCCTCAGCCTCCAAAGTCGCTGGTATTAAAGGTTTGCACCACCATCCCTGGCACCTACTCAGAATCTTAATAAATGAGTTGAGACTTTGTCAGAAGCAAATGGCATTGCACCATTTTGCAGATGAAGAAAACCCACCCAGAGGAAAACAGAAATTCCAGAGTTAAGCGAGCTCACATGAGGGTGAAGACACGCCTGAGTTCCAGTCCAGCTGTGGGGGTTGCTGACTCTGATGTGATTTCTTTGTCCTCTCTAGACTGACTTTTAAATCTAATTAATTTATTTAGATCATTGACATCATTATTGAGGCGATGTTTGTCTGTTTCCCTCTACTGCTTTACATTATGAAGGTGGAGAACACATATTTGCCATTTTAATTTTAATTTTGGAACATGATACACAGTCTACAAACCAGTTTCTAGATAAGATTTCTTATTAATTCAAAGAAGGTTCTAAAAAACACCCCCCTGCACATGCACACACACTGTGGAATCCATGCTCTTTATTTTTATACTATGGATTTAACCCAGGGGCATTATACCACTTAGCCCCATCCTCACCAGTTTTTATATTTTATTTACAGACAAGGTTTCACTGAGTTGCTAAGGGACTCAATAAGTTGCTGAGGCTGGTCTCCAGCTTGTGATCCTCCTGCCTCAGCCTCCCAAGTCAAAAAAGATAACAGCCATATGCCACTGTGCCTGGCTTCAATTATATTTTTATCCACTAAATAGGTACTAAAATGCCAAATCAATGCAATGAAACATACACCAATAATCCTATGGAGAACTACCTTCCAGAACCATGCACTGAACAATCCCATCTCTGCCACCTCTCAGTTTCTCACTCCCATCGACTTTCACCTTAAGTCCTTCCTCCTCTCTTCTCTCCAGCCCAAGACTGAGGCCCTCAGGGCCTTGTGCATGCAAGGCAAGCACTCCTTTTTTGGAGGGTTTATGGACACCCTTGTGTATATAGTGTGGTATGTGCTTGTAGTTTTAACTTGCATTTCCTAATGATTAAACACACACTTGGGCTGGGGATGTGGCGTGAGAGGTGGCGGTAGTGCACTCAGCCTGGTTTCAATCCTCAGCACCATATACAGACAACGATGTTGTGTTTGCTGAAAACTAAAAAAATAAAAATAAATATTAAAATTCTCTCTCTCTTTAAAAAAAAACAGTGGGCACTTTTTCATATGCTTGTTTGCCTCTGAAATATCTTCTTTGGAGAAAGAATAATATGTATTCTTCATATTAAGTCCTTACCAAACTCATTATTTTCATCTGCTAACTTACTTTTTAATTACTTATTTCTACCCTCGCATCCCAACATTATTCAGTGGTTCTTAGTAAACCTTGAGCCATTTCAGAGAAAAAAAAGGGGGAAAAATATCAAAATGGTATTTTTTCAAGGGTTCTAAAGTAAAAAATAAGATTGACTCTGCATGCACCATTAAATGTGATAAATCTCTCAACTTCAGTTAAGAACATAATAGCATCAAATGTCACAGAAATCCCTTCTCTATGCTACTTATGTCATTATGAATTTTAAAGTAGAATTGAAGGTCTTTTTTTTTTTTTTTTTACTGACATAGAGTTGATGAACATTGCTTCCAGAAAGATGAGGAAAGAACTATGCAACCAGAGCTGGTAATCAGTCACCATGCATCGATACCCAGTGCGGGTTTTCACAGAGAACATCCCTCTCTTTGAGCCTGTAGTCACTTTCATTGGCGAGGCACCTTGTTTAATTTGGGGTAACCAATTTATCCCTGATTGCCTGGGACTTCTCCAGCTTTAGCACTGAACATCTCTCATTCCCTCCAAGTACTAGGAATACTTGGACAGTTGACCACCCTAATTACCCCTTTCAGTAAAACCCAACATTGCTAATTTAAAAGCACCTCAAATTTACGTTTTATAAACAACTGTCCCTCTCCAGGTTTGTGATATATGCCAGGAAAAAAAATGCCTTTAATATACCCTACTTAAAACACATTTAAGACCAGAATGGAAATTACACGAGTATTATGTCAAAAGAGTCTTGTAGCAGAAAGACTAATTTGCATTGGCATTTACAATGGAGGAAATTTACATATTACTTGTGAAATTAAAAATAAAGGTCTTAAAAAGAGACAGATTCAGAAATCTGCCTATAAGATGTTAATCTGAGAACAGTACAGAATGGAATTTTCTTCTACAGCTCAGGTGTGTGTGTGTGTGTGTGTGTGTGTGTGTGTGTGTGTTTAGTTGTCAATGGATCTTTTATTTTATTTATTTATATGCAATGGATCGATCCAACCCAGGGACTCACACATGCCAGTCAAGCTGTATCACTGAGCCACAACTCCAGCCTTGTGTTGGTGTTTTTAAATCTGAATCATATTTATTGGACTAGGTAATAAACATATAGAGTATGAAAGTTCAAAAGAATCACTTTGTATGCACCATGAATTATTTCCCTTCCACCCCATCCCTTAGCCATTCAACCACCTAAACGATTGTTGACTTTTCGGATTCATTCAGAGGTGATCTATGCAAATATAAACAACTGGAATTTTTGGAGAGTAAAATGATATTTACTGAATGTGGAATTGGATTTTTACCGAGGGCCTAACCTCTAGCAAGTGTTGGGGAAACCTGCTCTACAGGCTTGCTTTAGAATTGAAGGGCAGGGATTGCCAATCTGGAAGAGCAAGGGGGTGCAGAGGCACAGCATGCAGGCACCTTTGGAGCCTGCAGGGAACCACCTTGGGTTCAGAAGGGTCACGGCAAAGGGTACAAAAGCGGTGGGGGCAGTGAGCAATTAATCTAGAGAGACAGGAAGGGCCAGCAAATACTCTTTCCTTTGGTAGGAAAGCAGTTTTGTTTTAAATGAATGTGAGCCAAAGAAAAGCAAACCAAGTCTCTAGCAGGGGAGGAAAAGCAACAAAAGTCTTGTGAGACAGTTCTCTTATCAGTTTGGACCAACCTCTGCATGATGGGTCAAATGGCAGAGTGTGAAGGAGGGAAGAAAGGTATCCAAATTCAAGAGGGTATCTACATTGACATGAAATGGAACCACCATTTCACCCAGCTAACCCACTCCTCAGTTTTTGGCAGATTCAAGAGCTTAACTAGGTGGTTTTTGACTCAGGATTTCTCATGGGGTTAGTTAGCCAAAGGACTTAAAATCAGAGTGCTACAGGGACACAGCCACATCAATATCTATATCAGCACAATTCACAATAGCTAATCTGTGGAACCAACCTAGATGCCCTTCAGTAGATGAATGGATAAAAATATGTGGCCTATATACACAATGGAATATTACTCAGCAATAAAAGAGAACAAAATCATGGCATTTGTAGGTAAATGGATGGAATAAGCTAATCCCAAGAAACCAAAAGCCAGATGTTTTCTCTAATATGTGGATGCTGATCTATAATGGAGGACAGGAAAATGGGAGGAATGGAGAAACTTTGGATAGGAAAAAGGGGAGAGAGAAGAAGGGAGGGGCATAGGGGTAGGAAAGAGGGTGGAATGAGATGGACAATCATTACCCTAAGTACATGTATAAAAAACACGAATGGTGTGTCTCTACTTTGTGTACAACCAGAGAAATGAAAAATTGTGCTCTATATGTGTAGTATGAACTGAAGTGCATTTTGCTGTCATATATGACAACTTAGAATAAATAAATAATTTTAAATTAAAAAAGAAATAAAGGAATCTACATTCAAGACTAGGCTGAGTTGCCTCAAAAATTGGTGTCCATCTCCATGAAATGAACCACAAGGAAAATTCTGACAAAGGTAGGTGACAAAGTTGTTTCAGTAAGGGCCTCCAATTCTCCCAGGACCTCGGGGACAAGCAGATGGGTGGTGAAGACTGCTTTAAGTGGGTCTCACCAGTGCTGCCTCCTTCAGTCAGGGTTCAGCCAAAATCAAGGCTGCAATCATGCTAGGGTATTCTCTATAGAAGAAACAACTGGAAAAGCTTAAGAAACACAGTCCTTCCATGGACATTCCTCTGCCTATCAATAGGCTTCTGGCAACTATGGGTATGTTTCTGTTGCTAAGCCAATAAACAGGGACTTCTATTCTAGAGAGAATGAGCTGCAATACTGCGAAGTAATTTCCAAGTCAAGAGAATTCTCAAGCAGAGCAAGGCTGTAATTCCTAGATCTAGCTCTGTATTGAGACATCTTGAGAACTTGGAAAAATAAAAGTTTCAGGAACCCAGCCTAGATGTACTAGGTCAGAAGAGGGGAGGGATGATAAAGAAGTTTGTCTTAAAAAAAATCCTGTGATTATCATGATAGATTAGATTTGGGACACTCCATCTGCCAATGCAGAATAGGACAAAATCCTCAACTTGTCAAACATTTGTAAAAATAGAACTTGCTTTGAATGGGCATGGAGGCTGTAGGAAGGTTTCTGATGAGAGTTTACAGTACTCTTTAACCCCCTGGCAATTTGCCAGCTTCCACAACAGAGAAGATACTGATAGTGGAGAAGAAGATACTAACAGAAACCCATTGGTGGTGGGTCATATAACCACACTGGTGTACCTTAATGCAGATGTGCTCCAGAAAAAGGAGTGACTAATAAAATATTTCAAATGGATTTTTTTTTAATTTTACAGGAGAACTAGATATTTAAAGGGATTTTATATGGCATTTTTCAATTTTGTTTTGGCAGGGATTGAACTCAGGGACACTCGAGTCACATCCCCAGACCTATTTTATATTTTATTTAGAGACAGGGTCTCACTGAGTTGCTTAGGGCCTCACTTTTGCTGAGGCTGGCTTTGAACTCACAATCCTGGGGCCTCCAAAGTTGCTGGGATTACAGTCCTGCACCACAATGCCCTGCCAGTATTTTATTTTAAATGTTAAAATTTACAGAAGTAGAGGAAGAAAATAATATGAGAGGTTAAAGTCACTTCTGCCCCTTCTCATTCCTTCAAAATAATCAGTTTTAACCTTTTCTTATTTCCTAGCCATTTTTAAAAATATTTTTTAGTTTTCAATAAAACTTTTTATTTTATGAGGTGTTGAGAATTGAATGAATGCATCATAGTATCTATGGTCTGTGTAACTTGGATCTCTCTCTCTCTCACTCTCTCTCTCTCTCTCTCTCTCTCTCTCTCTCTCTCACACACACACACACACACACACACACACACACACACACTAATGTTCCAATGAACATCTTGGTAAATAACATCCAGTGAATATATCTTTATACATATATTAAAACATATTAGTCTATTTTCTGATGTTAAAAACAAAATACCACAGACTGGTAATTCATAAAGAAAAGAGGTTTATTTTGACCCATTCTGTTGGTTCAAGGTCATATCTGTGGACGGTCTTCTTGCTTGGCACAGTCTTGAGGTGGCCTGGAGCATCACATGGTGAGAGAAAGAGCACACACCCACTATGTATTTGTCCTGATCTCCCTCTGTCTTCTTATTAGGACACCAGAATTTAATCATGGGGATGTTAACCTGATGATCTCCTTTAATCTAAATATCTCTCAAAGGGCCCCATAGATGGATTAAGTGTCCACCCTCCCAGTACTC